>NC_137439.1:13234493-13897493 GCF_964374335.1 Astatotilapia calliptera
TCTGATAGTTACATTTTCCAGGACTTAGCTCAAGGCCTTCTTCCTCTGATTGTTTTGCCTGGTTCTCCTTTGTAAGTAACTATAAATTTATTATTAAAATCTTACTGAAAATAACATGACTTATATATTTTATATGTCAGGTTCCCTTGAGCCATAAATGTAGGGACTGTAACAGTAACCTTTACAATCTAACGAGACTTTTCTTTAAACCAAACCAATATTGATGGAGCCACAAACAATCTGATCAAGGTGACACAGCCTGTTAAGTACAGATAAGCCTGTCAACATTAGTGATCTGTATAAATATTTAGAATTTTTACCACTGTGACCCATCTGTTCTTGGCTGTTTAAGATAATTCAATGCTTCAACTTTGTATTTTCATCACAATAACAATTGTGCATTTATGAAATTATAGAAATGAAACAAAGGAGAAAAATAAACACCTTTTTTGTAAGCCTTTTTTTGTTTTTCCAAAGGTACTGCTAAAATCATTTTCTTAACCATTTTAGTATCACAAGGGGGGCTCAGGCCCATCCCAGCTCATATTGCGGGGTACAGCATAGAGGACGTCAGTCTGTCAAAGAGACAGACAACAGTTCATGCTCAGTTTCATACCTACGAACAATTTAAAATCACCAGTTAACCTGAAATGGATGGACCCCCAAATATGTCTGCAAAATGACCTTTGATGCATCAGAACCACCTGATCCTGTCATTATGGGACTCAAACGTTCAGATTTCTTGCCTACATTACCACAAAACTATAAAAGGACAGCTCGACCGTTGGTATGTTTACCATGTTTAACATCGTTACCATGCTGACACCTGCAAGTCACAGCTGAACCCAGTCTTCCCATTACAGCGATTGGCCGGTCAGATTTTACCCGATGACTTGCTCTTTTCTTTGCATAGTGAGTTTCAGTTTCGTCCTTCTGGGCAGATGCTTGTAGTCCAAAGGTGCAGAACACATCAGCAGCAAAACAGCTTTGTTCAAGCAGCCATCACTCAAATGAATAAAGTGTAGCTGTTGATGTCCTGCTGTGTGAACTCGTTATTCTTCTTCATTGTGTTTCAATATGCTTATGTTTCGAAAATGTGGATGTGAGGACTGATGACTCACCTACTGCAAACCACATCTACTCACAGGTTCAAATAAAGTAATCGGATCATCTGGTATTTAGTGGTATTTTGCACTAAATACCAGTGCTGCTGTGGCTGGTGGTAATATCATCTTGTTTGCAGAAACGTCGTCATTAATTTCAGCTGATAGCAGTACAGAATTTCATCTAATAGTTATCAAAACAGAGGCTGAAATCACAGAAATGACACAGGATCGACCACTTCAGCAGGACTGAATGAATCCACTGAGCAGGCCTTTAAAATATCCTTACCTGGTGAAGTGAAAACAATGACCTGCTGGTGGTGCTAGATGAATAGTGGAGGGGATCAAAAACGTGCAATAGGTGCAGCATGGATGACTGCACAGTATTTATTGCTGAGATATTTCAGGCAACATTGCCATCTCTACATCCATTACTGTGATTGAAAGAGAGAAAAGCCAGACAGAAATCATCAGTTTATGTTTTTTTAAAAGCAAAAATCTGCCGTGCAGTAAAATGCCAATAAACAAACTGGTTGTCCAGCACAATTTTAGACAGGTTTTTAAAAATCAGCATCACATAATGGTATGAGACTTCAGGGACTTGCTGGCTATCAAAGCAGTCAGAGAGCCATTTACCTTTAAACTCCTCTAGCCGTAGCAGCACATAATGGACAGTCAGGCCTCTCGGAGCCAGCTAGCCCATTAGCCTGGGCTAATGCGTCCAGGACTCCCCGCCATGCGCTGCCCATCACTCCAGACTGGATCTGGTTTCACACAGGAGCCGCCTCATCTCTTTGTGCTCGGGGCAACTCTCGCTCCAAAACAATGACCTCTGAGAAACCGGACAGAGCAGATCATGGAAGAGTTGCTGCTGGATGCGGCACAGAGAATGATGCCCTTTTTTCTCTCCCTCATACAAATACAGTTTCTGTCTTTAGAAGATAAAAAGGTCTTACAAGGCTGTTAAGAACTGGTACATTTACACATTTTCAGGGTTGTTACAGGCGAAAAGGGCTTCACAAGTTTAACATGCACTCTGAAATGTTCGCCACAGCAAATTGTGAGATGAAGAAGTCATACAGTAGCACATATCAAATTCCTGTTTCTCCTCAAAATGTAAAGTGGATATTGGCTCAATCAGAGGGTGAAATTGTTTTTGACCATGCCTGTGATCTTGGGTTTCACAGCTCTGCCTTGCTAAATGGACCGGGTGCATTAGGGGCCAGGGAGGAGCTCTCTGCAGAGTGCTCTTAAAAGGCGAGCAGAGAAAAACAACTTAAAGCAGCCTCCCTGCTTTTTCAGCCTCGCTGCGGAGGGACAGTGACATGTAGCAGCCATGTAGAGGAGCGCCACATATCAGGTTGCAGCTGTCCAATCAAAACAATGATCCTGATGGAGTGACGGCAGGAATGTACAAGGAAGGTTTGATGACTGAGGGTCCTCGTGTGACACAGGATTAGAGTTTTACAATTCCAGATGAATAAGTAACAAAACTTTCATTTTGTTACTTATTCATCTCATTGGAGAAGGCATGCATTGTCTCACTGCACTGTGATGTCATTATTCAGTGTAAATACTGTAAATGTGTCTCCTGGTGTCTTTCTTCTCCTTTGCTGCAAGTTGGTTAACTTTCAGTCTCATAAACACCCACAAACACTCGTGGAGTGGCGACTCTGGTAAATCAAACTGTTTAGAGTGCCTCCGTGTTTTAATATCGATATGCTGATGCAAGATATTCATATTCAGATGCAAAAGGAAGAAAAATCACATGTTGCAAAATCAATAATTTCTCACATTTTTAGTCAACAAACCAAAATCAGCCATTTGTTAATCCATATCTCGGTGTTTTCTAACTTTCCTACCTGGAGCTCAGTCCCACGCATATGTGTTTCTAATGAAGGTGGGACTAATATTCTGCTGGGATGTACAAGGCCAAACAATGCCTTTGTTCAGGTACATTTGGGTAAAGGTTATCATATGAGGAGTAAAATAGGTATCTGTGTTGGGGACATTGGTTATAGCTGTGGTTTAAATGTGCTTTGCTAACTCGTCTTTTGTACATATTTATTTTAATTACATAACATTCTGCATAAAAGAGACTGAAAGTTTCTAATTTTGGGGCTCACATTTTATAATAAAATATATATGTAATAAAAATATAGACATTTACTGTAAGTCCTTATTATAATGTGTGTCAGTTAAACAAACAGAATGAATAAGCTATTTGGGTAATTTATTCACTGCCTACATAACTACCTATTGCAATTCGACCTTAATCAGTTTTATAATTCACATCAGCGTTGCACTCTTTAATAAATGTTAAAATACTGAACTTTAAAGTTAAAAACAACAAGGGCTCTACTTATGATTTCTGATCCCTGCTTCAACCCCAGTCCTCACAATCCTCCGCCAAACCCTGAGATATGGTACTTCTGTAAATGATTTTTCACTATTTTACTTTACATTTTTATGTCATTGTAGCTAACAAGTTTTACATGGAGCCGTAACAAAACAGCCAGAAATCAGAATCACCTTTACATTGTTTTAAGTGTTACCCTAGCAGTTGATATTAAATGTTTGAGTACCTTGACTATATGTTCAGGGTGTTATGTTTATAAGTAAGTAAGCAAGTAGGTAGAGGTTATATAAACGATGCTTTTTGGGGCAAAAAAAGAAAAATCACAGTGCAAAGTGCTCCACCGATGTCAAAATGAAAACTAGCAGTCTTCTGTGCTTTTCCTACAATCTGCCTGTTGCAAAATGCTCATTAAAGAAGCTGCAGAGTTGTTTTCGGGGCCACTTGAAATGTAAAAAACGTGACAGCGTAAAACTCAGCAGATTGGCCTGCAGACTACTCACTCAAAAAGCCACATTTTCCCTCACTTTCACCATAACAAGGGTGACTCATCACACTAAAGCACGTATGCCAATAGTATGCGCTACCGGCGGGGTGTGTAAATTCCACACCTGTCCCATCATCCTCTCCCCCTCCCTCCCCTCGGCCCTCTCCCCTTCCCTCCCCTTCCTCTTTTGTGCCTTCTCTCTTTTCACACATGCTCCCCCCCCCCCCATTCACTCCACACCTCACACCGAACAGCTTGAGGAGCAGATAGCAGCGCTGTCTTGCTAAGAACATGCAACAACAAAGCAGAGAAGGGTTTGAACACACAGAGGGCCTCGCTCTGTCTCATCATTCTGCTTTCCACCCCCCCTGCACACAGGTAAGTTTGGATTCACATCTTTAACAGGTGCTTTTTTGAGATCAGTTGGTGCTTTGCTTTGCATGCAAGGTGCAATGGAATGATCATCCTAAGTGCATTTTTTCTTATTCTGGGAGTATTTTAGCAGAATTTGGTGCTGCAACTATTTTCTTTTCTTTTGCCTGTGCCACTGTATCCTTCTCTTTTGCTCATTTCTACAATAACAAGTTTTAAATGCATTGCTCGGCTAACCTTTGTTGGAGATAACATTACCCTGAGTAGAAGAAATCCAGAGAACCTGATTACGATTATGTGTGAAGTTGATAGCGGAGACTTATTTTTATCCTGCTTATTTGATTCTGAGAGGGATCATCACACTTTTTCTCCACAGGAGAGGTGGAGGAGGAGGAGGAGGAGGATGTGGTGGGATGACAAAGGCTGCAGCTGCCTTTTCTTCTCCGAAAGCTGGGTGAAAATGACATAATGGCCATCGAGCTCAGGTAACTTCACTTGGACACCGATACCCTTGAAACTAAACCATCTATTGGGATGTGTTTATGAGATTTGTGCCATTGTGAGAGAGTGAAATCCAACTCATTTCGAGAGCCGAGTCTACAAGTTATTATAGGAATAATTTATAAATTTGAAAAGCTTAGCTTGGGAGGGGTTTTGTACTTTTTCTGTGCATTTACTAGGACTGAACTCGTAAATCTGAGAGGAGTTAAGAGGCAACACATTCGGACTTTTTAACTGGCAGAAAAGAGCAAAGTGTAGAGCATCAGAGCTGATGTGTGCAGGCTCCTGAGCGAGGCCACACAAACCTGAGAGTAAGTTGTTTTCCACTGAGCGGTGATGTCATGACACCGCCGTTCGAGCGGACTAACAGTTTATTCTGAAAACTGAGCCCGTGTCCCGAGGCTCAGACAAACTATATGCGTCCACACGACGAAAACAGAGCACGCTCGCCAGGGGAAAGAATAAGGTAAGAAATAAGAGAAAGCTGATATTTGGGTTTGAAGATTCTGGGGCACAAAGGCATCGTGAATGTTCACATGTTCTTCAGTAAATCTTTTTAGTTTTTCCTGCACAAAGCTGGATCATGAATGTGAGAGGCCAGCTTTTCTTCTTTTGTGGTGATATTTGATTAGTAGTAGTATGCTCAAGTACTGAGGCAGTCTTTAGTTCAGTGCTTTGGGTTTTAACATTTTCTGTGTTTCACAGGAAAAATATGTATGTATGAAAGTGTTAGACACTATAACTCACTATATGAAGCTTTTAATCTGTGACGTTAAACTGTAGCTTATCAGAGCACAGCGATTAAATAACTTGCACTTTTCATATCATGAACACAATTTACTTTTAGTCATCTGTCCCTTACTTTAGCGAGGCCTAAATACCTTTATGTGTAGAAGAGTATTTTGTTACATCGCTTCAGGGATTGAAAGCGTTATTAAAAACGCAGGTCATGAAAAGAGCTACTCATTTATTGTATTTGAAAGTGAAAATGTGCTCTAACTCTTTGGCCACCCCCTCATCTTATGTCATGTTTGTGGCCGATTAGACTGATACAGCCTGTTTTGATGAGTGAATTATGTGTTTTTTTTATAGCAAGCCCGGAGTTCTCATTTGGAATGAATCACCGCATGAAAGCAGCTGATTGTTTTCTGCAGCAGACACTATTAATCTGTGAGCTCCATTAAAGAAAAAAAATCTCCACACTATAATAAGTTGTATAAAGGTTCTTTTTCTTGCAGAATGAGCCTCACCGAGCTCAGATTTCCTGCTGCAAGCGGCACGCACCGGGCAGAGTTTTCTGAAGATGCAGAACTTAGCTCATTAGTGAGCATTACACAAAAAAGGAAATTGTTCACAGTGGCTAAGTTCAGTGTCCAACATGAAAGAATGAACTCCTGCATACCTGAGAGTCTAAGCTTTCCTCAAACTGAGAGCCGAGTGGAGAGAACGGACGCATGGGATGAACAAAAAGCGGCTGCACCGTAAAACAAAGAGGAATGCTGTAAAAGACTTTGCATTTCCAGACAAATTGGAAGGTAGTTTAGGTTCTTCTGATTTAAGGGGGGGTTTGAAGAAGAAGAAAAGGGGCAACGACAGATAACAGCAGGTTGAATCAGTGTGAATTTGCACAGCCCTAATTCTCAGAGGATTTTCAGCACTACATCTCACTTTCTGATGGGGTTATTATTCATGATTTGAGTCACAAGAATACTGGTGTGTCAAATTTGCGCTTTTCTTTTTATTATTTTTGCAGAGCTTAAAAATAGAACCACATCTTGTCAAAGTTGGTGCTTTGGGGAGTGAAATAATGAATCATTTTCCGGGGTGTGTACTCATGTGCCTACTGAACTGGATTCAGTGTGTCTTTGCAGAACTGGCTCAGTCCAGCAGGAACAAGAGTGACACCTAATGACCATCAGCATAACCAAGGATGCCATCAATATCCCCTCGAAAGGATCACAACGTGGCAAAAAATGACCACAAACATGTTTATCACCACACTCGGCAGCATGATTTCAGGAGAAATGATGACATAGAGAGATTATGTGTCCTCATTCATCCATCCAGTGTGTGTGTGTGTGTGTGTGTGTGTGTGTGTGTGTGTGTGTGTGTGTGTGTGTGTGTGTGTTCCTGTCTAGCTATCTTTGTGAGGACCGAAATCTGCATTCTACTATACTTGTGAGAACCAGCAGTCACTTGTGAGGACACACAACCCGATCCTCACATTTTTGAAGGCGTTTAAAGGCATTTTTGAGGCTCAAAATTGGGTTTTAGTGTCAGGGTTACAATTAGGTTATGGTTAGGTTTATGGTAAGGGTTAGGGTTAGGCATTCATTTGCAGAGATGGGCAGTAACGCGTTACTGCGTTACTTATGACGCGTTACTGCATAAGGGATTACTATTGCAAAAACGGTAATTAGATTACCTTTACTTTCCCGTAGGAACGCTGCGTTACTGCGTTACTAAAACCGTGATTTTTTTGCATAAGCAAGTGTGACATTCATGACAACAGCTGTGTGCAGATCAACAGTGGATCATATATCGAGTACGGGAGAGAGTATGAGCATGCAGCGTTTAAAGCGTGGAAGTACTGACCTTACTTTGAGTTTGATTCCATAAAAAGTGACAAAAACATTAGCGTCCATTAGCATTGTGCGTGGGAAGAAAACTTCTTTTTACAGCGAAAAAAACCCCCTAAATTCCCAAGCAAGCTCCGAGTGCGCTACCACGTAATGGGAAATTCACAGAGAAACTGCCGTATCCTTCCACTGACCGCTGCGGCACACCTGCACCAGGGTAAACCTCCGCCTACCCTACTCCTGCTTTACAGGTGAAAATAGAGCAAAAGGACCGCTAGTCTTTGATTTTATTTATTTTCTGCTGTGTTTTACTTGCATCTATTTGAAAGAGTGAGTGTAAACACAAAAAAAAAATAATTATGTGCTGGAATGTGCAGAAAATAGGTTTAAATATTAAACAAATTTCTTCCAGTCAGTGAATGTTGCATATAATTAGGTTTGTGCTTGATGCATAAAGTTAAAAGATTAAAACTAATAAAACAAGTTTTAAAAAGGGACTTGTCCATTTGATTACATTTTGTATGATGGATTATGTAGAAAAAGTAGAATTGGGCTGAGAGATCTATCGCTTTATCACCTATTCAGGTTGTAAATTGTGTTTTTAAAAAGTAACTAAGTAACTAAGTAATTAATTACTTTTGAAAATAAGTAATCAGTAAAGTAACGGGATTACTTTTGGGGGAAGTAATCAGTAATTAGTTACTGATTACTTTTTTCAAGTAACTTGACCAACACTGTTCATTTGTAATGGTTAGGGTAAAGGGCCAGGGAAGGCATTATGTCAATGAGGGTCCTCACTAAGATAGCTGAACGGGGTTGTGTGTGTGTGTGTGTGTGTGTGTGTGTGTGTGTGTGTGTGTGTGTGTGTGTGTGTGTGTGTGTGTGTGTGTGTGTGTGTGTGTGTGTCCTAATTTGTCTCCCTGTGTGGGTAAATCTGGCTGCCTCTGCAGGGAGTCGCTACCAACAGCAGCTGATTTGTGCTGAGTAACACTTTGCGTCGCCTCTCTTCATTCCTCACACGATAATAAGCTGTCAGGGTGTCTCCAAGCGTCTTCACCAAATTGGGATACACCGGCTCCAACACCTCTGCAGTCATTATATACCTGAATGGACAGGCCCTGCGTTAGCATAAGCAAAACTGATCATCATAAGACATGCTATCGATTCTGGACGTCCTCAGTTGTTGAGGTGCCGTGTGAACAATTGCTTTTCACCTTGGGCCATCAGCCTGTGGACTCATGCATTAAAAAAATCTGCAGAGATGTGCAAAAATGAGAAGAGCCTACTCAAAAATGCAATGGAATTTCATATAGATTTTCATTAATTCACTGTAGGTGAGCACAGTGCTACTGTGAACAACAAGAGAGCATTAAAGAGGGTGTACGGTGCATTTTTTCAATTTTTTTTTTAAAGGTGGGGGCGCGCCCTTTGCTTTCTCTTTCAATGAAACTGTGGTTATAACAGCAGGGGAGTCAAATACACTGGAGCCTGTTTGAGCAGGTGACAGAAAACGTACTCCAGTTTATTTGAAGTAGTGATTCATTAACTTCTGTTTAACTGTAAAAAGTCAGATCTTATGTTTCCCCCAAGAACTTTGTGCAGACATTATTATGCATGCATTTGGATGTCACACCCTTTATTATTACACTGTTCGTACAACGGTACAAACCTCCACAGTGGACTTCATGATTAAACAAAGGCTGCTTCAGGTTTGTATTGATTTGCATAATAATGCACGTGTTGCTTTTTATTGCTTGTTACACGTTGAGTCTCCATATTGAGAACTATAAGCACTGTAGGGTTATTTACAAGCACACAAACGGCTTCAGCAGACCTTAAAAAAGACATGTAAATTTAAATCATCTTATATGAAACTCCTTTTGCACCCACCAAGCATTTTTTAATGTATGGATTTCAACATCTTTGCCATCCTAAACAGCAACTTTATATACGGTATAAAAGAACAAAAAACAAAGAAGGTGATTTAAAAATATAGTCTTGCTACTTCTTAATTCATAATTTTACATTTTTGTGACATAATGCAGTGTTTTGTGGTGAGTTGATGAAAGAAAACTCGCCTGAAAGCTCTCAGACAGTACTTCTGAAATTGTTCAAATATCTTTAAGACCCACACAGATGCAATCATCAGTATTTTGTAATACGGGTTGAATAAATGGACACATTTGAGGAGAGAAAACAATTTCTGGGGTGGCCTAAACCCTGTTGGTGGCAGCTAAAGCTGTTTTTGCCTTATATACACTGTGTTTCCATGTATGTTTGCTCATGTTACAATAAATCAGCGCACCTATTTCTCATTTTCACAGGAAAATATGAAGAAATGAGAGGTCACTCAAGACTTTTTCACAGTACTATATATACAAACAATAAAACACTCCTTACTCACTGCTCAGTCAGTAAAATGAAATAAAGTATCATATAAAGTTTAGCTTTTTCTAACAGGTTACTACTTCTAATGAAATATTGTGACATTATTCCTTTGACTTTTATTGTTAGGACATGGTGTGCGTTCTTCCACTTCTGCATAAGTTTTTATGTCTAACTTATGCGTAAAATAGCCTGATTCAAAAGGCAAAAAAAAAATATTTGGTTTACTACCAAACTACGGCATTAGTTCTCAAGGGACACCTAAGACATCCTTCATTTAATCAGTGACTGAGTACCACAAAGATACTCTCTATTTAAACTAGCCTAGTCAGCTAGTTTAAATAGAGACTCAAACTTAATGTCAGACATCAGCAGCCATTTACACAATCAGTAGTTCTCTTTAGCTAGATCAGACTCCCACAAACATTAGCAGCAGCAGCTTTAATTATGTCCTTTTCATCTAATTCTAATCCTATTATTGGTGTTTTCAAACATTAAAAATGTGCTTCAGAAAGTTTTTTTAAAAGAAATTTGATTTTTAAGGGCCTGAGCAGGTAAATAAGGAGCAGTGATAGGTATGTTGATGGCATAATGTAAAAAGTTTTTTGGTTTTTTTTATTTAATGTGAAAAGAATATTAAAATTATTTTAGGACTAGACACGTACAGACGGCATTAATGAAATGTGTTAGTGATTTCCTAATCCAAGTGAAAACAGAAACATTCTGTAAAAGACAATAAGGAGTGTAAATACAGTAGATATGATTGGTTACTGGTTTTAAAAATACATTTAAAAAGTGGTGTTAGTTGGTTGTAATACTCCAATTCTCCACTAGGTGGAGCTGAAACCCCACGCTCACCTGTGCACACAAATTGGGGCAATTAAAGTTCTCATTCAGTCTGTTAACGTAACTTCTTCTGTGGTTTTCTTTCTTTCTTTATTTGGTGATGCTTTTGTTTCTTTGCTGTTATTCAAAGATAAATATTTTACAGGTCAGTGACGTACGAAAACATCGACGGGCGTGTTGCTGTTCGTGTGTGTGTGTGTGTGTGTGTGTGTAGAAATGTAGGAAGTAACGTTAACCTAACTTTCGGACCAGGACGACGCGGAGACGTAAATCCTGAGTTTCTGAACGAAGTTGTGATTTCTAGGAGGAAGGACGACGCCGACCTGCTGGGAAATTATTCTGTCTTCATTTGAAAGTCTCTCTTAACAGTTTCTTGGCTCGCTTTTACTTTAACACTCAGGTGAAGGTAGTTTTTTTGTTTGTTTATTTATTCCTCCTTAAAAGTAGTGTGTTAGGAGTCGGTTAGCGCCAAACGGAGGTGCAGAGATCTTCGTCTTCCCGCGGCTCTCAGCGCCTTTTCTGCTTTTAAAAGATGAAATGAGAGGTTTTGCTCAAAAGGTGAGGCTCGTTTTGGCATTTTAATTCTTTAGTGCTGTTTACCTGTGCGGCTGTTTACTTGGGAATTTAGATGGGAATAGTGGGAACTTAAACACTGCTGTTTGTCCTTCTTTTCCTGATTTTAAGTGTGTGTGTGTGTGTGTGTGTGTGTGTGTGTGTGTGTGTGTGTGTGTGTGTGTGTGTGTGTGTGTGTGCGCTTACACAGCGGACCCCTGCTGAGGTTTTGGAGCAGTGAGTTATGCTGAGGACTGTCTCTGACTGTCAGGATGAGCACTACAGATGGATCTGGGGCCCTAGAGTATGATGAAGAGGCCCGTGTTGTGCAGATTTACCCCAGGGTGTCGTATGACACAGCTGCCTACTGTCCCCTGCAGATCAGTGTTGGGGACACCGTGGCGTTGGTCATCCACAATGCTGTGGTTACTCTGGACCTGGACCCCAACCAGGCATACGACCTGCTGGAGGTGAGGAAGAGCGGGGGAAAGGAGAGGCCGCTGGAGGCAGGGGACTCCCCTTTGGAGCGAGTCCTGCTGTGGCCCAGAGAGGTGCAGAAGTGGCACCCTCAGAGCAAAGGGTACTACTTCATCCTGCAGCAGCAGCAGGTCAACAATGGAGGGTGCAGAACAGAGATCTGCACAGGGGAGTGTGATGACCTCTGCAGCCTCTCCACACTGACCGAGGAGAATGTTCTGGAGGTTTTACGCCAACGCTTCTACAAGCACAAAATCTACACCTACGCCAACAAGATCCTCATCGCCATCAATCCCAATAAGTTCCTGCCTGTTTACTACAACCCCATGTACGTCAAAATGTACGAGAACCAGCCACTGGGAAAACTGAGTCCTCACATTTTTGCCATCGCCGACGTGACCTTCCGCGCTATGCTGAACAGGCAGGCTAACCAGTGTATTGTGATAACTGGTGAGAGTGGCTCAGGGAAGACTGAAAGCAGCAGTTATCTCATTCATTGCTTGACTTCACTCAGCCAGAACATGTACTCCAGCGGGCTGGAAAGGACCATCCTCGGGTCCGGGCCGGTGTTGGAGGTAGGTCACTGTTATGTGATGCTGCTCAAACCACTGATGTAAAAAAAAAAAAAAAAAAATTTCAAAATAAAAGTTGGAGCAGTCCAGAGTTTGCCCCCCCTCAAAAGAGGCAGAGGCAACAAGATACCAGAGCTTCTCACATAGCACAACATCTGATAAAAATCACCTTCGATTGTTATCATTTAGGTGTAGAAACACTGAAGAATTCACATTGTTGCCTCCTGAGTCACCAAAACAGTTCACCAAGTCGACTGATTCCAACTGCCACAAACATTTTTCACAGCGTCTCTATTACCTGTTAAATATCACTGCAAACTGAATGAGCTAAACCCACGATTGAAAAAAATCAGTTCTTGCTTTGTGACATTTGACAAAACACTCAACCTTTTCTTTAAAAGAGAGGTGATTTCCTGGTATGAGAAATTATCACTTTAGATTTTAGATCTTGCAGATAGCAGCACACCCATCTACCTCTCTGGGTTTTTTTTTTCTTTCTTTTACTGAAAACATATTTTCAGTATTTCTACCTGTAACCCCAATTTTCTCTCTTTCTCTCCCTCTTTTTTTTCTTCACCAGCACATACTGCAAACCCCAAATAACATTTTAAGTTTTGTTGAAACATATTAGTTTTGGTTAATTTTTCGAACAGGTGTGTCAAACTTGTTTTAGTTTATGGGTCACACATTGCTTGAGCTGACGGTACAGTGGGGCAAACCAGTAAAACCACTGTAACATAAAAAAGATAAAAGAAGTGCAAAAAAAAGTACATTCAAAACCTCCACCTGGGCCATGGCCAAGCCCTTAGAAAGCTGCAGCTATACACCAGACATCAGACGGATTAACAGCATGGAATGTCTTAACAAATGTGGGGAAACGGTTAAATCTATACAGCTTGACACTACTTTCATTAGACTACATTGCACTGTGGTTTGTAAACTGTAAAGTCATAAAACCTTCAGATCAATGGCATTTTTGCCATTGATGGTGGTGTAGTGGTTAGCACTGTCACCAAAGAGAGTGGCTCAGCGTGGTTTACCTGGGGTTCCTGATTCCTCTGTGTGGAGTCCGTTTCACGTGTAACTAAATGCCCGCATTCACCAAGTGTTATTTGGCACAGATTTTCACACTGGGTGCCCTTTCTAACATGTCCACGATACAGGGATTTGTGTTTTCTCCCGGTCTCAAACCAAGATTTCTTGTATATTATCCGAATGTGTTAGCTGCTACACTGTGGAGTAGGGCTGCCACACACGATTATTTTGATAGTCGACTAGTCACCCATCATTTTTGCGATTAGTCAACTAATCAGATAATGCGTAAAACATACATCTTATTGCACCAGCATGCATCTTCTCTTATATAACTATCATTAGCTTACAGTTTAAGGTATGTGCTAACTAAAAATAAAGACAAGATGATCGTTTATTAAACTTTTAATGAAATTAGCAGATTGTCTCGGTTGAGTTTAATAAAGTCAGCCAGCTACTCCTTGCTATCCAAAATGTAACAGGACGTTGGAGTAAATTCTCGATCATCTCACACTTCTGTTAAATCAGTTGTCTGTTTGACGTTTATCCTACTGCTTTCGGATCTTACAAAGCTTCAAACGACGCGTCGACTACTAAAATAATTGGTCGTCAATGATTTTGATTGATTTTGTAACCAGTTGGGAAGTGGTTCCTGGCAGTTGCAAAGTGAAATTGGAGGACAAAGGGGTGCTTCACTGAAAACTTCTGTGATTGGTTTGGTAGCTAGCAGACTATCGCAGGCACCAATAGATGTCGACTTGTCAGTTTTTGTGCTATTTGTTCAAGTTTCACCTCAGCTTGCAGCATAATCAAGCATTTGCAGGCCTGCAAGTTTGACAATTTTGGTTTTTACAGAGTGATTATGTCATCTCACTAGCAGACTAATGTTGATCATTTGATTCTGCTGCTGTGAGTGACGTGACTAAAGCAGAAAGATTGCTTCAAGCTGAGGTCTGACTTGTGCTGATATGAGTTTTCTGATAGATGAGGGTGATTTTTGTTTTCTTATCCTTTTTTAGACATGCAAATGAAATGCAGAATGTTCCAAATAGTGAAACCACTGACTAGTAACTTCCTGCAGCAGAAACCTCAGCTTAATCAAGAAAAACCACAAAAAAATTCAGCTCTAAAGGAAGCTCCTGTAATCATTTACTAGTGAAAAGCTCTGAAGAGCTATTAATACCATCACATTAGAATAGGAAAACAAATGAGCTTTGCTTTTTTTGTTTGTGATCTATTTGTTTTGCAAACATGTCTCACATCAGGACATCATGACATCTCACATCAGGATTTACATGAAGCTCAAACAATTTCCCAAAATCTGAAGGCACCAGAAAGTAAAGCAAAGTCTGCCGGCTGGGAATTCCCACTTCTTTTTTTGTTTTTGTTTTTTACCCACCGCTGTAGTTTCACTGTAGTCTGTGTTGTTTCTATCACACCATCGTCATGCTACAGTGTCCGTGTAAATGAGTAACGACACATTTCCCACTTGCTTTCTGTTTCATTTGCCTGTTGCACAATTGCACAGTGCATGACAGAGAGCAGACATGAAACTAGGCCAGATGCTTTTCCTCTTTTAAACTTATCTAAGTGTGTGTTGTATTTGCTCAAGGACTGAGAGGAGTTCGCTGACTTGGTGACAGAGATTTGCTTAAATCTCTCCCAGCTACCAAAATGTGTAAGAATGCTCTGTTTGAGTTTATGTACAGGCTTTATCTCTCTGTTGGTACAGCAACTAACCTCATACAAAGGATATCATCCCACTTTGTTTCCGATTATGCACGCACACATACATTCACACACCCACATGCAAACACAATCCCAAAGGACCAGCTTTTCACTGGACAGTTGCTAAATATGGATTCTTCTTCGCTCTAAACAAGTTGAGCGAGTTTCTCCTTCCAACAGGTTGCAGCATAAATATTTTTCCTGTTAGCTGAGCTTTACCTCCTTTTATAGTGTGTTGTGCTCTGTTCCCAAAAAGCTTATGGGGAATCGCCGATTTAGCTGCGTGGTTTATTTAGTATATCTTTATTTGTGTTTACTGTGGTTTATCTGTTGTATTTTATTTCTTTATTTTTTTTAACCAGCAAAATGTTGAACAATTTTTACTGATGTCTGAGTTGTCATGCCACAGTGTTTACCACAGAAAGTCTGGCCTTGCAGCATGAAATAGGCACTCTTGTAGCAATCAGGATCAGTTGACGTTAATCTCTTTCGGGGGGGGGGGGTTATTGTCGTGTAGTTAAGCCACTGGGATTTCCTTGTATGCATGAGTCACGCCTCAAGACTTGTTCCTTTTTATCTAAAATCTGAAAATATTGGGCCTTCTGTTTTTTCCCTGTAACTTTCAGTGTTATCTCAACTGTTGTTGGCACGTAGTGGAAAGTACACCTAGCTTTGATCTTTCTGGTGCTAGGAAACGGCTACTGACTTCAGACTATTTGCAGTCTTTAGTCCGCAGATGACGACACCTTGCATTATCCAGAAATGGTGAATGATTGATTGGGTAGGTATTGGTGATCAGGAATGAGATTGCTGAGCTCCACTGGGAGGATTTGCAGGGTGTTGTCTTGAAGGGAATGAAACAGAGTAGAGAAAAGAAACAGGAACGTGTCAGAACGTGCTTGGGCAGGCCTGCTGCTAAACATAAAGAACAAAGTATAAATCACTTTTCTCTCTCTCTGTATCCCTCTGCTCTCTAATAAAGGCACTCTTTCAATCCATGCCCCTGGTTAGTTTAATCCGTGGATCATGGATTTTCACAAGTCGACATATCGAAGGAGATTACAGATTATTTGAAGCTGTTCTCTGTCCCATTTTCCCCTTTTCCGCCTTCAGCATTCCACAGTCCATTTGGCACCAGTTCCATTACTTATTTTGATTTGCAAGTCAGCAACTGCGACATTTAGGTGTTCACTGGTAAACATGAGCTAAGCCAACCATTCCTAGTGTGGGAATTGGCCCCCAAAAAAGGAGAAGTTAAATGAGCAGGATTTCGAGAGCGTTTAGATGATGTGCTTGATGTATTTTACATGATGAACGTGTCTGTCTGTCTCAGTGTTTGTTTCTTTGCCCAAGTCTTGGTCTAGGACAATCAAACGTAACAAAAATGTATCTCAGGCCCCTGATGGTTATTAACTATATCAGACATTATCATGTCATTGTGTTGCCTAGCAATCACCTAGCATTATGATTATATTAGCAGCATGATAGCATTTATGTACCTATAGCAATAAAAGCACCAAACCATTTTTTTTATTGTCATGACAGTAACCTCTCACCTGTACTGTCAAAAGCCAAATCATGCAAGCTTAAAGCAACATGCTAGGTGATTTTTTTTTTTAATTCTTTTACATATAACCATCCTCTACCACACTTTTCTTTTTTTCTTTTTTTCTTTCTTTTTGCTTTAGTTAGTGTGATTACGTATATTAGTTTGCTAACAGAACAAATAAGTCAAACAGTACTGTATTATGCAAATGCATTAGTCAAATAAAACAAGACAGAACATTGCTGCTGTTGATATAATATTCATATTCAAATCAGCGGTGAAAGGTGTCGCAGACTGTCTGCACACAAGCTGGAGAACCACAAAATTTAATGAAAGAACAAAATAACTACTCCAAAATCGGAGGAATTTTTTGACATTAATGCCACATTTTTTTGTGTATTAGCAACTTTATTTTTATTGTCATCAATTATAATTTCATTTCCAATTTTTTTGTTTTTAATCAGGATCTCCATCAGCTTCAGTCTAAGCTGATCTACCTGGGATCTGTACACACACCATCCAACAGCCACGGCACATAAACATGAAAGAAGCAGGTTCCTCTTACACAAGCAGCATTGAGTTTCATAGACACAACAATAAGAAATTATTTTTAAAAAAAAAACACCTGCATTAGAGTCAATGCATAATCACTCTACAGACATAACGTATTCTCCAGTATAATTTCTATTTCATTATATCACTGCATGTCCCATTTACGTATTTATACTTTGCACTCATATTCACACAGCACATATACATCCTGTCTCCATCAACTGTCTTCTGTATTCAGATAACTTTAGTTACAGTTCTTGCTGGTTTTGGTAATACTGCTTTAAATTGTGAATGGGCTGATAGTCGGTCCAACAGTGAGCCGGCCCAATTTACCATGAACTTTCTTTGAAAAGGACCAGAACAGATAACACGACACGGCATTTAAAACCTGTTTCATAATCTTAGCACTGCTTGAAAAATAATAAACTATAAAATATATTAAAATTTATCACTGAAATTTTCTTCTTCTTCTTTCATGAAGAATAGAAAACAGCTTATTTTTTACATTTGCATGTCCTCAATGTGAAAAAAAAAGTTCCCCATTATAACTTCTTTCACTTCTGGTATTTCCCACTATGGTAATTGCTTTTTCTCAAGGCTAATTCATAGAGACCAACCTCACAAGCATCTACATATCTACCTGAATTAGTACCTCCATTATCTTTGGGTCTATAAAGGACCTCCATCTTTTTTCTGCATATCATGGGTTCTCTGAGTTTTGACGAGTGAGTGCACATTTCCAGCATGTGATTGAGGATGGGAGAGGAAGAATACCTGGTCTTTGTTATGTTCACAGATTGGTGGTTTACTGTGATGACTGTGATTTTTGTTCTGGTTTTCTTTACACCATCTGCGTTTGTCAGTGTTGTGATGGTTAAGTTAAAATTGTTACCCGTGTTTGAGGGAGCTGCTCGTTACACTGAGTCTTGATCCCAGTATAAAGTCTTTTTATTTATACTTTATACTGCATACCAGCTATCTTTTTGTCTCTCCACATACCTTTTATTTTTTCCCAGCTGCATCCACCAACATTATTTAGTTGCCTTTATTCTTTATGTGAAATTGATTCATCTGAAATTTAAAAGGAAATTTGATAGTCTGTCGAAATTTACATGGGTGTAATTTTGAGAACTTTTCAGTGATTTTTAAAGTTGTTCCTCCTGGCATGTGATCAGAGCCGTGTGCGTATCTAGCTCACTGTCTGCACCGCTGCTCTGACCTGTTAGGACATGACCGTCAGCCGAGCAGATAAAGAAGGGGTGTTAGTTTAGCACCTGGGCCTGATTAGGAAAAACTATTTAATCACTACCCAAAAAAATGCAGACGATTACCTTTCTTTGAGTGTGAAGAAGCGTAATCAATTCCCGTAAACATCGCCCATTACAACAAAACCTGAACAGCCTGAGGTTCCTAAGAAAGAGCAATTGAGTCATGACTTTTTAATGTCACAGTCATCATGCTAAAAATACAGTGACACAGACAATTTATCATCCTTACTTCAGTGGCAGGGTGGTGACTTTGTCTTTAAAACAGTCAAACTGACCTAAGTGCTCTGATTTGGCTTAAATGAGCAGCCCCCAAAACTTTGCTTTCCTTTTTAGAAAGTTTTCAAATAATCTGGGGGGACAAATTGGACTGTTTGGTAGACAGAATCCATGTGCGTCTCACTCTGTCGCACATGCATGCAAGCTTTAGATGGTTGGCATGGATGAGTCAGCAGCATCTATTAAGTGACAAACAATTATGGGCCTTTATCTGAGACTTTTAA
Source organism: Astatotilapia calliptera (assembly GCF_964374335.1). Classification (NCBI taxonomy): domain Eukaryota; kingdom Metazoa; phylum Chordata; class Actinopteri; order Cichliformes; family Cichlidae; genus Astatotilapia; species Astatotilapia calliptera. The sequence goes on from NC_137439.1 coordinate 13,253,350, forward strand.
TAGCGGGACTAAGAAGAGACCTGATAACCGTGACAGTGGTCATAAAATTCCTTCAAGGAAGGGAAATAAATCTTAGTTTAATTGATAACAAATATAAAAGACAAAAAGACGGTGGTATAAGAACCAGCTGATGTTGAGAATTTTAAAAGGATGCATTAATCAGCGCTTAGCTGATAGGTTTTAGTTTTTGAATAAACATTTGTGAGGTTGAGCAACAGCAGGCAGAAAATACCAGCCAACAAAGAAGGAACTGGGCCTTAAATGACAGCAAATCTCTTTTCTTTCTCTTTTTTGTTTTAGTTTTTATGAACTCATGAGCAAAACACAATTTCAATGAGCTTCTGTTCTCAGTGCTCCTGCTTGTAATAGAGATGAACAGCTGTTAGCGACCTCTCTGAGCAAAACAGGTTAAATATCTGCAGAAAACACAAAAACAGTTTATAAAGTGAAGGTGCTTTTTTGCTTTCCTTTTTGTGTTCACTCCTGATTTATAAGATGTGCACTGAAGCACAACTCATTTACACCAACTCTATCCATGTCATTACATAAAACCGACTAATGGTAACAGTAATCTGCCATCCACAAACCTACATTTACTGTGTTTGGGTGCCAGTGTTTGTGGAAAACATGCCGATGAATTAGTCTGTTTATTTTACTGAAAACTGATGTTCTTTATGTTTTAAACAGGCCTTTGGCAACGCCAAGACCACAAAGAATAACAACTCCAGTCGCTTTGGGAAGTTCATCCAGCTCAACTACCTGGAAAGTGGTGTCATCAGAGGGTAAAGCGCCCTTTATTGTTTTTCTCATGGACCACCTCTGATTGAGTCGTGTCTCTTCAAAGTTAACCGTTTGTTTCATAGTAGTTTTTCTTCCAGTGTCACAAAAGAACAATTGCAGCTTCATGGGTTTTGTTGACGTTCTCTTCCTTTGTCTCTCGTTCAGGGCCGTTATTGAAAAGTACCTACTGGAAAAATGCCGCGTGGTGACCAGAGATAAGAGTGAGAGGTATAAATAAGACTCAAATAGAATACAAGATTCAAACATGTGCAATTTTTAGAAAATCTCTTCTGGCAATAATCATGTTCACACCACTCCCCAGTTTGTACAAGAAACCTTATGTCTACCATAGCCCAATAAAAGCGCTGAGTCATTGGGAAAGTTGAAGTGAAAATTGCTTCTCCTGCAGAAACTTCCATGTGTTCTACTATCTGCTGATGGGCGCGTCCAAAGACGAGCAGGAGGAGCTACATCTTCTAAAGCCACAGGATTATCTCTACCTCAAACAGGTACCTTTGATCCACAGGCTTTACAGCAGCAGTGAGAGAGAAAGTGGAAGACCAGCTTAAATACATGCCATATATAACGTTATCAAATGCGTGAAAACCAGCGAGATATGTTTTATGGAAACAGACCTACAGTGTCTTGAAACTTCTTGGAAGTAAAGAGAAGCCTGTGAAAGCAGCTGCAGTATAATTAATAAACAGATATTCACATGAAGCTAAAAAAAAAACCTACACTTTAATTGCACTTAACACCACACATGCTTTTCCTCCAAATAATATTACTATATGGAGGACCTAAGAACGTGTCTGACATGTTCGTTACTTTTCTCACTGACTCTTTTACCCTCGTCTCCCTGTTTATAGATGTAGATTTAACTGAAATTACAGGTTAACCACCTGATAAGAGTGTCTCCTGTTTATTGCATCAACCAGGGAAAATTGATATTCCCATTTATATTTTTTTATTTTTTAGCAGCTTTTATATTTTAATGATGGTAAACATTTGTTTTTATATGTTTTCCTTATTATAGTCATGTGACATTCATCTGTCGTGTGTCATAGCCAGCAGCCCATAACTTGAAAGGAAGGTGACTGGATTTTGTGGCAACATTGACTCATACTATGTCACCACACAATGCAACAGTAACTGCAATGCTACAAACTGGAGTAAAAGTAATCCAATTCAGTTTCATTTCTATAGCAACAACAGCAATAGCTATCTGTAGGGGCTGAAAACATGCCTTCTATGTGAGGATGAAGAGGAACCATAACCCTAAAAAGAGTCCCTGGTACACCACCAACCTGTTCATGTCTCTAATTGTTTTTCCTCTCGTGGCGACACACCCACTGAGGAACAAACGCTGGGTAATGGCGATTCTGTTTTGAGACATGTTAAGCTAGAGACACCAGCCGCAGTGAATTGTCGTTTAAGAACCAGACAGTGAAGGGACTTGAACCTGCTGGCCAACGATAAACATAAATGTTGTGTCAGTGTAGATGTGTATGTATGCTTTACCTGAGGTTGTTCATTATGCAGCTGCTGTACAGGAAATAAACATCTGTTCACGTAAAGCTGAAAAACTGCACTTTTAACTGAAACACTGCCTGTGCTTCTCCACTAAATTACATTATTAAATGCAGGACTTAAGAACAAGTCTGGCATGTTTGTTTATTTTTCACTGACTCTTTTACCATTGTCTCCCTGTTTATAGATGTAGATTTAACTAAAATTACAGTTTAACCACCTGAAAAGAGTGCTTGTACAAATTATTTATTACCACAATTTGAGCCCATAGTGCAGCAGCTTGTATTCTGCCAGTGTATACATCTGCCACTGCTCTCGTGTTCTTTCCTCTAATAGTTCGTTCACTGTGAAGACGCGATCACTGCTGAAGTCTTGTACGTATCAGAAAAAGCGACTTTTGCTCAGTATTTCAAGTCCAACATGATCAGCTCAGTTTCACTCATGAAGACGTGCCAGTGCACAAGTATACATGGAAACAACAGCGTTACCCACTGCAATACAGACTCTATACCTGTGCATGCGCACATAAAAATCCACACAGAAAGCATTTGATCTCAGCGTTACTGAGTTAAACCAAACATACAGGTTTGTGCATTCCTCAGTTTGCATGTTCTTGCATGATGCAGTGTGTGGATTCTTATATAACTACATCCATAAACATCTGTCTTTGCTTAACATGTATTTGTGTTCTGCATGTTCCACAGGAAGACCTGCTTTTAGACGATCAGGAGAAACTTGGGCAAGAGTACAAGAGGCTCCATCAAGCTATGGAGATGGTTGGGTTCCTGCCCTCCACTAAGAAACAGTATGTATGATAATGATAGAAAGAGCTAAAATGCTACAGACTAGAATAAAAGTTATACTATACTAGTGTCAGTAACAGGTCAGAGCTTGTCCGAAAGCACCTGGCAGCCTCGGGACAAGGCATGTGCAGAAAAGCAAAAACAACATAGTTTGTATGCTGTTCAGGTTGGTTTCCCTGACAAAAAAACACCCACAGCAATTCATAGTTTGAAAAGGTGGGAAGTTTAAAAAACAAAAGTAGTAATAAAGGGTTTTATAGATTTGGTCATGATTTTTTTTTTTTATATTGAAGGAGGTGCAGACTTACACATGCAGCTTGCTTTTAAGCTTTTTTCTTTTAAGATAATGTGAAGCACTGGATGTCCCAAAAGGCAGCACTGATATATTTAGAGCAACAAAACAATGTTAAATATGCCACCAGTTCATCAGTGATGTGTGGATGCGATTGAGGGGGGGAAAAAAGTTTAAACAGTAATGTAAAAGTAATTGTGTGTCCTTTGGCTGTCTCATTTGGTCTTGGGCACAACTAGATTAACTTTGCATGGTTCACAGTTTTAAGTAATCCGTATTTAGCTCATACGTTTGTTTTGTGGGTTTTGCTGAGATGACTACATTGAAGATGTTGCCAGTGTCATTTAGAGCAATCTGAGGTTTTAAGGAACACTGACCACCTTTAATATGAACACTTAAAAAGTAAAAAAACCAATGAATTTTCTTCTACTTATTTAATTAAAGGGGCGGAGGCCTGGTGCCTGCCCCAAGACAGGCCCTTGGGTTTGAATCCATCTGTGTGGACTTTGCATGTTGTCTCCAGGTGCTCCAGCCTCCTCCCACAATCCATTCAGGTCTTTGGACTGTGGGAGGAAGCAGACGAGGATGAATAGACAGATTATATTACGGATACAGATTATATTGAAATTGAAATTCTGTGATATTATATGACAAAGTGGACATTTGGTTCATACATTTGATAAGATTAACTGACTGTGTTTGTGTCCAATGTGCAGCATATTTTCCATCCTCTCCGCCATCCTCCACTTGGGTAACGTCACATTCACTCAGTCAGACGACCCTCCGCGTTTGGAGGTTGGACCTCCTGAAGTCTTGTCTATACTGTCAGACCTGTTGAAGGTATGATCAGAAACAGCCGATTTAGTGTTACTGCAGTGTACTGCGTACTGCTACATTTGTAATGGTCACTTGAAAGGGTCCAGTTAAGTTCCAGAGAAAATGAAAACTAAACTGTGTCAGTGTGGTTTGTAAATAAACATGTCTCAGTCTGTAATTTTAGTGGCATTTGCAGAAGATTGAAGAAATGCCTCAATACTTATGTATTTCTTTTTATTTCCAGGTGGAAGAGGAATCACTGGTGAATACTTTGATCAAGAGAAAAATGATAACTGCCAGCTTCACCATAGCTTTACCGTACACGCTAGATGAGGTAGTTTAAATGTTAACTTGATCTTTAATTTTACAAGTCAACTTTTATTGCCTTCTTCCTACATTAACGTCACATTTTAATCATCAGCTATATAGAAGAGAGAGATGATGTCACTCAGTAGTTGGTTAGTTTCTTTTTAGGAAGCCTCAAGCCTCAGCATGTTCAGCGTCATCATCAAGATGACTAGACTCTGTGTATGGAAAAAAAAAATTCCAAAATTAGTCTCCATTCTGATTCTTACATGAACCAAGATTTACAAAACAAAACAAAACTCATGAGGAAAAGTGTTGCTAAGATTATAGATCAAGGGGCTTGAGCCCTGTTTCTCTCATAGACTTTTATAGAATTAAACCCCTAAAACAGCGGTCCCCAATATTTTCATGGACCGTCCTTTAATGTGTAGCAGATAAATACAACAATACGACCAAGACAAAAACTGTGGTGTTTTGTAACTATAATAATAAACGCGAATTCAGTGTGTAATTGTGTAACTTTATTAGCAGCGTCCATATTACCAGTTGAAAACACGCCTCAACCACATTCCATAACAAGGTATAGACACCGCAACATTAGTGATTCAGCAATTCCAAGATGAGCAATCATTTGCTGTTGGTTACTATTACTGCAATTAGGGGAGGCTTTTTCCCAAACTCTGGGAACGAGCAGGCAAGTTAAAGCCGTACAGAAGAGGCATGTAAACACATCAGGGTAGAAAGGGAACACTCCCTTTTTACACTGAAAAACGAGTTTTGACACTCGTGATGCTAATATTATGTGACTGTAATGTTATGCTCCTGTGCTTTCAGGCCGTCGCAATGCGAGACTCCATGGCCCAATCTTTATACGGCGCTCTGTTTGACTGGATCATCCTTCACATCAACCATGCGACCATGAACAGACGAGACATGGAGGAGTCCATCTCAGTGAGTCGCATGATTCAATATAATAACGATATAATTGAGATGAAAAGCCTTTCCTTACTTTTCCATGTCCAAATTCATTCCTGCCAGGCTGCTTCACTTTAGATTCATTTAGTTGGTTTTTTTTATACGATTAGATTCAAATAAATCCATTAATATATGTGTGCTTTTTTTTTTTAAATGGAACAGGTCTGTGTAATATTTAGCTCATAAATTAACACTTTTGAGTATGGTGCCTTTGAATTTGTCTGCATTGCTGTTTTGTTTTTAGTGTTTGTCCATCGGTGTCCTGGATATGTTTGGCTTTGAAAACCTCCAGTCAAACAGTTTTGAGCAGCTGTGCATCAACTACGCCAACGAGACACTGCAATGTTACATCAACCACAACATCTTCAGGCTTGAGCAAGTAGGTTTATTTATACACATTTACAACAAGAAAAAGTTCTTTTCATTATTATAACTGGACACACCATACACGTGCGCTTAACTGGCAAGTTCTGAAATACGTTCTTCTTCACAGCTTTTCACGCACATATTGGCATGTTTTACAACATACACTCAATGGCCACATTTTTTTCTGTTTTTCTCTTTTCTTTACTTTCAAATCAAAGAACATTGAGCAATCAGACAACAAATTGAATATGTGCAATAAATTGAAATTTGCGGATAGTAAATTTCATTTTACTATCATTGCAACACTGTGTTACTAACGGCATTCTTGAGCTTGGAAGACTGATTCACAGTAACACATGACATGATTGCGTAAATATGTTGTGATAAATGCCAGGAGGAGTTTGTGGAAGAGGGCATTGTCTGGAAAAACATCGAGTTCAGCGACAACAGCGACTGCGTTCAGCTGTTCGACAAGAAGTCGATCGGACTCTTCGACCTGCTGGAGAAGGAGAGCAAGTAAGTGAACTCATACTACTGTAGACCTTATTAATTTAATTTTCATCTATATATATATTTTTTTTTTAATTCAGTTTCCATAGTTCATTTGCTTGTTGAAATTATTTTTTTGTTACATAAAAATGTCTAATTAGTTCAGGTGTTCGTTTTACACTCTAATTAGACTGTCAAGACACAGAAAATGTTTCAGTACTTAAAGCCACCTCAGGCTGGCTGTGTAGGGAAAATAAACTATGACATGTTTTTTAAAAAAAATATTGTTTGTTAGTTTTTTTTTGTTTGTTTGTTTTTTTTTTTTTTACTTTCGCTAAAATGTATTTTAAAACTAGTGTGAAATCTTAGTTTAGTTTTTGTTAATATTTTGGGGGGGGTTAAAGAAACAAATAAAATTTACATTATTGAAACTATTTAATTGTTTAATTACAAGGCAATGTAGTTAAAATAGAAATTTTGTATTAATGAATAGCCTATAATGACAATTATAACTTCGGTGAGGACATACTTTATACTTTAGTTATGTATTAGCAGACGAGTTAAACTTTTTGCCTTTTGCATCAGTTCATTTGTTACCAAAAATATACTGAAATCAAAGAAGTATCCGAGAGCACAAACCTCCAGCGAGGCAGCTCACATTCTGGGCAGTTTTAATTTTATTTTGCACATATTCAGATTGTTTTGTTTCATTTTTGTTTTTCTTCACACTTTAAGAAGTTTTTAGTTCAGTAAAAACAAGTTCAGACGGGCTTTTATTTGACCTGGTGAAAGACACATTGATATACATGACATAATTCTGTGTGTAATCATTGTTTTTTTTTTTTTTTTTAATGCGGCTGTAGTTCATGTGTAGCGTTCATTTAATTGTAGTAAAATTCATTCAAGTGTTCAGTAATTAATATTAATTGAAGTTTGTTTTGGTTTAAAACAGGTTGTACACGTATTCAAATGGTTATATATTTAAATGATTGTAACCTGTTACTGTAATGAGAAAAAAAATCAAGTACACTTGCATTAGAACAGACTGTAATTAATCTTTTATGAACGCTCAAATTAAAAAGGAGTTAAATAAAAATTCAGTTTGAATTATTTTTCGGGCAAATCACAGCTAATAACAGGTAGAGATGATTCAGTTCATCACAGTATACTTTCTGTATTGTCAGTCTAGTAAATATGCCAGAGCCAACTCTTCTTTTTAAAATGTAATTATTTCTCTATGTAACGTCAGTTTAAAAAAAACAAAAACCACTATGGGATGAAATGATTTTTTTTATTTATTTTTGAGGTTGCCTTTATCTCGTCTTACCATTGTTTAGTCGTACATTTATTCCATATGTCAGCGGTCCCCAACCCCCAGGAGTCGTTTGGTGCTGGGCTGCGAGAGTTGAGGCTTTCAGGTCTTCAGGGTTTTTATTGTTTTTTATCTTTTTTTTAGTGTGTTTTTATTTTTTATTTATTTATTTAATTTTTTTTGCGTTTTTTATCGTTAACTCCGTTTTCCTGGGTCTTTTCCTGGGTGTTATCAATAAATCTTTTTTGGGTTATTTTTGTTGTTGTATTTATCTGCGACACCTTAAAGGCCGGTCCGTAAAAATACTGTTGGACATAAACTGGTCCGTGGCCCAAAAAAGGCTGGTGCCTTATGTCATGTATTTTTCTTTCTCACTGTGTTTCTTCAGCCTCACCGAGGCCACAGACAAGAGTCTGCTGGTAAAGATAAAGAAGCAGCATCAGGACAACCCATACTTCAAACCATCTCCACACACAGAGCCAACTTTTGTGATTCAACACTTTGCTGGGAGGGTTAAATATCACATCAAGGTGGAGTAAAATTCTTCTTCTTTTTTTTGGCTTTGCAGTAACCTTGTTTGATAAGGAAGTGTGGGGGAAAAAAACTCTTTGCAGCCAAGTAAATCATTAATTCCCTCCACAGAGAAAACTGTGGAAGCATTGTTAGTTTTTAGTGTCAGACACATGTGTAAACACTGCGAAGGCTGTGAACCACACACGGTTGTGTACTGATCATTACTATTTCTCATTCATTAGGACTTCAGAAAGAAAAACACAGAACACATGCGTCCTGATGTCATATCACTTCTACGGAGCAGTGAGCGCTCCTTCATCCATCACTTGGTTGCTTCCAGCCCGGAAGCACAGTTCAGATGGGGTGTCCTCCGAGCAGCCATCCGCATCCTCACAGTATTCAAGAACCTGGGACGTCGACGGGAAGAATTAAGTGGGTAGTTTAGTTATGGTTGACAGTTATCTAAAAAAAAAAAGAGAGAGAAAAGTGAATTTCCTTTGTAGGACAACATTGGCACCTTTGTTTGACTTTCTGCCCTTAATGAGTTTGTCAGCCTTTATCAAGACAGTCGAGTTTCTTTATGTGAAATGTTTCTCATTTTTGTTATAATGTACAACTAGCTTGCTTTACTGTCGCCACAGCTGCTGCAAGACGGAAGTCTTTTAAAGAGATACTAGATAAGCGCCGGAGTACTTTGACTCAACTATCCAGGTAAATATAACACACAAGTACATGAATGACACATATTGGGAATTGGTCTCGATGCAGACACCAACAAGATATATGTCGTTTAGCACTGGATGATGAATAAAAAGCTTAACATCCAGTGAGTTAAGTTTCACATGGTCATATAAGCAAAAAACAAAACATAACATAAGAACGGTTCTGTGCTGATAAAGTTAAAGAGGTTCTCTCATTCTTGCAGTACCAGCACGAGTCTGGATTTCTCCTTTGATCACTCTGATGAACGACCAGTTGATGTATTTGATTTTTTGGCCATGGGTCACGACCAAACCAGCCAGCCCGTCTGCTGTACTGTGCAGAAAAGGTGAGCTTGCTTTTGGTTAAACAGTTATATTATATATAACAGTTTTTCATAATCCTCTTTCTGTCTGTTTTCTGCAGGAGAACTAAAAGCGGTCGACAGAAGCAGATTATCCCAAAGGTAAAGCCTCATAACTCATGGATGTTAACTGATTCTTTATCAATAGTCTTTGATTTTGTTTTAGAGTCAGGAAGCTCACAGTTATATTTATGTTTTATCAAACAGAACCTTGTTGATTTGCGTTCTCTCCGACACATTATTGGTCTCACGGGGCACGACCTAACCAGCAAATCCATCTTCCATCCTCACCGAAAATCAAATCCTTCTACAGTAGGCTCTCAGTTCCAGGTTTGTCTTCAGCATAACATCTAAAATATCCCTGGTGTGGAAACATTTTAATACTATGTCATTCTTAACGGTGATATCCTCAAGTGACACCCTATCAGAAAGGCTTAAAAACTCTGTTGCCGTTTAAGATGAAGTACTTTAATGAAAACTTGCTCACTGTTTGTATGCTTCTTGCAGGCATCACTCACAACTCTGATGGACAGAATTGCAAAAGCCGAGCCTTTCTTCATTTTCTGTGTGCGCGCCAATGCTGAAAAGGTAATCTGTGAATCTGTGGCATCATCATTATGAAGTTTATATGTTTCACTGAATAAGAAACTTCATCATTTTTTTTTTTGTTTTTTTGTTTATTTAAACAGAAGGAGCTGTGCTTTGATGATAAACTTGTCCTAAACCAAATCAGGTATACAGGCTTACTGCAGATAGTTCACATCCAGAAGTCTGGCTACAGTGCCAAATACACATTTGAGGTGGGCACTCATTTTAATGTGATTCTACTTATAAATGTATATAAATAATCATCCTCAGGAAAGGAACAACTGATTCATTCATTTTCATCTTCTGATGCTGTTTTTCTCTCAATGGCAGGAATTTGTTGAGAAGTTTAGGATTTTGTTTCCACAAGGAACTGCTGCAACTCCAGCGCACATCACGGCACTGTTTGAGTGGATGGCTTTGGATAAGAAGACCTACCAAATAGGAAAAACAAAGGTAGATCACAATATCGCTTTTCAAACCAATCAGCCCCATATTAAATTGCCTCTGGTCTCCCTTTAAAAGCGTTCGTTAATAACTACAATTTCAGAATTACAATAATACATTTTAGAATTCTGACGCAAGTAAACTAATAAACACGCATAAATGTCAGAGAAGCAGGGTGTGTGTGTGCTAAAATCTAGAGAAGAGTTAACTGCACAAATGTGTCTGCATTTATTATATGTATGGCATCTTCTTATCTACTCAGGTTTTCCTTAAGGAAAAGCAACGGCAACTGCTTCAAGACACACTCAACAAAGAAGTGATGCGCCGCATCATCACCCTGCAGCGCTGGTTCCGCACGTGCCTCATAAGGTTCCACTTTCTGCACAAAAGAGATGCTACAATGATCATACAGGTGCAGCACTTTTGTTTATGCTCACTGCTAAACAAAAACAAAAAACTCTGAGGCTGAGCCAGTAAGATTTGGGTCACTTAGGCTCTTTTTTTTTTTCTTGCTGTGCCAGTAACTGAAAATGTTCCTCAAAGTCAAAAACATACTTGATTAGGGCTAAAATAGTATTTCTGCTCTTACAGAGGAGATGGCGTCAGTTTTCTCTGACCCAAAATCGAACCGCTACATTGATGCAGGCAGCATGGAGGACGTCCATGGAGGCATCCAAACACACGGAGTGGAAGCAGGATGATGGCGGCTCCAAAGACCGGGGCGGACAGGAAAGGTACTGATGTGGCTGAAGTGCATTACAGGAGTAACAGCTCTTGTAGTTATTATTCAGATATGCCATTACTCGGATTGTGAGCATTACACTGATTGATCTCTTTGAATTGATGATGTATCCCACACTCAGTGCATTAGGCTCATTTATCTGGCGCAGAGTGCTGCATTCAAGGGCATGCAAGCAAGCAGTAGATGATTTCAGATTAATACTATAAGGAAATATGTGTTTGCTCACAAACACATGCCCTTGACAATCCAGTTTATTTTTAAAGGCATGCATTTATCAGGGTATGTACGCTGAAATGCACCATTTGAAAAATATGCTTGTCAGTGCCCTCTGGTGGCTAAATAATAGTAGGACAAAATAGGATATGTGCTAATCTGCTGTATCTGTGATAGCTTTACGGAAGCAAAATGGTCTCTGGTTTAATAATAAATTTCAGGTAAAATGAGAATTTAGCAGTTAAAAACTGTTAGGATTCATATTCATTTCACTTTTTTCTCTAATCTTTTTCTTTTTTTTTAATAACAGCTTGGGAAAAAGGGAGTTGAAGAGGCAGGAAAAAATGGAGCAGCCTGACCCAGTCAATAGTCTTGCTGTACAGCGGGACAAAGGCAATGAGAAACGTCAAGGCAAATCCCCTCCATCACTCACCAGACCCTTCTCCGTCCCTGTAGATCTAGTTTCCATTAACAATGACTCCACCAGCCACACTAAGGGAAACACACTTCAGCGCTACAAAGATTTCGGGGGATTCAAGGAGAAGGCCGATAGGTGGAAGGACAACAGACATAGTGAAGGAGATTCAGGTTCTGAAGCACTCCGGCAAAGAAATTATAGGAGAAATAAATTTCAGTAAGTTTTTCAACTTCTACAGTCAGTGGTTCTGCTAACATGGCCTCAGAAAAATGTTTTGAATACAGTCCAAGGTCCAAATTTGGGCAACCACCACAGTGCATTTTATTATTGATGTTTTTGAAGTGAAGACTTTGAGCTCACAAAGACTCAAAAGTAAAAGTTTAATAGGATGCCTGTTTCCTCATTCTTCAGTGATCAATTAAGCAGATAAGTGTTTAACTTTTTTTTTTTTTTTAGATTTTCACTGAAAATCTGATCGTGAGACTCAGTGAGACGATGATGTAGGTGAAGGAGGCCATTGTTAGGCTGAAAAGAAACCCACCAAGAGATTTTTGAAACTTTAGGCGTGGCCACATTAACAAATCCAATAAATTTTTAAAGAGTAGGGAGTGCAAAGCACACCAAAAGGCCCAAAATGGGAGACACGTTTTTTTCCTTAGCTAAGAAAAACCTCACCCAGCAAGTCCAAAACATTCTTTAGCAGGTAGGCGTATCATTGTCAAGGTCTGCAATCAAGAGGCGCCTTCATGAATGTGAATAGGGTGAAGATGAGACAATAGCCGGGAAAATGTCTGTTACTGCAGCTTTAAAAAAAAAAAAAAAAACTTTGCTCAGAAAGTTGAAAGTCACACTAAAGAAGGAGTTCAGTTAAACAGCGAAGAGCTCAGAGAGTCCAAATCTAAATGATTCAGCAAGAAGCTTAATCCCAAAATGAATGTAGGGCGTGCGGTATGACCAAGGTTTTCTGAGTCTGTCTTTGTGGCAGCACAGTGCAAACACGTTTGAGAAAGTGATTAGCTGCATCTCCACTATGTGGTGCAGAGGATGGTCATTATCCACAGCCACAGTTATTTGGATGACCTCCGCATCACCTGACAGAGGAATCCAAACAGTGTGTGGATTCACACTAGATCCAAACACCAGCAGCAAGGACAAATTCCCTTAGTGAGTAATACGGATGCATTTCTGCAGGAAATTATTACGCAATCAACATCCCAGTCTCCCTGAAAAGTCCTGAAGTCATGGAAGGTCACACTGTGGTCCGGGAAGTGAGAGTGTGTCTTCATGAAAAGCGCATCAAACTGCACTCTTTGTTCCCTCTGGTGTTAATCGGCTCACCACAGCTGGTCCATCTTATATTCCACAAAGATCACATGCTCCCCGATGATCGTTAGACCAGCTCCAGATTTCAAATCGCAGCTGGGATTTCAGACTTTGCTCCGGGCAGTCACATCATCATTGATGATCAGGTGTTGGAAGTTCTCTGTCGTTGAGAGTGCAAAGGAAGACAAGTAGTAGGCTTTTAGATCTTGACTTTGAAAGACTGGGGGGAAACAAAAGACAGCCACTTCATTTGCTTGAATGTGAGCCAAAAAAAACAATGTTAGATGGAGATAAAGTTAGTAAAATGAACAAAAAGCACAACAGCAGCAGGTTCTGCCACTTGCTTCCAATGAATGGCGTAATAAAAGCAGAGGGTTTACACTCAGGCAAAGAAAGGCATTAAACTTGATTGGGCTCGCACAGTTCTGGAAAAGAAGACAAAAAATTTTTTTGGACAGATGAAATCACCTGAAATTATGTCAGTTTGTCCAATTACCTTTGAGCCTCTGAAAATGGGGGACTGTCTGTGATTTTGGTTTTTTGGGTTTTTTTTAAAGGCTGTAATTCCTAAACCCTGTACAATAGTACTGGTACAACCCTCGAGTTAAAGCTGCAAGTCTGCACAGTCTGCCTCAAAACTAAAAAGACAAAACTACAAAGATGATACCATTGTCCAAATAGTTATGGGTCTAACTGTATGACATGCTTTCTGTTTAAGCATCTTGAATAAGTATTTCTGCCTTAAGATCCTAAAGTATAGATTCTCATGCTATTAATAATGATTGGAAAGTGTTTTATATTTAGTCAAACAATCACTCATTGCTTTTATTTCCCTCTACAAACAGCACCAAAAAGTCCATGTCTGCAGATGAACTTTCCAAGATCAGCTCATCAGGCTCTGACAGCTCATCTTCAGTCAACGAGGTAACATCAGCTCCTGTATCAGTGATTGACCTAAAAAGTTTAATTTAACCTGTCTTTATTATTTTTGTGCTCTTATTGAGTGATTGTTAGTGTCCTTGCTGCATGTATGATAGTGTTGTAGCTTTGTGTACTGTGAGCTAATGTTACAGTGAAAAACACATGAAAGGAGGCTTCTTGCACATCAAAGGAGGTCTCGCAGACCTCGTACCTCATCACTTTCCCTGGCCCAATTAGGTCAAGGTCCGGGTCCGCAAGCGCAAGAAACACAAGCGGCGCTTAGCCTACGCCCGCAGTGGTTTGATGTGTAACTTTGCTGGCTCCAAGGAGAGCGAGTACTGGAGCTTTCCATTGCCGCCCATAAGTCCCTGTGTGGCCAGTCTGACGAGCTTGGTCAGTAGCGCCGATGTCCAGGACCTCAAATCCAAGGTTGGATATAGGGATTTTTTTGCCAACCAGATCTCTTCTCTGCATGCAACTCTTGCATGTGTATGTACCAAATGGTTGGATAGCTTGGATTGTTCTGGGACTTCTGATTTCTGCTGTGCAGGCCAGGACAGTGAAAAATGGGCTGTTGCTTTCAAGCAGAAGGGAAATATTAAAGCCCGTTTTTAAAGCTCATTTCTGATCTTTCTTGTCTTTCCGACCAAAATGAGGAGAGGGTCAGCAAGGACAGAATATTAGAATATGAAAAGAATATTATTATGTGCTCTGATGTCAGTGTGTTTGGTCACTTCTTGTCGTTATGGTTATGCAACACAAACTAACATACAGTATTTAATAGGCGGCCATTATTAAATCAGTTTTGATTTATTAACTTATCATCAAGTCTTTTTAATTGTGGACTGAAACTTCTATTAATATTTAACTATAAGGAATTGTACATATTAAAGTAACATATGTTCCCCTTGACCCTGATAATGCATATATGCAAATATGACTTGTTGATTTCCTCTTTACAGAGCCATCCTGGTCTATTAACGACTGCTTAACATTAGGGCTGCCACAAAAAGATTATTTTGTTAGTAACCGATTATTTTTGCAATTAGTCGACTAATCAGATCATCATCCATTGGACGTAAAACGTACAGCTTATTGCACCAGCATGCATGTGCTCTTATATAACTATCATTAGCTTACAGCTTGAAGTGTTTAAGGTATGTGCTAACTAAAAATAAAGACAAGATGATAGTTTATTAAACTTTTAATTTTTAAATTTGGAGTAAACTCTCTACCATCTCACACTTCTGTTTAATCGGTTTTCTGTTTGACGTTTATTCAGCTGTGTGAACAATATAACAGTAGTTATAGTATAGATTTGAATGCTCGAGGTGTAAGTGCAGCCACTCAGCCTGTACTGCATGTGTCACAAGTTAAAAGACAAAGGCAGACTATGCTTACAGGATGTGATGTTACAACACTAGTGAAATATTAATGTGTCATATTTCAAACGTATTTCTTTGTTCTAACAAAGAAAATTAAAATCATGATGAACAACAGGAGTAGTGATTACTGTAACTATATCACCAAGTAAACTCGCAACATTTTTAAACATTTTGTTGTTCAGCAGCAACAAGACTGACGGACTGTGTTTGAGGTAATATCACAAATGTCACAGATTTAATATTTGGTGTTTATTTGCTGGCTTGTCGGTAGCGGCCCTTTAAAAGCAAGTCTACCACACATCTATTCGACCAACTGATCTGCGATGCCAGTTAATCTGGAACACCGGCTCTAGTGAGCCTTAACCACCCGGCTAGCTATCGAGCTGGTGGGTAACAGACGTCTCCGAAAACGTCAGGGCACTTTTGCAAATATGTGATGTCTTGATAAATTGGGCAAATATTTGAAGTTTACACAGCTACATTCTCGCCTAAAAATATCTTAAAAGTTTATTTTGTGACCCAAAAAGACACCCGACACAAATCTGGTAAAAGGGAGGACGCATTTGTCGCAGCATTTGGAGGAGTCTTTGAGTTTGGACATCCTTTGTCGCATCGCTGTTACGTAATCGACCTGCAAATGCGACTTCCGAAAGATGCAAAAGACACCTCTGAACTTGGACACAGCTAAGATACCGAAGACTGCTTCTTCTTCTTTGGCGTTTAACGGAAGCTGGTGATGGACTGTCACTATTGTGCTGCAGTTATATCATGTGCATTGGGTGTGGTTTGGTGGAGGCACTTGTAAATTTAAATGTAAGCCTTTAAGATGATATTGGTGCTTGCGCAGCAGGGGAGCACGGTTGGGGGGAAAGGAGTGACTGTCACTTTGGATCAGAACGTGATTTGTTTTGTTGTTGTTGGCTTCTTTACACAATTTGTGCTCCAGTTTTTAAAATCTTTGTGTTTCAGATAACTGATGGCTCAACGTTCTCCCTTCCAATCCACAACACCAATGAGGACAGCATAGGACATCACGACACCAGCACCCCTGATAGGTGAAGCCCTCACTCAGTTAATTTATAAAAATTCAAAATCCAACATTAACGTTCTGTGGTAATTTGATATTCTGCTACATGGAATTTATGCAGGTTGTCTTTTTTGCAGGACTTGGTCTCTCGGTAAATTCCTGAGGAAAATGGCACCCAGAATATCCCCCAGCAGTGAATCTCCAACAGATAAAGCAGGTAACCACAAGTCTGGAAATGCAGATTCAGTGTATTTATATAATGCAACACTGATGACACTTTAATGACTGACATGTAGTAAACTTTAAATGGGCTGCAGGAGATATTTAAGTCAAAAGATGTTGGATTTAGAACTGTATTTGATACGTTTTATAGCTTTAACTGTTGGATAAAGACCTCCTCCATGGCCATTCCTGCTACACCAACATAGTTTTAAAAAATGAGCATTTCATTAAAATTACAGGATTTAACCTTCAGTTAAGTCAAATCTTATTGTAATGTTATTACTAATATTGCTATCTGTCCTTTTGCTGCCAACAGTCACCTTCTCCAAGCACACTTCACATTCTAACCAAACGACAAACCAAAACAGTGCGAAATCAAATCGTAACCCCACCATTCGAATCAGCCGTGCCACACGGGGGTTGCAGTGGGACTCCTCTCTGGACCAAGAGGTTACTGACAGCAAGGAGCTACGAAACCTGGATGAGTTCCTTGGGAATCAGGTGAGATCACAACTTAAGAGGGAGAAGGAGCAGGTTTCTAACTTGAGTTTAAACCCACACGACTCTCTCATTTATACCATAAATGTGCTATTTTCAGGACTTACTTCTTAGGTAGATTATCATTGTACACATAGATGGGCAACATGAAATGGGTCCCAGTTATAGCCAGCCCAGTTATTTTACACAACTTTAAAACCAGATTTACAAGTTATTTAAAAAATTCCTTTTTTGGCACTAAATATTGTCCATATTTAGCACATTATTTCCTGTCTTCAGCTTCAATATCAGCTATCCACGTTTAGAAAAACGTCTAGTTGTTCACACTTTCCTCACCTTTGTCATCAGGTGAATGAGCTGCAAACTAGAAAGGATCTGTCGCCAGCTGAGACGATTTTTCTCACAGCCACGATGCAGTTCAGAGAGAACATCAAAGACATGTACTCTGTCCAGGTCAGTCAGTGTTTTAACTTGTTGGCTCAAATGACAGAGGAATATGGAAGGCAGCTTTTTCATGTTTTCCTTGTGAAAATCTTCATTTTTTTTACACTTTTACTGACCAAATAGCTTGAAAATAATAATTCTGTTGGCACCCTCAGAAGCCCCAGATTCACTACAAAGATCTGATGAAAGGCTTCCATAACAAGGTGAACACGCTAGCAGGAGCCACTGAAAAGGGAGAAGTTCCAATGGTGGTAAACCTCTTCCAGTCTGTGCTGGACGGCTTCATCAGGGCCACAAAGAAACGAGCAGCGTCTGAACCTGCAAAGGTAAATTTTATTGCATTCGGTCGATCCTCAGTTGCTAAAATACTTTAAGAGTACAGCTCATTTATATGTATATTTCCCTTCTGGGTTCTAGACGTTGAAGAAGAGAAGGAAAAAGGATAAAAGTGTAAGTGAAATATCATAATTGAATTTACTTCTCGTGAATCTTGCTGAGTCTCATGAGGGATCTTGCTTTATTTCTTGTGTCTACAGCTTGACAGTCCTCTGGATCACCTGTTCAGCACATACCAGGTGAACATTATGCAGTCATGTGACTTGTGTGGCTCCTACATCTGGGGAATGGAGAAAGCCTATATGTGCAGTGGTGAGTTAAGAAAACAATTTGTATGAGCATTTCAAGAAACAATAGACAGTTCAATTTGACTGTGTTTTCCTCCTGTTTTTATTTTAGCGTGTAAGTTGATATGTCACAAGAAATGTCTGAGCAAAATCATCACGGACTGCTCGACACGGTGTGCCAGGCAGGTAGGTATTTTTCAATCAAATATCGTAGTATGAAAGAATAAGTATAAAAACGTTCCCTTTTATTGCTTGAGACTCATGTCTACTCTTCTTATCTTGTGATAGGATGGCAGTTTACCAGCCTCAGCTCACTTTGGCGTGCAGGTGTGCGCCCTCACCAGTAAAGCCAACCCCGTGCCCATAGTGATGGAGACGTTGCTGATGCACGTGGAGCTAAACGGCCTCTACACCGAAGGGATTTACCGCAAGTCGGGCTCGGCCTGCCGAGCGAAGGAGCTTCACCAGGTTCTGCAGAAAAGTAAGAAATTAATGAAAGTTGAAATGCACGAAGTTTCCAGAAAAACTATTTTACAAGAGTATAAATTCTAAAAAAAAGTCATCAAATCTCCATAACCTAATGGCAAAAAAAGCCATTTAAAATAACCTCTTTTTGAGTATAATTTTTTGTGTGTGTGTGACCTGTTTTTTACCTTCAGATCCTGAGACAGTATGTTTGGATAACTACCCGATCCACACCATCACAGGCCTGATTAAACGCTGGCTCAGAGAGCTGCCTGACCCCCTCATGACATTTTCCCTCTACCACGACTTTCTGCATGCTGTGGGTGAGGAACTGTTTAAACTTTGAGCACTTTTTTTTTTTTTCAGAAATGCCTTAATTCTCTGCAAACATCCTCTTAGACTTTGGTTCCATGTTTACATGTTAGTGTCACACAGCTTCTCCACATTTTTAATTACCTGCTCAGCCACGTCCCAAAGGTCCTCCACTTTATTGAGATCTGGAGACTGTGGAGGTCATTTAAGTACAGTGAACTAACTGTTCAAGAAACCAGATTGAGATGATTTGAGCTTTTTGACACAAGAGCAATGACACAATGTGATCTTCGTTTGGCACAGTTGGTAACAATATGCAGGTAGGTGTGGCATTCTGAGATGCTTATCAGGGCATTTTCAGCCAGAGAACTCCTGTTCATTCGGTTTCTGATCATTCTCTGTAAACGTTGTGTAAGAAATCCCAGTAGATAAAACACTTTCTGAAATAATCAGACCAGCCTGTCTGGTACAAACTACCACACCACAAAGTCTACTTTCTTCCGCATTCTGATGCTCAGTTTGAATTTAAGCTTGTTACTTTTACCATGTCTATATGTTTAAATGCATTGACTTGCTGTCGTGCATTTGGTTAATTAGATATTTGTGTTAATAAACAGTTGAACATGTGTAACTAATAATGTGGCGTGTTATGTGTATATGTTATTGCTTAAAAAGAAACATAGCAGTTATAACTGTGTGACTATTCTGCATAATATTGACAGACACTATGTACATGTTGACTCTGTGTTTCAATGGTGACTTTAAAATTTTCAGTATTTTCAAATATAAACAAATGTGAGTGCAGATATTTAAAATTTCCCCTGTTAATTCATCCCCAGAATTACCCGAGGAAGAAGAGAGAATAAAGGCCGTGTACCAAAAGCTCGAAGAACTTCCTCCTGCTAATTTCAGCACGTTAGAGCGGCTGATCTTTCACCTTGTCAGGTAGGCAGAGTCGACTTTTCTTCAGTCATGTGGTGAAAGTCCAGTGAGATTTTGACCCGTTTGTTTCTCTCAGAGTTGCAAAGGACGAAGAGCACAATAAGATGTCACCAAGTGCACTTGCTATTGTGTTTGCCCCCTGCATCCTGCGTTCACCTGATTCTGATGACCCCCTCCTCTGTATGAAGGACGTGCCTAGGACTACACTGTGAGTGATCATATTGTGCACTACTGCAACTTTACACAGTCCTTGTTAGACACTGTATTTCTAAAATAATAATAATATTAATTGACTGTTTTGCACAGTTGTGTGGAGATCCTGATCACTGAGCAGTTCAGGCGCTACAACGAAAAGATGCAAAATATCCAGGAGCTGGAACACGCGGAGGCCATGGCTGTCAATCAACTCAGACTCAGAAGACAAGCCACGGTGAGAGGACGCTACAAAGGAAGAGCAGAACAAATGCGACACCAAACAGCGTTTGTTTAACTGCATCAGTCCGGGTGATGTTTTGCATTAAGACAGACCCTGCTAAAGAGAAAAGTAAACTATCCCAGAAACACATATTGGAACTGTCCTTTCTGGGGTTCAGTGACTGCTCCAAGCTCGAGATGCGTTGTTTGTGGTCTTCCACCGCTTCCCACACAGCTTGAAATTTGGTCTCATACTTCTTGTAGGTGTCTCTTATTTCTGCCAAAGGTTCAGCTTTGTGCTCTGCTAGCTTCTCGGTTAGCGGAGCTGTGATTGTGCTAGCAAGGCTCGCCGACTCATCACGTTCTTGTTCCTCTTTCTTCCTATTTTTCGACATTTTCCAAAATAGCGGGCGCAAATGGTCCTTAGCAAACAGTTCTGAGCACAAAAAAAGTAAAGTAGGTAAATGATTAAGTAGAAGTTATAAAAGTTCGGGAGCACTAACAAATACGAGAGAGAGAGAGATAAACCCACAGATAGCTCACAATAATGCTGCTCTGGCCTCTGTGCAGGTTGTTGAACAGTCTGAGCTCAAGGTTCCACAGGAAACACAGCCTGATGAAGCGGTGAAGACCCTCCTTGAAAGGATCGAGTCCCTCAAGCAAGAAAAGTGAGCTAGTAATGTTTACTTCTAGTTGTACTCCTTTTATTCCTCTTATTTCTCTCATTTGAATGTTAATATCTTTTTTTGTTTACAGGTTGGACTTGGTCTCCAGGTTGCCTGAGCTGGATCAGGAAGAATCTGACATTGAAAACTTAGACTCCTCATCATGGTTGAGCACCGACAGCCTGGACCTACTAGGGACACTGGACTTGGAAGGTCAGTAAAGAGGTATGGTATTTTCGCCTTCCTCTGGGTGTAACAATGAGAGTTTGTCACTTGGTTAAACATTGTAAAGTTGTTTTTCACAAACCACCATTCACTTAACCTGTGTTCTGTGTTTTTTGATGTCACTGAGCTGGTCCGGGGTCTGTTTTGGCCACTTTAAAGTTTTTGCTCTCTCTCTCTCCCTCCCTCCCTCCCTCCCTCACTCTGAGAGTGTGTTTACTTTTGTTTTTTTGGGAGGGGGGGAGGGGTTGTTTTTTGTTTGTTTGTTTGTTTTGATATGATAGTATCTTTCACTTGCACTGATCTCTCATTATAGTGCAAAGCTTTAAAGTACATATTCAACACTGAACCAACTTCAGGTGTTATATCTGCCGCATTTCTAATGAAATTACAAAAGAACAGGCCTCGCCTGGCCATGAAACACATGTAAATGAGGAATTATGTATAAATCGCAGTAATTCCCTAACAATAAATCTTTCTTTTTTTTTTTTATAACACAAAAATTATGTCTTAGGTTAACAAATTATGACCTAAACGGGAGCTTCTCTTGTGTACTACATCTGCCATACCAAGTGTGTTTAGTAATGTTTGTGTTCTCAGGAAAACCAATCACGCATGTGAAAACCCAGGAACCTGACCTCCCTCCCAAACCTGCTGACCTGACACAGAGAATTAGACATCTAATGGTTCAACGCGATCATGAACAGAAAGAGTTCACATCTGGAGAAAAAGCAGATGTTATCCAGCCTCGAAAAGACACTCCCTCCCCAGCCAGCACGCCCCAGATAGCCAGTAAGAAGTTTAACGGGAGCTCTGACGACCTGGACATCCCTTACATTGACGAGGATGAAGATTTAAACGGAGAATAACACCATAAATTGTTATAATTTGAAAAATTCCCAAATGTGTATTAATGGAAACAAAAAAGTGTGCGCTTTGTTTTGTAGACGTTTCGATTTGTCCATGCTGGTATGGAAATGAACTGCTTTGAAAATGTATATGTATTTAATGGGAGATGATGCTGACTGTTCTTTCGGGGGAGGTTTTATTATTATTATTATTATTATTATTATGGCAGATCTGGATTAGTACTTCTCTTTGTATCAGTATACTGCGTGTAATTTTTTTAACCTATTTCAGAATTGTACAGCTCTGATTTTAATAAAAGGCAGATATTTTTGACGTGTTCTTTGTGACGAGCTCCGTCAAGAAATATAGAACGTGATAAAGAGCACTCAAGTACACAAGAGTGTCTTTTACTAATTAACTCTGAGCTCAATCACTGTGTTACTAATGAATGCCTTGTGTGTTGTTGGGGAATAAATAGCTTGTGCTTGTACCAGAAAACTTCTGACCTTGTACATAAAGTGATTCTGTCTCCTAAAGACTTCAGTGCTGCATTTTGTGTTCTCATCCTGCTCACAAAGACATCCCTTTAGTTGTATTTCTAGTTATATTGATTTAATTCTACACTACTGTGACTGATTAAGTTTACCTGACTGACTTTATTTGCTATTGCAAAGCTGTGCAACTTCACCAAGTCAGCATCTGTTTATAATTTCGTTTTCTTTTTTATTTTAGGACATCATCCAAGTTTTGCCAATATCACCGACTGAAATAAACCAAATGTTATCAAGGCTCAGCGTGCTGCAACATCCTCTAGTCACTAATGTACTTATTTTCTGTCATGTGTTAAAGGTTAATAGGAAAAATTTATTTTGATTATTTTATTACTCAAGTCAAGAATAAAAAATAAAAAAATGAAGCTGGAAATCGGGTCAAATCATAACAAGCTGAATTTAAATGTAATGCTGTTGACATTCAAACTCATATTTGCGGCAAATTTAATAAGTGAGTATTTAATTGGAATAAGTGTTAGAGTATTTTTTATTTATTCCAATAGCTGGGAAATTACAGTGTTACAGCAGTCAACAGTGAAACACAACTCAGTAAAACAAACACAACATCGGAGAATGAAGTAAAGGTATGAAATTACACTAGAATAGAAAGAAGTGAAGCCCTGACCACATCAAAATTGAAATGTCAGACAATTGGAGCTTAAATCTAAAATGTATGCAGATATTGTCATATGAGGTGGTTTTGAAAAACTGTGACACTGGAAAAAAAATCACATCACATGTGAAAATATCAAGTTATCTCAAAATCTTTACTTAAAAACTTTACATTTCTAGTTATTTACTGGGAGGCTTGAGTTGGTAAGTTCAAATTGTGAGATTCTTATGTTATGCCTGTTGGAGAGATACAGTTCTAAATTTCAATGTTCTTGTATAACAGCCATAAAGTTTTTACTGTTTAATTCTAAATGAGATTTCAGTCACAAAAATGTGAGTTCAATAATGATATTAATTGAATTTCGTCTTCATTGATTACGCTCTTCAGAGGGCCAAACTTGGAGGTACATGGTTTGTTTTGCTTTATTTGTGGCTCACTGTGAATGTTACATCTGCACACATCCTGTGGTGGTTTTGCGTTTCCATTACCCAGAAGTCTAAAACTTTCATTTGTTTTAATTTTTTTTCTTTTTCTGCTACACAAGCAAAAAGAGGCACCAGCCCCTATTTGCTTTACATAGTAAATTTTATGTTTATATATAACTAGACCGTTTTTGCTGATATTTTAAATCATAATTTTCTAAACTATTTCACATTTCTTATTTGTTTTTATCAATTGGTGTTTACATATTTTCTCTCCCACTGTATTGATTTTTTAATGCCATGCAAACTTTTATTTTAAGGCTACATGTAACCAAACGTTCACCTACATCTATACTACACACACGCACAATCGCTAACTTAGTATGCATACTACACAATCTTAATCCTAGGTTTAATAAAATAGCCATCTTTAGAGTATGATGTTCATTAAATATTTTGAGTTTGAATACGTATTTCCTCCAAAGGAATTTTCTTCACTGGGTTCGAAGAAGTAGTCAGACACGGTTTACGTTTCTTCGTAAACACAGTCACTCTCCAAATAAAGCATTTCCTCTTTGTTACCCGCTATGTGATGCTCACAAATCACCGTGTGAGGATCGATAGCGTTGACATCATCTGAGCCAATCCAACGCCCTGTTCTGCTTCGCCCTTGTATTAGACAGCCAATCGCTGGACGTCATTGCGCCAGAAGGGGTGGGTTGACATCTAGTACAGGAAGCCAGGCTGAGGTGAGGTGGGGAGGAGAGATCACAAAATAGTTAGCTCGCTGCTAGCTGCCTCCTGGAGCCGATTTGCCCGAAGTGCGATGAGCCCAGGAGGCGAAATTAGTGGGTTTTTTTGGTTTTGATTGGCGCAACGATGACCCTCTGACCCCAAGAATGGACATAAGTTAATGATGACGGGGGAGAAGAAGAAGAAGAAGCGGCTGAACCGCAGCATTCTTCTTGCAAAGAAAATTATAATAAAAGATGGAGGAAGGGTGAGTTAAATATTTATTTATCTCCCGTAAGTTAGCCTGCCATTGAGTTAAACGGGCTCTCGGCCGCCTGTGCTGGTGTGTTTATTTCGTGAAAATACGCGAGGTAATGCAGCTTTTGTTGCGGCTGTCGGTGGTAGCGGGCAACGTTGACCGTTAACGGAGGCTGGGTGTTGGGAGGGCTAACACTGCTAGCTGTGGGCTAGCATTTCCAGTATTAGCGGCCTGCGTTAGCTGCTTGTTAACACGTCAGCTCAGGTAACGGTAGGTCGTTGATACCGTTGTTAGCTCTGTTTCTTTTATTGATAAAGCAGACATTCAGTTACCTTTACTTTTAGCTTTTTCACTCTACATTAATGCTAATAGGAACTCACGTTTCTTTAAATTATGTGGCACTAAAAGTACCAGCTGGGACTAGCTCAACGTTAGCTTACAAGCATATGTGTTTAATTGGGCTTATTTTTTATTTGCCCTTACTAGCTGAATAGTTACATCTGGGTAGTTTTAAGGTGCTGTATGCGGTACAAAGCTAATGTGCAGTTACTTGGTTAATCTTATAAGTAGGTGAGGGCAGCATATTTAAACATGGGGTTTGTCATGTTGGTTAAAAACAAGCAGAACACAACATCGGACAACTAAAAACATTGGTATTAGCTTCCGGATTTAGAGCCAATCCCGATCTGATGTAAGGTAGGATAAGTGTACGTTAGCTGTCCAGAGTTTGGTGAGTCAGGCCCTATTGCCATATTTTTCTCCTGTCTCTGGTTTATTGACACCTGTAAAGCTGTAATGTTGTGACATTTTTTTATTTTGGATATTTGTATAAAGTTGCCTTGACTAAAGGGCAACTCCCATACAAGGGATTATATAGGTGATTCATTTAAATTTGTTTTGACTGTTGACTGTAGATGGTGGTGATTCTCCTAAATTAGGCTGCTGGCAGTGTGAGTATGGTGGAGCTGTTATAAACTCAGTGAGGCATCTGTACCGGTTACGTAATCAGTGGGACAGTAATGCCAAACATACTGAAAATCCATATGAAGACTAACAATTGTGATCATAATGAGGAGAACCACTTCAGATGATCACCTTACTTGATGGGGCTCTTTTCCACTCAGGCTCCATGTTTGTAATCAGTCTTTACTGTGGCTGTGACTGGTTCTGACCACTCAGCTATTAAGATTTCATTTATGAACATTGAGCAGGAGTGAATGATAGCATTAGACTCCCTAGTCAATGGCAGTGCATTAAGCTCTGAATGCGAGGCAGGGTGTCATTTAAATGGAGAAGTTGCTGCATCCATTCAGTGACACAGTTAGATGTTGTTCTTCATTTTCTCGGAGAAGCAGGCATCCCAGGGATACAGTTGTGATGGAGCAAAAAGGGTGGGAGCTTATTTGATTTACGCCCCTGTCAGGCCTGCAGGCTAGTGTGGTATGCTGGGAAATTACAAACCGCACAAGAGTCTTTCGGTTTAGGCTGGCGTATTTTATAGTTTCTACAATTATCACACAAAGTCATTTCCTGCCATAATTTGTTCTCAGTGTCCATGTACACGGCATCATGCGACATCTTCACCTTTGCAAAGATTAAATTGAGCTGGAATATAGTGACTTCCTCCCCACGATGTGGTTTTTATAAAAGGCAAAGGGGATTTCTATTTGCGTGTTACTCATTACAGATCTAGGCCTTTATTTTAAGAGTGACCCAGTAAGCTAAAATACTAACTGTTGTACTATGTCATCTGTTAAATCAAACTGTATAATTTAAATTTTTATGAATTTAGTAAATTATGATTGAGTAAACTTGGGTTTTCCCCTGGTTTACAATGGAATTTTGGGTGGTTAACATGATTGGTTTGAATATTGCTAAGAGTTGCCTTAATTGTTCATTTCTTGTTATTTCTGTCTGTTTGATAATGAAAAATCAATTTTAAGCTTCAGGAAATGAAACTCCACTTCAAAGAAAACGATTCTGGAGATTTTTACTTTGCGAGAATGTCAAAACCCATTTAGTAGGCTCCAGACAAACCTCGCATCTCTTGGTAAAAACGAATCCTCTTGATTTACATTCTGGTCATTGTCTTGGACTTAGTGCAATTCATAATGAGGGCAAAGCAGTATAGATGTGTCTTAATGTTGTAAGTATGTAATGCATTAATGTAACCACTGTGCTTCTTTTGCTCATGTCAGCTTGTGCAATTTAGATTTGAACGCTGCATCATTTACTGCAACTTCCTGTTGTAAAGTGCGTTCAGAGAAGTGTGTTGGTAACAAAATATTGCTCATAACTTGGCTATTGCTAGTGAAAACAAATGCTAGTTTAAGTAGAAGCAATCTGAGGTTATCTGTAAGGTCATTTACTTATCTGCAGGCTAAAATACAAAAGAAACATTTCTTACTCAGTAAGTGTCCTTTAGTCTATTTTATTTATAGTTTTCACATAATTTATGTGCATGTTAATCTCCTAATCATTGTCAGGTTGAGTAAATGTAGTCGTTTTATGCAGAAAAAGCATATGAAATACAATTATTTAGCAGTGTATCTGTCAAGTCAAAAAGAAAAAATCCCGTAATTTGGACACTTATTCAAATACAGGGTATGAAGTGAATTTCACTCTTGTACCCATCTGTGGGTTGTTCCACAGAATCAGGCGATGTGGAGTCTGTATCATTTAGCAGATTCCAGCTCTAGGTTTGATTTGTTAATGTCTTCCCACAAACAGGCACTTAAATGCATGTTACGGTCTCTGTTGCTTGTCATCTAACCGCCTTTCTACCTGTATGTCTGTGTTTGTCTCCATTCAGCCTCAGGGAATTGGGGAGCCCAGTGTTTACCATGCCGTGGTGGTCATCTTCCTGGAGTTTTTTGCATGGGGTCTACTCACTGCCCCGATGCTCACGGTAAGCCTAGAGTGTACGCATGCACATACACACTCTGTTATGTATACTGACATAACTGTTTATAGTCTAACACACCCACCTTTCCTCCTTTAAAACCCCAGCCAGCGAGTGGCATTTCTCAGACCATTGGTGTCTATGAATAATTGAATCTCCAATCGATTGAGCAAGACCAGGGTGGCGTGGTTTTGGTTTTTGTGAATGTGCATTGCCAGATGTTTTGCCAGCAGCTAACGAACTGAAAAATATGAAAAGGCCACCAAAGTGTTGTATTGTCTGAGCACTAGTTCTTTGTCTAAAAGGCTTATCAGGGGGTCGCTGGTTGGTGCCGTCAGCCCGGAAAACCACACCATACAATCACCTCGCTGCACCACACAGCAGCGTGGGGTGGTTCCAAGTATTTGACTCACAGTTTGAACAGCGTCATTTAGAGGAACTTCTCTCTAAAATGTCTCAATCAAGAAGTATTTTGCACAATTTCATATTTTTTTTAAATAAATAAAGGGCTAAGATGACTGAGACCAATGAAGTACTTTAGTTTATACCAGCAGGGATTGTGTGTTCATCAAGCCTGTAGACTCCTGGTGAAACAAAGGACTGCAACAACACCACGCCAACGGGGGATTGTATGTTAATAGTTTTCATTCTTCTCACCCTGCCTTTTCACATTTCAGCCAAACTCGGCATTTACTGAATTCTTTCCTTTCTAGTTTCTCCTTGGGTTTTTTTTTGTGCACATTCCTTTTCCTTCTCGTGTAAATGTCTGTGAGGAGAAACTGGTGTCTCAACAAATAATGAGTAAACATCTGTGAGCCACATGATGTAAAGCAGACAGGCTTACGCAACACATGCTTCACAGCAGTCTCCTGTTTGAGGAGCTTGTTGTATGTGTAACTGTTTAGCATTAATTACTGGTTGGATGGGTGGGGTGGATTGGGAGGGCTGTTGCCTTCACAATCCCTGGACAGAGGCAGGATTTGCATTTTAGACTAATCAGAGGACGCCTGAAGATGAGAGCCACTGCTTCACTGCTCCCAGTGAGTGCACTGCTTCATTAGTATCCAGCAGCAACAGTCTTCACAGAGCATTCAGAGTGTGTGTGTTGGGTAACTGACTCCCAGAGGAAAACAGGGGATTCTTAGCTTTGCCATCAGCTTTCCCTCAGTACCCCCAAACAATAATCAGATCCTGTTGTTGTCCCAGTTGTGCTCATCGTGTCCTAAACTGCTTGTTCCTGCGCCAGTGTCAATGAACCATATCTGCCGTGGACTTTAAACCTGTGAACTTCATCTATCTGAACGCCTGTTTCCGTTCTGCACCCACTAATAATGAGCTGCTTGACTATGGCAAAAATCAGAATTGCATTTAATTTGGTTAATACTGAGATCATGTTTATTTAACAGGGTTACTCTTGGACTTGCAGAAAAAAAATAGTGGATTTTTCCTGCCATCAAAAGACACGCTAGGTACAGTCCTTAACAAATTTGTTAGATCACCTGTCGTAAATTAAATGCCAGAGAGAAATAAGTCAGAAACTTGTTTAAAACTGAAAATGACTAAATTAACTGAACTGAAGTCGTGTCTTTACACTCAGATTTGAGCTAGAAAACCAGATTTCTCTGAGAATTTAGAAATGAATCAAACAGATTTCAGGAATGCAAGTCAATGACTGTAATTTGCCATTTCTCTTTTTGTTGTTGTTGTTTAAAAAATTCATGGATAACAAGAATTATTATATTCGACCATTACACTGGGTGGAGTCTACTAATTTTGTTAAGCCCTTTAAGTCCCTACAAAAGAATTTCTTAATCTCAAGAGTGAGACAGAGACTGACAGTTCCCACTTTTTTTCAGCTTTATTTGCAGATTCTTGATTTTTAGCAAATTGGTAAACATTTACTCTTAACAGAGCAGAGTGAAACAAATATGCTATAAAACAGAAATAATCATTTTGTTGATCAGTCTCTAACCACTCCACTCTGGAGATGATAACATCGAGGACAAAGGTTATTTATAGTTAACTAAAATTAAACCAAACAAGTAGTTGATGTCATTTTAGTTAGCTGGAATATAAATGAACACTAGACTTTAAAAAATGTAAAAACTAAGAAAATATTGTGTTTAGGTTAACCAAAATAAATTAAAAGTTTAGTTTAGATTCAACTGACAAATTCTTTTTAATATATCAGCACCTTCAACCTGAGATGCCTTTGAATTTATTGAGATGGCAGTGTTTTATGACATTCGGCCATTTGGTTTGTAGTATACTGTTATTATAACAAACAGTGATTGTGAAACCAACAAAAACTGATGTGAAACTAAACATTTCAGACCAATAAAAACTAAACTGAAGGAGTCTAACCCATCGTGGTTACTAAAAGTGAAACTTAAAACACACATTTGAAATAAATTTGAAACAAAAACTAAAGAAAAACACAAAACTGTAGTCAGCATAGCGCTGAGCAACCCTGGAAGCTTTATTAGTTTAGTAAACTTTGCAGGTCATTTGACTGCTCAAACAAATGAGGCTGTGAGTTTATCTTCCCAACATAAGCAGAACAAAAGCAACTTCATCGTGTTTCCTTCCCGAATAAAATGTGGGCACTCCAACATGTTCGGGTCAGTTGTTGTGGAAAGGAAAACTCAGATTTACTAGGGACCACCGGGAGCATGTTGTCTGGAGCCTTTATGATCTTTGCGCATTTGCAGTTCGATTGTGTTTAGTGCTCACAGGTGGATGGGAAGACAAGTTTGTCTATTGTGTGATTCAACGTGAGCATTGAATCATGTTGTAATAAGCCATTAAAAAATAAAAAAGGAGGGGGAAAAGCCAGGTGCCAAATTCTTTAGTCTTTTTTTTTCCCCCTCCTTTTTTGTGCAAGTTTTAACCTTTTTCAGTGACAGTGAAGTCTCTGGGATCTTTTTTCTGTTTGTTTTAAACATGCAAAGCAGCTACATTGTTCATCCAATCAACCAAGTGTGCCCTTATCCAAGCATTTTCCAAGGGCGACTGCCCAGATGGTTCTTTCATTCTGCCCGGGTTAACCTTTCAAACAAGATTGCACTGTTGACAGGAAAGGACGTCGTAGTGCAGACGTTCTTGCGGTGGCTGGGTTTTTGTTTGGTTTTCCTCCCCCTATCAGCAGCTCTTGACCTTTTGTGGAGGATTTTTTCCAGCACAATAACAAAACATGAAATTAGGACCTTTCAAAATGATCCCTTTTCTAAATGGACATTTACAGCATTCATAGTAAAAATAAATAAAATATTTCAAATGGCCCTTCTTGAAGATCTGCATCAAAACTTTTTATTGAATGAAATGGCAAGCAGAAAAAATAATGTTACAGAATTATATGTGACAGCAATTTGTAAAACTACATCTGCTGTAACCAGTGTAGCAGGGAGACAACGGTTTGTGGTATCATGGAAAAATACGTTTTGTTTTTTTGTTTGTTTTAAATCTGTGCCTTGGTTGGTTGTTGGGGTTTTGTTTTTAAATATCCATCTGTGTGTTAATGAGTAATCTTATTAAATAATAAAATTTGCAGTGTTCCCCCTAAATAATTGTGATCATGTTTCTTGCCATAATTCTGCAGGCTTAATTCAGTGTTAATAAAGTGGTTTAATTTACTTTTATGTGTGTTTGCTCTGCAGGTATTACACCAGACATTCCCCCAGCACACATTCCTGATGAATGGGCTCATTCATGGTGTGAAGGTAAGAGACAGCACAACAAGACAATACAATAACTGGTCCGATTCATGTGTCTCACTATAAGACAGCTGGTTCTTGTCCTTCCTTCTGATTGGTTGTGTGATGTTCAAAGCTGTTGGAAAATGCTCAGACGTCTATGACTGTGTTACATCAGAATTATTGCACCAGAGTTTTTTGTTTTGAAATAAATAAATAAGGAAATGGGAGAAACACCCTTTAACCATCTTATCAGTGTTGAAGTTGCATAGGACTCATAAATAACTACATATAACAAATGTTATAGATATCTGGTTATGTTTCTTGTTATTGAAAGAAAAAGTACTAGTGGATTTATTGGATTTGTAAATCTGCAAATATAGAAGGCACTTGAGGAATGATAACAATCGCACAGTTAATGCCACTAATCAGATAAAGAGTATCCTCAATCTTTAAGCGTGCTTTGGTTTTTGTGTGTGTTTGCTGATAAGTTTCCCCTTCATATGTCATTGCTTAGCCAAAGGTGAAGAATTTTTGTTTTTGCTCATGTGTACATTACGCAAGTTTAGTGAGATTTGTGCAGTAACCATTTTACAAAGACCTTGTAGTTCACAATGATTTTACAACCATTACAAGGGTCATCTGTCCTTCACATTATATCTCACAAAATTAAATTGAGTGTAATCAATTAGGGTTCTTTTTTTTCTTTTTTTAAAGCAGGCTATAATCTCACTTTAATTTCATCACTGTCAATATATCTCAAGGCTTCTGCAGCAGCCGTGCGAAACAAAGTGATATATGAATGGAAATAAAAACCAAAGCCAATTTAAAAGTACCAAAAGAGGAAAAACAAACAGGGTTTTTAAATGACCCCATTAAAATCTTTCATTATTGTTACTGCACCAAGTGGCCAGTTCCCATAAAAACCCAATCAGTGTCCATCATCATGTTTGCCATCAGTGTATTTCCATGTTGAAATATGACTGCAAGCTGTCCAGTAACTGTAGCAGGTTCCCAAGCTGGACTAAGAATAAATGAAGCTCCTTCAAAGGTGATGTAGCGTAAGATAATCTACAGATTGGTTAAGGACATGCTTGTAATCATTTCAAGTTTTTGGTTACTAGGATTTAAGAATTGTGGCCCAATAATTTTTCCTTGCAAAACTGCAAAGCTTGTTAAATTCAATCCTAAGCAAGGTTCCTCTATGACAGGTCACAGCATTTTAAAGATGGTCTCGGTTCTCAGCGTGTGTTGGCCTGTAAGTCTTTATTTATTCTAGATTTAGCATGCCAGCCAGCTAGCTATAAGCGCTCTGTTATTATTTTGTTTGCTCTGGTTTAAAGTTTCCATTAGGAGTAAGTAGGGACTGAGGATGACTCACAGACAGCTGGAAAAAGTTTTATATAATTTTATTTTCAGTCACAGCAGCATGTTAATAGCAAAACTTTGAACATACAGTACTTTGCTGTTCAGTATTTACAATACCCCAAGAGATAACAGAAAGAGAAGGAAAACAAACCAAAGAAATCCTTACAAAACTAAAAACAAACAACAACAAACACAAAAATAAAATGTATAAGGGACATTCAGTGTACAGTTAAATATGATAGTGATATAGAGATATGGTATCCGGTCATGATAAGGTGGTCATTTTAAATGTTTCCATGTACATTAGAAATGGCTGCCATGCCTTAAGAAATTTGGTGGTTGAACCTGCCAGTGTACATCTCATCTTTTCCAAGTGCAAAAACCTCATGAGCTCTGCAAGCCACTGTTCATGTGTGGGAGGAGCTTCCTGCTTCCATCTTAAAAGTATAACGCGCCTTGCAATGAGTGAAGCAAAGGCAATAGAATTCGAATAGTATTTTGGCAGAGTGATGTTTTGAGGTATCACCCCAAAGATAGCCGTTAGAACAGAAGGATCATATTTAACGTTATATATCTCTGAAAAGGTGTTAAATATAGACACCCAATAGTTATGAAGATTGGGGCATGTCCAAAAGGTATGAAGGAGTGAACCTGTTTCTGCTTTACATCTGTTACACAGGGGGTCAGCTCCTGGATAGAACTTGGCTAACTTTTCCTTGGAGGTATGTAATCAGTGTAGGACCTTGAATTGGAGGAGCCCATGCCTGGCACATATCAAAGAAGATTGTACCGCATGGAGAAAAGATTTCCAGAGTTCATCTGTTATATTCATCCCAAGGTCTTTCTCCCACTGTACTTTAAGGATGGAGAAAGAAGGAGATTGAAGACCTAACAATATAGCATCGATTTCTTTAATCGCCCCTCTCTTATCACTGTTTATCTTAATAATAATCCAAAGAAGTCTTCAAGTAATTCCGGAAATGAAGAAAAATAGACTCTTTACAAAGTGGCGAATTTGTAAATAGCGGAAAAAATGTTGCTGGGGAACATTAAAGTGCTTCAGGAGCTGCTTCACTGCTTCAACTCAACAAAGCTGATAGGCACGTTTTGACACAATTGGATGACTCAATTTGGAGCCAAGCTGGAGTCTCTGTAGTAAAATTTCTCATCCAGTACAGCATATTTTGAATATTTGCTGCCAAATATGGAAAAAGTTTTTTCAGTCATCGAGACTTATTTTACAGTTTTGAAACTCTGAGTTCTTGTTTACAGTGTGTGCATGTTCTTGAAAGTGAAGGTTACCCATTAGTAACATTACTGACACATCCAGCAGTATCTTATTCCTCTGTTCCCCTCTATCTTTTCAGGGCCTGTTATCATTTCTGAGTGCTCCACTAATTGGAGCGTTGTCAGACGTATGGGGACGCAAGTCCTTCCTGCTGCTAACAGTCTTCTTCACTTGCGCGCCCATTCCGCTGATGAAGATCAGTCCATGGTGAGTGCAGTATACCGACGGCTCAGTGCTGAAGCTTTGAAACGCCAGCATGTCACTGATCAACATTAACCAAAACAATCTGTAGTTTTAGCCGTTGTGTATGCTCACAGGTGAAGCTTTTGTCTTTTATTCAGGTGGTACTTTGCAGTCATCTCGATGTCCGGTGTCTTTGCCGTCACCTTCTCTGTGATCTTTGCCTATGTGGCAGACATCACACAAGAGCATGAGAGGAGCACTGCTTATGGTTTGGTAAGGAGGCACATTTCAAAAGCTTTTCAAAGGTGTCAGTTAAGAATCTGTCAATTATTTCATCCCTCTTTCCCTCTTTCCTTCAGGTATCAGCTACCTTTGCAGCAAGCCTGGTTACCAGCCCAGCCATTGGAGCCTACCTGTCTGAGGCTTACAGTGACACCTTAGTTGTGATCCTGGCCACAGTCATCGCTCTGCTCGACATCTGCTTCATCCTGATGGCTGTACCAGAGTCGCTGCCGGAGAAGATGAGGCCAGCATCATGGGGAGCGCCCATCTCCTGGGAACAGGCAGACCCCTTCGCTGTGAGTAACACAGTAATCTTTACTGATAAATTTCAGTGTACAGGCTG
This sequence comes from Astatotilapia calliptera, assembly GCF_964374335.1. NCBI lineage: Eukaryota > Metazoa > Chordata > Actinopteri > Cichliformes > Cichlidae > Astatotilapia > Astatotilapia calliptera. The sequence continues at coordinate 13,287,947 of NC_137439.1, forward strand.
GGCCAACACAACAGCAGTGTGATTTATTATCTGTTAGTCTCTGGCTTAAAGAAAAACACAAAACATTGTGTGAACACTTACTTCACGCATAATTGAATGTTTCTAATTTTAGCTAAGAGCCTTAAACTGAAAGAACACTTAACACTGTGATTCACAACCAGTGATAAATTAATTGAAATAAGTGAGAAATAATGAGAAAAGTAACTACCCTTTACGTTCAAAGCACAACACAAAAAGTACAGTTTTTTTTTTAAATGAGTCATTAATAATAATCTTTAAAAATCCAAATTATGCATTTAATCATTTAGCTGCTGGTTGCGCACTTCTCAGATCTTGGTGCTGCTGACAAGAAAACAAATGATTTACCTAAAGTTGTTAAACTATTTAAAGCATAACTTCACAGTGTAGTTATGAAAGCTTAAATCCACTGTTGTGTGGCGATATGTATTCCTTGAGACTTTCGAAGTCTGGATTATTGGAATCGTGTCTCTTCCAAACTTAATCTTTTCAGTAGCAAATTTACTCTGTAAGTACTTTGCTGAGCTGCTGTGAACACATAACACTGGGAGGAATTTGTAGTAAACAAGAGCAGTCTGAGGTTTCATACCAAGGCTGATAATTCCAGCATTGACAACATGCATGAGCTGCATCCCTGGATCCAAGAGGATTATCTGGATCTCGATTAGCTTGTGATATTTTCTTGAACATCTAGGTGATGTCTCCCAGTTTTACTTTTCTCAGTTCAATATGTATTTGTGAAAATACAATGTGGATGTCCAATTTTGAGCTTTTTCATAATGCTAAAAAGACACTCTGACTTTAGTCAGTACAGTCCAATAACCGCGCCAGAGGGAGTGTTCGCCCAGGGCGCCAAACAGGCTAGGACCGCCAATGTCTGTTAGCATTTTAATGCAAATCTGTCCAATTATTCCTAGAACCTCATTCCCACCAGCAAAAACTTGCAAAGTGTCAAACTGAATGCAAACTTTGTTTTTGCTCTAAGGCACTGCGCTGTGGAGTTTTTCCTCCCATCTCTTGAGTTTTCCAGTGAAAACATGTTCAGATGAAATATTTTGATGTCCATTAAGAACAGAAGGAATACATTTCCTCTGTTTAACAGAACAATCTGTTTAAATGTGCAGATTATGGACTTCTCTCATTTTCACACAGCGTCTTCAAAAAGTCCTTTTATTACAGAGTCGTTATCATTGTTGCTGATGGTTTGCAGATTAAGATAAAGTTATGTTAGCGTATATATGTAGCACATGTGAAAGTAAAGCTTTAATTTGAACACTTCACCCTTATCGCCCTCACAGCCTTTGCAGCTTATGGCTTAATAAATAAGTATATTTGATTAAGCGAGCATGTCAGAAACCACTCCTGTTTTGAATTCTTGCTCATGTTAACTCTTCTTGTTGCTCTCTTGGTCAGTCTCTGCGTAAAGTGGGCCAGGACTCTACGGTGCTCCTCATCTGTATCACAGTGTTCCTCTCCTACCTCCCTGAGGCCGGCCAGTACTCCAGCTTCTTCCTCTATCTCAGACAGGTGAACGCCAAACTTTCTTCCTCACACATTTCCAGAAAGACCACAAATGCCTGAAATATACACCAAAGCAAAATTTAGACACATCACAACCACTTGGTGGGACTGAGCTGCTAAATAAAAATGGCATTACTGGAGCATAAAGGAGATGCTATAAAAGTGTAAAATATAGTATACTGGGGGGGGGGGGGGTGTTTTGTTTGTTTGTTTTTTATTGAGGACAATAAAATTTATTATTTTACATTTTGGGTAATTAAAGGCTGAAAAGCTCAGGGACATGAGAAACCTGCTGACCACACACTTTCACTTCCACTGCTCCAAGACTGGCCGAACAGGTTTGCTGAGCCGCACGTTTCTTTAAAACTAGAGCAGATTCATTAGGTTTCTCCACAAAATGCTATCACAGGAAAATCATTGCTTTACACCCTAGCAGAAATAAGTGGACGGCTTCATTCATTATGCTGCAGGAGCATACGGGAGCAGCTGTGGGATTGTTTCTGTTTAACTGAAAGTTTCGAGTGGGGGTTTGTTTAGTTTGTGTAAACGGTGTCAGGTGAACCAGTTAGGCAGGTCCTTCACACGCAGGCTCATTTTGTGGGGGGAAGAAGCGACGCTGTCGTTTTGGGGCACCAGGGCTAACACACCCCTTGTCCCCTCTCTGCTGTCTGCATTGATGGAAATAAAAGGGAGCACTCCTGGTGTACTTAGCATAAATACACCAGGAATGTAAAGAACGCATTTTCTCTGAGGAAAAAGTAGTGTTACTGAAGACTCCAACCAAACCCTGTTCTTCCAATGTGCACACAATTGAAGGTTTTATGGTAAGATCTGTGCTCTATTGTTCATGTCCTAACCTGCGATAGCTCAACGCTCTCTCTCACCCTCAGGTCATAGGCTTCTCCTCAGAGACAGTGGCTGCCTTCATCGCTGTTTTGGGAATCCTCTCAATATTAGCTCAGGTACTGCTGTTTATTTACATTTACATCTGATATCAATCATTCTACTTTACTTCCATTAAGCATGACGGTGTTTTGTTTTTTGGTTGTTTTTTTTTTTTACTGGCTGATTTATTTTCTCAGTCAAAATGCTGTCTTTGTAAACTTTATAGACTGGCTTTTGGATCATGTTGCCCCACTTTGATTGGTCTATTTTGATCGGATTTCTTTTTCTCTCATTTATGCTTTTATTTTAATGCAGCGCTGTCTTACTATTCTTACTATCTCTTATAGTCTCTATTTTGTTGATTTGTGTTCCCGAACACAAGTTTTCCAGCATTATTTTCATGTTCCTGAACACAATCCGTCTGCGGTCTCATTTTGCTGTCGATGTCCACCAAATTATTCTTTTCCACACAAAAAAATACCTCATTTGGGGGTTGGAGGCATTTGTTGTGGCAATGATGATTTTACTCCTGAGACCCAAGTTGAAATCATAGATGGGTTAGGCATTAAAAGCCATTTGGTTAGAGTTGTTAAAACATCATTTTTGGGGGTCTCTGACACTTTTTTTTTTTTAGTTTGTTGGTTGACATGGTGACTCTGTGGACCCACATTGTCTGTACAATTTGCTCCCTACATTACTTTTAAAGCCGTGCCGTCAAGAAAAACATGGGGGAGTGTTATGTAAAAGAAGACAAAAACAAAATTTCTCTCATTTGAATTCATGCATAATTATTTCAGCTGCGTTTCAGGACTTGGATGAGAAGCTGTTTAAGTTTAATGTGGGTTTTGATTGTTGTTGATCAGTGCCTGGTATAATTTGGGTCTTTATGTTTTGTGTTCCCTTAGACGGTTGTGTTGGGGATCCTGATGCGCTCTATAGGAAATAAGAACACAATCCTGCTTGGCCTCGGCTTTCAGATCCTCCAGCTGGCCTGGTATGGCTTTGGATCTCAGCCCTGGTTAGTATTTCCTAATGCAAACACTCACATTTCTTCATTTATTCGCATCAGCAGAACTTGAGGTCACCAAGATCCTACTGGTTGAAAATTGGAACGTGTAGTTGTATTTCATATTTGTTTTCACTTCCTCCATGTGTAATGTGTGTGTTCATGGAGCCCGGGTTGAGAGTGTAGCATGGTTTCTCTGGTGACTGCGGTTAAATGTTGTAACACCATCCAGCCGCTGTAATGCTGATTGTGTGCAGAACAGCAGGGCTACAAATGCGACGGAGGAGAGTTAAAGAAATGAAGCCAACGCCTGAGTGCAAAAGCACTGCGGCTCCTCTAGTGGCCATGCTAGCTACAATGCTAGCTACAAACGCCAGTTGGTTCCCGTAGACTCCAGTGCTAAAATGTCCAACTTCATAGTGTTAAAAGCATACTTATAGCCCCTTTGTAATGAATCCATGTGGGTTGAATTTCTTTATACCTCGTAAACACGGTTGCCTCAGTTGGGCGTGGTCTTTTTTGGCAGGTGTCCTAACACAGACAGTTGGACTATAAAACAGCCACAATCTGAAAACATGCAAATACCTTGCGTACCCCTTCAACACAAAATGAAATACAATAACTGTTGTGCCTATGATTTCAAAGAATTGGGGAAGGAAGTTTATCTTGACAAATCATTTCCTGCCCTTTTTGTGACAGTGGTTCTAATCCTTCAGGATTAAAAATAAAAAATAAAAACAAGTAAGTATTAAATGTCTGAGAAAACTTAAAACATTTATTTGTCTTTATTTAACTTTAAAATAATAAGAAATCATCAGAAACACTTAATTTACTCATCAATCAGCACAATTACATTTACTATCGTTAAAACCAGCATCTGCATATCAGGACTGTTTCTCCATTAACACTAAAAGCTTTTCTTATTTTTGCAGATAAATTAGAAAAAACAACAACTTTGTACTACAGCTAGTTATCTATTGGCACTCCTATTTCACTACCCTGAGAGACCACTAGAGGGAAGCAGAGGCTTACCTAATGCTACTATTGTAACTTAAACATAAGATGTAATATTTTTTTATGTGACTCTTTGAACACATAAATGATTGATTGTGAGACGTTAAAACAAAAGTGTAGATATTTAACCCTATCAAACTTGCACTTGACTCTCAGTCAAACAATTAATCGATTTATTTTAAGTCAGATGAATGAAAAATAATATTTCAAGCTTTTCTTGCTTTAAACCTGCTGATATGAAGAACTCGATAAACGACCACCCCGACACATTGATCACGCTCTGTTTCATTTCTCTTCAAGTGTGGTCATAGCAGCTTCAGTTTCTCATGTTGTTTTGGCCTGAAGGAGAAGACGGGCGACTATAATATCTATTGATTCTGAAAGAAAACATTCAGCATGTCTCTCTGCTGCTCCTCTGAGCTTTGGTCAATACTCTTTAAATCGGGTTAAATAAAGGTTAGACTGGCTGTGTCATATATTAAGGGGAGAATCCTCATGTTGCTCACAGAAGGGTAAAAAAATCTGCCTTTAAAATCAGAATAGAAATCACATTCTGATGAAATGCACGTTGACACACTGTTGAAGTTTAGATTTTCAAATAAAACAGGAAGTGCAGCTTCATCTAAAACTAGCTTTGTCATCAGAAAAGTGCATATTTCACAATTTATTCCTTAAAGTATTAGGCAAGTAAAATCTTTGTGTTGTGTTTGGTGACTGTAGGATGATGTGGGCAGCTGGAGCCGTTGCTGCCATGTCCAGCATTACGTTCCCCGCCATCAGCGCCATTGTGTCCCGTAATGCGGACCCTGACCAGCAAGGTGAGAGTGTCATCGGAACAGAGGTCAAAGATGCACAAAAACATGCCTGTTGCCAAATGTCGGCCAACTGTGGTCTTTCCTGAAGTCTGCATGTTCTCCCCGTGTCTGTGTGGGTTCTCTGTGGGCACTCAGCGTCCTCCCACAGTACAAACACATCTATTTTAGGTTAATTGGTGATTCTTTATTGGTCGTAGATGTGAATATGAGCACATATGATCGAAGGTTACAGGAAAAGACCAGTTTTAGATCTCTGTGGGAATCCTGTTCTGACCACTTGCACTTAAGTTAATGTGTGTACTGTCAAAAGTGGTGACCTTTCAACTCGCTTCTTATTTTTGAGAAGGTGTGGGGATCAAGGCAAGTGTTGAGCAAAGCAACGTATTATTATGGCCTGAAACTGCTGCCTCAGCCCACCAGAGTCCGGGTTGTTTCCACAGGATGTTCTGCCACATGGCGATACAGTAGAGCTCACCCTGTGACTGTTGGGGGGGGGAAACAAAAAAACAATCATGACCCTGATCTTCTTCCTCACCTGAGGTCCTGGACACTGTAAACTGCTCAGATGCAGCTGGAGGCCCAGTTTATCACCATCACTATCATCATATTTATTGATCCTCCAGTACAATCCCAGGAGGAGATACAAATCCTGTTGGAGTTGTATCAGGAAGGGCATCCGGTGTGGAAAGTCGGCCAAATCAAACTTGCAACCCCTTGTGAATAAGGGAGCAGCTGTGTACTTGTGTTATTAGAGGGGTAGCTATGCTCCACACAGTGGCTCGTCTACAGTATATAGGTCGGTGGTTGATATTTTTCAAGGGCCAGGAGAGAACATATCATTGTAATAAATGATCAACATAATTCCCTTCATCTGTCAGTGGTTTTAATGCATTAGCTAACCCGTTCAGAACCAGAAACTTGTCCATTTAAATGTTATTGAGTGAATGTTGTGTGTTTCGCGTTCCAATTTTTTTGTGGGGGGATCTACTGAAGGTTTTTCCATATGCGTCTTGTTCAGGTGTTGTTCAGGGCATGATCACTGGAATTCGAGGCCTCTGTAACGGTTTGGGTCCTGCTCTTTACGGCTTCATCTTCTACTTATTCCACGTGGAGCTGACCGACACGGACGGCTCTGAGAAAGGTGCCAAACCGAACATGGCCAACCCCACTGATGAGGTGAGCTTGAATCAGAGATAACATTAAAGCCATCTGCAAGGATGTGTATACAGAATTTCCTTATTCATGTGCTCCATAATGACCAAAGTGTTGTCTTCTCCTTCTTAGAGTGCCATCATCCCAGGTCCTCCCTTCCTCTTTGGTGCATGCTCAGTGCTGCTGTCTCTGCTGGTGGCGCTGTTCATCCCGGAGCACACGGGTCCCGGTATGAGGCCTGGCTCCTACAAGAAGCACAGCAACGGGGCACAGAGTCACTCCCACAGCCCGCAAGGCAGCGGGGCAGAGGGCAAGGAGCCGCTGCTGGAGGACAGCAGCGTATAACCTCAGCTCAGGGGGGGCAGACTCCCTCGCTCCACCTCAAAATGCCCTGCACACATGGACAGATACACATAATTTATCACAAGGACACACACACACCTCAGGCACACGTCACACTCGAGTGCCGCAAAGAGATGTTTGTCTGTTTTGCTGTCCACAGCACAAAGTTGGGCGCTCCTTCCTTAGCAGCCCTTTTCTTTCTAATAGCTGGGTTATTGTGAGGACTTTCTAAAGACCCTGTGTGAAGAAAGTGTGTCGAGCATTATCAGGGCTGCAGTGGAAGTGTGTGTGTGTGTGTGTGTGTGTGTGTGTGTGTGTGTGTGTGTGTGTGAGAGACTGAGCTGGACTCCAATCTTTGGTTTGTCTGAAGTTGTAACAGTGGAGCACACAACAGCTTGTCCCCCCTCCTGGCGCGAAACAGAACTGAAGTGACTTGGGTTTAAAGTGCGAGTGGGGATATATCTCTGATACGTTACTAAATACCTGTGTGACTCTTGATTATTCCTCTTTAGTTAGCCAAGTGGCACCTTCGTTTGTCTGAGAAGAGCGTAACGAACGCCCTTTCACAAGCTAACTTCTGTTCTGATGCTTGTCTTTATGACTACAGCTCTGTTTAGGCATCCAAGAAGGAAACATAGTTCTTCTTCTAGTTGTTCTTCTGTGGGAGCGCAGCAGCTGTTAAACCTGTGAAAGGAGCCTGCAAACCAGTATTGGAGAGGCGCTGCCTAATTGCAGTCAGGGTTGGCAACCAGTTCAGATACAAAAAGCTTTGTTAGGACCAGGTTTTGTTCAAATATCAAATTTCTTACAGAGAGATGACTAGAAGAGACCACTTTATTAGCTCAAAATGGTTTTTCAATGTTTACTTGCCATTCTCTAGATTAGTAGTACAGTTTGGGTTGTATATTTTTCTCTGTTCAAACTGAAGGCTAGTTGTGCTTCAAGTTTTTATTCAAGAAACAAATGTTGCCTTGAAGTCACTTAAGATATATATGGAGACATTACGTAACCTGTATGAAGACCGAGGTCTGAGAAGGCTCTGTAATCTTGTGCTATTGCTCCCATCGGAGCCGTTACACACTTTTTATTCCTTTGTATTCATGCCCTTCCTGTTACTTTGATTCCTGACGTTTATCACCATCAAGTTGAGGCTTACAGAGACACGGTTTTATTTTTAAAAAGCCTCTGGACCATTTGGAGCTGGAGCATTGCTATCAGGATGTCGGTGTCGGCACTGACTGTTTGAATTGATATCATTAGGTTCAGCAGAATATCAGCCATGCTGCTGCAGTAGTAAATACAAAGGGTAATCAGTGTGGCGTAAAGTGGTGGATAAGAATCATAACTGTGTCATATAGTCCCTGACGTTTAACCTGACATGTGTACACTCAGAGGCAGGCCACGCTTCTCCAAATGCCTGACATGAAGCACCTCACAGACGTGTCTGGCAACTTATGTAGAAGCTCTGCAGATGCCAGCCTGCGCCACCTAAGAGGCAGAAACGAATAGCAGTAGTGGATTAGATGGCTGAAAATGTTGATGTCATCCTCAAACAGTGAAGCAAAGTAAAATCTGGAGGTTGTGTCGATGTGGAGAGTATTGAGAAATCTGCAGTCATCCCAGATTTCATTAGTTTGAAAAAAGAGAAAAGAAGAAAAAAAATCCACTTAAAAGTGTAAGCCCTGAATTTTTATTATCGTCAATGCCTGCAGATGTCTCTGGGTTGGTCTGCAGGTCTGAACCGCTGCTGCCATGTTTTTGGTTTTGTTTTTTTATTTTTTATTTTCCCCTGTCAACAGGTGGCGCTGTCTGTACCTGGCATGCCTGTGAGGTGCTTGTGTGTTTTTGTTTTTTTTTTTTTCTTTTTTCGGTCATTTGGATCAGCAATACTGCGTTCCCTTCGTTCACATAATACATCGCCACCTTTCCACATTGTAACTTTGATTTGTGAATGCCTCTCGTAGCTAACAACTGGTTTCATGCTGTTTAACATCTGTATGAACACGTATTTAGTGCCATATCTTCTTGATTTGCTTTTTTCTTTTGTACTGTGTGTGTGTGAATGTACACTTGTGTGATTTGAGTGTTATTGTTGTTCTTTTTATTTTCTCGTCTTCATTTCTTTGACTGAAGATTTAAGTTTTAATGCTTTTTTTTTTTTTTTTTTTTTTTTTTTTTTAATAGCTTTTTAAAACTTCAGTCATTTTTTAGGATTAATTGTCAAAATTGGATGGGAAATTATCAAATGTCCATGTGTCCCCTTTGTTATGTTTGTTTTGGATTTTTTTTTCCAGCCTCTGTCTTCATTTAATAACAAGCATTTCACCATGGTTTGTTAAGCTCATATTTTTTCCCAGATTTCTCTGAATGTTTCGAATGAAACTGAACATGTTGACCACACATACCCTCAATACCCTCAAGGGGTTTTTGTCATTTAAGAGGGGATGTTTTTTGTTTGTTTTTTTAAATCATGTAATTGGAAAAACAGAAAATCAGATCCTGCATAAATTGGTAAGATTCTGCACCAGCCCCCCACCACCACCCACGTGCACACCTACAGCCTCCAAGCAGACGACTGTAAATGTACAAAGATCACCTGTACCTAGAGAAAAATGTATATATTTATTCCTCAAGGAGATGGCCACCTCTTGGTCAATTTGGTTGTATGGTGCAATTATTATAATTACTATATATTTCTCCAGAATTACCTGCTAGCCACTCCTGTTTTTAGTACAATGTGGTTTGTGGCCTGAACCCCCCCTCTTTGTGTGCCTAAAATTAGCCAAGAAATGAGTATGGCAACCTAAGTAAGTAAAATGGTGGTTATTAATGTAAATATGGGAAACTAATGATAAACTATTTATTAAAGGTTTATTGTACAATGAAACGTTTCAGGTTGCCTCTGTTTTCTGGGTGGGTAACACAGGTGAAATCGTGTTAATGTGGCAGTGAGTGAGAGTCTGAGCAGCGATAATCACTCGGTCGTTTCGTTTAAGGCGATGATCCAATAGTTAACGGCTGCTAAATCCCAGTGAATCTCACTATAAACTGGTAGCATTCCTGTTGGGCTTTATTTGCTGTTATATTACTGCCCCCCCCCCCCCCCCCCCCTTTGTTTTGTAATGTAATGCTCTGAGTTTGCTGGCTGTTGGTTTAGTAAACCTGCCCTTTGAAGCTTAATGGTACCACTAATGCCTCCTCCACCTACATTGTGTATATAGTCGTGCATTGACCTGAGCTCATTTATGGGTGGTGGATTTGTAATTAAATCCACATGGAGGCGGTAGTTACATCTGGCAGAAACTTTAGAGTCTTCTCCCTGAGTAACAGTGAATGCAAAGCGGGATATGTAAAAAAAACAAAACAAAAAAACCTAAAATGTGATATTAATCCAAAATAAAAGAATGTGATAAAGTGGCCAGAATAATTTATTTTTGTTATCAATGTAATGTAGGGGAATTTAATGTCTTACAATTAGCAGCTAATAACTTGCCCATCATTTTGTTGAATTACTGTGTGAATGATGAAGTTTTACTGGGTCAATGCTCAAATCTTAATGTGATTAATGAGTATTTGCATAATATAAAGCAATGTTTCCTGTTTGAAGCCTTACTTGTAATTACTGTTTTCTTTTGAAAAGCGCTTGTGGATAAAATTGTTCGAAAGGAGAATTATTAGATTCATTAATTCTTCCATAAAGCCAGCCTAACTACCCCAGCTTTCTTCTGATTGGCTCTAGATTTAAACAGTAGGTTTGAACAACAGGTGGTTAGAGTTGATGGAAGTACAGCCAGCGCTGCCTGCCGTATCTCACGATGTGTACTCCCGTTAACCTGTCTGAAATTGACCTTTTTGGTCACAGCCATTACTTAGACATACATTCTATTAGGCACACCTGTTTAATTGCTTGTTGATGCAAACATTTAGTTGGCCAATCAATGATAGCAAGTTGACGTAGACTGCTGAAGTTCAAACAGGCCATCAGAACAGGGAAACACAGGTAATTTTAAGCGACTTTGAATGTGGTTGTTGGTATCAGATGGGCTGATCTGCTGGGATTTTCCCATCCAACTGTCTCTCGGGTTTACATTGAAGGGTATGAAAAAGAGCTACTATCTAGTGGATAAATCCCTTGGTCTGATGGGAAGGAAACACAAACACTGGTTACACTCAAAGTATACAGAAGTGCATCTTGGAGGAAGAAAGGGCTACAGCAGCAGAAGACCACACCCAGTGCCATGAGCGCACCAAAGTTGGACAATAAATCATTGGAAAAACATTTCCTGGTCTGATAAGTCTCAATTTACGCTTTGACATTCGGATGGTAGAATCAGAATTTGGAATAAACAATATGAAAGTGTGGATCAATGTAATGATTTCACCGCACTTTGGGGGCATCATTTAAACACACCGCGATAACAGAGTATTGTGCTGGCCGTGTCCAGACCTTTATGACCTTAGTGTGCCCATTTCCTGATGGAGATATGACATGAACGACCGTACGTGACAGAAAACTTTTGTCCTGCAAAATAATAAGTCTGTGGGATTGTTAAGAGAGTGTTGACACGTGACAGCTTCCTGTCATCACACTCTTCACACATGCTGACATGTTGCTGTTTCATTAAGGCTGTTTTTTCATCACTTTTTTTCTTGCATTGGAAAGATGACTAACTGGGGGAACTTCCAGCCACTCTATGCGTAAACATTTGCACTTAAAGAGAAATCTTTGCATGTCTGTGCAGAGTTCCTCTCCAGTGTTTCCTTGTGTCAGCAGGAATATGATGATGTCCGCAAAAGTGCCCAAGTGGAGCAGCAGGTGTTACGTGGTCTTAACCTGGGATAAAAGAGATAATAATAAGGCTCTTAACCATAATCCATGCCCATTGTTTCCCGACGAGCACTCTAACAGCACTGGAAGCTTCGCTTGATTTAGTTACGACAGCTTTATCAGGACAGTGTGGACTCTATCAGTTCTCAGTAAATCACAGACACGCATACTTCAGTAAACAAATGTGCAGCGTGGGAAACAAGCACTGTGCTGCTGTGGTTACATGGCACAATGATTTTGGCTTCCTTTACATATCCCATGAACACATTTGGTTTTAAAAAAGAAACGAGAGGAGATGCTTTAACTTTGCAGCCTCCACTGCTTGTAGCGCCTCAGCAAGTCAACAAATAGCAGGTTCCAGCTTTCCGAGAATTAGGGCCACACAGTCTTGTCGGGATTAACAGCTCTCTGGCAGGGAAAGGATTGGGCATGTTTTAACAAGCAACTTTACTGAGTCACTCAGGTGACTTCCAAGATGTAAGTGTGAGTGCAGGAGCCCATCTAGTGTTTCCCCTGTCGTTTATTTGTGCTCATGTTTTTGGATGAAACGAGGCCGTGTGACTGTTTGGAGGAGCTGCTGGAATGCATTGTGATGCAGAGTAGCTGTCATGTCGCATTTACTTTCCAGGCCTCTGTAAGGTGCACAAGAGTGAAAGAGCGCTTACATGTTTGAAAACGGGCCTCCTGCACTTGGCTGGAGGCCAGTCCACAGCACCACTGCTAAAAATGTGAGTGTCCATTAACCTCAGAGAGGCACCCATCAAAGTATTATCTTTGCAAGCAACGGAAGGAAGAAATCCTTCTCTGGAGTCGTACATCTCGTATGCCCCGAGGACGCCCTGGAAAGGGGAAACGGACCGAGTTGGTGGATGTCCTACTACGTCCTCACATACGGGAGCAGCTTTCCTGCAGTGAAAAAGTGTAGCACACTGGCGTCTAGGAAGAGCACTGAGATGAATCATATGTGAACCTTATTGTTCCCTCCAGTCAAGCAGGTGGGGTTTTCGCTAACCTCTCCCTCGCTGACTCCTTTCCCATGTTCTATAAGCAGACCACCGATGCGTTCTCACATGACTTCCTGGCACTTGTGGTTGACGATTAACTTTGGGATAGGCGTGGGCCTAAACAAGGTTTAACATCACAGCTCTGACTTTTTCCTCTAAGTCTATACTTTAAAAATATACTTTACTAACTTTAAACTGGATTTTCCTCACCGGTACTGCATCTCCAGCACCTCTCACAGATCGCACGGACTGAAAAAAGGAACCCAAGTACGTGATATTCAGAGAGAGAGTCGGCCTTATCGCTCTGAACCCTGACCCTGTTGTTTTTGCTGTCACATTCAAACAGGGTGTTACCTACATATAACCATATGTTGGAATAAGGTAAAGTGGCAGAAAGTGCAGCTTCAGCTTTTATGTAAGAGCACTTTAATCCCTCTCAGCAGTGAGCTGATCATTTCAGACAGATTTATGTCATTACTGAGAGGGAGACGGCACACACCAACGCACCTGTGCTATGAGTGGCAGCTCAAAGTACCACAGCGGTGGCTTTCGCATCTGTGAGGCTTTTAACCACATGCCTGTTGCGCTGCATCCTGCTGTTTTCCACAGCACAACAAACGATTAGACCAAGTGCCTTCATCTTTAGCTGAACATCTCCACCCGTTTTCAACCCCCAACTAAAAGTGATTAAAATGGGCCTGTTACAGTTAGCTTCATAATTTGTTGGACAAAAACGTAATTTTTCTAGTTTTGCCTCTTTACGCCCCTGCAGTTGATTTTAAGCCAAAGAATCAAGATGTGATTGAAATGCAGATTATGAGCTTTAATTTGAGAGGTTTATAAATACACGCGTTATTTTCTTTCTTCTGTTGTTCTGTGACCGCCCCTCCTGTTAAACACCTGCTGTTTAAATTTTTGAGAGGGAGCCAGAAGGAGAAAGGCAGCCTTAAAGTCAGAGGACCTAAAACAGTTTGTTACAAACAGTGTATGAACTGAGGGCTCCTCCAAGGCTCTGGGGATGAATATAAGATAAATAAAGATTATTTTGAACTGCGATCCATGCAAAGTCACTCAAGCAGAGTCCAAGAATATGAATATAGAGTTTGAATCAGTCTCTGCACAATAATGGTTAAAATCTGTATGAATCAGAGACACATGATGGATGAAGAGTAAAAATCTAAAATAATACATTATATACTTCTACTGGACTTTTACATGGATTTCTGTTTACTGTTAGTGTACTCTGTACACAGTAAAAAAAAAATATATTTTGTGTGTTTTCTTTCATAAAAAGTTGCATTATGTTAATCTGCTGGTATTTTCAAAGTCAAATTCTGAATAATGAATTCATATGCAGCAGTTATCATTAAGACCAAGGTTAGTTCAAAGAGTCAATTGAGCAAAAGTTTAAAAAATATTTCTCGAAAAATACAATTATAATTTGGCATGCAGCTCATAAATATGTGGGCGATCCTCCATCGCTTTCGCGATTTAGCCCTATTTGGGGAAATGAAAAGTTCACACCTGGTAAAAGTGATGGAGGATTTAAAATATGGAAAAAAATAAAGGCATTCAAAAAATTAAAGACCTATATGCAGACGGCATGCTGCTCACATTTGATCAGTTATGTAAAAAGTATTTAATACCAACTTTTAATTTGAAAACAGAAGTTAAGTAGACTGCTTCATGTTTTTGCAGAGATGTATGACCCGATAATTAAAAAGAAAGCACTTTTTTAAATATTTACAATTGAAAAACTATTTGTCATCAAAACTGCAAAGGATTGCTGAACTTCCACCATTGACAAAAATAGAGGAGGCATGCATTAAGAATACAAAAGGGAAAGGTTTTCTCTCTATATATTATAATTTACTGATGCTTTCCTCCAAAGACTCAGCAGCAGATAAACTGGATGCTTGGAGAAGGGAGATCCAAGAGGACATAGATGAAAATGACTGGAACCAGGCTTGCTTAAAAGCACAAAAACAAACAATAAACACACGCTTTAAACTACTGCAATATAAATGGCTCACGAGAACCTATATAACACCTGTCAAGCTTCATCATATGTCCAATGATATTCCGGACATCTGTACTAAATGTTTAGTTGAAAAAGGAACTCTTCTTCATTGTCTATGGGAGTGTCCTAAAATCCAGGAATTTTGGAAAGATGTTATCAAATATCTTTCTGAAGTGTTTAAGGTAAAAATCCCTTTAAAAGGAAAACTCTGTGTACTTGGAATATATCCAAGGGAATTTAAGCAATCGGGGGAAAAAATGAAATTACTGGACTATGGACTACTTCAAGCCAGAAGAGCCATTGCGCTATGTTGGAAGAGTATGGATGCTCCCTCCATGGGACTCTGGAAGAAGGAAATTGCAGTCTCTCTAGGCCTGAAAAGACTAACATATATTGCCAAGGGCAAACAATGGGACTTTGTGAATATGTGGAATCCATATATGGATATTTTAGGGAGTGGAGGTGAAGGACATTTATGAAAAAGAAGGAAAAGAAGAAGGGAAGGAAGGGAAAATCTTGTCTCTCCTAACCCATTGTATTTTTGTATTACTGTGAGAACTGTGCTCATTTCTACATTTGAATGTGATGTAGGCAGGTTTGATGTATGGATGGGTGTGTGAATGTGAGGGTGTTCAATATTTGTTTGTATTGTACTATAAAAAATTTCAATAAAAATATATGGAAAAAAAATATAAACAAATATAATTTAAATGTCAGTTATTTGATGTGGACAGTTTTTCTCTTTTAATGACTGATCAGACACACAGATTAACAAAATACAGACACAGCAGGAGTCACAACTTTACAAACATCACAGGAAGCAAAACAAAATGTTCAAGCACACACAGCATCGGGCTGACATAATTACATTTTAATTACTTGGGCTGTCTGTAGTCGGTTCCAATAACGGTTAATTAGGCAGAAAGAAGTCCAGTCCTGAGGGTAGTAAGTGTTTACTGTTTACTGTACGATTTAGTCCCATGTTGCAACCCCGGCATAATGAGGAAGCTCCAGCAGGTGGCTGGCAAATAAAAAATAAGCTAGCAAATAATAAATAAATATCTGATCAACCCCCACCAAACAGCAGTCAGAAAAACTAGCTGGTGAAGATAATCAGTCCCTTTTTTTAATCCCATAACAGAGCCAGTAGTAAGTAACCCAACAAGCACCAATCTGTGCTTGTTGGGTGTATAAATGCTTCATTTTTCTCATAGTGGTTTTTATTTTAGATAATTACTTAGAGAGAACATTAAGTGTTCAGATTCTTATTGTGTTCAATCAGCAGCCTTTTTTGAAGCGTGTGCCAAACTCACCGTCCTTTCCAGTAATACGTGTTTGCTTATTGTTTTGTCTTCCGGGTCTGATTTGCAGACAATGAAAGCCTGTGAAAGCCATGCTTTTCGACAGCCAGCATGTAAATATCGGATGCTGAAGTTTCCTTAAAAGATGCCACAAAAAGAAAAGCTCCTGCCACAGTTGGGATTACCACACCGCAGTCGGGGAGTTGTTCAAAAGTCTCAGCAAAATTACTTTTATATAAATATTATTGTTAAAAAAAAATTGGAGTAAAACTCGTGTCTTCGTGAAATAATTGCAGTATCTTGATGGACTCAGTGGAGCTTTAATTAGATTTTCACATTTGAGTTTTTCCATTTTTAATGCAGCGATTTGCTTCCATTAATTTGTGAGCAGTATTATTTTAAGCTTGCTGACACTTGCTTGGTAACATAACATAACCCTAAGAAAGGAAAGGTAACCACAGGAAAAACCCATGAAAATGTTTGTGCAGGCTTGTTGGAAAGGTTCAGCATCATGCATTTTTTTTTCTTTAAGATGTCAGATCAGAGGATTTTCTTATAACTTGGAAAAGAACTGAATCACACTTTATATTTTTGGCTTTGTCTAAAAATCTGTCTGGAAAGGGTTGCAAAACCATTTCTAAGATTTTGGGACAATGAGAGTCCATAAGCGCACATGGAGAAAACTTGGAACTGTAGAGAACCTTCGAGGAGTGGCCAGCACACCAAAATTACTCCAAGAGCGCATGGACGACTCGTGCAGGAGGTCGGAAAAGAAGCCAGAACAAGATCTAAAGAACTGCAGGCCTCACTTGTCTCAGTTAAGGTCAGAGTTCATGATTCAACAATAAGAACGAGACTGGGCAAAAATGTCATCTATAGGAGAGTTTCAAGGAGAAAAGCACGAAAAACCATACACACTGAAACAGGGTGGTGGTAGCGTGATGGTCCCGGGCGGCTTTGCTGCTCCAGAACCGAGACAGCTTGTTATAATTGAGGAACTGTGAATTCTGCTCTTTACCAAAAATCCTGAAGGAGGCATTAGTTGGTGCCCTGAAGCTCAAGCTTACACAGTTTCAGGTGGACAGTGATCCAAAATACACCATCAAGTCCCCCCTAATGGCTCAGAAATGACATAAAAATGAAGTTTTTGGAAGTGTCCGGTCAAATTTTGGACTTAAATCAGATTGAGATTCTTTGACACGACCTTAAACAGTTTATGATTGAAAACTTTCCAATGTGGCTTAAATAAAACAATTCTACAAATAAGAGAGGTCTAAAATCATCCACAGTGATGTGAAAGACTTTGTGCCAATTATTGCAAACCTTTGATTGCAGATGTTGCTGCAACATATTAGTATTCTTCTCCTTTAAGTGTTAGCATCAATCCTCAATCAGATATCAGTTCTTAAAGTCTATTTGGGTTTAAACTCTGCCCTGTTAAAAGACTGTTTCCCACCTTGACCCACTGTCTACCTGAAAGAGTTTCAGGTACACTGACCCACTCTCAGTACACTGACATGACCACAGAGGTCATGATTAAGGAGCCTGTCAGAATGCTTGGGGCACAAAAACAAACATTTTGGTCCCCAGCAGCAGCATTCAAATCATGTGCTTGCGTCATTGTTTCTTGGCCTTAATTACACATCAATAGTTCTGAGACATAATGACCCTAATCTGGTCAAAGTAGCAGAGTAGGGTACATAATCTGCTTTGATCAAAATGGTTAAACTAGAGACAAAATGCCCTACATAGAGCCTGACTAATACATCAGTGGGTGAAGATTTATTGATTTATTGGTATCGGCTGACAAATGAAAATGTAAAAAGTAAATCTACGACTAGTTGTGACAATCTTAGTAGGTAATATCTGAATAAAGATTCATACAATAACATACAATAACTGTTTAGAAAATCTATACATGGTTCATGTGTCTGAAAGGAAAAAAGTATTGTCTGCTACATCGGATTTTCAGCTCATCAAATATCAGTATTGGTCTTAAAGATCATTATTTTAATCTTTGCAGTTTATCACACTGAAATTCAAGAGACCTTCAGCAATGATGGAGATGAATAACTTTTCAACAATAAGTAACATAAGTAAGCTATAAGAACATTTATAATATATTTGTTTTTTTGCTTTTAATTTGCGATTATTATCTCCTTTTATTGTTTTGTTATTCATCCATCCATCTCTTTTCTGGTGCTTAACCAATCCAGGGTCACGGAAGGGCTGAAGACTATCCCAGCTCTCAGTCTGTTGCTGGGCTAACACGTCGAGACAACCACTCATGCTAACATTAATAACCTAACCACTACGCTTTACTGTAAGACCCTTAAAGAATTTTAAAAGATTGATAAAAGTATTTTTTAATGTTGCTTGATTTGACAAACGTTTAGGATGTGTCTTCTTCTGCCCCACTAGAAGCACAATATATGAGGAAAAGTGAAAATCTAACCTTTTCTTCCTACGTTATGAGACGTTGTGAGAGCCAAAAATAAACCAGAGGGTAGCTCATGAATGGGAAGTGGGACACGGATTTATCCAACCACTTACTATACTTTCTAATCTCATCAGGACATCTCACTCCTACGAGCTGCACACTCCACATGGGATTAGGCTCAGGATATAAAATTCACACTGCTGCAATTCTCTTCTATTTCATTTGCAATCCTGCACATCCCTGCATTGCATAAAAGTCCTGCAGACAAATTACTGGTAAGCTTTCTCTCGCTTGTGCTTGTGGGAAGGCGACGGCGACCATCACCTCTTGACCCCGCAGCTTCGGCTTTCCTTTCGCCATTTCAGGCATGTTGTTGTGCACATGAGACACTCTGAGTTTACCTTTCATTACACGCTGTGGCAAATACCTCCTGTTTTTCCCATAAGTGGTCACTTTCCCACTGAATTGATGCATCAACAGGAGATGGTGTTGGTGGCCATTCCTACGGCCTGCAGTGATTTACAGATAAACGCCAACCAGAGGGTATTTCAGAGTAAACCGAGCGTCTGTCAGAGACATGGGACAAACAGAAATCCTGGAGGAGCAGCTCTGATTATTCCAGTAAGGTTTATTTTAGCTAGACAAACAACAGGATATGATTATCTTGCAACAAACAAGCTTTGATGGAGGATGTAAACAGGTAGTGAATTGGCGGTGACGATTAAGATGGCATTGTGGGGTTTTTTTTTAAAAAAAAAAGGAAAAGAATAAAAAAAGTTTTCAGGAAGAACAGCCTCGGATATTTTCAGCCCGTGAGAGTTCAGTTGTGAAGACGGTGTGAAATACGTAATCCTGGTGTTTTTGCGAGTGTGAGAACATCGCAGGATCAAAGGGAGAATCAAGTTCTGTTTTCAAACAATGGCTGGATTGCAAACAGATTTTCCTTCCTCACTGTTTCTCCCTCGGTTTCCTAAATAACAGAGAATCTTAGTCTATTTAGAGAAGAGCCAGACAGTTACCGGCAGGAAGAAAATTAAGGAAGGTTTTTTGTGATTGGCTCTTTCCTTAACAGCATGTGATCCTGGATTAAACTGGAGGGAAGGAAACAACTAAATTAATTAATGCACAAATCCTCCAAATTAGTTTCTCTCCCGTGTATAGATTATGTGAACGTGGAAATCTCGACTTTTTATCTGAAAATATTTTAATTGAGGAGCCACTGTGTGCCCGTCAATTCATATTAATCGTAACACACTGTGATTACATGACAGGTACTTTCTGCTGCTTCCTTATTTCCCAGTGACCTGCCACAGACGATAGATCTTCATGATTAGGCGCAAATTTTATTTATTTATTTATTTTAATGCCGGATGCTCTTCCTCACACAACCCTCCCATTTACAGTGGGGCAAAAAAGTATTTAGTCAGCCACCGATTGTGCAAGTTCCCCCACTTAAAATGATGACAGAGGTCAGTAATTTGCACCAGAGGTACACTTCAACTGTGAGAGACAGAATGTGGGGAAAAAATCCATGAATCCACATGGTAGGATTTGTAAAGAATTTATTCGTAAATCAGGGTGGAAAATAAGTATTTGGTCACCTCAAACAAGGAAAATCTCTGGCTCTCACAGACCTGTAACGTCTTCTGTAAGAAGCTTTTCTGTCCCCCACTCGTTACCTGTATGAATGGCACCTGTTTGAACTCATCATCTGTATAAAAGACACCTGTCCACAGCCTCAAACAGTCAGACTCCAAACGCCGCCATGGCCAAGACCAAAGAGCTTTCGAAGGACACCAGGAAAAGTATTGTAGACCTGCACCAGACTGGGAAGAGTGAATCTACAATAGGCAAGCAGCTTGGTGTGAAAAAATCAACTGTGGGAGCAATCATCAGAAAATGGAAGACATACAAGACCACTGATAATCTCCCTCGATCTGGGGCTCCACGCAAGATCTCATCCCGTGGGGTCAAAATGATCATGAGAACGGTGAGCAAAGATCCCAGAACCACACGGGGGGACCTGGTGAATGACCTGCAGAGAGCTGGGACCAAAGTAACAAAGGTCACCATCAGTAACACACTACAACGGCAGGGAATCAAATCCCGCAGTGCCAGACGTGTTCCGCTGCTGAAGCCAGTGCATGTCCAGGCCCGTCTGAAGTTTGCCAGAGAGCACATGGATGATACAGCAGAGGATTGGGAGAATGTCATGTGGTCAGATGAAACCAAAGTAGAACTTTTTGGTATAAACTCAACTCGTCGTGTTTGGAGGAAGAAGAATACTGAGTTGCATCCCAAGAACACCATACCTACTGTGAAGCATGGGGGTGGAAACATCATGCTATGGGGCTGTTTTTCTGCCAAGGGGACAGGACGACTGATCCGTGTTAAGGACAGAATGAATGGGGCCATGTATCGTGAGATTTTGAGCCAAAACCTCCTTCCATCAGTGAGAACTTTGAAGATGAAACGAGGCTGGGTCTTCCAACATGACAATGATCCAAAACACACCGCCCGGGCAACAAAGGAGTGGCTCCGTAAGAAGCATTTGAAAGTCCTGGAGTGGCCTAGCCAGTCTCCAGACCTCAACCCCATAGAAAATCTGTGGCGGGAGTTGAAAGTCTGTGTTGCTCGGCGACAGCCCCAAAACATCACTGCTCTCGAGAAGATCTGCATGGAGGAATGGGCCAAAATACCAGCTACTGTGTGTGCAAACCTGGTAAAGACCTATAGTAAACGTTTGACCTCTGTTATTGCCAACAAAGGTTATGTTAAGAAGTATTGAGTTGTATTTTTGTTATTGACCAAATACTTATTTTCCACCCTGATTTACGAATAAATTCTTTACAAATCCTACCATGTGGATTCATGGATTTTTTCCCCACATTCTGTCTCTCACAGTTGAAGTGTACCTCTGGTGCAAATTACTGACCTCTGTCATCATTTTAGGTGGGGGAACTTGCACAATCGGTGGCTGACTAAATACTTTTTTGCCCCACTGTATCTGGGTTTGAGTGTTGTGTGTCCTTCCGGGCTCAAACCGGGGATCTGTGATTACAGACAAAGTCCACCATCCCAAATCACAGGCTCAGCTGTGAAAATGCACCCACCTTAAGATGTTGGAATGCTTATTATAATTTTAAAAGGTTCTGCAGCTCATTCTGAATACGCCCATGTCAGCTGATCTTTTTGTAAACTGTGGTTTACAGTTTGAATTAATAACTATAACAGTAAAATTGCGCAAAACAAGTTAAACAAGTTAAACTTCATGAGGGGGAAAGGAAGTCCAGATATCCTCTGTTTAACAGAGGATTGAAGTTGATGGAAAATGCACAATTTGAGTTCACTTCAATGTTTTTAATAACCGGATAAAAACGGTAATTAAAAAACAATAAACAAAAATTCTAAATGATGCATTTGATAAAAGTCATGGGCATTGCTTTGTTTTATGATAATCACATTACTACTCATTTATCTACCTGATAATTCGCCTCATGTTTGACTGACTTCTTTGGGTTTTTACTGGCAGCACGGTGTTTACAACTTTAGTAAATATCCATCTTATTTCACCACTAACCCATAATCACATCAGTGTCATTTTAAAGGAACACTTTGTCTGCTACTACACAACAATATTGCTTGTTCGGTTCATTAATTTACAAAGAATGTGGGTCTGTACACACAGCGTGCACCTAATATAGTCTGGTTTCAAATCAGGAGATTACAGTACTTTATGTTTCACTGTATGTGATCAGTAACCTCGTGAACTGAATAATGTTTACTTCCGGAGGTTATCTGGCCTTTTTTGGAGCTCTCTGTTCCTTATTTGGGTGTTTCCTGTGTGATGTCTGTTATGGAAAACAAAATGCTCTTTGGTTTATTGTCTTTCTTTTTTTATGTGTGTGTAATAAACCCATAAAATGTGTATTCCTTCGAGTCAGAATATATATATATATATATATATATATATATATATATATATATATATATATATATATATATATAATATGTATAAATATAGTTAACTAGTAAATATTGCTTATTTAAATATTTTTAATTGTGAGATGCACATAAAAGTGCAAAGTGATTATGCTTACTGGCAAAACTGTTGTTTTTCCTTTAATTAATTTTCACAAGGCTCTAGTGATAATAATAATAATAATAATTTCTTTTTAGAATTACAAAGTACCCTGTCTACTCAAATAAAGTTAAATTGAACCTGAAAAGAAAAATATTTTAAGAGATGCTTGTTTAGATATGTATTATTACTGTTATTATTATTAGTAGTAATAGTATTAGGAGTTAGTAATAGTGATATTTAAGGAATAACTTAAATATCACTAAATGGTAAAGTAATTTATTTAGGGAGCAACTTGAATGATTATTTTTTAGCTAATCATTAATATTTAGGTCTTTAAATTTCATAAAGTGTAAATGATTATTGTTTTCAAATTCACAACAACCACAAACATGCAAAAAATAATAATTTAAAGATTAATTGGGAGTTTTTGATGAATTTTATATCGATCATTTGACCGATTATTTCGTCTGTAGTCGTACATTTAAAGTTCTAAGTACGTTTCAAATCGAGTGACACGGCAGTAAATCTAAAGCAGTTTTCGAGGTAAACTTCTCCTTGTTGCAAATTAATCGCAGGAGTAACTGTGTTACTTTCTAACGCGTTACCGGCTGACAGTAGGATCAGTTTGTTGTGTAATCCAATAAGCTCCAGTCCGTATTTCCCCTCAAGCCCATCTGGCTCACTGGCAGGGTTTGTTTACTGGCGGAGGGGCTGGGAAGAAGGGGATCCTACAGGACCAGGGAGACCTACCTCTGTGTGTGGAAGAAGAAGAAAAGGAAAAAAACAACTATAAACTCCGATAAACCTACTTTCCTCTCGTTTAGATACACACTTTTGACCGTAGCGGGCCGCCGTGCAGTGCACTGAGCACAAATTGGAGCGTGTATGTGAATTTCTTTTCTTTTTTTAAATTCCCAAACAAAAACAAAAAAAGGAGAGTGGTGCTTCTGCTTCTGAGCTGCGACGAAGTCTGCGCTGTCAGCCTTTCAGAGAGCGGAGGTGTTGCTGAAATATCTACACGGACTGTGGAGGAAGTTTTCCAGCCAAGCCGACAAAATTCACAACACAAACATGAAAACTGGGCTGTTTTTTGCTCGCTGTGGGACTTGACGGGATTTTTTCTTCTTTTTTCTGTCTCTATCTCGCTCCCTCTTTTTTTCACGCTAACGTTACGCCACGCATGCCACAACCATCGAGTCAGCAGCAAACGACTCCCCTATTTTTTAAAAAAATCCCTCTTAATCACACTAAAGCTCGCTTTTATTAAGATTTTTGTGCATGCATCATTTCTATTTTTTGAGGATGAAATGCATTGCAGCCGAGTTGCCACGCGTCGCATTTGGTGAAGTTAAAATTAACTGAGTGGGCTGCTGAAAAGCGGCGCAAACTTCGCTTGTGGCCTGAGCTGGAGTGGAGCAGGAGCCAGGCTAGCTAGCTCAACTGTAGCACCAGCGCTAACCAGCTTCTTCTCGGCTAGCGAGCCCGTTTTTGCACTTTTTTTTTCACCGACACTGACACACTCAGCTGGGCCAGAATAACAACCAAAAAGCACTTAAAGTCATAAAAGAGCACCCACGCCCTGTGTTGGCGTTTGTTGATGGTTGCGCCCCCCGCCCCACAGTGAGGTGGCTAACTTTAGCAGCAGCAGCACTGCTAGCTTGTGTTTGACTGAACACGTTGGAGTCGTTCCTCCGCCCATCTTCCGGGATGTCTTTTATTTATTTTTGTTTACCTGTTGGCCCACGCCGCAAAACAAAACCAGTTTCCTGAAGGTACTTCTCTCTCTCTCTCTCTCAAGTCCGAGCTGTCCTGCTCGTCGGGAGGTTTTTCTTTTTATATTTTTCTGATTTTCGACCGGGAGTAAGCGCTGCATGGTGTCAGATATGTGGCTCCGGACTTTGCTTTTGGGGTTTGTTTTGACCGCAGTCTGCTTTATGATGAGCTGTCACCAAGCGAGTGCAGAGAGTAAGTAACACCAATTTTCACATTTCATGTTAAGCTCTTTTTAAAAACTGTGTGAAACTTAGAGTAAGTAGCTGTTTGTGCTGTGCAGATGCCTGTTTTCTACCCTGAGAGAAAGCAGAAGTTTTTTTGCGAAAAAGAGCGGAAAACGCACAGATTGAAATTACGCTTGATTAAAAAATGACAGCCAAGTGCTGCGAAAATTCTCCTCAGTTGCAGTGATTGGGTTAACGAAAGCAATCAAAAAATCTTTACACATATTTTAATAGTGCCAAGATAATGGTTGATCGATTTCATAAGTGACTTATCAGGTTTTCTTTATCTACAGATATTTACACCCACGTAGTAGCTGCTGTAGTTATTATATGAACATCCAAAAACACAGTAAATCACTATTATTATTATTACGGTTTTACTCTTAAATGAAGCAAACATCCCGCTGATTAGTCGGATACCCTGCTGCAATATTGCCATACTGTTTTTTTTTTCTCTTGTTTTGTTAGTGATGGTGAGTTGATAAAAAGCACGCAGGCTGCAGCAGCAGTGCTGTAGACAGCCCCTGCATTGAAGGGACAAAGGTTAGCAGTTATCGGCTGTGTGAGTCTGCACTAACTGTAAACAAATTAAGTAAGTAGTCTGAGAATTTAGTAGAATTAATTGGTTGTTATTGTAGATGCTTAAGCTTGGCTTGTTGCTCTGCTCTGTGCAGGAATGTGACAATAAGCCCTCTTTAAAGCCCCTCACAATCCCTTCTACACCCTGTTGATAAGAATGAATGAACGGCATTTGCAGTGACTCTGCAAACTGACAGTTTTCCACTGTGGGAATCTTTATTATAAGGGTAATATTACTAAGAAAAGGTGTGGGACATTTTTAAAGATGTCTGCACAGCAGAGCAGTGATATGGCAGAGATCAGTCATTGCCCCATATACCAGGAAGTTCAGTTTTATCAGAGCAGATGATTCATTCCAAGTTATCTTTGATTTATAGGTCAGAAGAAAAAATTTAAAACCTTTTTTTTAATCTGCAAATAACTCTTGGGTTGTTTCCTTATTGTCCAGCCAGAATAACTTGTTGAAATAATGCTTGTCACAGCCTTTGGTGGAAGAATATTGGCTCGTGTTTGGTACATCTGTCAATACTTTTTGAGTTTTATACAGTGAAATTACTCCCGAAGTGTGCATTTTTAAAATGACTTTAATGTTAAAATCAGACTTTAAATGTGGTGTAAATGCCCTTTTTATATGATCTTCAAAAGTCTGATGTAAACTGGTAAGCTAACCAGTTTTCCTCAAGTTGTTTGTTTACAAAAATGTTTGCCTGTAGGTTCATTTGATGGTCAATTTTGTGCGCGGTTGCAAAGTAAAAACGATGTTGTACTCATCACTTTTAATCCTGTTTAGTTACTGTAATATCTAAGAGAAAATGCTCTGCTTTTTGGTACAGTTCTGTTACACAAGCACACAAACACGTTTTCAGATGAACAGATAAACAGAAGCCCCTCCCGTGTATGTACATTATGACATTTATACAGTGTGTGCACAGCCCCAGGTAGCTTTGACACTCCTACTGCTTCACTATATGGCATTGGTTTGACGTAAGAGGCAATCGGATAAAAAGAAAAAGCGCAGAGTCTCTTGCCTTTCATCAGATTTAAATGAGGAGCGTTTGGAGCGATGCCATCAAGTCAGGCTGAGCGAGAATTTTAAGATATAAATCTGAAGCGAGTTGTGTAATTGCTGTGCAGCCCCCCTCTCGCTCCTCTCAGACTTAAGGGTGAACCACAGACGGGAAGAGTGGAACCTGGGCCCCACACTGCTCGATTTCATAAGCTGCACTGACCAGTGTTGAAGTCAGAAAATCTTTTGAGCTACTTGTTTTTCGCTGCCCAGCTCAGCTTGATGGAAAAACTCACTTAATAATGGAAACTTCATATTCACCGTGAATTGATTTCATTCACTAAACATCAATTGAAAATGTTGAAGCCGTCACCATTTTTGGTAAATATTGTGTATTTTATGCTTTTAGCTGGACCCTGTAAAAAGTACCACAGATCGATTAGAAAGAGTTTTTTTTTTTTTTACATTCACACTTTGAACATTTGGCGACTGCAGAACTGATGTGATAAACATCAGCTTAAGTCATTTATAAGTGTCACCTTCTTTACTGATGTAACAGTGCAAGTCACCAAGAAGAGTAATTGCCAATACATACATCCAAGAAACTGGAAATATGACTTCAAGTGCCAGAAGTTTACGATTCAGAAAGCAAATAATGTAGGAAAAAAAACATAAATACAGTTTTTTCTCCAAACGAGGGCAACAGAAACAGGTGCTTAGTTTGGGGTTGTGTTTTAACGTCAGGGGGGAAAACAGACTAGTTTATTCTAATTTAAAAAAACAACCGACTTTCAGAACCTCTAATATGTGTAATCCTGCTCTGTTGTTAAATTCTGTTAGTACTTCCCCAAATTATGTACTGTCACCTTTAAAATATACTGTGTGTGCTGTCACATGACTGTTCTGTGACTCCCCCGTCTGTGACATGAAAACATCATGGAGGAAATGTCAAACACTGAGCCAACTGCGCAGTTTGTACCAAATAAAAATGGGTTGGTTTTTTTTGCTGTTATTTGGACGCTACTTTGGTTTTAGTAAAGACAACATCAACCAAAGCAAAGGGAACAAAAAAAGAGTGCGAAAAAATAAGGCCATACATCAGTCTGTTCCAACACTTGGAGTACAAATAAATCAATATATAAATATTCAGGGTCTTATCACAGCAGTCTAATAGATTGGGTTAAATTTAAAAATATATTATTAAATATAAAATATATAAAAGCATGAGCTGCTTCGATCTTATGTCCCCTTACGTCGCGCTTCAAGGGCTCAGGTGGTCGAGTCGTGTTATTGTTGTGCCATGATAACATATCACCTTAAGAGCGTTAAACAGCCGGGGCTCGCCATGAAGCCACCGGCACCCTGTTGTCAAGCACCACTTTGGTCAAAAAATCAGGCAGCGATCCAGCAACCTGGCGCCCTTGATTTACGCCACCCGACAAAAAGAGCAATTGTAGGGCAATGAAACTGTCCCTTCCCCCCGCCACCTCTTCAAAAACACTACACACAAGCTGCCACTGTGCCCTCAAGTACCAAAGTCACAAGTGCAGTTGACATGTATACAATAGTGTGATTTTTGCATTTGTCATCCGAAACAATGGCTCTCTAATCCTTGTTGGCACGTTCAGGTTTGAAATTTATGCACTGCTTGAAAACGGTAATCTGACACACCTGCACTCATTCGTTTTATCCACTCATGCTGACGGTGAAACCTTGTAGTTTCTGATCTTTACCCTTGACACTGTGGCCTTGTTTAAAGAAAATATGCTTGTTAGCGTGCTGTCACACTTCAGAGGTAATAATTACCTCGGTGCTCGTGCTGTTTGTATGAACTCTGTGGGGTTTGTTTTTTTTAAAAGGCTCTTATGAATCCCGGTGGTTAAAGCCAGTAGTGACATTAGCTGTTTTGGCTGCTACTGCACTGTGTCAGCAGTTTTGCAAAGTAACAGGCGCCCCAAATTTAAAATGAAGGACAAATAATAGGGTTGTGATTTATATTTTTACATAAAAAGGGGGTACCAGCCGAGAGAATAATGTGTGAGTGCTGCTGAGTGGGTACTAAATGATCTTTGGTCCACAGCCACAGTATACAAATCACACAATCCCAAGGGGAACTTTGTGGTGTGGTCGGGCTCTCTGTTTTACTCAGTTTCACTCTATTTAAAGACTGAGGCCTGATTTCTTTGGTTTTAACGTTTTCCTTGTTTTTTGCACTGTATTGTTAATGTGCTGTGGTTCCCAGTTGCTGACATATTTGATGATTAAACTCTCAACCCACGCCCGCTTTCTGGACTCTTGTAAGAGATTCTACACTGCGGAGGATGACTTTGACTCTTGACCAATTTCTGAAGAAAGTTGCATCTCTTCAGAGTCGTAGTAATGTCACTTTCTGGCTGTTGTAATATCTGATCTTGCACAATTCAAAAATGATAAATTTCTGAGCTGTAATTGGTGCTCAGGAGCTCTCCATAGCAGATAGTTGGATGTTTTGTTTTGGTTTTTTTTTTATAAATGCAACATTTAGTTGAAGTAATTCTTAGAATAGTTTTGAGCACGATGTTAGATAAATGAAACCTTATTTTTACAATTAATTTACAATTTACAATTTTTCATTTTCACTTTGAGGTTTTAAAACCCGTCTTAAAGAGGATCACATCACGTGCCAGTTTGTGAATGTTCAGTTAGTTGTAGCCCTGTTTGAGAAAACAACACAACAGTGAAACTTAGAAAAGGGAAGTGTTGCAATCACTGAGTGCTTGCGCTCCTGCATGCTTATTGAGGCTCAGTGATAATATACACCATCAGCCTAACAGCCCGAACCCCCCCATCCACTTCCTTCTCTACATCAGAAGCCTTCTGTGCCTGTTGATGCTTGCAGCTGTAGTGAAAGGATTGCGGTTTTGTACGTAGTGCCACTGAGCACAAAGTGGACAGATTGTGGCGCTCAGACTGTGCAGCATTGACTCCTTTGGTTCACATATGCACACAATTTGTGTTCTGCATTAAAGCTTCAGTGAGCTATAGATTAGTGCATGTTGATTCAAATTAAAGTGCAACTTGTGACCTAGGCGGGATTTACACGAGGCATTCACAATCTGCTAACTGTGTGGATTAATTATGAGGACGGTAACATCATAACTGTGTCTGCACTTACTCATGAAATTAATTGTGTGGTCTCGTTTGCTGTATGGCTTCATTATTATATAGAATTGGGTCACACTGTTGGAGCTTGTGGGTAGATTTAGTTTTTCTCTCAAATGTGATCAACTTCTATGGATTTCCTTTTTGCCTGATTGACTTTTATTACAGACTGATTACATCGTGAAGCAGACCACCTTCAAACATCACCCAATGAATCTGAGTGCAATAATGTGCCGTAGAGCTTTTAGAGCGATTAGTCGATGAGCTGGTTAAGGGAGAATTAGTCTGCTTGTGTTCTGATGTGAGATTTCTTTCACATTGTCCAACCCTTAAGTTGGATTGCGCACTCTGAAAGTCAGAAAAGCCCCACCAACCCTGACTTCTTAAACACAAGTAAAACTGTAAAACTTGTAATTTGTATTACCGCTGCTGTGTATTTGCAACTCACTAGCAGGCAGCGATCCAACACTCACTATATAAGCTATACACAAGCACGCGGATGTGCTGCAGCGATGTTTTTAAGCACAATAAAACCAGGCATTGTGCTGTATTGCTAATGATGGATGAATGGCTTTACCTTGCTAGGGAGCACAACAAAGGCTGCTTTTCCATCTGCTACTACTGGAATGCAGTCAACTTGGGAATGACGTCACTCCCAGCTCCAATATCCAGATTCTGAGGTAAAAGGGGTAAAAGGAACGCTGCATGAATCCATGTCTGGAAAACTGGGTGATATTGACATAAGGTTGAGTTCCAGACCAGTTGGCTTTAAAAAAAAAAGTTTTATGTATAAAATTATTAAACAATGACAAATAATAATCTGCTTAATTATCAGCTTTAAAAATAATTGTTGGGCTGCAACTTCTACCTGGTGGTGCACAAGTTGTGTTGGACATTAGTACAAAGTCTGTGACGTCGGATTGCACTGGTTTGTGCGAGAGTAATAGAGTCCAGTTAATTCACAGCTAGTCACTGGAGTTGTGAGTCATATGTGCTGCCTCCTAAATGTAGGGATGTCACCAGAACCAATACATATGGTACCATTTGATTTTAAAATACTTCAAGAAATAATTCAAGTTGAGTTAGTTTCAAAAGCATCCAAAGTATTACGTTTCTTTTGTTATTCTGAAATGGACGTATTGAATTGGGTATCGAGAATTGCTTAATTCTGCCGGTATCGTTATAGACATTCCTACCTACGTGTTCCTCCTAGGCAGCACGCTCACTTAGGGCCATGTGTATATATATGGTTGCAGACACAGACAGGAAGCTGGAGATGTGTAATTTGTGCATTGTTATGTAAGTTTTCTGTCCACATGGTCACAAATAACATGCAAGCACATGGACATCGGCACGGGTCCTTGTGCTCACCATGATAAAATTGACCTCATGCGGACCCGAGCAGACTTCTGGATGTGGAAAGTACAGTCCGGGTGTAAGGGTGTTTGTATGTCATTCTTAATGAAGGGGCCAGGCACCCAGCAAGCATCTCACTTTCATCTTCTTTCCAAACTTCAGCTGGGCACCACGTCCATTTGTCAGGTTGCTTGCGTCGCCTAGGTCACAAGTGTGACTTTGTTGGTATTGTGTCTCGACCTCTGCACGTGCAACGTAAAGGATACATGGCTATTTTACACCATCTCTTGTGGTCATCTGAAATTCACAGGACATCGTTTCATGTCTGCACCGTTTAGTCGTTTAAACCGAACTCTGGTTTGTTTTCCTGCTTGGTGCGCTTCATTTCTGAAGATATAATTGCATTTGGGTGCAGACCAAAACAACTGCACCAGGACCCTTTAGAGGAGCTGGTCTCGTTTTTTTCCAGATGAACTCAAGAGTCGTTCATTTATCACGAGGTGTTCAGACCTCGAACCAACCTAACTGTTAAGTGTACACTGTAAGTTAAGTCCCTTCCAGGCTCCAGCTTTTCTTTGCATTTTGGGATTGGAGAGAGTACCGTTGACCAGCGGGCCACGGACGACGTACCGGTCTGTGAGTCGTTTGGTACCAGGCCACAAGAGTTAAGGCTCGGGTGTGAAATGTATGGTTTTTAGAGTTTTTAGAGTTTCTTTTTTAATCGTTTTAATCGTTAACTCAGTTTCCCTGGGTCTTTTCCTATGTGTTATGAATAAATCTTCTTTTTTTGGTACCAGTACTGATTTTATTTTATTGTATTTATCCACGACACCTTAAATGCCGGGCCGTAAAAATATTGGTCGGACATAAACCGGTCCGTGGCGCAAAAAAAGGAAAAATAGCCGCAATCTCCAATCGTCCTTTATATTTCTTCATCGTTTGATGTACCAAATGTTCAGAACTCAGACATATTCACCTTACAGTGAATAATTTACATTGAAAGCAGCAAATCTCCTCCAGCTCTGAGAAGCTGATTATTTGTTTAACTAACTGCTTATCAGAATGTTGTTTCAGTGCTAATGATCTGCATTTTCCCCTCATCCAGATAAGATAATCCAGACACGGTAGTATATTGTGGACGTGTAAATGGAGGCTGAGTTATTTGAGCGATAATTAATAAAATGCCCAAAGAGGCCAAAACCAACTATTTATCCTGCTGATGAATGGTGTTAAAAGACCCAGTTTTTCATAATAAAAGAATATGTTGCTCAAAAGAATTCTATTTCGTCTTTTCGTGCGATTTGTTGCTCATTATAAATTTCATTTAGGGAAAACATTTACACTGTGATTATTATAGTTATTATTAATACATTTCTGCCTGCTCTTTTGTGTCTATCATAGTGCTCCTATTCGATTAATTATAAAGTAAATCTCTCTCAAAGGTGTAGGCAGCGAGAGACATGATGTCTGTGGTGAATAGAAATGTGCCCCTCTAACGACTCTAATTGATGACTCAAAGCAGTCTTTTCAGTGTCTGGTTCAGACTAAGGGATGTATGGAGAGTGGAAACCTTTGTGAAATCTCCCAGTTTCTCTGTTTCTCACAATACAGCATGTAAATTCATCAGTGGTCCCAGTTTGTCTTGTTTCAGTCATGACATGTTGTCATGAGCTAAATTTAAGCCGCCTTAGTTTTTGTCTGCCAGAGTTTTGTTTTTGAACTTGCTGTTCGCAGGTAGAGAAGAGTGCTCGGACAGTTTCTTTCTCTGCCGCTGCTCCAAAATTCCTCACTTACACACCAGGGCTGCTATGTTCCACTTTCCAATGTGAGCCACTATCGGTAGGACTGGAGTGTATTAGATTCTCTATTGGGAATGTGGTGCTAAAAATACTGGCCTGGCTGAAAGTGTACACTGATAGGAACTTGCACTCGCCGCCCTGTGATTATTCCCCTTCTCATTTTAGTCCTCTGCTTTCTGCCTTAGCTGTGACTACACAGCCACTGACCCTTCGTATTGTAAACTTCGGCTGTTGTTTGTTCTTTTTAATGGCGTTGCTCGACTGTGTGTGGGGCCTTGTATGATACAGAGAGAAGCTTGTAGTTGTAAATGTGTTTCCTAATGGATCTACAGTAGGCTGCTGGCAGTTTGTCAGTCAGTTTGATGTGAAAAGTTTAAATTTGAAGTAGATGTGCTGAAAGTAAAAGGATTGTGGCCCGTCATATGTGCTTACAAGTTAGCAGTGCCTCCAAGGAGAGCTGCTGATCTTTGTGTAGTTTAAGAAGAGAAATGTGCTTTTTAACAAACTGAGCTGCTTTTAATGGGCAGCAGCTGAAACCCTCATTTGAACATTTTACGCTCCGTTTTAAACACGCCTCCGAGTTGTAGGCTCAACTCCAGATAAGTGCTGGAGAATTAGCTTCCTGGTTAAGGTTACAAAGTGAAACGCTTGTTGTTCAGTCTCCCGGTGATTGGACTCCGTGTTTGTGCTCTGCTTGTCTTGTACTGTTATGCAACAGAAGGTGTAAAATGAGCTGCGGCCATAAAGACAAGTACACCTAGTGGTTACATTCGTCTCCACACGGCTGACCGGTTGACTGGTTGATGTCCCCGGCTCAGCGGTTGGTCCTTTGGTAAACAAATGCAGTCCACTCTCAGCAGGCCGCACACCTCCAGCATGACTAAGGCTGGGGTGACCCATATAGCACTTCCATGAGGTTAAGAGTTTGGCTCATTTGAAAAAAGGCATTTTAGGAAATTACCTTTAGTTTTCTTTATACTCAACTCCCTGTTTTTTTTGTAGCTCTTGCAACACACTGGACATTCATCTAAAGCTGACGAAATCAATTTATTTATTAATATTTCTTAATTTCTGCTGCAAGTAATAAAAGTAATTTTATGTCTGCATGACTCTTACACCTGGCAGAGTCATCAAAAGTCCAAAATCTTTTAATTCATGCCTTATTTTTTAATTCTTTCTATTTCAAGCTGGGCATGTTCTGTTTACATAAATATGCAGGTCAGGAAACTTAGTTCAGGGTGAGTAAAAATGTGAGAGGATTTCAAAAAAATACCCAGAAACTGCTGTGGTTCTTAGGGTTAGCTGTAATATTGTTGAGTTTTGGACTAAACATAAGCAGTGGTGTCAAAATAACACTTGACAGACGAGTGATAGTTTCTGGCTAACATTAATCTCACGTGTTGCGTCACAGCGATACAGTAGACAGAAAAACATGTAACCCGTCTGCGGGGTGGCATAGTTAAGGAATTTCTCATCGAACAGGATCATGTGTCTGGGTGAGCACTGACAAAGCCACAAATCTGCTACTGGTGCAATACATGGCCATTACCAAGGACAAATATTTTTAATGCATTAGCTAATGTTTTTTATGGTCTTGAGTTACAGAAGCAACTCCACAAATCAACTCGGCATAACCAAGGATGAGCATAGCCTCACGTTGATGACAGCGCTCCATATTTGACAGAGGCTCACAGACAGATATGTGGTTGCTAAACAAAATGTCAAGGAAGATGGTCTGGTCTTTATCAAAGTTAGGGACATAGCCACATATTTTCTTCAGGAAAGAAATATCTCCTAATTATCAAGAGATCTATTTTCCCCCCCATCTGTCACGTCTTACTTCTTCGACCTTGTTTTTCCTGTGCACAGAGCAGACATCTTGTGTAATGCACGTTCGGCACTGAGAAGAGCAGACAACACATAAGATTAATTGTCCTTAGAATTTTTTTTTGTCTTCACACCCAAGAGCCAAAACATTTTTCTGAAACGCATCACAGTTTCGTCACTCTTAATGGCGTACTGTACATTTGAACCTCTCCACCAATTTACTGTTTATTATTCTGTATGTGACACTAGAACTCGTTTCTAAAGAATATGTTTCTGTCTTTCTGATTCTCTTTTCAGTTTGTCCAAGCAAGGACATCCGCAACAATGTGACCAACCTGCGGACGCTCGAGAATTGTACTGTGATTGAAGGCCACCTGAAGATCCTACTCATGTTCAGGACCAGGCCTGAGGATTTCAGAGGCATAAGTTTCCCCAAGCTGACAGTCATCACCGACTATCTGTTGCTCTTCAGAGTTTACGGGCTAGAGAGCCTTAGCGAACTCTTCCCCAACCTGACGGTCATCAGAGGCAACAACCTCTTCTTCAACTATGCCCTGGTTGTGTTTGAGATGCTCCAGTTGCGCGAGATCGGCCTTCACAGTTTGATGAACATCACCAGAGGAGCTGTGAGAATTGAGAAGAACCCTGATCTCTGCTATCTCTCCACCCTGGACTGGTCCAAGATCCTGGACTCGGTGGAGGACAACTACATCGTGGCCAACAAGAATGACAGAGAGTGCGGCGATGTGTGTCCAGGGGCGGCAGTCGGAAAGACCACCTGCCAGACGACCACCCTCAATGGGCACTTCAGTGAACGCTGCTGGACCCACAACCACTGTCAGAGAAGTAAGCAGCTTTTTATTAAGATTATCTACTAAAACGTGTGCTATCTGTGATGCAATCACCTATTAACACATCCATTCATCCATGTCAAGTCAAGTTTGTTTATATACCACATTTAAAAAGCAGCAGCTGTTGACTAAAGTGCTGTATTAAAAACAAAAAATAAATAAAATCAAATAACATAAAACAAAGGACAAAATGATAGCCTTTAAGAAAGGAAACAAAGTGAGAAAATCCGAGTAAAAACAACACAAATAAAAGGAACTCTGAACTCAAGCATTTAGAAGCCAAACATTAAAAATGGTTTTCAGGTGTCTAATGTCAGAGAAGTACCAATGTTGGCCAGTTTGATTCACAGTTTTGGTGAAAAAACTGCAAAGGTTTCTCAAAACTTGGATTGTTGTTACACACTTCTAGATTCCTTGCAAAGGATTTTTTAAAAAACATTTTTAAAGGGCTGAGGTCAAAGTCAGGAGCACCGAACACTGACCTCTGCTTTCTGTTCATTTAAGTTAAGAACATTTAAAGCCATCCATGTCCAAATATCTCCCGAAACAGCGCAGCAGGGCCTTCAGAAGAATTGATGTTTGAGTGGCACGTAAGTCTTCAAGTCATCTGCATATAAATGAAACGCAAAAATAAATAATAAGTAATAAATAATAATAAATAAATTTTTTTTAAATGAGCAAGGGGGAGCATATGAAATAGAAAAAAGGGCATTTGAGAAGATGTATCTCGGTATTAAATGCAGCGCTGAGGTTTAAAAGTACTAAGATGGCAGAATCTCCTTAGTCAGTAATAGTTAAAAGGCATTTAACTTGAAAGTTCAATCCATCCATCCATCCATCCAGTGAAACACCATTCCACCTACCCATTCATCCTGAACTTTTCAGTGACTCAGATAGTCACAAGCCTTCTTTTATAACAAATGTTTTTTAAATACAAATTCATTGGAAATTCAAATTCACTTCTAAATCTACACTTGACAGTTTAGATATACAAAGATAAAACTTGAAAGGTCTCAAAAAAATAGTCCTGCAATAAATCTGGCCTTCACGAGGAGGATAATGTCCAGTTTTCACTAACAATGTTTGAGGTCGTGTGTATTCGGCTGTGTGATCATTCTTGAATGATGCAGTTTGACATTGACCCGTTTCTATTGTGTGCTTATACCCTTATTGATATTAATATGAACAAAAGAACATGGCTACCTGTATGGATAGCATGGCCGTGTGGATACCATGAAAGGGCATGGAGGGCACCACAGGAGCTCCTTGTGACATAGCAGGCATTAATGACAGCAGACTGATTGTAAAATGGCTTAAAGCACAGGTGGTGCAGTTAAAGTAGGTTTTTGTATGCAGGCTGAAGCATCTTAACTGGCATTGCATATGATCTTTGCCAATAGGATGTGCAGAAGGAACTCAGCTGAAGCATCGGCTGATGTGTTGTGGCACTGATTGCTGGTTGAGCTTGACTTGTGGGCTGCCAGAGCCCAAGCTGTGCTCATTTTGTTGAAAGATATTTGTTATTTCCACACAGGTGAATTGCTTTTGCTTCTGTTGTTGACCAAAGGCTCTCTTTTTGGCTCGAGCTGAGCCTAATGGGGAGTGACAGCTGAAAGGTCACCGATGTAAAGGAAAATTGTGCCCTGGATTTACAACATAGCACAACACAAAACAAGGGCTTCAGTACAAAATGTAATGCAGCAAAATCTCCTTCATAGCTTGATTTTTCAGTGTAATTGTGGATTTAAAGTCATAATAAAATGAAATTCCATCGAAACATAAAACCAAGTGAGGGCTATTGTGTTTCAATGCATTTGTTTCCTTCAACAATTTTAATCAAGGGAGTTATCGAAATGTTCAGATCTTTTTATAATGATTATTGTTAAATAATGTCCAGATTTCTCTATCTCAAGTTGAGATCTATTTACGAGCCACCATTTTTATCTGGAGATCAACTTGGCTCAGTTTTTCTCCCCTTTATGTCACCATTTAGTGTTTGCAGCAGTCAAAAAATCATGTGGTTTTTTTTTTTTTTTTTTTTCCATGATTGTATAAGAAACTGTGTCTAACATTAAAAATTAGATTTGCCTTTTAGTTTGTTATGATTTTTGCCAGCGATTAGTGGCAGCTTTGCAGAGCCCTTCTCAGCTTCTTTTCATTGGTACATCAATATTTCCATTGGCTTTTGCCACACGTCTTACCCATCCAGCTTTTACAGAGTTCAGTTCAACTTAAATAAGAGCTGATGAGGGTATTTGTTAGAAACAAAACATGTCTTTGTGTCAGAGTAAATCTCATAAATATAAAATACAGAGACATAACAAAACAAAAATGGGCATGTCGCTCCTTCTTGATGTTGAAATGTCAGACCTCTGTCATGTGCTAGGGTAAGTTAAGTAGGCCAAGCTCTGTGTCAATGTTGCCTGAACTGTACTCTAATGTGATGCAACACCTTTCCAGTTAGTCTGTGAATGTTTACTCTCAATAAACTGTAGTGTCGTCATTTCTTATGTTGTGGGGACGTTGTATAGAAGACGTTAGACATCATGAACATTCATGATGTCTAACGTACATTGTGCCTTTTACTGTACAACAAGGAGCCCACCAATTTACACATAAAGAGTTCAAGTTCAAGTGCTGAGAAGAGTTTTACACATGGGTGTCGGCCCATATCATTACACAACGCTGCCTACATTATGTCCTGATGCATGCTCAATAATCCAGGTAAGGAAATCCCAGAAAGTTGATTCTGTTCGTCTGCATGCAGCGCTTTCAGTGGGAGAAACGTTTCATCACTCATCTGAGTGTCTTCTTCAGTCTCAGGTTTATGAACCGTAAAGTTTCAGGTGAAGCCACTGGAGATCCCATATGTGTCAAGATTATCGGTACAGCTCCAAACACAGCATCTCTGTGCCTTTCAACCCCCAAATAACACACTACACCAACAACTGAACTCAAGGGGCTTTATATTGTAAGTAAAGACCCTACGATATTAAAAAGAAACCCCCCAAATCACTTGATCTCCATAAGCAAGCACTTGGTGACACTGGGAAGGAAAAACTCCCACTTAACAGGAAGAAACCTGGGCTCGGGGAGGGGCAGCCATCTGTTGTGACTGGTTGGGAAAGAGGGGAAAGAGAAGAGAGCACAAAATACAGTAGTAGTATATAAACAACCAGAGAGAATGAAGAGTATCAGGAAAACCAAACAACCTCTAGCTAAGTTGATGGCACAACACAGAAGAGCTACCTCATTACTGTACTGTCTGTTTACACCTACATGCCAGCGGTCCCTCCTTCGGTGATGAGGATGGATATCCTGGACAGGGAGTAGTGACGCTGAACTGAGGAGGTGCCTTAAGAGTGGATCCTCCACCATGGTAGAGTGCTGTAATTAGGGCTGCTCAATTAATCGAATTTTAATCACGATTACGATCTGGGCTTTCAACCTAAACCAAACCAAAAATGCCTGAGCCGATTATTAGCCCCTCCCTCGTGCTTTACTCTCACGCTGCTCCGTGTGGCAAATCGAGCGCACCTCTCTGCATTTCGAACACGTGTCACAACAATTAAGAGCAGCGGTCCCCAACCTTTTTTGCGCCACGGACCGGTTTATGCCCGACAATATTTTCACGGACCGGCCTTTAAAGTGTCGCGGATAAATACAACAAAATAAAACTAGTACCGGTACTGAAAAAAAGAAAATTTATTCATAACACACGTGACAAGACCAAGGAAAACCGAGTAAACGATAAAAACGATAACAAAATAACACTGAAAACCGATTAAAAACCCTGAAAACTATACATTTCACACCGGAGCCTCAACTCTCGCGGCCCGGTACCAAACGACTCACGGACCGGTACCGGTCCGAGGCTCGGGGGTTGGGGATCGCTGATTAAGAGGACCCGAGGGAAGCTCGGAAAGCTAAGCAGAAGTTATTTGGAGAGGAGAGTGACTGCCGTTGGTTGAAAAGAGAGGTAAAAAAAAAACTTCAGTGGTGTGGAAACATTATGGGTTCGCGGAGTCAGACGTGGATCAAGTAGACATAGTGTGTAAACTTTGCTACAGTGTCGTAGCTGCACCACAGAGCAACACTGCAAAGTTCACGAAACATAGATGTTTACATTTTTCATTTATTTTTTATATTGCAAACATTTGCACTGTTATCAGTATTTGCACACTATTTTATATTATTTTTTGACAATCTTTAAAGTCATTATTCAATACATTGTTATTGTTAAATAAATATCGTCAAATAATCGAGATCTCAATTTCAGTGAAAATAATCGTGATTATCATTTTTGCCATAATCGAGCAGCCCTAGCTGTAATTGTAGCCATTTCCCAAGTGTCAGTGAATAATACTCATGGCCACTGATCAATGGCAGTGAAATTTGAATATTAACAGTCATGAAACTGAGGTTGTGGCTGATTGTTTGGCACTGGTGTGAGTTTCGGCTCCCACTGAAAAACTGGGACTGCCTAGATTAGTTTAACAAGTCCACTGAACCAGTGTTTGTTTGCAGCAGCGGTAGTTTCTGTTGCGCTGAGCGCGGCCCCATTATTACGCTCATCAGCGCCTTTGCCACTGAGAAGTGTGTTTATAGTTTTTCCACTAATGACTTTTTTGCTTGTGGCCACTTGGTTCACAGCCATCTGAAGTCCGTCTGAAGTATCTGCAGAATCGGCTCAGAAGACCTGTTGTCAGTTTGCGGTGGCGGTGAATCTTAATCCGGAAGTGTTTAAATAAAAAGTCTCACCGATGATTTCCTAATCGAGACAATGAATCAAGGCCAGATGTTGGCTGGCAAGCACTGATCTCCAATCATGGGCCTGCGGTATTGTGGTCTGTGACCTGCGGTTTTTTTTTTGCCTACTTTCACTAAAGCATGAAAAAGACCTGTTAAGCTCCAGCTAGAACCACAGGGCACAGTGTTGCATTCGGTGTCCTCTTCTGATGTACTCTGTCACTGCTTTTTATAGACCTACAGGAGTGCTTCAAGTTAGAGGCTTTCCAAAAACTTGCTGCATTTATTTCCATGATGATTTACACAAAGGAACATGCATGCATGTTAAATATAAACACAGGAATACACCTGATAATAAAAGAAAAATGTAATGTAACCTCTTTCTAATGCATAATAATTAATCACTTTTACTGCTTTTTGCTTTTTTATTTTGTTGTAAAAGAAGAACTAAAATTTATCATACTGTGATACTGTTATTTTTAAAGGAAGCTTTGGATAGACAGTGGTTAAGTGCCAGGGGTGACTGTGGGTCTCTTACACACACACACACACACACACACACACACACACACACACACACACACACACACACACACACACACACACACACACACACACACATTCTTTCTGCAGTCTGTACAACAGCACGAAACAAAGCTGCGCAACCACGAGGCTTGGCTCGGCTCCCATATTTGGAGTAACAACCCATTTCTCTTCCCTGCTTCTATATCAGGGGTAATTTGAGCCTCTCGGCGAGCAGCCGCTGCAGATTCCCCCTCCTTTTTACCCCAAATTGGAAGCTTCCGTTCAGCATAGTGGCAAAGCACGGTTACCGGAGATGCTCATTACCAAATTTGATTAGATTTAGCTACAGGGGCGCAAAAAAACACCATGTAAACAGCCGTAATAGTGGCAAACATGAGACACCGCCCTGCTCCCTTCTTTATATTTGCAATTTGCTCTTTGAAATGTCCAATTTCAGCTTCAATTCTGTTTGTTATGAAGTTTCATTAAAACTAAATGCCAGACAGAAAATACACATCCACGTACAGTGCACTAGTGTTTCTGTAGTTTAGTCATTCCAAGATACAAAAATGTTTTTGTTTTATTTTTTAATTTTTACAGAAAATGACACAATCACCCCCCAATTAGACAGCTAAGTTGTGGATTAATTAGTAACTGTATTTACTTAGGCCCAAAACAGACTATGCTTTGAAGTCATTATATCAAATAACCTGAATAATAACACATAAACATAAAAGGTAAATAATGTTAAATAAAAGTCAATTATATGTATTTTATTTTAGCTCTTTTTAACTAGGTCATTTACTAAAATCACACTCTCTTGTAGCCTGGATGTTGTTTGGAGGGTTAAGGCCGAACTCCATCGGTGCTCCGCTTCTGTACAGGTTAAGACATGCCACGTCACTATTCAACACCAGTAACCAAATATTCACCTAAAATTAGCCTGGGGAAATGTGCCAGGACACTGGAGCTGTATCGTCACCGCTAGACACTCGTTAGACTTGCTTACAGCATCATTCGTGACACGGTACAACAGAACTGTACTGTGAAATGAAGTCAAATGAAGTGCAATGTTTGTATTTTCCCCATTTTTCTGTAAAGTAGGTTAATATAAAAGAATAAAGGGAGTTGCAGTGTAACCGAGGGTAACCACAGGTTTATCAGCGAAGAGTGATTTATTTATTCATATAAGAGAAAACATGACATTAAACCGAAAGCAGCGCACTCCGCGGTGCATTAAAGCCAAAGTGAACAAACAGAACAGAGATGTTGTTGCAGAAAGGAATGCTGCCTAACCCTAAGTGAACAAACAAGACACAAGACATGTACTGGGCATAAACTCCCTAGAACACACACAGAACAGGAGGAGGAAAAGAAACGTACTCGACAAATACAGAAGGAATAGAAAGAGTCTGGAGGCCAGTAACAGGACCGAGATGATGATGATGATGATGATGCTGTCAGTTTCTGTCAGCACCAGAGTTACAAGGCTTTAAACAGTAAGCTGTTACAAAACAATCCATCAGGAGCAGACACTTCAACAGGCAAGCCAACCAGTCAGGTCATTCAGAAACAAACCTGCAGGCCTTATTTAAAAAGGCATGTTTTGGCTACGGGACAGGCTTAATGCACTATTATAGACAAATATTAAGCTTATAGAATGTAGTTTAAAAATGTGATCATTGTTAATTGATCCACAGACGCACACATTTTTCTTTCTGTGACCAGGAAAGTAATTTACAGAACAGTTTCCTTCAAATCTGCAACAAGTGACCCTGAAATAAATGAAGCCAGTTGAATAATGGTGCAATAAGTGTACTGTCCTCTCACCTCATCGTTTGGTGTCATTGTTAGGTTATGTGAATGGCACTACGTATGGTTCGTGTGTAGGCTGTAATTTAGCTGTAAAATCTCTTATTAAATGCAACTGCTTTGTCCTGTACTTAAACCATCCATGCACACTGAGATCAGCTGAACCTCACAAGGGTCAGTGTGAACGTGCTTCTATGGCCACATGGTCTCCACAAGCTGAATACGTGCACGTCTTTTTAAAGAGACATCTAATGTGGCGCAAACCAAATCAGCGCCTTTATGCCAAAGAAAATATCGACGCCCACTTTGAAAGACGTGGTCGCCACTAACAGTCGATGGTTACAATGCTCCTTCCTCTGTGCATATTTCTGTTAATATCTGAAGTCTTCTGGCTTTTTGTCTGAGAGGCGAAACAAACCAGGCCTTTATTTTCCTTTTAAAAACTGAAATTGTGAGCTGGCACGAGGGGGAATGTTGTACTTGAGTCTGTTTTCTTTTTAATGAAGTGCTGTTTCTTGCCAACGCTCAACTGAAGATAATGGGCATTTGATTATGGTTTGGTAATGGCTGTTATGTGGCACGGCTCGTTTGGCTGTTAAGTCAGCTAAGCCTGAGTCCTTAAAGGGGCTGGCAGCTGAAAATATTGGATGTGCTTCAATAAGAAATCCGGGACTTCCACTGATGATCCTAATATTTTCCACTGTTTAACGCTGCTGACAGACATTTCTCCAATGTGTCTGTCAGATTTGTCCTTTTATACATGAGAGAGAGGGATGAGGAATTAAATGCAGCGTTGCTTCTTCGCTGTCCCCTAGTCTTTCTTATCTAGTAGTCTTTTAATTTGTAAGGCGAATGTGCCTGAAGAAATAACAAACAAATTGGATTAGTGCGCAGTGTTTCACTTACCAGCTAACAGTTTAGCTCTGATTTGAGGAACATGAAGAATCACATTTACTGAAATGAAGGTTTATTGAGGCATTATCTGTCATTGAGAGGCTAAAAAGTCATAAAAAGTAGACCTATAATGCTCATTTAGCATTTTTCAGGATTCATAGTTCAAAATAATCCTTATTTCTCTTACACTGGGCTCGGCGTCTTTTGTCTGAAACAAGCTGTTTTAGTGCCTCAGTCTTTTTCCTTCTGATTGGCTGGCTCTTACAAACAAAATGCTGAGCTCATCATACAGAGCCGAGAAAAAAAAGCTGTCTCAACTCTTGCTCACGTGCAGACTTCAGTATGCGCATCCACTGTTTTATCAGTGATATAAAAGAGAAACAGAGCTGGGCGGGCTTTAAGTGTGTCTTTCGCCGCACAAACGCAGCCGCACTGGCTACAAAAATGTGTGAATATACTCGTGCAGGCTGCTTGGCGCAAACGGAAAGTGTGATTGCCAGTCAGTTGACAGTTTCAAAGCTTTGAGATTTGAAACTAACACTGTCACCACTGCTCCCTGCAGAGGCTCATAAAGGGCAAAAAATTAAATTGTCATTGGATATTCCACCCATCTGTGTTCTACAGGGTATCTGGGTACTGTTTAATTAATTGATTACATAAAAAGTTGTCAGACTTATTGCAAAGTCTCAACAGAAATGTGATATAGCTTTCCATCATACACTACTTAGGCGAGCATTAAATTGCTGTGTTTGGTATCAGAGATCTTTATATTAGACTGCTAAATACTGCTTGAAGGACGCTGGAGAAACAGTGTTTTAGGAGTTCATAGTCTCTGCCAGAGATGCGACACTCAGCGG
This sequence comes from Astatotilapia calliptera, assembly GCF_964374335.1. NCBI lineage: Eukaryota > Metazoa > Chordata > Actinopteri > Cichliformes > Cichlidae > Astatotilapia > Astatotilapia calliptera. The sequence continues at coordinate 13,331,770 of NC_137439.1, forward strand.
GTACCATCCTCATCCTCTTCCTCCCCTGCCACCACAGCAACTTTCACCTGTGTCTGCTACATAATTAATAAGCATCCATGAGGTGGAGTACAGCTCTCTGCAGAGACACAGCCTGCCTCAAATTCAACGTGTGTGCAGGCTGATTCTCTGACAATCGGGGAATTGTTGCGAAACAGCCCGAGCGGGTCAGGTGACGATCGTGTGCCGGACCTCGCTTGAAATGGAGCGCCCAAAATAACCCTGGGCTCATGCCATGTATATCTGCGCTCCAATCATGAGATGAACTGGGAGATTTGTCAGGGTCAGTGTGTCTGTGTAACAGACGGACTATAAATCACACGGGGACATAACCTCTGCCAGTGTGTGTGTGTGCAGACAGAGCGGGCGGCCATTGTTTAGTCTTGCTGCTAGGAAACACGGGAGTAACATTGTGGTGTAATCGTGGATATGAACGCATCAGTTATTCATGCAGGCCGTATCGGAAGGAAAAGCAAAGCCACCATGGGGGTAAGGGAATGGGGCCCCACCTCGCCGTTGACCTCAAGCCAGTCCTCTGTGTCGACCTTGTCGCAGGTCCATCACGCAGCAGTCAGCGCTGGCGCCATAATCCCTTTCCATTCTAAACAATGGTGGTTGTAGAAGTTCACGGAGTGTTCTTCCCAATTGTTTCCTGTCTTTGTGGTCCGCTTCCTCTCCGAGGTTATGAATGGACGTTGAGGCCTAGAGTGTCGCCTCGGTAGCGGCAGACACTTTTATGAGACCAAAATACTGAAGGCTGACCTGTGGAGAGTTTAGCTCGCAGAAAAAAAGACAAACTTCGCTGCTCGTAAAGCTGTTTGTAGGGAAATGAAGGATTTTCTAACCAAGTTTTATTATTTGGGAAAATTGAGTCACCTCTGAGAAAATCTTTTAAAAAAGCTTCATCAAAGTGTCTTAAATGACTCATCGCTAATATTTTTATTTTAAACTATGACTCCGCAGGTGTCTCCATCTTTGTCATGAAACTTGAGAGCTAAACTGGTATTTTTCCTTCCACTCATCCCATGAATCTTTTTTTCTCACACACGGCACTCGTTCACGCTGATTTCCTATGATTTATATAATATTAATCCTGAAAGCTTAAATCTGTAGCTTTCTGCACACCCCAGCTGCAAGACGTAAATTAAATGGTATTTAAACTAAAACAAAGGTAGAAAATCCAGATCCGTGTGTGAAAGACGGCGTGTCCTTGATGAGCCTAAACAGCTTTTCTACCTTTAAACACACGCTAACACAAGCTGACTCACTTACACTGTGCACAATGTATCACACCTCCTTAATACAGGCTGCTGTGGTTTTATTAAAGGATTGAAACTGCTGTTTAGTGACGTCACAAATTTGGACCAGAAGCTGTTTTTTTTTTTCCATCCAAAAGAAGCAGCACAATCCCAATTTTATGTCTGAATTCCCTTTCTTTTATTTATGTTTCCGCTGTGCTTCTTTGCCAGTGTGCATCTCATCTGTGAGCTATTTGGTTTTCTTTCTTTCTTTCTTTTTTATCGCACCACAGATGGAGTTGTCTTTTTACTTAGAAATAACCAAAACTACATTTAAGAAGCGCCTTTCAGAACCAGTGCAACAAAGCGGTGCATTTTGGAAAAGTTATGCAAGAACGAGAGCACATCTATCAGAGGAAGGATCGATAAAATGCTCAAAGTTGCTTTGAAGTAAAATAAGTGAGCAAAGCTGCTGAACTGAGGTTGCTGTTTATTTGAGTTGGCCATGGCAAACACCAGCTCGGTTCACAATACAGTAGTTGAGCTGTGCAGTGATGTATGAGGACCTTAAAACCCAGTTAGCTGATAAATTGTGTATAAATTCTGACTCCTTTGACCTTATTGGTATCACAGAAGTTCAATTTGGAATTGGGCAGGAAGTGGGGAGGGAGGGCAGAAAAGATGGGACAAATGCGCCAGTCATTAAAACTTGTTCCTCTTTTTTTCTTCCCCCCTCAGCTACAACTATGCTCTTCATGGTCGCAGAGTACTATTTCACCAGCATAAAGCTAGCCTCAGAACCCCCAATACACGCACCACAAGTCTATTTCTTTGAGCTGACTTAAGTGCTCTGGCACTCAGTGTTGTGGAGCTGCACCCTGCAAACCCTCTCCGTTCAGCTACTGGAGCCTTTCCCATGGAATCCCAGACATCTCAGGCATCTGTTAAAGCAGGGCCGACAGGCGTTTCTTCAGCGGCGTGCACGCTCACCATCGCCATAGTGGATTTGAAACATCTCGCGAGTTTTGGTTTTGTCTAATCTATAGCTTTCACAATATCAGATTCTTTCTAGATGATTACAGTGGCCACAGTAATTTGAAATAAGTTTATTAGAACAATGTTTATTGATCAGAGCTACCACTCATCTAATTTACTGTGTTTTGTCTTTTATTTGGAAATTGAAAAAGTGAATTAAACTCTGTGTTTGGAGGTGGTGAGAGCGTTTGGAACCACATGTGCACAAAAGCATAAAATAAAATTGAATACAAATGATAAATAACATATCAGCATTCTTAATGATCGTGGTTATTCTTAATACTAGCATTTCACAGTACCATTACTCTGTCTGACGGTTATAGAAAAGCAGCAAATATGGCCACCTAACTATAAAATGAATGTTGACAAAAAAAAAAACTATTGAATTAAATGGGAAAAACACAAACGAGTTCACCTTATTGCACCTACCCTTTTTATTCAAAATGTCGACATTTTTATAACCAGATTTCACCAAAACAAAGACCAGAGAAAATAACACAAACTGATGCCTCATTCATGACACTTGTACTTTGAGTTTATATTTGTTCACTGTCTGACTATATCACACTTGTTTCAGAAGTTTTCCTCTCTGACAGATACAGATTTTATTTTAAATATTTTTTAAATGTATCTACCCCTCAACCTTTCAGTTAACTAGTCCAGACAAAATAATTTTTAAGCAAAATTTCAACGTTTCAAATAAATAAATACACATAAAAGAAGAAATGTGAGATGTTATTAGCAGTGGTGTCGCTGGTCATCACCAGTGGATTGTTGTTGTTTTTTTTTTAAATTTTCCTTTCTCTGTAAGACTTTGGTCAAATCAGCATCAGGTCTTAAATGTCACCCACTTGATTAATTGCCACCTTTGCACTTTCATTTGTCATGTATAGAGGGGAGGGGTAGGGACTAATATCACATCTGTTCCCGACAGGCAGTGCTATGGTAGTAAAATGAGTTTGTGTCAGGTAGTGCAATGTGTCTTTACTGCTTTAGATGAGCTGAAATCATGAATTCAGTGATGGAAAGGATAAAATCCTGGATAACTCTGTAAATATTATGTCTTGCAAAAATAACTGTAGAAAATGACTCAGCCACTCTGTCTTCTAAAATTACTCTTTCAGCATATTGGCAGAAAAAAACAGACCAGTGTATATCAACTTCAAGTCTTCATCAGAGTGTGTCACCAACACACAATCAGTCAGAATGAAACACCAGCCCTGGGTGGCAAACAGCTAACGCCTGTGTCAGACACAGGCATAAGTCTTGAGTCACCCCTTATTTCTTTTATATGCTGCAGGAAAACGGGATATAGGTGTAGTGATTTATTGATGCATTTCAAGCATGCATAGAAACAGAGGTTTATAAGGCAAATGCAGGTTTGTACAGAAAGAAATTTGCAGATTGTTCTTTGGACTTTTACCTGTCTCACTGAAGAACACCTGTCAGATCAGTCATCAGAGCCATATATCAGGCAGCTCGCATGTGATTCTCTGTCAACACAGCTGATGTTATTAACAGCGGTGTCCAGAGTAACATCAGATCAGCCAGTAACAAGTTGGAGTTTAGAAGAAGCTGGAGTCAGAGACTGGATATACTGCTGTGAAAGAGTAACGGAAAATAAACTGTTAGCAAAAATATCCCAACCTTTCGTACACAATGCTGCACTTTCTCTGAGTCCACCTTCCCACGGTTGTTGTGCAAAGCAAACGCACCCAAACTCGTACTCCCACATTAAAGTTCAATCTGTCTTTAATCTGTTACATTAGGGCAGATTATTCTTTACTCTAGGTCTTTCTCTGCTAGCCTTTTTTTTCAGCACGATCCTTGAGTTTAGCATCTACAAACAGAAATGTATTTTTTTCTTCATTTTTCTTCTTCTGGGCCTTCAGCAAAAACCTTCTTTCATAGAAACTAAATACTACCCTTGTCATAGCTGTGGAATTTTAATTGCCAGCCACTGCACCACCACGTTCCTGTTTGGCATTTTCTCAACTCTCATGTGATCTCAATGCAAAAAAGGTTTGAATAGGTCGTCGTTTCATCACCACCAAAAGAGGAAAAAGCTAAAAAAAATAAAAAATAAATCACTAAATTATTTCAGGGAGGATTGTGGTTAATGAAAACATGTAGAAACTCTTTACAGTTTATAGCGCTTTAACTGCTTGAAACAACACAATAAGAACCTCTTTATGCAGTTTGTGTTTTAATTGCTCAGCGGTCCAGAACAGTGGACCTGTTGAAAACTTGAGTGCGTCACTTTTTCTGTCTTTCTGACACCCCACATTGCTGCAGCTGGGCAATGCAAATCTTTTTTTCTTCACCCCCTTTTTCCAAGTTGGCACTGACTTGATAGGCTGACGGAGACCTGATGCGGTGTTGGTTGTTGCTGTCCCTTTTGGGCCGCGGGAGATTGAGCGCCTTATTGTGCCGCGCTGCCGCCTCATTCAAATGAAACCTCAGCTTATGAGATAACGTGCCAGACATTTCTGCAGGCTTATTCCCCAGCCTTCATGCAATCCTGCTGTACTTTGCACGGAAAAGACAGAAATTGACCAACGTGTCAGTGAAATAAAGCAATAAGAACCAGGAGACTTTTTTTTTTTTTTTGCACGCATCTGTAAAGAGAAAAGACAGAGAGGGAAAGAGAAGTGTTGATATATCGATATAATGTGACCAGGTGATTGTACAAACAGAAGATTAGAGATGGAGAACTCAAGCTCAGTGTGTCTAATTGGTACAGATCAAACTGAGAAAGAACCTCTGCTCGTCAAAAACTGCCAGCGTCGGTGTTGACAACAAAAAGAAGAAGAAAGAAAGCAGCCATGTATTTAGGGATTTGCATGTTTTAAGGAAAGAATAGCAAACCCCTCCAAACAGCCTCCTCGGGATCCTTCCCCGCTCTGGAAGATCAAAGGTAGCTTGGTGTGGCCTCGCTCTCACAGGTCATCACGGTCTCCACCTTGAAACATTTCTGACAACCGCACAAGAAATGAGTATCTCCTTCAGTGTGGTCGCTCGTTATTATTATTTAAGCCTGCATGGATTGCGATAGGGGATACTTGTGATAATGATCATTTAGGATCATTGAGCAGCTTCGCAGATATGGCAGAGTGTGGAGTAAGTCATTTGGACAGTGAACAAGTGACTTTCGATTTGTAAGTTTGCTCACTTACAAAGAAATGGACCGTCTCACTTTTATGGTAGTTTCATGTTAATGGAGAGAGACAGAGTATCAAAAAACAAAAGTTATAAATTGATTTGCACATCGTTGAGTGATACAAGTGTTCATTCCACAAGCATTGAATTGTTACTTGGTGGAGGAACTCAAACCTTCAGCTCACTCCACAGATTAAGGTCTGGAGGCTGGCTAGACCACTCCATGACCTTAATGTGCTTCTTCTTTAGCCACTCCTTTGTTGCCTTGGCAATATATTTTAGGTCATTGTCATGCTGGAAGACCCATCCATGACCCAATAATCACACCAACAGTGTCATCTTCTTCTTTGTCAGCTTCTTGCTCATGTTTCTTGATGTCCTGTCCTTTGACAGCTCTTTGGTAGAGGTTGAAATGGAAGAAATTGAATCTTTTGTCAGCTGTGCTTTAAACATATAAAGAGTTGAGATAAGGAGTATCTGTAATTGATTGATTGTAATCTGTGCCACATGGAAGCCATAATCTGGATGGTTAACGGGATAAAATAGTTATTTCACTCAGTGCAAATCAATTTAGAACTTTCATGTAAAGTGTTTGGTTTCTGGATTTTTGGTTAATATTCTGTCACCATTAAAATGAAACTACCATAAAAATGAGAAAATGTTCATTACTTTGTGAGTAAACTTACAAATTCAACGGGGATACGACGGATTTGTCTGAGACTGTCATTCAGGAAAATACTTTAGCGAGCCTGAGCATGAGTATAAATGGTGACATTGCTGGTGACATTTATGTGTATATTGGGCTGGACAGTGTAATTTATTTCCTTTCTGATAACTTTCAAACTGTAATTATATGAGGCTATCCTGCAAAAAGTGGCAGTTTTTCGCATTTTCAAAATCTCTCATTTATATTGAGATAGTAGCTTTATATTCTAGTGGTTTACACCATCATCAAACAAATTAGAGAGCTGCGGTTTAATCCTGAGAGGGGCGAGAAATCCCTTTGGGATAGTGTCAGGAAGTGTATCCGTTTCCACAGAAGTGACTGCTTGTAAAAAAGGGAGCAGCTAAACATAACTTTTAATTTGTATTGCAATAAGTAGCAGTGTATGGCATCAACTAAAATTTAATTTGTGTTATTTATTATTGTATGTGAAAAAGGCCTACATGATGTTCTGAGTGGACAAAATGAATCTTTTAACAAAGTATTTCTTAGACCAGCAGTCCAAAACCTGAAATGAAAAGACTTTATTGGGAGTTAATGGCAAAACTGACTAAATATTATTATTTTTTTAACTTTCTGTAAAGTATTACTTCAGCTTTGTTTGTTGCTCAGTTTAAAATCTTAGCACATCCGTGTGGTTTTGCTGCATAGGAGGTTGTAATCGGTTCTTTAATTATAATGGTTCCGCATTTAAAAATTCTCACTGAAAGCATAACGAAGGAAAAACATCATCGCCATCTTTCACCACATTTATGGATTTCCTTGGACTTTAACATTTAACTAACTGCAGTTGCAGCTGAGGGAGGAGCTGTCAGTTGCTGAAAGCGATATTTCAGTCTGGGTGGAAAAGTTTCCAAAGCTGTTGAAATCTGTAAGAACTCGTAACAGGTTGTAGACATGATGAGGCACGATCATCGTCCTGAGGCGCCGAGCTGTTCAGTGCACAATCAAGATTGTCTTAGCATGAGTTTGTAGCAGAAGGAAACCATGTTTTTCTCAACTGGCACTTTTCTTTTGAATGTCAGAGATGCATATGCATGCTAAAATATACTCCAGGCGCTCTTAATGGGAGCAGCTTGTGGTTTATATCAGCGTAAAGGCAGCTGATTCATAGCAGTGAGGAGATGGAAAGAGTGGAGCCACGCTCCTTGCTTTCCCTCAGCTTGAGCCTGTTTCTGTGTGGCTCTCGTGTTGGTTTGCGTATGACTGTTTGAGTAGGACACAAAGGGTTAAACCGTCTGCTTGTCTTCCTTGGAAAGGGGAGAGGCTACTTGAATGGCTAGCTTCTACAGCCAGCCAACACATTGGCTAAGGCTGAGGGTGGATCTGTTGGGTCTGTGCTGCGACATGGAGCACACTGGAGGATCAGGAGTAAGTCAGTACACACAGTAAAGCTTTTGTGTATGTGTGTCTCTTTGTGTTTGTATGTGAGTGGGGAGAAAAAGCAGAAATTCAGCTTTTAAATGAACTTTGGTGATGGAGGCAAAAGGTCAAAGCAAGAAGCAGTTTATTTTATTTTTCTACTGTCTGTAAATCCTGACTGACTGACGTTGATAAGGGGCAATTATATCATTTGTTTTTCTAGCTCGGTGCCCCCCTTTAGCTTCCCTCTCACATTCTCATATTGCTGCTGCCCTCACCAAGCACACTCCTCGTGTGCCTCAGCAGCTTACCTCTGTTAATAAAAGAGGACAGGGGGGTACATGTTGTTTTGTTCATTTAATGGCAGACCTCGTGACACTAATGAAGACAAGCCGCTTCAACACATGCACACTGAATCCGAATGGTGCTCAGCGATCGCTGCCCAGCAGAGGAAACTGCTACAACAACTGCTGCACGTTACTCAGATTCATTGTTTCCTTTCGCACACATTCCCCTTGCATTTAATGTCAGTTCAGCCTCATAAAGACGCACATGCTCACATCTATACGGCCTCACCTGTAATGTACCCTCATTATCAGCCCTGCTGCTGAGCGGTTTTAATCTGACTATCGTGGATGAGGAGCTAATCTCAGCGGGCAGGTCAGTCTGCTGTATTTACCTCTGAGAGTCCTACATCTCCCCTTGGACTCATCGACAACACAGTGTGGCACATTCACACACCTGCCAATCCACACAGCCTCCTGTTACGTAATGACTGATTTACACGCATGCACACAAGCAAACATGTGTAAACAGCCGATCTGCAGACTTGAGTCTTTAGTTGAGCTTGTTTACGCCCAGGAGACATTTAGTCGCATATTTTTTGTAACCGTCAGGACGCTGCGATCTTTCAGTGTTTTCATTTCTCTTGCAGAGCTCTCTATTCTCCCAAAGAGAGGCCCGTGGATACATTTTCTGCAGCCGCTTTAGATCATTTGTTTATTCCGTGGCTGTTTCGGCCAAGAGCTTAGAAATACATGGATATTAAACACAGGCCATAATTAATAATATGTTTTTAGGTTATATCATATCATACATTCCAACACTTTGTGGTGTGTGGCAGTTTTATCAACATTAAGGCTTCAGCTAAATATTGTTTTCATTGAAACAGGACAAGGTTTCTCACAGCCTGAGGAGGATAAAGCTGCAGCAACACAAGCATAAAAATGCCTTTACAAAACATCCCAGACCCAAATGACGAGCTAAACTAGTAACTGACATTTAGATTAAAACATAATTACTTATTATTGACCTTCATAAATAAACTCTGAAATAATTCTCCCAGCATTAATTAAAAAGACACGTTGGTATGTTCTAATGAGCCAGACAGTTTGATTTATTATTTGCCACATCTTAAAGATGGATTGTTTGCATTTTATATTAGTTTCTTTTAAAACCGTTTTGGAGGTGCACAAAATTATGACACACACTGGTCTGTAACACTGAGATCAGAGATGTGGGAGAAGAAATCTTCATAAAGGGCTGCTGAGATTTTAAAACATTTGGACAGAAGTTTGGAGCTCTATCACCGATTTCCAGTCTTTGTCAGACGAGCTCCAGTACTTCTTAATCAACAGCAGGTTTCATTTGATTTTACTGCCTTGCAAGCCGTTCAGATAAATTTTAAACATGTGAAGTCAGCTTTTAGGTCTGTTTGGTAAATCCTAAATTCATACTAACTATATGAGGTGGACATTTAAGTATTTTTAAGCATAATTGTATTGCAAATAAATAGCAGATATTGCTATTGAAATGTATTAATTAGTAAAAAAACAAAAAAAATCTTTTTAACCCCTTAATCCATCATTTTCAGCTTCTTTGTTATTTTTCCAATAACTTACAGACTATTTAATCTTCTCAGCTGTTTGCTAATTAGTTTTCATTAGCCACCGCTGCCCTTTTCATTATAACAACTATTACAGTCGCATATTAAACGTTTTTTATATAGCACCTTTAAAAAAACAGTCCTTTTAACGTACAGGCATGAGAACAACAGTAAAAGATTAGATTTAATCAGAGAGCAAACATAAAAGTTCACAAAAAACATGAAAATGTTCCTTGACTGATTAACTTAATCTTTCCATGTACTGCTTGGAAAACAAGATAAATACCACCCAGGGTACAAGTATCCCTGGTTACTTGTGGTCTTGTGGAGATTATCATATCATGTCTCCCAAGCACTTCAGTTGCTTAGTCATTGTTTTCTTACTTAACTTCATGAGCTTGGATAGTGCAAAGCTTAAATGACAATAAAAGGGATTGCAAATAAACTCATTTTTAACCAGCCCTCACGTGCAAAATACTTGCATACTTTAAATGCCAGTTTCTCCCCTTTGTCTCACTTTCACCAAGCCTTCTGGAGAAGTATTTTTCTTTGGTCGACTTGGTATTGGATCCCTGCTATTTGTATTTAGTATGCTCCTTGGCCAATGGCAGATGGTCCTCGGGGCTGCTGGCTTGCAGAATAGGGAGGGATTTCACTCCTTCTGACAGAGATCTGATCACATGAGGTAAAAGTTCAGTGTCAGTGGGGACTAATCAGAACATGTAGGTGTTTGATTTTTGATAAGCTCCTTTTCCTGTCCTTTCTTTAACTCGTGTCATCTTCGTTTCACCTGCAGCACACTCTTTCTAACCTCATCCTCCTTCTCCAATCCTCAGTGTGTCCTGTTCAGTGCAAACATCGGGCCTGCACCAAAGATGACCAGTGCTGCCACAGCCAGTGCCTGGGCGGCTGCCTGGAGCCCAACTCAGCCAGTCACTGTGTGGCCTGCCGCGGCCTCCAGCACGAAGGTACCTGCGTGCAGCGCTGCCCAGAAAACCACTTCACCTACAAGGGCTGGCGCTGTGTCTCATTCGAATTCTGTCAGAATCTGCACAACACATGCAAGCGGGAGAAGGAGCGCAGCAAGAGCACGGACTGCCGCGAATACGTCATCCACAACGGCGCCTGCATCCCCGAGTGTCCCTCTGGCTACACAACCGTCAACTCCTCCTCGTAAGTGCACACGCCGTCAGGCTGAGAGGCTCTTAATGGCCCATAGAAGAGCCACTGGATCAATGAGGCTGCAAACATAAACACACAGACCCCAACGATACACATTTACCTACTCAATGGTTTTGTTACACGATGCATAATTTTCCCTACAAACACGTCTAAATTTGTCTAAATTGGGTTGCATGTTGCTAAAAATGCTGCGATACTTTCATTTACCAGTGCATTTATAATAACTGCAGGCTGACTATTGTTAGTGAGCAGACATCGCAGGAATTTTGTTATGATGGTTTTTTTTGGCACAAAATGCGAGATTGCTTCAGGGCGCTTTTTTTTTCTTTTTAGTTAGAGGCAATCAATCAGAAAGATCTTTCATCCTGCAGTAACATGAAAAAACAAAAACAGAAAATATTCAACAAATTCAATGTGGAATTAAAAATAGTCGGTCGTGTTGCTGCCACTGTGTGTGTTTGTAGCACACCATGACGGTGCAGGAATTGGTCTTCTTGCTGAGCTCAGACGTTGCTCTGTGTCTGTGTGTGTACACAGACACAGAGCAACGTGCACACACAGACACAGAGACCTCTTTTTCTTTCTGTGTGTATATTTGTGTGTTTGTCAGACACCGCAGACAGCTAGGTCAAAGTGGTACGGCACAGCAGGGAGCCGGGCACGTCTGCATTTCTGAATTTGACTCAGTATCCTACATTTCTGTGTTGCTCACTCGCTCGCTGTGTACCAGCCAGACGCTTGTGTCTGCACTGCAGCGTGCGATCTTTATGTAAATGCAGACACTTGTGAGTGAACTGTGTTTTCCCTTTTCTCTAGCTCTGCAGTTACCTCAAATAGGTGTTGTGCTTGTGCTGACCTGCCAGTGACCTTCGCTGTGTCCCTCTGACACCTCCGCTTACTGTGACTGGGCTGTCCACAAGGGTGGGTGTGCCTGTAAGCACAAACACTCCAGACAGCCGAAGTCTTTCTGCTTGGGCAAAGGCTGAAAATGCAGCTCGGTCTTTCAGGACACGTAGTCGTCTGTTACAGAACCACTGGCCAGTGGTGAAACATCAGGGGACAGGCTGTCAGCACCCCGGGTGCTTGGCCTTGACTCCCCTGGCTGGCTGCGGAGAGATAGAGGGCGTGTCTGGCAAGCAACACGCAGCAACAAAGTCCATGCAGTCTGTCAGTGATGACAGGAAAGGTGGCAGTGCCACTGCTGCCAGGTGTACGGCGTTACGTGTATTTCACCTTTATTAATCCACAGATGATTTGCCAAGCACATAATCTCTGTTTGAACCACATGCAGCTTCACATTCATGGAGTTGCATGCGGTACATTCACACCTGACAGGTCATCTGAAAGCAGATCCATCTCCAGTGGAGCAGATGAGGTGCTTTGTTTGAAAACACCAGTGTTACAGCCTCGGGCTTCAGACAGCTTTAAGCTTTCATTTTCAGGCAGTTTTCTATTCTTTGCTTTATATTATGTGAGTTAGTGTCATCTCACACACACATCATCCCATCTCTGGCTCTAAGCACAGAAGCCCGACCTACATGCTGTTCAAAGGTCATGCCAATCAAATGAAAGTGGGCTTAATTGGTGGTCTGCCTTAAATGCAGAGGAGCTAAGCAGCTTCTTCCAGACGAAAAAGGAACCAAGGCACTGCACTTTTGCTCATCACAAGATAAGCAGCGATTATTTTGATATGCAAATCATACAAAGACACCCTAAAATCTAGGGATTAAAAACTTGGAGCTGGAAATATGAATAATAGGTCCCCTTGAAGTCAGAAAAAGGGTGAGTGTGTAAGTATATGGATGATAATTTATATTATTATCACCAAAAACCTTTAGCAAAAATACTGAATATAATATTTAATATACCTTTAGTTTTGTGTATAAAGGTTTTAAAGAGACGGCGCATTTTCCAGCTGCAGCTGATTTGTGGCGATTCAGCTGTACTCCCATTTCATCCTTTTCACTTTGACTTCCTTTCTGTTCCCTTTTTTGGTTCCTCCTTCTCAATGGCGTCCTCCTGCTGTTGTTGGCTTTAAACTAAGCTGTGGAAATGAAAGTGCTTTGAAGGATAAGCAGTGTACTCAAAGGTGTGATGAGTGTCTGGGCTGAAAGTGCAGATGTGGCACTCGGGAGGGAAAAGGGTCAAGGGTAGTTCAAGGCGGGTTTTGAGCCAGATTAGATAATAAAAGAGAACAAACCTTCCTTTACTCACCGGCATGAGTAAACTTCTATTTTATTTGTTTTTTTAGTCATTCTGGCTTTTAAACTGTTGTCATGTGGCTGGTTTGTTTTGTTGAAAGCTGTTGTTAATTTCATATACAACTATATCAGTGCCAAAGCTCACAGTGTATACTTCATTTTTGAAATATTAAGTATTTATAGTCTGTAAATGAGTGATTACCATTAAAAGCGTACCAGAAGAATCCATTATTTGCCATTTTTCTCTAATTGTCCTGCCTGCTTAATCAGCTGTTACTAAACAAAGGCCATTCTCACCTCATAAACCAGGACAATGACCTGGAGCAAACAGTCCGCCATCTTCTAATCCTCCACTTTAATCCCTTCAATTTGAAACATTTTCCACAGCAAATGTGTGCCGGCTGTAGGATGTCTGTTCAGTAAGCTGAGAGGGAGAGAAAAACGTGCACAGATGTACTCTGTTTGTGTTTACCTATCAAATATGTTTTGGCCTTTTTCCACTGAAGAAAGAAAGAGGGACAGAAAAACGGTAAAGTAACAGATTCTGTGCCTTGACTGTATTTGGATCAGTCATGCTTACGTGCATAGGCTCACAACAAAAGGCTGATTTTGAGCCAGGAGAAACCTTTGCCAATGCCACTCCTCCTCTACTGGATGTGTAAATAGACATGTTTACTAGCAGGGTTGTCATATCACCTTGAAATATGACGTCAGAGTTGATTTTGAGACGTTTGTCTGCTGTCCAAAAATCACTCATCGCAGGTTTAAGGTTTTAGTATTTCCGTGTGTGTGTGTGTGTGTGTGTGTGTGTGTGTGTGTGTGTGTGTGTGTGTGTGTGTGTGTGAGAGAGAGAGAGAGAGAGAGGGAGACAGAGAGAGAGGGAGAGAGAGAGAGAGAGAGAGAGCAGAATATAATTCAAAACTCATCTTGTTCCTTCCTGTTCTTTAGGCTCAACTGCACTCCCTGCGCAGGGCTGTGCCCCAAGGTGTGTCTGGGTCTGAAAGTCGTGGACTCGGTCACTGCTGCCCAGGAGTTAAGAGGCTGCACCATCCTCAACGGGAGCCTGGTCATCAACCTGCGTGGAGGAAGTGAGTGTGTGCGGTTTGTTTGGCTGAATCAGATTACATCGTGCAGCAGATCAGCACAGCAGAACAACAAACACAGAGATGTTGACATTGCAGGAAACCAGGAAGATACTCCAGAATGTACAATCAAACAACCAGCAACGTTAATTAAAGAGAAAATAAAAGCTATGGGAACTCTGGAAAACATAGATGTGTGATGATTTTTGAACATTTTAAAAGCTAAAATAAATTTTAATAGGAACAAACAGCAAGCTCATAGTTTCATTTAGATTTGATGTACAGTGGTGCAGAAGTTCCTCTTCATTTGAAAGTTAATGGATGTGAATATTTAATGCAGTCATTAAAATATAAACGCTGTGCTGAAATCAATCCAGTTATATTATTTACAAAGTAAGCCTGCGATTTAATGGGAAAAAGATGAAAAGAAAATGGGAATCACAAATGAATGAAAACAGTTTGTTGTGTGTCTTTTATGAGTCATGCTGCAGAATCGGTAGTCAGTTTTTAAAGCTCATGTTTTTTTTTGTTTTTTGGGGGATTTCTGTAGACAACATAGCTGCTGAACTGGAGGCCAGTCTGGGCCAGCTGGAGGAGGTCACTGGCTACCTGACAGTGCGACGTTCCTACGCCCTCGTCTCCCTTTCGTTTTTCCGTAAACTCCGTGTTATTCGTGGAGAGGAGCAGGAAATCGGGTGAGACTCTTTCTTCTTAGCTGTTCTCATCCTTGCCATGTCCTGTAATTATGAGTTAAAAGCGGAAGGACTGACCTTTTCAAAATGTCTTTTTGTGGTAGCCGTTTCTGGTTAGACTTTCCCAAATCATACACGAGGCTTCGTTGAGACGAAGTGGAAGACGCCTGCAGCACAATGAGCTGCACTTACAGAAGAAATAGCAAAGGACAGACATGATATAAATTGAAGACTAGCCATGCTCAGATAACCTCCTGCTCATGTTACTCAAAGGAGCTTTTTGTACCCTCAGCCAAATGTCATGTATCATTAAAGTATGTTCATGCTGTCTTCACTCTTCTTTTCCAGGAATTATTCCTTCTATGCACTGGACAACCAGAACCTGCGGCAGCTCTGGGACTGGTCCAAACACAAGCTGACCATCCAGCAGGGGCGCATGTTTTTCCACTACAACTCCAAACTCTGCATGTCTGAGATCCGCAAGATGGAGGAGGTGACGGGAACCAAAGATCGTCAGGTCAAGAACGACATCGCCTCTAAGACCAACGGAGACCAGGCTTCATGTAAGACCCTCGGCCCTCGAGTCGGCTTTTGCAGGATGTTATTATAGCAACGAAAAACACCGAGTCGGGCTTGGTACATGCAAACATACTCATGGTTATTGTTATGATGGTCATTTCCTGTCCTGTGTTTGCAGAAGTCTTCCTGCAGACCTTTTACCGACATTGTGTAACTTGTGTAGGAACAACCAACAAAGCAAAGCACTCATAACCGCTATGCATGGTAACTTGGTGATCTAGGCGTTGCTCTGATTGTGTCCTTTCCATCCTAATTCATATGTGTACGAGCTGGTTAACAGGATGTTATAAAACCTGGCACCAGCATGGTGCCTCGACATTGCTGGACCAAAGGTTTGACTGAAGAAATTCATGATTTCTCATCAACCTGGGAATTTTATCTCAGTTTCGTCAAAAAAATAAATAAAAATCTCCATAGTCACTTTTCAAGTTTTACATTTCCCAAGTGGGGTCCATTCTGTACCCACAGATCTTCAGTCTGTGTAACTTGGACTTGTGTTTATATAGTTGGGATCTTGATGATCAGCTTCTGATTGGCCCTGAGTCTCTTTTTTACCCCTCAGCTGTAAAAGGCTGATGGAGTGTTGTGTCACCCTCACTTTGTGAATACAATATTTCTACAAATAGACAATGTGAGACTTTCAAATTGACGTCATAGGTGGATCTAATAGGAGGGTGATGGGGGTAAGACTGGCGGCCATCAGGGTTTTTGATAACTCTGAGTTCAGGTAGATTTCCTGTCATCCGTGTTTTACTTCTGCTGCAAAGGCCACAGAAAACATTTGAATGCCAGAGCAGTGCGTCTTCATAAATTGAGCCACAGAGATGCACAAGGCCAAGGTCGTCTTTCTTTACTGACATGTTAAAAGCCTTCGTTTTTTCTTTATCAAAGACCTTGATAAATTTGGTAAACATGTAGGAGTGAAGCTGCAGACAGCGGCGCTGAGGAGACCTTTGTTGTTGTTGTTGTGTGCTGGAAGACTTTAATTGTATGTCTGCTGTGCTTTTGAATTGTTAACCCAGTTTTGTTAGTTCTTTGTAAGCAAGAGATGTGCTTTTACACATGTTCAGCAAAGCAAATGAAAAAGGATTTAGTTTGTAAGCTGAAGAAGAATTTAAGTTTAGAAAAGTACAATTGGCTGAACAAGTGGAGTTCATGAAGATCTTCTCACAAATGAACAAAAGCAGATATGATTCCTTAGTTTTCTCCAGTCAACAGAGATTTAAAAACCTGCATAATTACTCATTATCTTTAACCTTCACTATTTCTGTCTTATGTGCTCTCAGGTGAGAACCACGTGCTCAATTTTACCCAGATTCGAACCATGAGCGATAAGATAATGATCAAGTGGCAACCTTTCTGGCCGAAAGACTTCAGAGACCTGCTGGGCTTCATGGTGCTGTACAAAGAAGCGTGAGTTCATCTCGAGTCATCAGTCAGCCACTCTCACAATCAGACTCAGAATCTGACTCGGCTCTTTGCCAAACCAATATTGTTCTAAGCTGCTCAGATACTCTGCAGAGGACAGCAGAGATACAGTAACTTCTGAAAAGTATGTTTTAAAGCGACCAGATCAGTTTTAAAGAACGTTATTGTTTGTCTGTACTCACACATCTGATACATGCTCACCAGTGTTTACTGGCCCCTCAAAAGTTTCCTATAATTAAAAGTGATCCCTATAGACCGATAAAATCTTAAGATAACATCCTGGAATACCCTCCTTTCTAACCAGAAGCGCTGTGAGCGTCACTCTAACATCAGTAATCTTATATGAGCAGATTTTCCTCTGTAGGCTGTTGAAATAAATCGATAAATTATTTTTCTTACAACAGACCGTTTCAGAACGTAACGGAGTTTGATGGGCAGGACGCTTGCGGCTCCAACAGCTGGGTGATTGCCGACGTGGACCCTCCGCGCCGAGCCACAGACGGAGAAAAAGAACAGATTGAACCGGGTCATCTAATCTTCCCCCTAAAGCCGTGGACACAATACGCCATTATGGTGAAAACCCAGCTCTCGGCCTCTGACGAGAACCAGGTCCACGGAGCCAAGAGCGAGATCATCTACGTCCGCACCAATGCCACAAGTAAGTGTGATGAGTGGATCGCAGCTTCTTCCACCTGAGTATTGCCTTGATGTAGTTGAATTGTGAAGTATATTTTGATTGAAGACTGTGGAGTTGATTTAGGAGACTTTGTCCTCATGCAGGAACTTTACTACCTGCGACTGTTTTCCACTAGTTTGTTTTTTTAATACCAAAAATGTTTTGTGACTCTACCTTAACATTATAACAGAAGCAACTTGTCAGGGTATTATTACCAACCACAGCACTACTCAGACATCAATGATGTTGCATTGTCAAGCCTGTTCTGGACCTGAATCTAAGGACTGTCCTACCAAACCAGGCATAAAAATTGCTCTGTGTAATCTAAACATGGAAACCACTGCAAACCTAAAGCTAAAGATGTATCAGCTTCTTCAAAAGCAGGTCATCGGCTGTGAAATTCTCACAGTGGAAAAGGTCAATATCTTGTCCTGTACTAGAATTCAGCTATTTTTAGGCTCATCCTGCGGTGTTACTATCATTGACTGGTGGAGTCAGTGTTGTGTGTGTTGCTGTTGCCAAAATGTCCTTGGCACAAGAACAAGGAGGAGGAAGACAGATGGCATGATTTGCTTACAGTGCCACAGACCTGCAGGGCCTTACCGCGTGCAAGGTGTCCGTATCAGTCACTCAAGCAGCCATCACCGTGCTCTTCCCCACTGCTTAATTGTACCTTGCCACCCACAGATCTCGCTGTGTGCACCATGGTGATGGCCTGTCTAGCTAGCTTCCTTTTAGACAATATACGTTTCCTTCCAGATGAACCGCATGAAACATGACATCTCTCGCTCACATGAAATAGGCTTCCAGCAGAGGCGCATCACTCACACAGACAGCCATGTCAAGCAGGGTTTTGGGGTTTTTTTGTTTTGTTTTTTTTACCCGTCTGGCAGGCGCTCCGGGTTCCTGGCCTGTGTCAAATCTAACCAACAGGGCAAAGCTGTCATTACAAATAAGCTGTTGCTGGTGAATCTTTGTCAGACAATGTGGTCTGACCAGTGTGTGGCAAGAAACAAGGACAACATAATCACAGTGTGACAACAGAGCTCAGGTCTCTGCAGCTCCCAAGGGTTCTGTCTGGCGCCCCACTTTTCTCACGTACACTCTCCTGATCAAACACTGGAAGCTCGGCAGCGTCATAACGATACTCCATCTCAGGCCAGAACACTTTTGAGATCTGAAGTGTCTCTTGTTCTTCCTCCTACTCGAAAAATCTACGTCACACTCAGAAAGAAGGCCATGTGTCAGCGATCAAATACAGGGCGATGCCAGTCACTGATCAACCCACAAGCTAGCAACCTATTTTTTCTGATCTGCAGGGCTTTTTGTTATCAGCTGACCACAACTGATACAGATTCCAGATCATGAAACCAGATGTTAAAGAAAAACAAACTTGCAAAGCTGTCAGATTTTTCCCCCCCACATATTTACTAAACCTCACCAACAACACACACTTGTATAAATTACACACACACCCCCAGCAGTTAACTCAGTGTCAACATCAGTGCATGTGACACCACAAAATAATCACCGGGGTAATTACAGTAAACTAGAAGCAAAGCAATAGCTAGTTGTTTCAGTAAAACTGTCATCAAATTGCAGCTGAATGAAAAAGTTAAAGCTACTGCCGAAAGCACCCATGAAAAGTTCGATCTTCATTCCCCGTAACCTGAAACGCTGGGCTCTGTGAGAGTTGCACGTTACAAGCATCAAACTGTAATAACAAATAACAAAACTGACGGGGAATACCCTGAGCAGGCAGCTGCTGGTCACAGAGCCAAACTGTGCCAGTAAGCGTGTTTCAGTATGAAATGCAAATTGGATAGAAAGAGGACTCCTCGTCCTGCAATAACAACAAATGCAGATGATCAAACCGCAGCCCGATCTGTGGAACAGTGCAAGTTTTCATCTCAAAGAGAGTAGAGAGTCTCAATATAGACTCATAGAGAGAGTCATAAAATAGACTCGTAGAGAGTCTATTTTATGTAAATTCAGATTCCTGGTGCTTTTAATATGTGTACATTGAAGCGAGATGTTCCTAGTTCATTAAATGTGAGTGAGGGGGAAAAATGAATAATCAGTAGAAAATTACAGTGAAAATAGTCAAAACTGAGTTTAGACATTAACCAGACGGTCCTTTGCAGCAGATAACCACAATCTTCAATAACTTCGAAACTGTTTTAATCTGCTGAAACGGCAGCTGCTGTTTGGGATGCAACAGGCCTGTGTTGAGCAGAGTGTACAGGGTGCAGAAAAGCCAAATGTAATGTCCCCATAAGTATGCAGGTTCTCAGGAGCTTAAACTTAGCTGAGTTATGGTCCTGCAGATAGCAGTGCTAGGTGGTGACACGGCCTGGATCCAGCTCTTTAATTTATGCACCAATATATGGAAGAACATGGTGTATGTTGTCTGTCTTATTTATTCATTCTATTATGCATCTATGTGATGGTAAAATAGTGGAAAGACTAATTTCCTCCTGGCAAATTTCAGAGAATTCACAAATACAGGAAGAAAGTAAATATAGAAAAGTAATTTTTTTTGGCAGCAATTCTGGTAACAGGTCATAGTATTCACGTCCCGCAAACAGCCATCCATGTGTTGATAAAACACTCTGGGCAAAAAACAAAGATTTCCCAAATTTGGGAGTCTGACTATCTAGGGAGATCATGAATGACTAATTGAACACATCACTAACAATGAGTAACAATCTCAGTATTGTTCTTTTAATGTAAAGTCATAATTTAAGTATTTATTAAGTCTTCTGTGTATTTCTGAACTGCACTCTTGGGATAAATAAGGCGATTTATTACTCGGTGTGCTTAATATACGTGTTGCTTCATTTTAATCGGCTACTTCTGTGATTTTCCCCCCAGAACCGTCGGTACCGCTGGACCCCATTTCTTCCTCCAACTCCTCCTCCCAGATCATCCTCAAGTGGAAATCTCCCAATGACCCCAACGGCAACATCACTCACTACCTGGTCTTTTGCCAGCGTCAGCCCGAGGCCAGCGAGCTTTACAAGTTTGACTACTGCCAGAAGGGTTAGCCACATTGTTTGTGGTCATTTTGTGTTTGTGCGTCTGCTTCTGTGTCCGACACGCTGAATGCTTTTCATTAGCTCGGGAGCTCGTCTCAGTTTAAGGCTCTTGACTACTACAGGCTGCTGCAGTCTACTCGTATGACACAGTAAATATTTTGTGATGTAATTCTTCTTGATGGCTTTTGTTACCTTGAAGAAAGGAAAGTGCTGTGATAGTTTTATTTAACCTAAAGTGTATTTATTATGGCAGGGCAATTAACTGAATTTTATCTATAGTTGTTGTTTTGCTTTTCAGTTAATTTGAAAACAGATATCTATCTTGTCACCATCTTAACTGGCAGGTTCCTCTTTGTTTTATTGTGCCGGTCTCTACAGATAACTCCTGTGCAAGTAGCCCGACCAGTGAGAACACAATGGCTTCACTTTCAGCACCTGAAAACAAATAACTAATAGATTTGCTGAATCTATTTTCAGAATAATGCTTTTGTTTTGTCTCATTAGCCAAAGGACCAGTGACCTTGGGTCATGGTGAAACGTATATCCACATTTCACTAGAATCACTAATTCCCCTACAGTTTTGGTAAGAATTTGATCAGACTTGCACATAATAATAGGTCTCCACGATAGGTTCAAAGTTCAGGTTAAATATGTCCAATAACCTCTGAATTTGAATGCACTCTGCCCCAGATGAGCTACTACGTCATTGCTGTTCTGGTATTGAAAATCCAGCTTTTGTCTTTACAGCCGTGTGAGGGAGTCTTAACAAGTTTCCGTAGGTGAACCTGCACAAACATCATTAATGGTTGTTGTACTACCCTTTCATTTTTGTCTGACACTTGGGGTCTCTCCCTCAGTCCAGTGCAGGCTCTATGCACCAGAGCTGTTTGTTAGCTGATGACTTGGGACTCATTCCCTCTCCACGGGTTCATTATCTCAGGAAGCCACTGTTTCCTCCATCGGCACCTTTGGACCTCCTGTGGTGAAGGCAAAGGATGGAGGAGACCAGTGGATGAAAGACAAACTGAATAATCAAAAAGAAAACACACTGTTTAAAATATATTTTAAATGATGTTCCCAAAGGAAATGAGTCACCCAAACCAAAACACTGGCCTGTTTTTTCTAAAAGTCACTAAACAAGGAAATGAAATTGAGTAAAGTTGTGTCTTTTGTTAGGGCTGCAGTGCATAACTGAAACTAAATGAAACGTGGTACTAAAACAGCCATATTCTTCATCCACTTTAACTCCAATTCAGGAAGACTTCATATCTTAGTTGATTTATTTTGGTCGTAGCCCAGCCTGCATGTGTGCCTTTCCATCACTGCCCGTCTGTGTCAACGCAATCGCTCCTTTTTTAAACTCCCATAACGCTCGCTCATACAGAGATGGGAGTCTGCAGGGAGGTCGTGTCACTCGTAATTTATCTCCAGCAGAGAGAATGAGGACCTGGGGATGACAGTGACAGACATGCCACCGGGGCATGGGGGGTGCGAGGGGTTGTGCATAAGACTGTGTTGTGTATCCGTGTTTATCGCACCTGTCATCCCAAACTGCCTGGCTGAAATGCATTTTTATTCTCTCCTGACTACGTGTCACTAGGGATGAAGGTGCCATCACGACTGCCCACTCAGGTGGACAGTGACGAGGAGCAGAAGTGGAACCAGACAGAGGAGCAGGGCCAGGGGACACGATGTTGCGCCTGCCCCAAAACCGAAAAGGAGCTCAAGAAGGAAAAAGAGGACTCAGAGTACCGCAAAACCTTTGAGAATTACCTACACAATGAAGTCTTTGAGATCAAGTAAGACTCCTGACAACAAACCTGCACAGGAACAATAACAGTCACTAAAAATGTCCTATGTTTGTTTGTTTGTTTGTTTTATTGGCCTGACTTTTTAAATCATTTTTAAAGGGTTGGATGCACATAACAAGTAATGTGGTTTCTGTGTTTGAATAACTTTAAATTTGACCTCTGTCATCTAGACGCTCGAGAGACCGGCGTGATCTGAATGGCATCGCCAACCGAACGTTTTCCTTCCTAACCACCGCACCAAGCCCTCGCGCGGGTACGAGCATCCCCGAGGATGAGGAAGCCTTTGAAAGCACCAAGACCGTGGTCACCGTCCATGCCAAGGAGTCCACCATTATCTCCGGCCTGCGCCACTTCACCAGCTACCAGATCGAGGTCCATGCCTGTAACCACCCAACCGACCCGGCGCGCTGCAGCATGGCGGCGTATGTCAGCGCACGCACAATGCCTGAAGGTAAAGAGGCATTGCTAACGTTACCAAGGAACTTGGTTATGTAGGTCTGTGTAATAAACCCGGATCTCTTTTAGCTAACCTTCTTCTGACTCGCTCCTTGTTGCAAATAGAAAGTTTGAAAAGAAATGACCATATTTGGGATTTCCCCTCTCTGGGACATCATACAGAGCCGAAAGTAGTAAAAACCTGTGTATAACAGAGTGTTTAGCACAGAATGAACCCCTGAGCTTTTGTCTGTGAAGGTTCTCAGTCATCCAGGTCATCGTAGTCAAAGGAGCTTGCAAAGAAAAGCGCCTGGACTTCTTTAAGTTGCTTGAAGACGGATGAGAGGTGAAACGTCTTCAAGCAACTTAAAGAAGTCCAGGCGCTTTTCTTTGCATGCTCCTTTGACCCCTGAGCTTTTGGCTCACAGGAAACAGTTTTTAATATGAGCAGCTCATCTTTTATTTACTCCAAACACGCCCAACTCTTCACACAAATATGACTCATGTCGTTTTGTTCGCCACAGACAAAGCCGATGACATCTTGGGTCTCATCAAATGCGAGGTGACAGAGAAAACAGTACACATCACCTGGATGGAACCGCAAGCCCCGAATGGGATGATCATCCTGTATGAGATCAACTACAAGAAGCTGGGTGACTCTGAGGTGAACATGTCCACAGGCTTCCACATCTGCATGCACATTTGTCATGGCTTTACTGCCTTAGTATATGTAATAGTTTGAATCTTGGATGGCAGAGTTCATTGCAAGTTCATGCCAATGCAAATGGTTCTTACACCAAGCAATTTTTATATTCCTCTTTCTCATTAAACATAATGACTTTGGCTTTCAATGGAAAACAATATAGAACAAATTGTTCAGCTTAAAGCTCACCACGCAGCACAGACGGCTAAAAGCAACGCTTATTATTTGGTCTGTTGGTCTCACTAATGTCATTTGGGAGATAACCTTAATGGAGGAGTAATTTTAACGATGCACCATGTTTTAGTTGCTATAGAGATCAGTTAGTCAGAACATCTTGTTGATGCTGGTGATTTTATTTGTAGTGCAAAACAAACCAAAAGAGTAACAAACTTGTTTTTAACGCACAGATATGAAACAAAATGAGTCTAAATTAAGTTTTAAACTTTCCAAACCTGAACGGCCGCGTTGTTCCTCCGCAGGAGCTGCACTACTGCGTGTCGAGGAACATGTACAAAGCGAGTCGCGGCTGCAGACTGAAAGTGATGCATCCTGGGAATTACACGGTGAGAATCCGGGCCACCTCACTGGCTGGGAACGGATCATGGACCGAGCCCACGTACTTCTACGTCGAGGATCCAAGTAAGTAGACAGAATGAGTTCAGACATGGTTTGTCTACGGACACCTTCTGTTTTCTGAAGGCATGTGTAGACGGGTTTGTCCATTTATTACAGTCTGATCTATATCACGTTCTTTGTAAAACATGATGAAAATGTATGTTTTCTTCTTGGCTATCAGTATATTTTGATTTATGCACTAATAAGAAAAAAAGTAATCTCTCTTCTATAAACCTTGGCACTCTAATGTGCCAGCAAAATTAAAACAAAGATTTTGAACTTAGCTTTATGGAGTGTTTGGATATTAATTTACAAATATAAGTAAATATAAGTTTCAGCATGGTGACTTTGCTCTAGTCTTGCCTGATCTGACCAAATCCTGCTAAATCAGTTGTCTATTTTAGACACACAAAAATAATCTAATTGGCCTGCTGTGCACACAAAATTATAAAAGCTTTCAAAACCGTATTTAATAAAGCACCTCCTGTGGTCCTACCTAAGAAACCAAGGTGCTTATATTAAATTTTATACAGTTTGATGTTCTTATTTTGACCT
Organism: Astatotilapia calliptera; assembly: GCF_964374335.1. Lineage (NCBI taxonomy): Eukaryota > Metazoa > Chordata > Actinopteri > Cichliformes > Cichlidae > Astatotilapia > Astatotilapia calliptera. The sequence continues at coordinate 13,356,188 of NC_137439.1, forward strand.
GCTGCTGAAAAAACCCCTCTGAGTACAGCTCAGAAATGAGTGTAAATACAAATAAATGCAGAATTTTAACTTGAAAACACGCAGACAGACACCTGGCATGACTCAGTCTTCTTAAACCAAATCAAAAGCTTGTACTTGAAGCAGATTAGGATCACAGAGCAGCATATTGATCCCAGCTTAGCAGGTTTATTGTGTGCAGCTTGTTTTTGTTTTTCACCTGAAATTTGACTCACTGTCCGGGCGGACTTGTTGAACAGGCGATCCTCTGCATGTCGTCAAGATCGTCATCGGGCCCGTCATCTGCTTTGTCCTGGTGCTGTTTGTGGCTTTGGTAGGCTTCGTCATGTTCAAGAAAAGGTAAATATCTTTCACATCCGGCTCATTAGTCATTCTCTTATTATTCGACGTGTTACCAGTGTTCTTATTAAGCTTGTTTTATTTTTTTCTCCTTTTAGTCAAACCCAAGGACCCAGCGGGCCCATCTATGCCTCTTCAAATCCCGAGTATCTCAGCACTGATGGTAAACAGGGTTTGGGTCTCCTGTCAACAACAGAATAGTTAATGATTTTAGCTAATTTAAGGGATTTTGACAACTTAGTAGCAATTACACATCAGCGTTATCAGCGATTGGATCCCCTGGTTTGTGATTGGCTGGTGAAATTGTTCCTGGTGGATCAACTATTAAACTAACTGTTGCACCACGACATCTCTGCAGGATCTCATTAAATTAGTTTTGTTAGCATGAATTTAATTGCTGCTGCATTTTCTACTCTCACTTGCAAAGATTTAATCCAATAAGATCTACTATTGCATTAGTTGATAAACATTATTTTTGGGGTTTCAGCAGTACAACTAATGAAATTTGGATTTAATTTCATAATGTTATTCACATAGTTTATTTTATTTTATTATTAGTAATGATGGGCATGCCTGTTTTCCTATGCATTTAAATGTTTTTTCTTTCCCTTTTTCTTTTTGCAGTGTATGAGGAAGATGAGTGGGAGGTGCCCAGGGAGAAGATCACCATTTTGCGGGAACTGGGTCAAGGCTCCTTTGGCATGGTCTATGAGGGCATTGCCAAGGACATTGTCAAAGGCGAGGGTGAAACACGAGTAGCGGTGAAGACGGTGAACGAGTCGGCCAGCCTGCGGGAGAGAATCGAGTTCCTGAACGAGGCCTCCGTCATGAAAGCCTTCAGCTGCCACCACGTGGTAAAGAGAAGCAACATGTTTTTCTCATGTTGTTCATGAGCAGAGGACATTGATGGTTTTGGTTACTGGCGATGTGTAAAAGTTTAAGGTGGGGTTGGAAGCAGTGGGCCGTAGCTGTGTGTGTGTGTGTGTTAGCTGTTATTTTTGAGTATTTAGAACAGAAAGTACTAAATGTACTAAAATCAGAGCTGTGTGAAAGGCAAGCACCTGCTTCACCTGCTGACTTCTAATTCCCGTTTTTGAAAAAACTAAACTACATTAAGATGAAAATCCCCATGTTTCTATCTGCCAGGTGCGTCTGCTGGGTGTGGTGTCTAAGGGGCAGCCCACCCTGGTGGTTATGGAGCTGATGACCCACGGAGACCTGAAGAGCTTCCTGCGCTCTCTGCGACCCGACGCTGAGGTAAAACATTAGTTTGAATTATGTTTATTCTTCTTTTAGTTCAGACTGTACTTCTGGTTTCTTTTCTTCTTTTCACTTCTGCATTTTGTGAGTATAATAGGCAAACTAGGCTTAGGTTGCATTTTCTCGACTTTATGCAAAACAATCTTTTATAACTGGATGCGGAAATTATTTTTACACTGAGCAGCATAAAAGCTTTTAAAGCGTCATGTTTTAACTGGGCTAATTCTGCTCAGTCGAGGAGCTATTGCTGCTCTTACTGACACATTAGGCTCTACTTTGGTTCTTAGTGAGGTCTTATCTAGAGAGGTGCTTTAAAGATACATTCAGTTTACTGCAAAAGTGCAGATAAACAACACTTTAAATCCATCAGTGTTTAAAGTAAGCAGCTGTTAACAAAGTTGGAGTCATAGGGTATTTTTCCTGGTGAAACATCTGCTATTTTGTTTCCAGTCAGATTGTTTTGGACTAAATCACATCTACAGAATAATAGTGTGTTACATCAGAGACTGTGTGCACAAATATGGATCAGTTTATGTGGCATTAACACTGAAGCCTTCAATATCAAAATCTGCATTTTCTTTTAATACATGTTGAGGGGGCTTCTGTGTACAAAGCGATGCGGCGCCTTTTTAAGTAAACATGCAGATGGCGTTTTTGTTAGAGCAGAAGCAGGGCTGAGCTGCAGGATGCTGACAGAAGGTTTTAGCAGTAAAGCCAACTGAAAACATGGCAGCTGCCTTGAAACAGGTGGCTGGTGTGTTGGGAGCAAGGTTATAATAATTCACTAATCTAAAAACTAAAATGACTTAATATTGATTTTCTTGTTTTACTACGGTGACCTGACCAGACCTCAGAAAGAGAACAAGTCCAGAAATTTACTTTTTATTTTTCTAATTTTCATAAGATTAAAACACATCTCATTGATCCATCTTTGTTTATTTTCTTTCAGTTTTTAACTTGAAGATGTTAAACTGTGTCCGTTCTCTGAACTATTGTACTTTAGTTTTTGCATTTTTTTTAACTTGTGAAAAGAACATCATTGATCAATCACAGAGTTAACAATACAGTATGGTAACAAAAAATGTATGTGTGTTCAGTGTGCGTACTTTTGCCTTTTTAGCTGAGACGTGTGCTGGATGAGGATTTGGGACATAAAAGTGTGTTTGGGGTTTTTTTTTAATCAGAAACTGTTCAGTTGGCTACATTTTTCAGGCATAGTTTTGAGAAACAGTGTAGTTAACACAACAAACAGTGGAAATCTGAAATCTGCTGTATGGCTAGATAATGAGTCAAGTGTTTGTACAATATTTTGCTTGGTTGATCTTCAGTCTGATATCATGAAAAACTACTACTTAAACTGAAATTGAACATCTTTAAGATTAAAAATGTAATTTGCAATGAGTAAAACTCACTCTGGAAATTAAACTGGAACTAAATTGATTAAACTAAATTGAATTCAAAACTAAGAAAACTGCAAAAGTGTTTCTGAACTGACATGCTATGTTTGTTGACATCTGCACAAACCTCATTATTTTTCTGATAAGTTCTGAGTGTTCAAACTGAAAGTCGAGCCTGTGTCGGGGTGTTATGTTGTGTAACCGTGTACGATGTGTTATCTTGTCAATAATTTACCTAAAGTGTAATAATATAATGACTGTGCCTAGGGCTGCTCGATTATGGCAAAAATGATAATCATGATTATTTTCACTGAAATTGAGATCTCGATTATTTTACGATATTTATTTAACAATAACAATGTATTGAATAATGACTTTAAAGATTGTTAAAAAATAATATAAAATAGTGTGCAAATACTGATAACAGTGCAAATGTCTGCAATATAAAAAATAAATGAAAAATGTAAACATCTATGTTTAGTGAACTTTGCAGTGTTGCTCTGTGGTGCAGCTACGACACTGTAGCAAAGTTTACACACTATGTCTACTTGATCCACGTCTGACTCCGCGAACCCATAATGTTTCCACACCACTGCAGTTTTTTGTTTTTTTACCTCTCTTTTCAACCAACGGCAGTCACTCTCCTCTCCAAATAACTTCTGCTTAGCTTTCCGAGCTTCCCTCGGGTCCTCTTAATCAGCGATCCCCAACCCCCGAGCCTCGGACCGGTACCGGTCCGTGAGTCGTTTGGTACCAGGCCGCGAGAGTTGAGGCTCCGGTGTGAAATGTATAGTTTTCAGGGTTTTTAAATCGGTATTCAGAGTTATTTTGTTATCGTTTTTATCGTTTACTCGGTTTTCCTTGGTCTTTTCACGTGTGTTATGAATAAATTTTCTTTTTTTCAGTACCGGTACTAGTTTTACTTTGTTGTATTTATCCGCGACACCTTAAAGGCGGGTCCATGAAAATATTGTCGGGCATAAACCGGACCGTGGCGCAAAAAAGGTTGGAGACCGCTGCTCTTAATTGTTGTGACACGTGTTCGAAATGCAGAGAGGTGCGCTCGATTTGCCACATGGAGCAGCGTGAGAGTAAAGCACAAGGGAGGGGCTAATAATCTACTCAGTCACTTTAATGATCGTTGAAAGCCCAGATCGTAATCGTGATTAAAATTCAATTAATTGAGCAGCCCTAACTGTGCCAAACCTTTTGTTGGTAGATCAGAATTTCAAAGTCTGTCTCATGTTCCTCAGAATAACCCTGGCCGTCCACCACCCACTCTGAAGGAGATGATCCAGATGGCTGCTGAGATTGCGGATGGCATGGCTTACCTCAACGCCAAGAAGTTTGTTCACAGAGACTTGGCAGCCAGAAACTGCATGGTAGCTCACGATCTTACAGTCAAAATAGGAGGTAAGAATTCATAAAGTAAATGGGCACAAAAAACTGCTTAGATTTTGGTGCCTCATAGTGGAAGCATGAAAAGCCAACAATGCACTGTCACACTGATGGGTGTTTATATTCAGTCATCAGACATTACTAAGACAGTATTCAAATCCACAGCTTTAGGTGCCATGTATTGACTGAACAGGTGTGAGCAGAAGCAATGGTAATGGCACCCTTATAATTAAGATAAATTAGATATATCCTGAATACAAAAGGGAACTTCACAAGGTTACACAAGCTGATATCACAGCAGATAGTGAATGTAAAATAACAACCACCAGATCTTTCTGATAATTGGTGCAGGTTTGGCTGTAATTTGGAGTCTGATTTATGTTTTCCTTCCAGACTTTGGTATGACCAGAGACATCTATGAGACCGACTACTACAGGAAAGGAGGGAAGGGTCTGCTGCCCGTCAGGTGGATGGCACCTGAGTCTTTGAAGGACGGCGTCTTCACTGCACATTCAGACTGCTGGTTAGTGACACGTGTGAATTTTAGACTCCTTCTCCTCCTTCATCCTTTACTTCTCACTTTTGAAACCATCCATGTGGAAGTTTTAAATATATGACAGATATTTAGGCGACATGGGAGCAGACAGCATTGTTTATCAGTATCACCTGCACCTGTCTGCACTCTGTCTATCTGTTAACAGCATCAATCATGTTTGCAGGCAGATTTATTCTAGGGTCTAATTGCTGCGTTTTCATTCTCCTCATGTCGTTCCCTCTTCTTCGCTTGTTTACCAGGTCATTTGGGGTGGTGCTGTGGGAGGTAAGCACGCTGGCTGAGCAGCCGTACCAGGGCATGTCCAACGAACAGGTCCTCAAGTTTGTCATGGAAGGAGGCTTCCTGGACCGGCCGGACAACTGCGCTGACAGACTGTGAGTATGATCACGGGGATTTGGTGGCTACGCACTGAGAAAAACAACTTCTCCTGCTTAAACTACAAACTGTGTCAAAACACTTTTAAGCAGTTATTTCACAAGTCCACAGTCAAAAGTTGAACTTTATTCAATTTAGATCACTGAGATTGGAAGTGAAGCATAGGATTTCATGATGTTCATAAATAACTATTAACGATGTGCTAAAATACATTATAAAATGGAATGTGCAGGGTGCTAAATCTGAACTCAGCTGTGAGAGCAAATATGTAAATATTTTTTTTAAAGAAAAAAAAAAGAAGCTGCTAACAGATGTACAGTTTACTTTTTAGTTTCCTAAAACAGCTGGGCAGAGCAGTTTTTAGCAGGTGTTGCTTAAAGTGTGCTCTCAGGGTGGCCATATTTTTAGCTGTTGATGTCTGAGCATTTGCTGCAGCAGGACAGTGACTCAAAATAATCAGTGCACATGGACAACAGAGGTGAGGGGAAGGGAATAATATAAATCAGGGAGTTGGTTTTGTTTTTAATGTTGTTTATTAAAAGGATAATATCGTATCTATGAAGCCTGATCAGGTGAAGTTGATTTGACTGAAATATTCTTAACAGAACAACCATAAGTACATTATAAAAATAAAGATGTAGACAGTTCAGCTCCTAATCTCCCCGTCTCATCCTGCAGACACAACCTGATGCAGATGTGCTGGCAGTACAACCCCAAGATGCGTCCCACCTTCCAGGAGATCATCGAGATGCTGCGGGAGGACCTGCATCCAACCTTCCAGGAGGTCTCCTTCTTCTACAGCGAGGAGAACAAGCCGCCAGAGAGCGAGGATTTCGACCTGGACATGGAAAACATGGAGAGCATACCACTGGACCCCTCGTCGTACTCGCAGAGGGAGCAGTGTTTGGACAGGGACGAGGCCTCCTCCATGGGCCTGAGGGGCAGTTACGAGGAGCATCACATCCCGTTCACACACATGAACGGGGGAAAGACCAACGGACGAATACTGGCCCTACCACGGTCCAGCCCCTCCTAACATACTGTACACATCCCACACAAACTCATTGATGCTATAGATTTAAATATATTTTTGTTGTTTTTGTTGTTTTATATAGCTCACACTCAAACACTCTCCTCAGCAGCCCCTCAGTGCATATCTCAGGACCTTATTTTTCTCTTCAGATGCCACAAACACACACTACAGCAAGTCCAAGCTCGGACGCCAGAAGACACTTTTTGTATTTGAGGATGAATCTCCTGTGTCTCTCTTGTTCATGATTGTAGGTTATATACTGTATATAAATATATATATATTGCCAAGTTTGTGCTAGTCTGGGTGGATATTCGATTCAACTGTGAAACAAACTCTTGACAAACAAGAAGGCTGCTAACCCCACTGACCCCCCACCCCTAATTCTAGACTCCGTCTCCTCTCCCTTATTTCATCACAAGAGTTCATCCTGAGTTTTTGGGGAAAAGAGAAAAAAAAGTGCCCTTCTATTTTGTCTGTGGCCTACATCACACATCATGGAGCTGCGTCTGAATCTTTGCACGCACACGAAGACGAACTGAAAAGGAAAGCTTCGGGAGCTCCCTGCTGGATGGTCAGAAGCGGCCCATCCTCGAACAAACTCTTATTCACTGGAGAAGCTGGCTGAAGCAGCCTACCTCCTCACACTCTGCAGTATTCCAAAAAAGGCACACGGGATACACACAGGACGTTTGTCGGGTTCTGTTTTTTAATTTATATAATGGTCTTTCTTTTTTGTTTTCTCCTTTTTCCCTACTTATTTTTGTTTTGGAGTTTTCACACTTATAGCTGAAGGATATTTAAACTGTTTTCAAAAACACGTTGCCGAACGAGTTCCTCAGATTGACCAATAGCTGCTTCGTTGGTATATTTTAGTGGGTATAGAAGATAAAAAAAAATATATATATATATATAAATGTTATATTGATGTTTTTGTACATAGTTGATGTCAATTTTGAGGTATTTCCGGTCATAGAAAATGTTTTTACATGTTAGTCTATTACCTTTATTTTTTCTAATCCAGAAAATCATACTAATTAGCTTTTTTGGACTCATGATCAACCAACAGCACTTGGTCTTTTTACTATGTGATCTATGTGATGCCCGGGGGAAGGAGTGTGTGGCGTCTTCGGCTTAAGATGTTTGCCCGTCATATCAAGATCAAATAAAATAGTGCTGTAAATAATGCAGCGAGATGCATTTGTGAGTAGGCTCTGCCACTGCTTGTCTTATTTTTCCAGCATGTTTGTGTTCACAAAATGGTTATGTGTAAATTTGATGTTTGTGTTTTTCCCCAGTGAGTACAACACATCTGAAGCATTTTGTTTACCTAAAAAATATCATATACATACACAGAAGTTAGTTTACATACAAAGTGGCGGCTCTGCGTTACTTCAACACTTGATGCCGTGATGTTTCTGGGTGTCTTTGCCATAGCAACAAACACCTGTCACTTACAAAGCAACCTAGCCAAGCTTTGGTTAGGAGTTGGCTATCTGTCTGTTACTAAACAACATGGTGATGATTAAACTCTCCTTCACTTTGATGCTGAACTCCACAGCCGGCTACCTCACGCTCTACTGATATATTTCTAACGGGATTTGATTGGCTGAATCCGGCTCTTTTACCAGGAGTGAAGAAACAAATCTACAATTCAGCAGCATACGACTTCACCCCATTCAAAGTAGAGATGGACCGATCCGATATTAAGTATCTGTCCGATACTGGCCTAAATTACTGGATCGGATATCGGAGAGAAATAAAAAATGTAATCCGATCCATTAAATATCAAAAAAGCACCTCACAAAACTTGCGACATGGCGTAACTCGGCTCATAACCGTAGCGTGTTGGAGCAGTATGCATCACGTGATAGAGCGGCTGTGGCGTGCGAGATCTGTTGTCTGGTTCAGCATTTGGAGCTTCGCTACCAAAGTGGCATTTCATCTCCGAGAAAGTTATCCCAGAGAGAAGTAAAGCAAGTGTGTAAGTTCATCTCTGAATGTTTGTAAAGCATTCCAGCATTAAGCTCAACAACCTGAACAGCCTCTTCTCTCTCCTGCTGCCACTTCAATCGTGAAACTGATCAATGATCAGCTGATCAGCTTTTCTGTCGCGAGTGTATGTCTCTCATGTTTGTTTATCGGCCACTTCGCGCCAGAAAGAGGAAACCAGCGGCTGAACAACAGCAGCACGTTTAAGCTTGATAAGCTGTTGTTAGAATTTATTTAATATTACTTTGTACACCACGATCTTTTTCTACTTAGCTGACAGCTGGTAACTGTGCAGGGGCGGATCTAGCAAAGTTTAGCCAGGGGGGGGGGGGGCGATAGGGCATTAACAGGGAGAAGGGGGCACAAAGAAATACTTTTCTTTCTTATTCTCATTTAAAATGTCTAGTTTTTAATAATTATCTGAATCTTACACCCAAAGTTTTAATCTGATGTAAAATGTATAGAAGTCCATTACTGTATATAGTAACTGTTAAGTCTAATATACCTTAATATACACTTTTTCCTTTGGGAAGATACCATCTGTGCAGTCTGCACTTCTGTTGAAGAAAGATGTTGAATCTATTTAATTATTCTTGAAAAATAATGGATTTCTGTGCATTTTCTTTCACACTGAATCAAATTAAAGTTGATTACATCGATTAAGCATCATGAGGTGGAGGGTGGTTCCCAATTTCTTTTTTTTGCTGGGAGCTTGCAACCCTATTAATTAGGTTGCTTATGATATCACTATGAAATATTTTGGGTACATTGTATTTTTTTGCATACAGGTATAACAGAATAGCTTTAGTGTTTGTTTGTTTGTTTTTAACTTGAATTTGAACTTATACAAAATGCAGCAAGATATTACAAAAACAGTTTTAATTAAAAAACACTATATCAGATTCATATCGGTATCGGCCGATATCCAAATTTATGATATCGTATCGGACATAAAAAAGTGGTATCATGCCATCTCTAATTCAAAGCAAATGACAGTAGAGAGCTGTGAATTCTCATTACATGTAAGATCAACCAAATCTGAAAAAAGTTGCCACCTTACATCATCAAAATCAAATTGTTTGTGTGGTTACTGAAGCAATTCAACAGTTTTTCCCTCAAAATGTGAAAATCTGCAGTTAGAATTATTTTGTACAGCATTTTTGCTGGTACTAAGTAATTACTGTAGTTAGCCAGATGGAGTTTTCAGGACTCTTTCCCCATTGTACACCCACCAGGGTAATCCTTGTTTCTTTTCTGAACTGAGCAGTTTATGATATTTCAGGCCTGTTTCTAGAACAAAATGATTAGGTATGGATCAGAAATTTTTGAGGATAATCTCTCCCTGTATAGCCTACTTCTCTTTCCTTGGGAGAATGGCTGCTAAACTATGTCTTTAATGTTATATATTAATATGTCGAAACATACTTCATTAGGGCTACAAGTGAGTTTGTCAAATACTAAAAAATGTTGATGGGGGAACAGTTAACGCTTAAGTAAAAACTAACCAAATCCACTTTACACTTTTTCCAAGTGTCACTATTATGGAATATATCATTTTTACAGTAGTAAAAAAGGCACCAGTCTATGGTCTGTGACTTCTTTCTACCTACATTTTGATACCAAGATTCATAGCTGGAAGGTAAAATTTTGCATCAAGTGTACATGAGTTAGTGCTGTGTAGCTGACCTGGCACTTCTACTCCATGTCTGCGTGGGTTCTCTCCAGGTACTTCAGCTTCCTCTCACACAGTCCTCAGACATCGAATTAGGTTGTATGGTGATTCTGTTAGGCCTGTGGCATATTGGCAACCTGTCCAGAGTGCACCCTGCCTCTCACAGCTTATGCTGTGACCCTGAGTTGGATGAATGGATGGATCGATCTGCTAAATAATGTAAAACTGTACTTGAGACTGAATTGTGTTTTGTTGTTTACTGGATATTGTTGTTTGTTTTGTTATATCTGGGCCTGCAGGATAGGATCAATTAAGCTGAACTTCCACACAGTTGATAGTGAAATGGCGCCCCCTAGTGCATATCACTGTATATATGTCACAGGATTCTCCACAGCATTACATATACAAACATTTCAGATGCAGTGCATGATGTGACTAAATTAGCTTTCAGTGTGTACTGTTTTAAAAGTTTAACAGCTAAGCTGAGGTTACATGCACTAGTGAAACAATCTGTAACTCTGTGGTGTCTCACTCACTCAGAATATATCCCTTAAAACAGCTTCTAAATGGAAATGAAGAGAGTCACATCTTGCTTGCTTATACACTCAAATCCCTCTGAAGCTACTATGATAATTTCCTGAGGTAGTGCTGCTGGACAAAACCCAAACTGATTTTTCTCTTATGATACCTTAGCATTCTGAAACTGATGGAAATCATTCAAAGTTAGTTTAAGGAGCTTAGAAAGAAAGCAACTGGACTTCTTTAAGTTTCTTGAAAACGTTTCACCTCTCATCCATGAAGCTTCTTCAGTTTTAAAACCAAAATGTGGAGAGTCCCAAGTATTTAATCCCTGGTGGGAGTTGTCCCTTAAGAGTTGTCACTATTGATCATCTGGCTCACCACATGAGCCACGGTGTGAAAAAAGGCGTCGGTCATTATCAACAGAAGTTTCAGGTGAGGGATCTCAAAACTGCATTATAGGTGGCAGACAGTTGGTGTTGCAAAGTCTGTTCAAAGATTTTTCATTCAGTGGACACAGATGGCCCCTTTCGCTTCTCTTTCAAACCATCTGTCTTCTCTGTCCAAAGTGTGAACATCAGCATCCTTAAAAGTGTGACCTTTATCCTTTAGATGATGCAGCTAAGTTTTGTTGCTCTCCATAAAATCAGCTCAGCTCTATGTCCCGACTGTGGATCCAAGGCACAAACTCTTGGGAACAAGTCGGCTTTGTCTGCATCTTAGGTTAAAGTGGAGGTAGTTTCTATAGTCCGTTGGTTTTCTTGATTCCCTTTCATATTAAAGCAACAGTTGCAGTTTTTTCCTCCCAAAGTACGAGGCAATATTTCTGTGTAAGTTCTCAGTCATCCAGGTCATTGTAGTCCAAAGAGCTTAGAAAGAAGGTGTGTGGACTTTCTTGAAGACATTTCACACCTTGGTTGTGGTGAGGCACATGTGGGTCAACAACCCTCTTCAAAGGACAACTCTCACTAGAGATTAAATAGTTGGGATTCTCTTTTTTTTTTCTTTTAGAACTAAAGAAGCCGCTGAAGAAGCTGCCCAGGTAAGAAGTGAAACGTCTTCTAGAAACTTAGGTAGAAGAAGAAACCAGTCACTATCTTTCTAAGCTCCTTAGGCTACATAACCTGGATGACTGAGAATTTACACAGACATTCAAAATTTGTTATTTTAGAGTTTTCCTCATTATGCTTCACTGGATTGTGACAGAATAAGAAATAGGAAATTTGGTACTAAAAAGTATAACTCTGAGAAACTTTAACACCTTCTAATAATATACTAGCTGATTATAAAAATCATTAGAGTTAGGATTTTCCCATCCAATCATCCATTTTTATTTAACCATTTGGGAGTCCATCTCAGGTCCCACAGAGAGAGAGGCAGGGTCCACCCTGGATAGGTTGATGGCCCATGAAAGTGTTGACAAATAGATGTGAATGATGTCTGTCTCTATGTCCAATTCAGAATCACCAGTTAAGCTAAAATATATGTTTGGACTAAAACTATTAAAAAAAAATTAACTAAAAGATTCACTCTGGAAACTAAGTTTAGGTAACCTGAACTGAAAATAAAATAAAAACCAAGAAGAAAAGATGAAACTAAACTCTGGACCAAATCTTCTGGGATACGAGATGATAGGAGCAGCAGAGCAATGTGTTGGGGAATTCTTAGAACTCTGCTTTCACTTGCTCAGTGCAGTTCAAGGATGTTCAAAACCTCAACTTTCTGCCGCTGCTATGTTATCATCATTGGGACGACACAGTGGCGCAGAGGTTAACACAGTGGCCTCACATCTGATCATCTAAAAAATTATTATTATTATTATCATGAATTGGTGGATTTGTATGAAAAGTTTACTAACACAGGGCTTGGCCCAGCATAGTGATTAACTTGTGGAGTTGGTGTGGATTCAAAAGTTTTGGAAGAACTTTATCAACATAAAACAGACCAATGTTAAAAATACACTGGGAAAAATGAGAGACAGCAAGAAAATATTACAAACTGATCCTGATACAGATATGCTTCTGGATCCAGGAACTCAATTTGAGCATCCAGGGGACTTCTCTTGTATTGTTTCTTTCTATTCTTTTGGACCAACAGCGGTCACTAAATACACTATAAACTGAAGTATGAACCCGTTGACTACATCTCTGTGCAGGTTAACTTTTAAGGTTTAGCTTAATTATTTTCTTTCAAGACCCGAGCTGTCAGTGTTTATACCAAAGGCAGGTTCTTAAAAGTATAGTGATGATATTTTGCAAAACAAGCCTTTAATTTTGATTTTCCTTAATACTTCAAGGCCCAATTGTCAACATCGAATTAAAGTCTTGACACTCAAAAGTCTGACTAAAAGGCACATTTTTTTCTTCCACTATAAAATGACTGAATGTTTTTCCTTTCTTTTGGGCTTTTTAGCCTTTATTTGATACACTCAAAAGAAGTCAGAAAAGCTTGGGGGAAGAGTAGGGGAGAGACATACAGTAAATTAACTTGGGCACATTCATACCCAGCCCTCACCAATAGCCTGACAGCACAGGACAGATATTTTTTTAGAGCCTGGCTTTTATCCTGTAGTTTGCTTGAAAACAACAACAACAACAACAAACCCCAACCCATTGCAACTCAATTTTATTAATAGTACCAACTGATGATGATAGCCACCTCAAGGACCTTTATATTTTAATTACAGATCCTGCAGTATTAGAACAAGAATACCTACAATCAATCAATGTGAGACAGAGTAGACAAAAGTTAGTAATATGTAGTAGGGACATATGGAACAAGTGGAGAAGAAATGCTCAGTCCATCATGGATTAACACTTCTGTTAGAGATTGGTCACATGATCAAGTCCTTTATCATAAAGGGAAATAATATACAGGTCTTCAGATGCAGGTTAACCTGCCAACACCACACCCTGATGTAAACACTTCCACAAAACATAATACAAAATACTAAATCCAGCTACAATACCACAGTTGCCTCTGAGTGTGGTACAATCTTCTTCTTCCAGCTGCTCCCTATACACACAGCAGATTATCTACCTCCACCTCATCTTGTCCCTAGCATCCTCCTCTGTTACACCAACCCTCTGAATGTTCTCCATCACTAGACCCATCTTCTCCGTGGTCTTCCTCTTTTCCTTCTTCCTGGGAGCTCCATCTACAACATCCTTTGTCTAATAAATTCACTATCCCTCCTCTGTCATGTACCTCTACATACCTTTTTGTCTCCAAACCGCTCAACCTGAGCTGCCTCTCTTATGTACTCATTATTAATCCTGACTATCGTGGTGACTCCCAATGAAAATCTCCAATTTTACCAACTCCAGTTTGGCATCCTGGTTCTCTGTCAGTGCCATCGTCTCCAAACCATAAATCATAGCAGGTCTCACTATCATCTCATAAACCTTAGTTTTACTTTTGCTGTTATCTCCACCATCTCCACCCAGCCTGCACTCTCTTGTACACGGTTTGTTGCTTTGGATGGTCAACCCCAAATTTAAACTTATCTGCCTTCACTATTTCTCCTCCTTGCAGCTTCACTGTTACTCCTGTCTCCTTCACATATGTATTGTGTCTTGCTTCTACTGTCTTTCATTCTTCTCTCCAGAGAATATCTCCACCTTTCCAGGCTCTCGTCCACCTGCTCCCTACTCTCACCACAGATCACTCATCTGCAAACATCATAGGTAATTCCTAGGAGACTCCTGTCTGACCTCATCTGTCAGTCTGTCCATAACCACTGTAGCGCTTGCTTCCTCTATACTAATTCTTTGCACATCACTAACTTTCTTCCTTCTCTCCTCTTCTCTCATTTTTATCATTCATCAGCTTCTCGAAGTACTCCTTCCATCTTCTCAGCACACTCTCTTCACTCCTTAGTACACTTCCATCTCCATCCAATCATCCTAACCAGCTGCACATCCTTTCAGCTCGATCTCTGCCTTTTCTCCTTCCTTAGTGTCCAGGCTCACATTAAACTCATTATATGCCTTTTCCTTTGCCACCACCCCTGTCTACTCCCTTCATCTCATTTTGTCTTTGCTGAGCTCTTCCTTTGAAAACTTTACTGAATTTCCTTGTTCTACCACCAAATCTCCTTGTCCTCTGTCCAAAATACCTTCTAGACACTGAGTGTAGTATAACTTCTGTTAGTATTAGCTTACCAAAAACGCACAGACACACACCCTCAAGACAGTTGCTTTAGCAAGCAAAATAAATTAAAGAAATGCTGTCTCATTTATGCTAGCTGAGCTCCTACCTGCAACACCTGATTGAACCTACACAAAGGACAAGTGCGTGTTTTTGCCAAAATAAAAGCATGTAACTATTCACAGCAGTTGTTTTTCACTAAAAATCGCTACCAGAGTTTCTTACTGGGAAGGTGAACTGCAGCAGATGCCAGCTGTCTGTATTAATTTAAGGATTGAGAGAAGAGGTAGTTGCTGTATGAAGATCAGGTATTACTGAAGCAGCACATTCCCACAATGCTTAGAGGAGGAAGGAGGGTTTACACAAAAGAGGCTGGGATTTGTTTTAAAACACTCCCTCCCTCCCTCCCCAGCTCCATTTTTTTCCTTCTTATTTGTGCACTTGTTCCTTCGGAGACATCCTCTCTGTTTGTTGTTTTTAGCGGGCGCTGCTGACAGATAAGATTGATCTCGCTTACCTTTACCTGGAAATAACAGAAAACCTGTCTTCTCGTTCTTTCGGCTTCATTTCAATAGCAGGTAAGATGAAACCGTTCTCGGAGTTAACTATTATTGTTTAGCATATGAGCATCAAGTGGATAGAAGTAGTTAACAAGCATGAAGGGATTGCGTTAGCAAGCTAAATTAGCTTACTAACCCCGTAAAACGCAACGCTGCGTCGCGAACGCAGAAAGTTTTAAGAAGACGTGAGCAGGAAAACTGACTCGACTTGACTGTCTTGAATTTGGTCGCTAAATTAGCATAACTTCAGCTCCGTATGCCAAGTAGTGGGAAAAACAGGAGTCATAAACTTTATAAACAAGGTTGGGATACGTGTTCAGTCACCTGTTGGCGCTCCCTTCTCTCTCGACTCTCCTGGCTTTACACCTGTTTCTGTTCCTTTCGGTGAAAGCAGATTCACTATGACAGGTTCTTCAATAACATACGCACTGAATTAAAGTTACCTTGTCATACCTCACATTCACATTAGAATGTAGTCGGAGTTTAGTTCGAGAGTTTATAATTATCATGTGTAACTATCCTATGAAATTAAGAGTATTCTCTGAACTTTCCTTTTGGGGTGTCAAGTCACTAGCTACGCAGTGACATTAATCCATAACCGTTAAAAACGTACAAAAATAGGGTTATTCCATACGCGGAGTGATATTCATATACAACGTCGAACCAATAAAACGCACAGGAATGGAACGTTTTTCCTTTGGCGGAGTGATACGTAGAGCTCTGCCAGCTGCACATATATTAAAATTAGGACGTGTCGACCAAAATAACATAAAATAAAAATAAGTAAATTTTAATAAGAAATGTATCTGAAATCCATAAATTTAATCATATACAACTGAAAAACCTCAAGTGTCAGCTAAATTACAATTGCTGATAAATCTTGGTGTCCGCTGAAATGTAGGCTAGTCATAAAAGTTTTTAAACCTTGGCTGATTAAAAAAAGAAAACAAAAAAATACAGAGCATTAAGAAGCTAGTTGTATATGTAAGCATATAACTTGTAACAGTAAAAATAAAAACAATGTATGTGTGGTTTTTAAATAATGCCTCTGAAAAATATTTCTGATAGACGTGTTTATGCAGGTCTGAAACCATTAAAACTTTAGATGTAAGTTTGAACTAAGAATTTTAGACAAACCAAACATAATCAGAAAAGGAAAAATCTAAATCTGCTTAACAAAGCTTAACAGTTCTAGTTGGAAGTATAGACTGTATACGAAAGATGGAAGTAGCCATTGCAACGTCATTACACCATTTGTTTTGGTATTCGCAGCCTCAGGTCTAGCGTTTTATTGGCTACCATTTTGGGGGTTTTGAAGCCAGAAGTGGCCATATTTAGATCATATTAAGATCTGAAAGAGTTCAGGTGTTGCAGGAAAATTATAGAAGTGGCATATTAAGTTTATTATCTGAGTAAAATTGAAGCATTTGAAATTGGATTAAATGATAGAAGTCACAAATTTACCCGCAAGTTTAAGTTCACTGAAAGGTTAATCTTTCAAAGTTTTTGTGTACATAAAGCTTAGAGCTGAAGACAATTTTTGCTGGTTTTAAAAGTGAAGATTTGAGAATTTGAAGGACTGGGCTGTAGTTACGTGCTGCAGATAATTAGTGGTATTAAAAGCCCAGAGAGGCAGACAGTAATCACTGACTTTTTAAGGGCTTGTTCAGATTAAGTAGAACAAGATACAAAGCATTAAAATATGTTAAAAACACAACAGCCTTAATAAAAACAGAGTAGTTTGGGCCTGGAAGCAGGGTTCATACGTCATCACTTGACAACCGGATGGATGTCTGTGCAGGATGTGATTATTATTTATTTAGGTTTTAAAGAGGATGTGAAACATTAATCATATAAAGGCAAATTTAGATCATGGAGCCCTGCTCTTGAACACTGACATAGATGTAACACTGTGAAGCTGGATTTAAGAAATAAATACTTAAAGTTTAAGTTTTAAAAACATGTTTATCGCCATTTCTGTCAATATTGAACTACGTCATGTGGTTGGTTGTGACTAATAGACTTAGTTTATGTTGGCTAACTAGTGACAGAATCGGTAACTCAGAGGAAAATAAGGACAATAAGACCATTTTTGATCTGCACCTGGCTGCAACAATGAGTTTTATGTTAAATAACCAAAGATATACTGTCCACTTTCACTCTGTATTGTTTGGCTAGCTGCACTCAAACTGAAAAATGCAGCTGTTAGCGGCCATGTTTGGGTTTGTAAAGCACTTTTCATGGTTGAATCAGAAGAAAAAATATCCTGGGTATGTTAACGTGCTTTTTAAGGGCTTTGTACCGTATCATTAATACATCTTTACGTGATATAAAGCTCACATCATCATGTGTTTATATATCCCAGTATGCACTGTAGGTAGGTAGATAGAGCCAAATATTGATATTATCAAATTAATATCGGCACGATAAGATCAATACTTTGTTTCTATCCTCTACCTTTAGTATGTAGTCCACTGAATTGTGTTAACAAATTATTATTATTATTATTATTATTATTTAATGAAAATATATACCTCAAATTGTGGAAAGTAAAAAACTGATTTAGTTGTCATGAAAATGTTTTCAAAATTTGCAAACTGATGATTCATCTCATAAATCACGACACACTGCTCTCGCCTACATAAGCTGACTTTATAAGATATAAGTATTGGTATAGGCAGTACTAGCCATTGTATCAGATAACTGCCTAAATTTACAGTATTGCACAACAATGAAAAAAGCTCAGGCGTGTCTGATAGCAAGAGTTGTGTGTTGCCCTGCGATGACGTTTTAGTATCTAAAAAGGGAGCTACTTCAGCAATTTCCGATAAAGCACAGAATTTTGCAAAGTATGTAAGAAATCCACTCCTGATGAAGACTGGAAACAACAAACTTGTTGGGCAAAAACACACCGTACACCGAGGCTACAAAGGAGGCGATACTATCAGCTGGTGATGTGTGGCCTAAATGTAAACAAATGAATCTGCTGAGCATTACAAGCTGCATTCAGCTAGCTGCACTTCATAATGACAGGAAGTGCAAACAGTGGATGATGCGCTTACATGTTGGAAAAGCAGGGCTTTAAGCAGCTGGTTTAAAAGATAAAATAAAATAATAATCCAAGGAAGCGAATATTTTTTCAATCTTATTGTGTGACATCAAGCAGCACATTTTGTCATGTTTACAGCCGTATTCCAAAATGGAATAAATTAAATGGACCTTTTATTGAATTACAGCATCAAGTCTTTTTGAGTGGGATGCTACAAGTTTTTTTGTGAAGTTTTTCCCATTCTTTTTGGCAGAACCTCTAAAGGTCCATTTTCAGATCTCTCCAGAGATGTTCAGTCTGGGTCAAGTTTGGGTTCTGGCTGGGCGACCCGGGGGTATTTAGAGTGGTCCTGAAGCCACTCCTTACTGGTGCGCCTAACTTTTTTTTCTTAGGTCCGCTAGCCGTAATGCTCCAACAATAAGGTACACTTTTGAGGAAATGAAAGGATTTTAAGTGCGCCTTATAGTCCGAAAAATACGGTACTGAAAAAGTTCTTGTGCTTAAAGTGTTTCACTGAGCTGAAATTTAAACTCAAAATATCTCAAGATGTATAAAATAAAAAGAAAGTCAAAATTAAAAGTGCCTCAAAGGCTTCGAACTGAACATCTCAGTATCTGAACATCTTACCTTGGGCATGGGCATCTGAGAGGTTCTGCCCTTGATTATCTCTGATTGGTTTAGACCAAGATATGGGCATAATGTGTGTCTGTTATTGACCACACAGAGACATTCAGAGTTGCGGCTGGTCGTACCAACCTAGGATTTTTTTTGGCGGAACATTAGCACATTGGTGGAATGTGCAGGTGTCGCCGTGCACTATTGGATTATCTTGGGAATTCTCTACGTTATTTCCCCTTTCTGCGCATCTATGCAGAGATGCGCGTGACACACAAATCGATCGAACAGCAGCAGCACGGAGTCAGTGCTGCGATGCTTCAGCGGCGTGTTCAGCTACTCTAAGCAGCACCTTCATGATTGGTTTAGGCCACGATATGGGCATAATGTTGTCTGCTGTTGGCCACATAGACTTTCAGAGTTGCGGAGACTGTTTTATATACTGTTGGAAGATGAACAGGTTTTCGTCAAGGACGTCTCTGTATATTGCTACATAAATCTTTCTTTTGAAAAACATCCCCCCCCAACATGATGCTGCCACCACCATGCTTCACTGTAGAGATGGCATAGACCAGGTGACGAGCACTGCCTGGTTTCCTCCGCACATGAATTGAAGGTCAAATTGAATTGACCTACTGTTGCATTGTAATGCTGCTGCTATTTCAGTAGGTTCACACCTAAAATTAGGTATTAGGTGAGTCATCAATGACAGTAGCTCATTGAAGAATAGAAAAGGCCTTTCATTTACTTACACTTATAAATGCTGTGAGCACTGATAATGTTGAGTATTTTTGTTTCTATATCGTCAATCTTATCTTTATCACAGATTTTCTTGAAATATGATGGGATGATTAGCGGCTGTATTGCCCACCAGTCATTTGTACTACAGGTCCCACTACAGGCTCGAGATTTAGTGAAGGAAGGGCACCCGGAGTAAAGTCTATTCAATCAATTATAGTAATCAATCTGTTATAGAAAATAATGGAGCGGCTAAAAGGGCCTTTTGTTGACATTTAAGGGAGCTGCAGATGAGTGTTGGAAAGGCGTTAAAGCAGCATAATCGGTCTACTGTTTTTTTATATTGTTTTACAGTATATTTAAGTATTAAAAATTGCACATAATATACTTTAAGGTTTCTAAGGTTTATTAATTAGTCTCACACACTTTAATGAATTCAGGTGAACCAATAGCAGCTTGAAATGGTGAGAAAATACAGTAAACGTCTGTAATCTTATAAATTCAGACCACAAATGGAGCTGAAGGCCTTGAGGTTGGTGTAACATTTAAAGGTTTAGCCGTGCTCTGGGTTATCCGGGACTCTAACTCCACGATGCAGACACATGCTCTTGCTCCAGCCTCACATTGAGGACTCAGTAAAGGTCAGATTCACCTCTTCATACTGACAGAAACACATTGGCATGCGATTACAGCACACTGCAGTGGAGTTAAAAACACCCTGTTTCTAGTCAATAAGTAAACTGTGTGTCAAGGCTGCACAAGAGAGCAAGCACTGCAGTATTTCTCTCTCTGATCATATTTTCTACTGTAGTTATGTGTGAAATGTACGTTGTTTGGGTTTTATGAGGGCCAAGAGCAAATGGATCACTGGATTTGTGGCCTCTTCTGGCTCTGAGCTGTGGGTGGCCTTGCTGGGGCTGTCTTGCCAGGAGAAGTCCTCCTGTTGCTATGCTGCTGTAAGTCTGAGTAAAGCTACTCTTCAAACACGTCATTCACCAGTATTTTCCCGTCTCTGTCCTCTGCAGAATACTCGGCAGACTTGCCAGTCTTGTTTTTTGTTTTTATTTCCTTGCAGAGAACGACCTGTATTTCACGCTGCTCTGCTCCCTCTCCGCCCCATGTGGGTGAATCATTTGAGGTGTGGCTTCTGTCTTCAACGAGCTGTTGAATGATACAGCCACTACATGGATAACCATGTGCCATGCAGCTTAAAAGCTGGTTTTTAAAGAAAGTGCTGTAACATGATACAGTAAGGCATGATGCTGTCTTTGTATTCTCACTTTGGTTTATTTTGTAACCGTTTTGATTTATGTGGACATCATAAAAGATATCTCGCCCTTATCTGGTCTTGAGTAAATTGAGTAAATACAACTTCAGATGAACAACAACTGATTACATCTTATGTACATCCAATTTATTAATCAAAAAATAAACAAATATGCAGATGCAGTGTGTGATTCAGTTGCTGGTAGAGCCACCTTCAGCAGCAGTAACCTGAAGTAATGGTATCAGCCTCTCACATCGCTGCAGAGGAATTTTGGCCCACTCCTCTTTATAATGTTGCTTCAGTTCATTGAGGTTTGCAGACATTCGTTTATGCACAGCTCTCTTAAAGTTCCACCACAGCATTTCAATAAGGTTGAGCTCTGGATTCTGAAAATAAAACCTAAGAATCAGTGTGACTGACTCTGTCAGTCATTCATGACCCACTTTCAGTCAGGCTTTAGCTGTCCGGTTGTTCAGTCTGACGTCACTAGCCATGTCTGGGTCTAAACTCCGCTGCAGGTCCATATATCAAACGATCACTATGGCATTACTGAGAGTTGAAAAACTGTCTAAAGTCTTTCATCTTTAATAAAATGATCAGCGTTCTGCTCTACCAGGTGCAACAATTGAGTTTAACATCCAGGCATCCATGAAAACGGAATTTATGACATGTAACGGAGTTAGAAGTTAGCAGGGAGTTAGCTCGCTAGCTTCTATCTAAATACAATATAGCATGTCCTGACTGCGGGGTTTTGGAAACAAATTCAAACGTACAGCTCTGCTATCACTTCCAACATAAATGAAGACAGAAAACTAAACAGCAGTGACGTTTGTAGGGTTACTGAAGTTGGGCTAGCTGGTATATAATGATGTGCTACGTGACCGCTAGCGACACAGCTATGTTAGGATAATATAAACAAGCTAACTTTTTTTCCACTCGATAAAAGTTACCGTGAGTGTTCTCGGTGGTCAGGAACAAATGTAATCGCATGGCAGGATGCTGTAAAAGGACCAAACTTCAGCCAGGAGAACAACTGAGATAATCCATCCACAATACGAGGTTAGTCATTCATATACTGCTGCATGGGCTGGGCTGTAGTTACATCCTAAGGTTTTAAAAACTGAGCTTAAATAAATGATTAGTGGTAAAAGCAGAGGGAGGTCAATAGGGATCACTGACTGTTTTAGGAGCTTTTTGAGATTAAATAGAAGGAAATACAAAACATTAAACATGTTAACAACACAAAAGCCATATTAAACGCAGACTACTTTAGACCCGGAAGTAGGATTCGTCGCGTCATCACTGAACAACCGGGTTGGGCAGATGTCCTCACTCTTTGACGCTAAAATACTTTGGTATACATCATGGTGCACTCAGTGACTGCAAGGTGCCCAAATCCTCAGCTCTCTACTGATGTGCTGTGTTTGGTTTTTTGTTTTTTTACAGCCAAACATCTCTGCTGTCCAAAGGACATCTGTTCAGATGCAGTTTTGCAAACCTCAGCTGTGCACTCACTCTCTTGGCATACCTGACAAACAAGCCAAGTGTATTCAGTCTTTTTTTTCAATTACTCTGTCATGAACTTTTATGAACTTTAACATTTAACATGCTAACTGAGACTTCCAGAGTCTGAGAGAGAGCTCTTGGATTTTTTTTGCGGTTTCTCTGAGCATTGCACTGTCTGACCTTAAGATTATTATTATTATTCACATTATTACATGTGAATAATCTTTTGCAGTACAGAAAGATGCAGTTCGATTGTTTGGAAATGTCCTTATAGCCTTTCCCAGATTGATGGGCAGCAGCAATTGGTTCTTTAAGATTGCTAGCAAAAACATCTTTTTAGAGGTGCTAACACCTGCTTATTATCAATGAGTTGCTTTTTATTAGCAGACCTACGTCTCGCACTCTTAATTTCTGTGGAAGCAGTAACGGGTTACTGAGTTTTTCCACACAATGCTTCTGTATTTTGACTTTTTGTGAATTAAGTGCAATATGCCCCATTTTGTAGTTCATCCTAGATTGTATTTCCAGATTATTTTTGTTAAATATACTTATCTCCTGATATATAAAATGTTAGAGACAGTCAAAGTAAATAGGTAGGTACACCGCCTTTAACTTCTAACTTGCTTGGCTCATGCTGTAGCTCTGTATCCTAAAGATCACTTGTGGTTCTACAAATAAATAACATGATGGCAGCCAAAAGAATAATGTTGAAGCTCCGAAACTGCTTCTTTGAAGAGTGTGCTGCAAGTATAAGTTTAGATTTCTTCTTGTTTTACAAAAAAAAAAAAAAGACATAAGTTTGCAGGCGAGAGCTATGTGTGTTTATGAGTTGTGTCATAGTAACGTGTGTGTGTGTGTGTGCTTTAGGTGTGTCTGGCTTTGAACAGCTGCTGCCTTTCCTCCTTAAACTGTGGGGTGAAATGATGAAGCTTTGAGCTTGGGTGTGGTGGGAAACCAGTAAAATACAGATCTTTGCTGCTAAAGTTGTGACTGTTTTTGACGTTTACTCCCATCATCATTTTCTTCATTGCGTTGTTCATTCTTTTGTCAGACCTCCAGCAGGCTTTGCTGCTGCTGATTAAACACATGTAGGTGTGTGCAAAGACCAGTAGATTGTTGTCGCTGACACTTAAGCACCCATTAGCATGCGCACACTGCCAGCCAGCAGGCCCCCATATACTTTTTTTCCTCCTTTTGTTTCTGTGCACTAATTTAAGTGTCTTTTCTCTGTTGCACCCCCCTCCCTTCCCCCGCCCCTTGTCTCAGGGAAACGGTGACACGCTTAAGTTGGAAAACAAGCGAGGCAGAAGTGTTAGAAGCAGATGAGTCACTTGGGGTCACAGAAAAGAATATGATAAAAAGTCATTTGAGGGACGAGGAAAAGCTGAGTGTAAAAGGATGTGTCCGTAGTCATCTCCCTGCAGAGATGCAGATCTCTGAGTCAGGAGGAAAATGCTGAGCGAAATGACCCTTCAAAGAATAAAAGGAAATGTTGATCTGTGTTTGTGCAAGCAGCTGCTGTACCTGTGTTAATTGAATAAATGACATCACTTGTGCAGCTCCACTTGTCTTGCATAATTTTTTCTTCTTTTAGTTAGCCTGAAAGCTGGTCTGACTTGAGCTGTGTTGTCACAGTTTGCTAAACCAGTTCCCTCTACACAAGACTAGATTAGTTTTGTAACCACTTGTCTGCCAATATTGTTCTTTTTCTTTGGTAGGAAGTCTTTTTGTGTAACTGTCTGAGGACCGAGAGATTTCAGAGCCGAATAATAAAGTTATATTTTACTTTATTTCCCCTAAAATGATAAACTTGTGTTTGAGTTTAAGTTGTGGCTTCACAGATGGCAATAAGCAATCACGCTGTGACCTTCAGCGGTATCATGTTGCCCTGACTACATAAAGTTTCTGTCTAAATTGATATTCTAGTAGTTTGCTTTAATCTCCAGTCACACAGACCTGGAGACCGGTTGATTGGCCGGTTGATTGAGGTTTAATTGCTGTTGCTACGTGAAATTACTGGCCGAGAATTACCACTACATCGAAAGCCTCCTTCCATTGGGTTATCTGCAATGAAGAATAGAGTGAATGGAGTAAATGAAGAATGTTTGCCTTCAGTTGCACACTTCTACTTTGAGGCAGCTCAGAGAGTAGTTGGCGACTGTTTGCAGACAGGAATGAAGTCTTCCAAACAAGTTGTGGGTAACAGCAGCAATCCGCTAGTGACGAAGCAGCAGCAGGGGGACATTTGCGATGTAGCAAATTTGCTAGAGATTCAGTGTTTTAACCACCTGACACTTTAGTCTGTTAGCAGTCCTCATCTTTCTGCTCATGTTTCTCACAGACTGTTTTTTGCTCTCTCACACAGCCCTGGGGAGAGTATTTCTCCCCCAGCCCACAATGGCCTTTCAGCCAACTTCCTCGGTCCACGCATGACTGCCCCCCACCCCACCCAAAAACACCAAAATCAACCCCTCTCTTCTTACAGCAACACAAGCCCCAGGTGTGTACGTCCCCAGGTTTAGTTTTACTCCTGATACAATAAATAGGCTGTTTTCTAGTGAAGAAACTCAAACCTAACCACACATTCCAAGTTGTGTGATGTTTGTGTTATTCTTTGTGACGTTGTTCCTTTGTGGGGGTTTTTTCTTTCTTTTCACTCAGTAGAAATTGACAAATTAGCACAGATGGAGGAGACCGATAGCTGGAGAGATCGGTTGAAGCTCTCCAGTGAGGACTTGACTGATCCCATCAACCTCGAAGGTCAGTCGGTCAAGCACGACCTGGAGCTGCTCACAGCTCCTCACTTCTGTCACAGTCGGAAAATAATGGTGGAAACTTCCTGGGTGAAAATACCTTTTTATAGTCTTTGTTGTTCTTGTCCATAAATATATTTAACACAGTCCAGTGCTGCTTAGTTTTACTCACTTTTAATATTTTTGTATGCAGTTGTATATAAATAAGGAAAAGACCTAAATCTGTTGCTATATAAAGAAAAGTTATTAAAAGCAGATTCAAAAAAACCTGTGTAACCAGCAGTGAATCACTGACACGCACTCATATGACCACAAAGCACAAGCCTTGTTTTGTGTGTGTGTGTGTGTGTGTGTGTGTGTGTGTGTGTGTGTGTGTGTGTGTGTGTGTGTGTGTGTGTGTGTGTCATCCAGACTCCCATTATACCCTGCTGCAACTCGAGCTTGAAGCCGATGCCCAGAATTTGGAGGCAGACTCCTGGAGTCTGACTGTGGATCAGAACTACCTAAAGAACCTGAGCAAAGAGGAAATAAAAAGACAAGACATCATCTATGGTACGCTGAGCTATACTGAATCAAGTTGAGGCCTAAATGTTGAATGCTGTTTTGCTCTTTATGGGTATTTTTCTATAACCTGTCAAAATATATCCGTGCATAAATTCCTGTGTTTGTCAGCGTGTCAGAATCTTATGTCAATCACCCATTGAATTGAGAGCTCTTTCTAATGCCTATAATTATGATTACAACAGCGGTGGTGGATTCTCTCTTTACCTCATAGGACCTTTTGCTGAGACACACTTCTGCTGTGATAATAAGTACGATGACATTAGTAATTCTCTTGTCTCCCTTTGAACGCTGCTTTGACCTGCTGACCCTGTCTTTTACGCTGCATTGGGGAAACATTTAGAGTCACAGTGTTTGGTGCTGAGAAAGAAGAATATTTTATCAAGAGTTTTTCTCTTCATGTACTTCCTAGAATTGATCAAGACCGAGGTGCACCTCGTGCACACCTTAAAAATCCTTCTCGGGGTCTTCATGCACGAGCTGAGGCAGTCCCAGCTGATAGAAGAGGATCGGCTGAAGAGGCTCTTCCCGGGCATCGAATCCCTACTCGTCATCCACGAGCACTTCCTCAAATGCCTCAAAATGTGCCGAAACCAGAGTCAGGAGGAAGGAAACCCGATTAACTACCAAATATCACAGATAACAGATGTCCTCATCTCTCAGGTAAGCTGGGAAAGCAGTGCGCCGTATCTGCTTACATGTTTATTATTTACTCATCCTGAGGGTAAAATGCTTTAAGAGTTTTTATGGTAACACAACGCAAAGTGATGCGTTAAGGTCAGCTTCCACAAAATACTTTCAGGAATCTGGAAGCCATTAGAGGTCCAAATGGGGGGAAAAAGGTCCTGAAATTGGAGAATAAACAGGTTGTTCAACATCCTGAAGGATCACTTTTCCTGATTGAAATTCCAATTCCAAAAATAAGCCTATCAGAGGAGTGGCTAAACCAACAGTCTGGTTCATTCTTGAAAAAGGAATGCACTGACCAGCTCAGCTACTGAAAAAGGCCCTAACAACCACAGACAGACCTTGATAGTCACAGTAGGAGTGATTATCAAGGTCTACAAACAAGAGAAGGCTTCATGAATGGAGGTAAAAAGGGATTATAACAAGGTAAAAACCACAAGAACAGGAAGGCCAGATTAGACTTTTACTTTAACGAGAGCGTGCACAGTTCTGAAATAGATTTTTTATTTTTTATTTTTGGACAGATGACAGAAGCAGCAGGATGAATTGTGAAGCGCGCAGGGCTCTTCACTCTGCCCAGATTTAGCCCGATTCTGCAAAACTGAATGGATGTTCACCCAATATTTTCTTAAGGCAAAGAAATAAGATATTCTTCAGTGCGCAAATGAGTCAAATGAGTCTGACCTCAACCCAACAGGGCAGTTTTTCAGTGACTCAAGACAAAACTGAAGGCACAGACCCACAAACAAAGAGCAGTAAATACGTGCAGGAACGATGCAATGCCACTGACGTCATATTCCCACACACACTTTTTTTTCATGCTCCCCATTTATCAACACATTTCCTGAGTGAGAAATGAGAATCCACACAGTGCCACACTGTTATAGGCCCTCAAAGTAGTTTGGGAGTGGGTCAAAAATGCTCAAATGCTCATGTGGGATAAGTAATCTTCTTATATGCCTGATCTCAACTGGCTGTCATCAGTGTGGAGGACTAGCTGCTCTTCTCCCAAATGACAGAGCTCCTCACCCTGTCTTTAAATGAGGTGTCATTTAGAGGAAGCTCAGTTCTGCTGCTCATATTACTCAGTCTTATTCTTTAGGTCAATACCCAAAGGTGAGCCGGAGGTGAGAGCAGGTAGACCTGCTGTCCCTGGAGCCAGGCTGGGAGCTCACTGACCTTGAGCTCACTGGCCTTAACCTGTAGAGCCCGTCTAAGTGCATCCCTCTGTGAGCTGAATTTGTTGTTGGGCAAATCCAGACACCTCTGATGATTTTTACAGTCATTGGTCAGCTGGGAAGCAAGAAGGAAAGCTCGGATCTGAATTTTTCTGTTTCATATTCATTTTTCACACAAGTAGAAATGTTAGTCTTCGTTCTCTAACCTCTGCTTCTGACACAGTGTATGGAAAACTTTTTCCAGTGTAACTCGATGCTAACACAGAGGGTTCATGTTTATTAAAACGCCTACACCTGTTGTTGTTTTCTAGGTAAACTCACAGATCTGTGAAATCTTAACGCAAGTCAGCACATCAGCATATATCAATGTCCTTTTTAAAAAAAAAAATCTCTTATTTCCAGCATCCACACACCAGGAAAATGTTGTTGCGTGAATTCAGCACATCATTGTTAGTATTAACGCCTTCATATCCCTTTTTTTTTTTTTCCCCCCCTGAATTATTTCAGTTTTCAGGTTCAATAGGAGATCAGATGGTGGCTTATTACGGGATGTTTTGCGGCCATCACTTAGAAGCCGACCGCATCTACAAAGATCTGATCCAGAACAACAAGCGGCTGCAGGCCCTCGACAGAGTAAGAAATCCACACTCGCTGTTCGCATCAAGTCGAAATGATTTCCTTCAAATTTTAGCTGAAGAACAAGAGCAGGTCCGCTTTGTTTATCCTTTGTTTATCCTTGTTTATTCTTATTGTATTCTAATTTTTGCCTCATAACTTTTGCACTGTCCACTTCCTGCTGTGACAAAACAAATTTCCCACGTGTGGGACTAATAAAGGTTATCTTATCTTATCTTATCTTAAATTTAGATCAAGTGTTTACAGTATCAGGTCACAGGAACCATTGTGTCAGCTGCGTTCTTTAATACAAATTACTAAGTACGAGTTTTCAGGTACTGCAATGGAACTTTGCTTTTTCAGGCTGTCTTTGAATTCAGCCCCTCTGCAGGTTGATCATTTTCATTCCTATCAAACGATGCGGCATAGATATCCAGTACAATTATTTATTTATTTTTCTCATTGACATCTGATGTATTTTCAGCGTTTTTGACCAGTGTATTTCTTTGTAACCACACAAAGCGGCTTGTTTTTTCTTATTCTTCAACATGTTGTGTGTATCACTTTCTCTGTCTTGCTGTCTACTGTCAAACAGTGTTTGAGACTTTCTCTTTAAATGGCAGTCACACATCTGGTACTCTAATGTAATCTCTTGAACAAGCAAATACAGTAACAAATTTGATCAAGTATCTAAAATGTATGAAACTTCTTTGTTTTTATTTTATTTTTTTTATAAATAAGAAAATAGGTCAGCTGCCTCTGGTGCGGAGGTTGGGAATCTCCGACTGCTTACTGTTGGTGACTCAGCGCATCACAAAGTATCCCGTGCTGGTGGAGCGACTCCTACAAAACATCGACGGTAAAATCTCAACAGCCACCTTAACGAGACTTTCAGTGTTTAACTAAGCAACATGTCTACAAGCTGAAATTAGTGAAATCTGCTCACCTTGCTGGCTGCAGGGTTTTAAAAAGAAATAAATGTGGTTGGATCGTTTATTTCTCGCTCTTACAGCCGACACAGACGACCACAGGTCTCTCAGCAAAGCCTTGGAGTGCATCAAAAACACCATCGCCCAGGTGAACGCTCAGGTCAAAGACTATGAGAAAGCCGCTCGTGTGAGAGAGATCGGTTATCGTCTGGATCCAAAATCTGTGGGGCGGCTGAACGGAGGCGAGGTCATCCGCAGGGAGGATCTGATTCAGGGCAACAGGAAGCTGGTGCATGAAGGCGCGGTCACCTGGAAGTCATCTGGTAAACAGAAAGGTGTGTGACGAGCTCTAATGACTGTGGACGTGCGTCTGTGTATGTCTGCGTTTTACTAAATATCCAAAGTAAACAGTGACTGACGGTCCGGTCAGTTTTCCTGAGTCCCGACCTGAAAAGGATAAAAGTTCTCAATGAAAATGTCAGTTTTCAATGTTGATTTGTTGTGATAAATTCTTCATTTTTATTTTTCTTAGTTATACATTTATATGTTATAAATTTCTGTTTTATATTTTGTAGACTGTGCAGAGAGACAATAGTTTAAGACATTTTGATCTTCGAGCCGAGCTGCTGAGCTTGTAATGAGATCACAAACCAGCAGGTCTCATGTTAAACAAGCCTGAAACCTGAGCTTTTGGCTTTTTTCCTCATTTTTATTCTTTCCGCTTCTCTTGGTTCAGCATGATATTCGTGGTTATGTATATATAAATAAGATTTAGCCACACAGATTCATTTTCAACTGCATTCCTCAGCAAGTTGATGGTATTTAAATGAATGAACAAAACCAAATGCACAGAAGCGCATGAAAATTTAAACGCAGGCGCATATGTTAAATAAAACACACATGCATGTAATATATCAAAGATCAAACTTAAACTCAAACAGTCAAAAGGTGTCACAATCAAACACTTTGATCTAGTAATGGCTGTTTTATCTGTGTTCTGTCTTAAGCACATTTAATTATATGTAAACTCAACGGAACCTGTGTAGGTTTTTACAAGGCCTTGAGCCATTGAGAGCAGCAAAATAAAACAAACCCAAAAAAAACGAACGTAAATGCTCAATATAAGAGGATTGTTTTGAACTGTGAGTCATGCAAAGCTGCTCTGAGCATAATAGAGACTTTAAAGCCTGCTGCTTACAGTTCAGAGTGTGTCCTGCTTTGTGAAACAGTTTTACTTCCTCGTGCTGACAGCAACATCCATTAGTGTCGTATTCGCTTTGTGCGGCTGTTGCCTTTGAGATATTGCCACAGAGTTAAATTCAGCCGGGGGGAGAATTTGTAATAATACAAAGAGCATGTCACATGTCTCAGCCAAGTGTGACGCACATGAAGATTTCCACTCGTGTCCATATTTAGACTTATGCTTTACACATAACTTGGACCCGCCTTGTTTTCAAAATGCAGTGGTGACTGTGAAGCGATCAGCAGAGGTCAGACGGTAAACTGAGGGTAGCGTGTGTGTACTCTGGTGTGATTTTTAATGAAACTTTGAGGATTGAGTGCTCAGTGGATTACCACTTTGACTTCTCAGTGCGGCTTTTGTCAAAATCCGAAACAATCCGACAACCGGCAAAACTACTTTTTTGTCATTAAGCGATGATGAGCAGTCCTGTTGAGTCACAGCATTAAGTGCTTGTGTTGTTTTGATGCTGAGCAGCTTTAATCTCCCCCTGCAGACGTCCATGCTGTGCTGCTGTCAGATGTGCTGCTCCTCTTACAAGAGAAAGACCAGAAGTTCGTATTTGCTGCTGTTGTGAGTTCTTCTCAAACGTTAACGGCTGACACCGTTTACACACCATTTACTGTATCATTTATACATAAAAGGTTTCACTGCATTTAATAATAAGATCAGTGTTTATGATTGCGCCTCGTGCAGGATAACAAACCTCCAGTCATCTCCCTTGAAAGACTGATAGTCAGAGAAGTGGCCATGGAGGAGAAGGCTATTTTCCTCATTTGTGCACGCACCGTCGGCTTGCCGGAGATGTATGAGATCCGCATGGGCTCTCGAGAGGAGCGCATCACGTGGGAGGCCATCATACGAGAAGCGTTGGAACGGTAAGCCGAGTGCTTCTAGGAAAAACGTTCAAATCGGACGTAGTTTCTGGAAAAAGGAAGCCAGTGCAGTCTTTGGTATGAGGTCATCTCACTAAAATGACCATAGTGTAGTATCAATAGTTCTCTATGTACCCCAGGTCCTCCTTGATGGGTGGACCAGTCTGAACTAAAGTTTGCATCATCAAATGTACAGCAAAAACATTTATTATAAATTTTGATTTTATCATCTGCCTGCGAATGCACCGTTGCGTTCTCTGTTTGCTTCTGTTCACATGTGTCGCATTCAACATATGTCACCATGTGTAAATGTGTAACCAAATTTAGTCTCTGGGACTGAGTTTTGCTCGAGTGACCTCTAAATATTAGAATGAAGATTTAGAAAAGTTGTTGCAGGCTCAGTATCAATGTGTTCAATTAAAGATCAATTCTACTTTGGTTATTGGAGTCACACAGGGAAGCTTATCCAGGGGAAGCTCATTGGCTAATGATTAGTGTTGGGATTAAATAATTTGCAGTGCCTTAATAATGCTATGCTTTTTATTAATAAGTGCTATAAAGTTGTATAGTATAGTATTAAGTGGACACAGCCCTGAAAAATAAAAGCATTAGACCATGTGTCCTTGGGGATTCACCCTTCGCTCCACCCATCGATCCTTTCTGGCTTCCTTCCAGTTAGCAAGTTAGTCAGTATAAATGTTACATTTCATTCAGAATTTGGTAACATCACTGATTAAATAGCCTCCTAAGGGAGATGTTTTGGGCGGGTCCTTCCAGGAGATCAGGATGGAATCATTGCTGGAGACAGTGATTCAGTTTAATTCACTTTTATTTATATATAGCTCCAAATTACAACTGTCACCTAAAGGCGCTTTATAGCGTAAATACCCTACAGTAATACACAGAACACCCCAACAATCACACAATCCCCTTTGAGATGGCTCTTGGCGGCTGTGGGAAGAAAAGAAACCCTAACAGGAAGAAATCTTCAGTTTCTCCAGGGAGAAGTTGATCTCTGTTTAGACTGACCCTGACCAGGATAAGGTATAGATGGATTTTATTTGATGCATTTTATTTCTAAATAAAACAAATTCCTTTTCTTAAATCATGGTGAGTGAAAGCCTTCCTATTAAATTAAAAACAAGTCAATTATTTAAATTGTTTTTAAATCTGGCCATTGGTTAACATCTCTCTGATCAAAGTGTGATGTCTCTTTACTAAAGACTTGAACGTTAAAGCATTAAAGCAGCCAACAGCCAGCTTTTGTTGTCTTTGTGAGATCATACCCATTTATTTCTTAGTGTTTATATTTATTTTACAGATTATTTCTTATTGACACTTGTGCATGTGTTAAAGTGGCACGTTTCACGTCATATTCTCGTCCCTGTACAAATAAAAATGTATAAATTCTAATTAAAAATGATACATAAAAGTGGATACTGAGTAGGTTGTCTATGTTTTTCAGTCATCAGCAAGAGGTGCAGTACAATGAAATGATCACTACTCTGCAAAGGTTTCAAGGTAAGCCGGCCGAGAACATCGGCCACTTTTGTGCTCGGCAAATCCTCCGGTGTGACATTTTTGCAGTAATTAATTTGAGGGAAACTTTACCTGATTTTACTGCATACATCTTCATAAAGGAAAGGGATTTAAAAGATTTAAAAATTGCATTTTTGGAAATTGTTTTGGAGATTTGCCAGTTTTTAACTGATTTTGGGTTTGTGCTCACCCACCTTCTTTACTTAAGATTTTTTTTTTTTTTTAAATGCATTTTCAACCTGTCCCAGCCGGAAGATCAAAGAGTGTGGAAAACGACCTTCTTCCTTTCTCTTCTTGTTATAATGTTAGGTGTACAAAGCGAGAGTCACTGTGTGCTAAGCAGTGTTGGGCAAGTTACTTCTTCAAAAAAGTAACTGAGTTACAATATTCTAAAAGTAATTAATTACTTGAAAAGTAACTATTGCGTTACTTTAAAAAGAAAAAAGAAAAAAAAAACGTTTAACCCTCTGGGTATAATTGACCATTTTTAACTACTTTTGATGTTTCCTCTACATTTCACCTTTAAAATCGATTTACTTTGCCGTGTTTGGTATCATTGTTTTCAGCACAACCTCACGTGTCTGAATTTACAGTTATGTTTTCATTTTGACATACTGTATTAACACAATTGATCTAAAATCAGACAAAAAACATAAAATCGGAGTAGAAAAAGTTCTATTTTTTTTACTGTAACAACCACAAACATGTTTAATGAATCATATTTCATAACTTTAAATGCAAATATAAATTGTCAATTTTAAAGTTAAAGTTTTGCAAATAAAGTTATTTGCATCCATTTACCTTTTACCTCGATTTTTTAAATAACCATTTTAAACCATTTCATTTATCTCCAATCTACCATTCCTCTCAAAAATTCTTGAAAAAATAGTTGCTTCACAAGTCCATCTACACCTAACTGATAATAACCTTTACGAACAGTTCCAGTCTGGCTTCCGTCCTCTGCATAGCACCGAAACTGCTCTTATTAAAATAACAAACGACCTTCTTATGGCAGCTGATTCTGGTCTCCTCTCCATCCTTATTCTCCTTGATCTGAGTGCAGCCTTTGACACCATCTCTCATCCCATTCTTCTTAGCAGATTAGCTTCTATTGGTCTCTCTCATACTCCACTAGCCTTGTTTAAATCATACCTGTCTGACCGCACTCAGTTCATTCAATTAAAATCCTTCACTTCTCAGCCTTCTCCTCTATCTACTGGGGTGCCCCAGGGATCTGTCCTCGGGCCCCTTCTTTTCATCATTTACCTTCTTCCACTCGGACATATTTTTCGTAAATATAATATTCAGTTCCACTGCTATGCCGATGACACCCAGCTTTACCTCTCTACCAAACCCGATTCTACTCTTCCTCCATCTTCCCTTATCCTCTGCTTAGCTGAACTCAATTCCTGGTTCTCCTCCAACTTCCTTAAACTCAACAGCAATAAATCAGAACTTCTCCTGGTCGGCACTAAACGACTGCTATCCAGAATTAACAATTTCTCTCTCACCATCAATAACTCACTGGTCCCTATCTCTCCCTCTGTGAAAAGCTTGGGTGTCATTCTTGATAGCACATTATCCTTTAATTCACATATCAATAATGTCACACGTGCAGCATATTTCCAACTCCGTAATATCAATCGCCTCCGCCCTTTCCTCACTCCTCATGCCACTGCCATTCTCGTCCATAATCTTGTTATCTCTCGAATTGACTACTGTAACTCACTATTATTTGGCCTTACACAAAAATCTATTAACAAGCTCCAACGTGTCCAGAACTCTGCTGCCCGTATTATTACTAGGACTTCCTCTACCCACCACATCTCCCCAATCCTGAAGCAGCTTCACTGGCTCCCGGTTAAATTTCGCATCCATTTTAAAATAATCCTCTATACATTTAAGGCTATTCATTCTCTCTCTCCACCATACCTCTCCGATTTAGTACAGATGAACTTCCCATCCCGGTGCCTCAGATCTTCATCTTCTCTTTCTCTCTCTGTTCCTTCCGCTCGTCTGATTACAATGGGGGGGGGGGGGGGGCTTTTAGTTCCTGACCTCAGAAATATTAGTTCATTCCCTCTTTTTAAGTCCACCCTCAAAACTCATCTGTTTAAAATTGCTTATGTTTAAACCTCTGTATGCTCTAACTTTTATCTGTTATTCTTATTATTGTGTATATTTCCAGTTTCTGTGTTTTTATCTGTTGTACAGTGTCCTTGGGTGCTTTGAAAGGCGCTATTTTTAAATAAAATGTATTATTATTATTTATTATTAAACTATTTACAGAACAATCAGCTGTTCTGCATTCAATAAGACACACACAAATTATTTGTGCCACTCCAAAAAAATTATTTCTGTCCACTATAAAGGAGAACATCACAGCCTGATACCTGCAGGTCTGACAGCAGCAGGAGTATCACTCCTGTTTCTACCTGGAGACAGCAGTCGCCTCATTGTTCTGACACACAACACAAAACTATCCACAACACTACACACTAACTACACAAGACAACACATTAACTACACACTCCAAACAAGTGCAACTGATATAAGATGCCGTAAGCTGAACACAGCTTCAACCGTCTGTTTGTTGAAAAATAGTAACGGACCGCGTTTTCTTGTTAGTAACTGTAACGGCGTTGTAACGATAGGAATAGTAATTGGATTACTCGTTACTGAAAAAAAGTAACGCCGTTACTAGTAACGCCGTTATTCCCATCGCTGGTGCTAAGTCTATTTTTCTCTGAATAAAAGATTTCCACTGATTTATTTATTTATTTTCATGGCGCAAAAAAAGTGCTTTTGTTGTGTTCTGCTGCTCTTTAGTTCATCTTAAGGAGAGGGACGACCGCATAAAGGAAAGTCTGACAGAGAAGCAGCAGCTCTTTGCTGCTCTCTATAAACATGTGACTGGACAGGAAACCCCCTGTGATGGACTGCATCTCGTAGGAAGCGCCAACGACCTCCAGCAGCGGGAGATGCTGTTGAACACAGCCATCGACGAAGGTGAGGGAGCGACTGAGATGGAGGTGGACTCAGTTTTGTTGTAGTTTCCGGTTGTTTTGTGTGATGTTGCTGGAAAACAGCCGCGTTTTTAAGGTAGAAGACGTATGCTGAAGGTGTGATCTTATCTTTTAAGGAAGAGATTAAAGAATTGTTTCTTTTTCTTTTGTCAGTGGAAATCCTGCAGAACCTGCTTGCCTTGAAGACAAGCAACACAAACGCTCCCGTGGATGAGAGTAACGCACGGGGAGGAGTGGCAGATAGTAAATCTGCAGCTAGCACTTGGAAATGTAAGACTGATGTGCTGTCCTGCTTTGTGTGTGGCTCTTATAGGACACATGTATACTAAAGTAACACAGCTAATGCAGAATCAAAGCTGTGACATGTTTAACTTGTGGTGACATCAGTGAATGGAAAGCTGCCTTGTAATTTTCTCAGTTACCTGATGGAGGTATCGGTGGAAGTGTGTGGTGCCCTCTTTAATCTGTCGGCTCCCTGCTACATAGTTTTTGATTGTACCGATTAGAGCTGATGTGAGCATGACACAACTGGTCTCACATCCAAAGATCGGCAATACGCTTCTTTCAAACGTACCACAACCACTACCCATGATCTGCTAAAAACAAAGACATCCAAAACCTGCAGTGACATCGAATATGAATGATGAGAGGATTTGTTTTTCTCAGATGGCGAAGAAGCTGATGACCTTGAAAATTTCAGTCCCCCGACTATGAGCCACAGCTTTAGTGACCAGCTGCAGCAGCACCACTCCTCCGAAGGCCCAGAACAGTCTGTGAGTGATGTGAGACGATGTGAGAACCTGACGTCCATCCTGTGGTGAAACATGAACATTTACACCATTTGTGCTTTTTCTTTTTTTACTTCCAGGCTGATGAAGAACCCCACGATGCCTCGCTGCTACATTTAACCGAGGCTGAGGTCAAAATCTCATATCTATCGTCTTAGTTACTGCAATCGTTTCCTCTGTTTTATTCATGAATAAATGTTACTTTTTTGCCCCCCCTCTTTTTTTTTTCTCTTTACAGGTTTATGACAGGGTGATAATGCTCGGGCAGATGCTCTATAGCTTAAAAGTAAAGCAGCTTATCTTAAATTCGGATGTTTCTCTATTTGGTATCAGCCGGCTAAATTAAACTTTCCATCGTGCAGGCAATCGTTGCTCAACAGGACAGCGAGAACGCGCTGCAGCACGCTTTCCAGTCACAGAACCAGCGGGCTGCTACCTTCAGCAACGCTTTGTATGAGTACGAGAAGCAGCGCAGCTTGGAAAAGCAGAGGGAGGAACTCAACAGCTTGAGCAAGCAGCAGGCGCAGCTTCGAGAGGAGCAGCAGCACTGGGAGAAGGAGAAGGAGCGGCTCAGGCGCCAGATGGAGGTTCAGGAGGCTCAGCTGAAGCAGAAGGAGGAGGAGTGCAGGAAGTTTGAGGAGAAGCTCAGCGAGGAGAAGACCGAACTCGACGTGCTGAAAAAAGAATACCAGCAGGACCTGGAGAGACTGAGGGAGACCACAAGATCACTGGAAAAAGAAAAGGAGCGGCTGGAACAAGACAAGGAGCGCTTAGATAAATTTAAGAAGAAGTTCATGCCAAGCTACGACGATCCCACACAGGTGAGGAATGGGATTGGAATTAGATGAATGCAACATTTATCACCATTAACGGTGTGATTGTGTATTCATGTGGCCATTTTTTTGTGTCCACTGAGCTAAACAAAAGGAAATACAATCTCCAAGTACGATCTAGTGAGGAAACATTACACCAAGGCAAATTCAAATGTGAAAGAAAATTTAAATTGCGTATTTATTTTTTTTTCCCTCCGAAGTGTTTGATGTACTCGTCATTCAGGGGAAGCACAGTGAACGGAGGCCCTCTGACCTCAACGCTACAACTCTACACAAAACCGTTCGATTCTCTGGAAATCCCCCCAAAAGTTCCACCGCGCAGGGAGAGCATCTGCATACACCCGGCCAAACCCAGTCTGCTCCCCAACCTGGTCAGCACCACCAACCAGGCGCTCAAACCTGTACCCGTGCAGCAGAAGATCCCCACAAAACTGGCCAAGGAGAAGGACAAAGTCTCCAAGAAGAAAACCCACAAGAGGGCCCAGAGCGCAGGTCAGGAAATAGGTTAACGTTTAAAACCTGAAGTTTGAAAAATATTTATCAACACTTAATCTGAAGCCAGCTGTTACACCACATGGCTGTGAACTGAAACCATTTCTCACTGTGTTTCTAATTCCAGCCTCTATAGACCTGAGCGAGGTGGCGCCCATCCAGGTGACGGTGAAAGAAGGAGGAAGTCTGAGGTTCCAGAGAAAAACCAGTCCTCAAAGGATCATAAATACAGGTACGACCGGAGAAAAATGTAAAAAATGTTTTTACTTGGTTGGCTAAGAAATAAGTAAAATAGATCTCAGTATGTGCTAAACGTGCACAGTCATGGCTGGGAAAAGCTGCAGGAGACACAATGAGCAAATCAGACTCGAATCCCAGAGAGTATAAACAAGTTTTAAGTTTAGATTTAAAAGACTGGATGGAGGGAGCAGATTTGACTCTTCAGTATTTCACTTGTCAGTATTTTTTTAACTAGAATTATTGTGACTGTGTGCACGGAACTTGTGAACTCGTTGCCTTTGAAATGTGACTGAGACCAGGTCTACGACCGCTAGCAGTCAGTTGCCATCTTCCAAGCAACCTTTTTTTTTGTGTTAACACGGCAGTAAAATTGCAATAAGACAGGAGACATGTTCATTTTGTGTGTGTGCTCAGTTTGGCAGTTACTCCTGTAACTTCTGTAATCTGGTTGTGATGCGAATAACTGTGAAGAATCAGCCATCCACATCACATTAAGTAGTTGTATTCAGAGTCCAGCCAAAAGCGCAAAACTTCCTCCACAAATAGTGATGTAGTTCCTGCAGGACAGCAGTTTACCTGCAATATGATGTGGGCCACCTTGCATTTATACAGAAATGGATCCAGAGTAAAAGCAACGAGTGGCAACGCCCGTGATCGTATTTGTAGTGTTCATCCTTAGTTCACGAATGACTGAGCAGCACCCTCTTGTGGAGAGTTTGTACCTTTTCAGTTTGGTGGCACAGAACGGACGTGACTGAGGTCCTAATAATGAGATCCTGCTCTCATGTCTCATAAACAGGAGGGACATAAAATTAGAAATGTGGTCATTGCAGTGGGTTGCACTGCTACACCTGTACAAACTGCCGCCTCAGTGATAAACACCACTGAATTTGAGCTTTTATTTCCCTGGAGTGCTGGATTTGTCTTCTTTCTTCCTTCAGATACTTTCAGTCCTCCAGCATTTGTCCAGAACGTGAAGACGCCTCAGAACCTCAACAGACGGAGGAGCAGCGACACTACTCCACCAGCTCCACCTCCTTTCCCCAAGGACATTGCCAAACAGAAAAAAGAGAAGGAAATCTTTCTTTAACCCTAAACTTCAGACCATTGGGCGAGTCTGGAATTATAGACGGAGCGTGTGTGTGTGTGTGTGTGTGTGTGTGTGTGTGTGTGTGTGTGTGTGTGTGTGTGTGTGTGTGTGTGTGTGTGTGTGTGTGTGTGTGTAAAGAAATAATTGTAAACAAAGCAGATGTTTGATGAATGTATACACCGTCCTTCTAGACCATGTTGAAAGAGTGAAGACGTTTGGCCACGTTTGTACATTTGAGAAAGATCTTATTTTGTATTTTTATGGCCAAAAAAAGTGTTCTTTTTTTTTTTTTTTTTTTAGTCATTTTTGTTTTAAAGTACGATCTGTAGCCACGTAGCACTCGTGTCTTAAGCTCTTGCTTTTATATAGTCAACGATGGTGTGTGAGTGAGCAGTACATCTGACAGATTTACCTATTTAAAACTGAACTGTAAAGCATTTTATTTTACTTTTGTTTGAGTGAATCAGATATCAATGATTTTAAATTTTTTCTTTTTTTTTAACCTGCTGAGCATGTGTACAAATTTGAAGTGTGTGTGGAAGTAGTGTGAGCGCATCGTTAAATGAACATGAACAAAGGCTCAGCAGATTGCATCCACAACACTTACAACTCTATTAAAATAATGTTCTGGGGATGTGAAATATTTAACCTCATGTACCTAATTTTCTCTGGTAGAAACACTCTCGCTCCTCTTTGTTCCATGTAAAATATTTGACATGTCGAGGAATAAAAGCAGGCTGATTTTACAGTCGTGTAAATTTTTTGTTGTTGTTTGTTTAATGACTTTTGCTGAGGGTTGAGCCTCTGAAAATAAAACTAGATGTGAAAATCATTTTAGGCAGGTGGAAGTTATAATTACTTCACTTTTTACTTGGGTAAAGAGTACAAAGAACACAAACACTCATCACACAATCCACTACGAGCAAGCAATGGGTGATGGTGGGGAGGAAGAACTGCTTTCTAACAGGAAGATGCCTAAAAATTGATTATCTTAAAATTCAGTTTTTCTCTTTGGTAATTTTAAGTTAAAATGTGGACTTTTTTCAGCGAGGGAGAAAAGCTAAAACAACCAAGGATCAGTAAAAGTTAGAGGATTATTTTGAACAGCAAAGCATGAGTTAGACTCCAAGAATAAAAGTTATCTTTGGGGTGCAAGATGAGGTGATTAAAAACACCAACCTGGCTCCAGAGTTTGAGGGTGCTATTAAAATATATAGCAGCACATACGTCACTAAAGGGCCTTTTGCAAAACCACTAATAGTCTGCTGGTTGATCAGATAAGTGACCCAGAGTAAATGGACACTCTCCATCCTCCACTGATGAGGTGACAGAGGCTCTTTGTGCTTGCTGTTAATCTCTGCAGGGACTTCTCACAGCTGGAAGGCCACAAAGAAAAGACTCATTCAGAGTCTGGAAGGAAATGTGAACATAAATCACCCCGAGATCAGCTCCTGGGGCGGGGGTCCAGCTAAGCCGAGAAGGTTCCTGGCTCAAGTCTGCTGGTCCTGGCTTTCTCCTACAGCCCAAAGGCCAATTTAGACCATAACAAAAGCAGAGTCCCACCTGTCCAGCAACAACACATGGGAGGTGTGGCGGGGCGTACAAGACTTTATAATCCACAGAGGCTCTGAAAACAGAAAACTTGAGTGCTCACAGAGGAGATAAATTGCCTCTTCGCCCACTTGGAAACACCACAACAGCAGCCCTCATCTGCTTCAGGCCTGCTCCCATCCACCTCATTCCTGCACCGCTCCACTCACTTTACGGAATATGATGTCAGACGTGTATTCTTAGCAGTGAACCCCAGGAAGGCTGCCAGTCCAGACAGAGTACCTGGCAAGACGCTAACAGCGTGTGGCCACCAGCTCACCCTCATCTTTACCAGAATATTCAACCTCTCACTAGACTGGGCACCCTGTCTAAAATCAGCCACAATCATCCCAGTGCCGAAGAAGTCTCCCGTCACTAACCTGAACAACTACCACCCTGTGGCCCTCACTCTGGTAATCATGAAATGCTTCGAGAGACTAGTCCTTCAGCACATCAAGGACTACCTCCCCCGAGACCTCGACCCCTACCAGTTTGCATATCATGCGAACAGATCCACAGAAGACAGCATCACCATAGCCCTGAGCGCTGAGCCCCCTCCTGTATTGTGTCTACACCCACGACTGCAGTTCCACCCACCACAACTTCATCATCAAGTTTGCTGATGACACCACGGTAGTCAGATTCATCTCAAAGGGAGACGAGGCAGACTACTGAGAGGAAGTCCTGAAATTGGCAGCATAGTGTTCAGAGAACAACCTGGCACTGAACACCAACTTGTGGACTTCAGGAGGCACAGCACTGACTTAGCCCCCCTGTACATCAAAGGGGAGTGTGTGGAGAGGGTCCACACCTTCGGGTTTCTCAGTGTCCTCATCTCCGCTGACATCTCCTGGACAGACAACATCACAGCAGTCGTCAAGAAGGCCAGCAGCGGCTGCACTTCCTGAGGCTGCTGCTGAACTTCTACCGCTCATCCATTGAGAGCCTGTTGACATATTGCATCACAGTATGGTACGGGAGATAAAGTGAGGCTTCAGAGAGAAGTCAAAGCAGCACAGAAGATCATCGGCTGCCCTCTCTCCTCCATGATGGACATTTAGTCCTCCCGCTGCCTCAGCAGAGCAACAAAAATGCGCTACAGGTGCATCAGCATAAAGACTGACAGACTCAAAAATAGTTTCTTCCCAAAAGCCATAACCACCCTGAACTCACACATGCACTGACAATACAGTCCCACCCCGATTCCAAGGCCTTCCCTCTATAAACAGACTACACAACTATCATTACTGTGCAATAGTTTACGTGCAATAACCCTGTAACACTGTAAATATATCACACTAATTATTAATTCCCCCCATATGTATATTTTATATATTCTTTTGAATACTGCTCATATGTATATAGTGCAGCAGAACTGAGCACCTCACACCCGTTTCTTTTACCACGTTTGCACTGCGTAGGAGATGCTCTGTATCTCATTGTACATGTGTATAGTGACAAAAGGCATTCTATTCTATTCTATTCTATTCTATTCTATTTGAGATGCAGCAGTGTGTGGATATAGAGTATAGATAAAGTGTATAGAGTAGATCAGTCTTGAAAAGTGTGATATAAGAAACACAGCAGGCCTAATATTAAATACAATGGTTCTTTATTATACATATGCCTCTGTGGAGGCATTAAAAACCACTGGGTGACACCAAACTATCCTGGTGAATGAATAATGTCGTCCAGAAAACTGTTCAATCACATTCGGACACCGAGGCCGGACTCACTCGCAGCACGCTGCTGTCCAACATGATGCCCTCGGGTCAGACAAACAAAAGCAGAACAAATATGGGACAAGTAGGTCGTTACCATGGTTTCCGTATCTTTAAACCCTTATAATTATGCATAAACATACACGTACACACACATGAGCCGACAACAGGCCGTTTCATGAGTTAAAATGCTGTGCAAATGTTTCAATACAAACTAAAAACAACCAGAACCACATACTCTCCAGTTCACACATGAAACTGCAGCACTTTGAGTCCAGCACACGGTTTTCAGAGAGCCTCCCCCCACCCCCCCACTCCAGACGTGGACACGGTAAGGCCAAAAACCCAACTCTTAATATAACACGAGCACCTCCCGGGTGATGCAGACTGCAGCGCTCAGCAACATTTACAAAGTCTGGGTCATATATCTGGGCTAAAATCAAAATAAAAGCATGCAAACACAAAATGTAACAAAAGCTTGATGAGAAAATAACAAAAGTGCTTTGGCTCAGTCAACAACCAGGTTAGCACCACATTTTAAGGGGTATGAAAGTTTTCAGCGGCTTCATGCTCTGACTCTGGGACACACGCTTCAAAAAGGGCTTTTTAAGGGGATTTAAGTCTCAGTGCGTTTCAAATTAAGTGCTTGAAAATTGATGGGCTTGCAGAGCTGCTGCCATCGCTTTCTCGTGTTATGACCCAAGTCATTTTGCTGTATGTTGTTTGTGCTTATGTAAGTTCCAGGTGGAGGCAGATAATTGGCTAAGCATGGAATGAGGCTGGCTGCCCCGCCCACTTTCTATTTCCAAACAAGCTGTGCATTTAGCCATGGGTCTTGTGTTTAGTGGTGAGCTGTGTGACCAAGTTACTGTGATGAGAAGAGCTTGGTTGTCTTGTATTGATTGTAAACCTTGGTGATCTGGTTGCTGTTGGGGTTTTCTTTTAAAACCTTTTTCTCCTGTTTAGCTTAGTGAAATTTTCTTTTGGGTTTCTCGTCATAGGTAAATCAGTTCTGTTTCATTTCTGGAGTGTTTTGTTTGTTGTTTTGGCCATTCCCTCCCTGCTGCTTGCTATCTT
The DNA here is from genome assembly GCF_964374335.1 of Astatotilapia calliptera. Lineage (NCBI taxonomy): Eukaryota > Metazoa > Chordata > Actinopteri > Cichliformes > Cichlidae > Astatotilapia > Astatotilapia calliptera. The sequence goes on from NC_137439.1 coordinate 13,399,862, forward strand.
TGGAGATTAATAAAATATCTGGTTGTTGTGAAACCGCAATCCTGTGGTAGCGTTGGTCTTTCCTTGGGAGCAGGCAGTGTGGGCATTACGTTTCCTTTTCTTTTTTTTGTGTTGCGCTCCGGTTTCCCCTTGGCTGGGTTGTAGCCAGGACCTTTAAAGCCCGGTCACACCAGAAAGACGAACAGCTAAATATTTGGGTCCGAGGCTTGGTGACTGTGGCAACAAACTGGATCAGAGTATCTTTCCACACCTCTCTGTCATCAGAGAAGTTTTAGCACTTTATTCTGAAGACTGAGAAAAATTTTATATTCGTTCGCTAACAGGAGCACCTTGAGGTCAAACACATCTGAGTCTGCTCTTCACTCGCATAGTAATTGTTCGATTTAGGATCCACTGTGGTGCAGAGAGGCAAAAACTACAAAATAAATGTGCCTTTCTCCAACAAATTATGAACCTGGCACTACCTTTAACTGCTAGATAAAAAAAACTGACTGCTATTTAGAATTTTTTTCTTTTGTCCAAAAGCAGAAAACAATGTTCGAGATGCCTTATTTTACAAGTTTTGTTTGTGTGATCAACATTTCAAAACCCAAATACTCTGTTTCTTATACATAAATGAGAAGCTGGAGCAAGAATGAATATTTAAATCTTTAATTTTCTGTTTGCCACCTAATATTTTACCATTTCTCTTTTTTCGCTCCATCAGGTTAGTTGGATCCTGGAGTTATTTGTATGAGACTGATCAGGCACTAAATACATTTTTTGATTGCTCAAAGTTCATTAAAGTTGGTTTTCAGGGGTGCAAAACATGCAGCTCACGGCTCACTAATTAATTCATTACCACGATTCCTTTAATAGCGATGCCAGTATTTCTACACAGCAACTACTACTATCGCTTATTTTTTTCTGCTCTAGACATGCCGTTTGAATTGTGAAGCACTAAAACCTCCACATGTGAAGTTTTTTCCCCTTTTCTCTGATCTGTAACACGTCAGGGTGCTCATTATAATTTATTACGATAATACGATTTATTAAACAATAGGTCAAAAACATTTTTTACTCAGGTTTAGATCTCAGCTTTTAAAAGGTCTTTTTTTCACCATAAACCACTTCTTAAATGTAAAGAAAACCAAAAATCAGGAGGGGTATTTTTTTTTAATCTGCCATTTAGCTCTGGTGTTACTGGTCAAGTTATACATTGCACTGTTATTTGCTGGCGTGACGGGGTCTTTAGGTTGGCACAGAGCTGAGAGGAGTGGAAATATTTATTGTTTTCTCAATGGAGTAGTGTAGATTGACTTTTCACTCACCTTTTGGGTGGTGCAAATTGTATGTTAGTAGGAGGTGGTGATGGGACTGCTTCTGTTTGTCTGTGCCCGGCTGAGCCCGACATTCAGAAAACACAGATTCGTACTTGGCACCGAGTGCAAACAAGCATGAGTATGTGAAATGTCCACTGACTCGGACACACTGTAGAAAGAAAATGAACAAAGTAAACACGGTGAAATGGAAAAGTGCCGTACTAGACGTTATTTCAGTTGGGTTTTTTTCCCCTCTTCATTGCTCTCCACCGGGGGAGTTTTCTGAGGCGGGTCCTGGGGGGAGTCTTCACTCTGACTGGCTTGCTCCTCTGCGGTTGGTGACTCTGGTTTAGCTGAGGCCTCCTTGGTCGGCGGCGCGGCGGTTTGTGTGCAGTTGATCGGTGCGAGCACTATGGCAGGCTGCAAGGGACAGAAAACAAAAGCCTGCATGAGTGAAGGGCGCCAGGCTGAACACAAAATTTAATGACAGGAGCTACAGGAGAGCAGAAGGCAAACAGAACCAAACGCTACACAGGCACAAATTTAACCCCAGCTAAAGAAGCTTTGTGCCCTCAGAGGTATTCGCAGGGATAGAAACGTCCCACTGAGGTTTTTAGCCCCATCAAGCTACGCAGAAATAATCTACATCAACATCAGCCCCACTAATGGGAGTCAGAGTTTCCCATGTGATCACTACTTTATCATCAATGCAGAAATGAAGCAAGGTTAAGAGAGCAGAGGGAGGTACTACGAAGCAAGTTCATAAAGCCAGGCTTACTTTGTGTTAGCTGGCTCAACAACACCTAAAACCCCAGTCAGAGGTAACAGGCATCTCAACAGTGGTTTTCAGCTTCCTGTGTTAGCTCAGGTTTTCTGCTTCAGGCTCTGAGCATGCTCACAATAAAGAGCAGGCATCTGATGAAAGTTATTTTACAGATTTAATATTCTTGTTTGTAGTCCTGATAAATGGACAACAAACAAACAGACCGACTTTCTAATCTGTGTTTTTTAAGCTAGAATTTCAGCAGGCTTGGCAGCAGATTTAAATAAAATACAAAAACAATCGTTTTCTGCATTAGAAAATAAATGCTAACATATTCCTGCCTCTCTTTCGGGGGTTATAGTGAAACACAGCTCTACCATGTATGTAATCACTTATGTATATACAAAATTTTTTATTCCTGTGCTAATTTTATTCTTTTTATACAGCTGCTGTAACAATAATTTCCCTTGTGGGAACATGAATGTATATATCTGCACATGGCATGTATAAAACCTATTGCTCCAGCAGAGAATCTGAATCTATCTAGAATCAGTGAAAACGTGGCACTTTTTAAATAGCTTCAGTTACCATGGTGATCAAGAAAGCCACCCCCGGGACACTGAAAACTCTGACTTAAGGCTCGACGTAGCTCACTAAGCCATTGATTTCGCTTCGTAGTACGCCCGTCGGGGTGTTTGATGGTAGAATGAAGCCCGGTTTGAATACCTGCAGTGACATTCACAGACAGCTGAACCCTCAGCAGCAGACTAGAGCACACCCACAGGGTGTGAGTAGGTGAGGAGTAGCGATGGGTGAGGAGTAGCGATGGAGGGGGACAGTGAAAACAGAAAGAAGCAGTTGGAATGGATGGAATTATTTAAAGGGGTTACTCAACTTGAAATTCTACTTTAGTCTGCATGTTATTTAAACCTAGATTTTTTTTTCTCCTTTTTTTTTTGTTAAGTCTTTTTGTTCTTCCGTAGTAGGCAGTCATATCAAACTGGTATTCACCACAAATCCACTTCCAGTCCAGAACTGGGGCAACTCCCTGCGCCATAGCGCAATACTGAGGCTGGTGAGCAGAGTGCAAGGCACCAGGTAGAGTAACGCCGGTTGACCCATCTGCATCACGGCCAGCGCCACGAAGGTGATCAGCAGGCCGATGCCATAAGCTGACGGGAGAGAGACAAAGACAGACGTCACTTTAGCTCCTGCAGGTGTTCTGCAAGCTGGTGTGCTGCTATATTCTTATTAACAGGTCGTCCTTGGCCTGCTTCTACCTTACTGAGCTACAACCATCAGAAAAGTTACTGAAGTCTTTTGTTCCTAGACTTGTTCCTAAAGCTTGTACCAGATCTGGCAGGAAAATGAACTGAAGTCCTCAGGAGAGGAAGTGCTGATGTTTTCTACTGGCTAGTCTTAACAATCTGTTTATTACATTACAAGCACCACGGTCATTTTTCTCGGGGTAAAACGATGAGTTGAACTACAGAGCAGAACCTCCCCTTATCAATGTCATTCCCACCTGAATGAGGCTCATCATAACATCAGCATTTCACAGAGTACAGCCCACCTCCATCCCCTCCTCCAGCCCACGTACGTACCAACTGTACAGGCCATGAAGTAGATCCTGTAGGATTGTGTTAAAATGTCAAATCTGTGACAGTACACAACCAGCAGACCTGAGAAAAGAAAACCAAAGAGGCATTCAGAACAAAGGGAACGACTAACAGCAGTTTCACAAAGCTTTCTTAGCAGACTTCCAGTTTTAGTATTTGTTTTAAATTCTTTGATGAAAATCTCTCATCCGTGACAGACTTACTGTTGGACAAGCCCTTGCTCTTATTTTCAAAGCATGTGAACTGTGTCATCATAAAACATTTGATTTGCATACCTGGTACTAAGATATCTCCGAAGCCAAGCAGGGAGAAGGGGCGGTCACAAAGAGCCAGGGGGGAGGAGTTTAACCGTGGCACTTTAAGCACCATGGGAAGCTGGGGAAAACACAAAAATTAACATTACCATCAACTACTGAGCTGAGAGGGGTGTTTGGAGGACTTAACCGAGGTGTACCACGTAGGCTCACCTTTTCATGTGTGGAGGAGTCAGAGGGACCAGCTGCTACCTCCACCATTATACTTTGCCCACTCTGGAGAAAAGGTAAGGAGTAAAAACACAAAGAACACAGCAAACAACAACTAAACTAAAGAGACGTGTGTGACAACCTGACATACCTTTGTGAAGGAAGGTGTAATAAATACGAAGAAAACATCATAGACGAACAGGACGGTCATTAGTAAAGTGCAAGCCTGCATCAGGGAGCAAAAGAAAACAGTTTATGATCAAACTTTTATTAAAACAATCAAACACAGTTAAAAACCTTTCAAAAAAAAAAAAAAAAAAAATCGCGTTGTGGTTCAGATCTGTCACCTTAAATGTGGGCAGCCTGACTGTTTTGAGCATGTAGAGACAGAAGGCGATCCCCAGGGCGTCCTGTAACACCCACGCCCACCTGGAAGACACATAACACATTAGTCAGCCAGCACCATCACCATATCATGTACCTCAAAGGCGTCATTACACACAGACTTTACGCCACCCGACACACACACCCACAATAATTCTGCCCTCAAACCAAAATTCTTGGGTGCTGGAAGAAAGTGTGCAGCACAGCCTGTAGGAAACCAACAGCTTCAGCTCTTTTGATACTTCAGCAAAAGCATCTTTCCAAGTGAAAGTGAAAAATTTCCCCCCAAATATAGCACCTACGGGGTCACTCTGAATTTTAAACCAGAAGATATGCACTTCTGGAGAAGCCCACAATAATAATTCCTTTCTCAAAAAGCTGAAATAGCCCGAGTGGTGACACTTCTGGATTATGTGATAAGGTATCTACTATTAGGGCTGGGCCATATCATACCGTTCACTGTAATACCGGTATAATGTTAGGAAATGATAAGAAAATTAAATATCGCAATAGAAAATGGGTAAAACGCGCATGCGCAGTGCCTTTGTTTTCATACGCACATGGTGGAAAAAAGCATGGCGGCGACAGAGAATGAGAAGGGCGAAAGCGGATCGCTGAATAAAACTGATGAAGCAGAATTGGTTTGTAAAAATGCTGCAACTTCAGTGGTGTGGAACTGGTTTGGCTTTCGTGCCCTCAGATACACACCAAATCACATTTTTTGGTAGAGCATGCAAGCGGGCCGTCGTTATTACCGAACCGAGTTTATGTGGTACATGCCGCTCAAAAATCTGTCAAAAAATGTTTTAGTACGACTTTGCTAAGTTACGAAGCCGCACCGCTTGATGGATTGTCAGAGCATTATGGTTACCGTAGTCGGGAGCCTCGCCGAGTGATACGTACTGTGCTTGAACATAATATTACCGTACTGAGTGTGTATAACCTCTTTTTAAGTTTTGTGGATATTATACATGGTTATGCTGAGGACATGTCGGCCAATTTCCTAAGGACCCCAAAGCGCTTCACACATTCAGTCATCCACCCATTCACACACACATTCACACACTGGTGATGGCAAGCTACATTGTAGCCACAGCCACCCTGGGGCTCACTGACAGAGGCGAGGCTGCCGGACACTGGCGCCACCAGGCCCTCTGACCACCACCAGTAGGCAACGGGTGCTGGGTGAAGTGACATTATTAGTACAAAAAAACCCCATCAAAGTTGTGGAGTTGTAAAGTATTTTGTCTCGCATCAGTTATATTGTTATGGCAAATTTTCAAATCTATATCGTGATAAATATTTTTGGACATATTGCCCTGCCCTATCTACTATGAAACATTTAGTCACAGGTTATGGTTAAAAGTTTACTTTCTAATGTGAGCCAATTCTGATCTAAGTTGAAAGGGCCGCCTACAGATAAGGCTTAGACCATGGCTATTCAACTAAGAAGTTAGTTGGGCCAGATTTTCAAACAGAGGAGTTTATCTGGGCCAGATATTTTTTTGCAGCCAGTAAGCAGCAGATCATGATCAATTTCAAACCCACACAACTGTATTGAAAAACAAGTAATTTCTTTTATTCCTTTTCCCCTGTAAATCTGGTGACCTCTCAAAAATGCACATCGAAAGGTTCATTTATTTTAAAAAAAAAAAAAAAAAGGAAAAAAAAGGGAGGTATAACTAGCTTTTTTTATTTTGCACATTTGAAATAATAATAATAATAATAATAATAATAATAATAATAATAATAATAATAATAATAATAATAATAATAATAATAATAATACTACATTTGGACATTTCCCTTTCAAATTAAAATAAATATTTTGCTGACCACTCACTTTTCCTGCCATGAATGGAGCCCCATCTGTCACAAGTATACAGACACGCTTCATATCCAGACCATTTTCCTCAAAAAGAGCTGAAATCTTCTCAAACATTATTTCGCCAGCTGTGTGTCCCTCTAACGGTAGTAAGCCGAGCAATTTTCCATCCAAAAAACGGACATATACGCATAACTGTGCATTATCAGTTCTGTCTGTGAACCCATCTCCTACTATAGACATTAAATCAGTTTTCTTCAGGTCATCTGACAACATTTCAAACTCGTCTGACGCCAAAACTTCACAGAACTTCAACTCGATGAATATTTGAACTGTCTGACAGGGGTACGTTTTTAATAGCAGATGTCACACTTACTTTAATTTTTTTTGTCACTTATTACCGCATCCACCACGGCCAGCATGCAGTATTTCACTGTTTCAGAATCTTCGGCAAGAAGCAAACACGAAGGGAAGATGCTGCAGCTCTCTCTCGGGCTGTACAGGACCCTCACCATGGTAGTACAATTCCAGTTGTAAGATTATTAAACTCGCAATTAAACTGTACTTGCTGTTGTCACATCATACATTACAATGATAGTTTAATATATTTACATCACGGTGCATTGTGGGTTAAATATTGCTAGGCTACTAGGAGTGTTGCATTCACAGTCTACACTACGCTGTAGGAATTTTTAATTTTTTAAAATTAATTAATTAATTTTTTGCGTTTTCTGTGTTTCTGCCAGGACCACAGGCAGGGCCACTCGCAGGTTGCTTCTGGGCCACATGTGGCCCGCGGGCCGCCATTTGAATAGGCTTGGATTAGACCCAGACAGAGGTCTAGGTTTTTATTTTTTTAAAGCTATCGCAGTTATTACTATCGGTATATCCTGGTTATTTCCCACCGCTGCACATGTCAATCAATAGTATTCCTTACTCCCATTCACCTCAAGTTAAACTTCGTACCTGACCTCATTTTTCGCCTCTCATGATTATTCCCCCTTTAATCGCTACAAGCTGGTGAATTTGACCTTTTCTTCTATGACTGTGAAGCCCTGCAGCGCCTTTGTCTGTAGCTGTAGTGGAATGAATTCAATTGTTTTTTAAATTTTGTGTTGTGCACTCACTGGTCTTCGTTGCGAAACACCATCCAGATGATGCTGACACCAATGCAGAGGGCCGACAGCAGCAGCATGCGGATCTGCGGCCGCTTGTGCAGGTACGGCAGGTTGTTCTCCGGGATCCTATTTTTCCAAAACATAGGTCAGATGTCAGCCACTACACCACAGCACTTTCTCTCAGAGAAATACAGTCACTGTTAAGCATGAAATGCAACTAAAAAGTGTTTTTATTAGCATTAATCTGCAGATAATCATGTTAACCATGTATCATTTGGTCTACAAACAAAAGAAAAAAGGGTGTACAGAAGAAACAGGAAACAACTGCTCAATCCGCATTGCTGAAAAAAATATAAAAAAAAGGTTCCTAAACTGTTCATCATGCTGTAAGTATAATGAGTATTTAAGTATTTATATGAGCTTTTCTGTTTCCAGGGTGGAGTGATTGTACAGCAGGCATCTTTATTGAATTTAATAAATAAGAACTGGGCGAACAAGTTTGAATTTATTTTAGATTTGAGAAGCTCAAACATATATATATACCCTGACTAATATTTGGTTGAATCATCAAGTTGCACCTCGACCAGACATAGAAAACATACATGAATGGAGAGGAAAAAAAACCCAAATGTCATGCTGTTTAAAGCATCATCGCACCTGCTAATATGACCTGAAGACTCACCTGCACTTGCAGAAAGGAAGTCTCCTGACGAACGGCCACAGGCAGCTGTACAGGCCGACAGAGGAGGCCAAACAGAAGATCCTGATGACCCAAATGGCTAAACGGTGAAGAAACAGCAGACAGAAGCTGAGTAGATATTATCGTGTGAGGAAACCCGCTTCTTTGGCATCCCCCCTCCTTAAACGCCTGAATAGTGGTATTGCTTTCCCTTTTGTACACTATTGCCATCCGCAGCTTTCAGCAGCTTTTTAATCTGTTTAAAGGCGAAATGTTATCTCAGCCATTGAGCTCTTTATCAGTGCAGCCATTCTTTACACTCAGCAGGGTTTGACTCTGCTGCAGCTTAATGCTGGACAACAGGTAGCTCTGCGAGAGGAAATGATCTCTGAAGAATCTCAGTTTACCCTGGAGCTAAATGGAGAGGGGATTATTAATTTAATAAGATTAGTTTAGAAGCTTGGACTTTTTAACCAGAAATCCTGTTTTATTCATTTTGTGTATTTTCTTGTTGCACCTGTGTGTGATGTGCATTTTTTTAAATTTCTTCACCCTTCTTTTTTTTTAATTTTTTTATTCACAACCTATTCTACTGTATTGCATTTTAATCTTTACTTATTTTGCTCATTTAATTGGTTTTATTTAATTGAGCTCCTTTCTATTATTTGGTTTTTACCTTAAGTGAAACTTGCTTTGTCGTATTGTCTTTTTATTTTGTTAGCAAAATATTTATTCTACTTATTTAAGCTAGTTTTTAAAGGAGGAAAGAGGCAGCAATGTTAAAGGCTTAAGACACTGATGGTAAGCCTTCTATCATCGTGGACAAAGTGAGACTGCACAACAACAGGATTAACAAGCCAGCGGACTTTATGAGTTCAGTGCCAGTGATTCCTCCTGTGCATTTCTGTCTAATTTTTCCTGGGGATTCTGGGGAATGGAGTCTAATAGACTAAGTTTCATCATCCGAGCGACATACAATGTGCTACCTTCCATAAATGTTAAAGAGGTACATATTTCTCAGCTGCAGTGAATAGATAGAATAAACTGTAGAAAACTAAACAGGAGAAAGAAGAAAACAATTTTAACATAAACCATTGACACACTCCGGGGCCTGATCAACCCTGGCAGGGCCTCCTTGGATGAGGGTGTCTAGTGATAATGGCCGAAACAACCGATGAATTCAAGGTCCACCACTGACGATGTGTCTAAATTTTAATGATTTAGATCAGATCTCTAACCCCTAAACCTAACCAAGGAAAAATGGCAGATTAGCTTGTGTAAAAGAACAAAAGTTGAGACACATAACGATGTGTGCCACTGGTAAAGTTTCTGGGATGCTTTTCCTCATAACACCCATCCCTCAAGATTTTCTCCATTAAAAGCAATGCATTGTCAGGAATTGTGACATCTAGTCCTTTACCAAATCAACTTGGCTTTTAAATTTATCAGCAAGAGAGCAACAATATAGGAAATAATAACCGTATTCTTAATATAAGGACCTTCAAATATCAGTAAATTCCTGGAGGGAGATAGCTGAAAGTATCAGAAGTGAGATTCAGAAACGTGTAAATAAGTTGTTGTTTTTTTTTTTTTAAAACGTGAGCGATAGTTATGTTTACCTCTAAAGAAAACTGACCACAACAAGTAGCATGGACCCCGGAGGGGAAAAAGTGCCAGCATTTTACTTGTTTCTATCTGCTGGCTCTGCATATAAAACACTGAGACACAACGAACCTCAGCTGCCGAAAACTATGCTGCACAAACATGTAAATGAGCTGTTATCAAGGATGTACTCAGGATGGGCCTGAGTGTGTTTAAGCATTAAAGTCCAGCTTGTTTGACTAACATAATTAACGTGCTGTGCCCGGGTGCGGTTCAGTTAGACTCGGTACAGTATGCATGTATCGCATTCCCCTGCACTTCCCTCTTTAAATATAACTCTGAAAGGAAAGCGTTCCACCGCTTTCATAATAAAGTCCCAAAATCCACAAACTCATAAAACTCATCAGGCTCTGCAACAGTGTTTAAGTAAATCAGAGAGTGACTGTGAGGGAGGAGCTGCTGCCAAGATAAATGTAAGCATCCTCTGGCACAGTGTGAGCACTGGGCAGCAGGAGGACAAGTGTCCCTAATCTGAGTAAGCTACTGCATACTGTAGATAAAAAGAATATAAACTTGCCAAGTGGTGAGGAGAAATTTGACATTTAAATTAGTTAACAAATTTGACAATGAATGCCTAGTAAGTCCAGGAATTATCCATACAGGTGTTTCAGTCAAGAAAAACAAGGAAACCTGTAAGATCCAGTTAAAAGCTGCAGGCTTGAACTAAATCAGCTGCTCTGGAACCATTTTTTTGATTCTGACAGACTGTAAAAATAAGCATATCCTAAATTATCAATTCATTTGATTCTAAACTACAAAGACTTATTGCAAAAGCACCATTCTGTGTTTCTTTGCACTTCTGGAGGTTTTTTTTCAAATATGTTTTGCTCTGTTTTTTTTTTGCACATAGCAAATGCTGGGTTTTTTTAGGTTTTGTCACATCTTTTGCACAACCTCAATCCAGAGAAAATCCCTACTGAGTGATGCCAAGCCACAGTGAGTAAGGACAAATTAAAAGCTTTGAGAGGCTAACCGCCCCCAACACACTAATGAATACTGGGCAGAAGGAACTGAAACCACCATCATTTACTGTTCCCATAAACGTGCTTCTGATCGAACGGATTTACTTATCTTTTAAATGTTTCCTTCAGCGCGACTAGTAAAGCAGCGGTTATATTCTGTGTACGCTTCGTGAGTATCTGCATCGTACCCAAGTGGTCGTAGAAAAAGTATAGTAGCACCAGCATGTTGCAGCACATGACGACGAACACACAAATCATGATTGGGGTTACGTCTACGGTCTCCTCCTCTTGCTTCTCGGCACTGTCGTCCCGCTTGTGCTTCATGTACCGTCTGCAGGAGGACAAGCAACAGTGAGTAACTCTAAAGACAAAGAGTATATATGCACACATGTTTGCTCTGAGGTTTTGTCTTTCACATTTTAAATTGCAGATTATGGTCCAATTTTTGGTGATTTACCAAAACACACGGGATAACCATATTGCCATTAAAAGTCTATATTTATAGTCATTTGGTCAGCTGGCTGGCATTCACTTCCATCCTGAGTTGAAAACACGCACTCATGATTCCAAATGTTTTTTTCTCTGCGGTGCTGTGCGTCAGCGACCCCATCTCACTCTGCCCTCCTTCACCTCAGAAAACTCCAAAAAGATGGACTCAGATTGGCTTAAGCCAATGAGTCACCCATACTCAAATAAACAGTGCTGCCCTTTACTGGAGTCGCAGCGGTAAGATGCAGATTGCTTGGTTTGAAAAGAAGAGAAGCACTCATAGTCACCCAAAAGGAAAGTCTTTTGCAATCATGCACTTGTATTTTGTTGCCAGGAAAACTCTGACCAATGTTCTCTGGAGCCTCTCCTGATGAAATCTCTCTAATGTAAATTTAGCAGCTGTGACTAAATGCATCGTTTGCACTCACTGAAGGAATTTCTTTGATACCCAATACTTGCATCATTGTATTTTTGTATCACTTAATGCAGTTTTGTTCAACCCAGACTAAAATCACTTTTTAACTTTAATTTTTTCAAAAAGTCTGAAAACTCTGGCTGTCATACTGCAGTACAGCTGAAACTCTGGCACTATGGGATTTTCCACTGAATCGCTTCCACAGAAGCACTTTTACAGGACCAGTAAACTTACTTCTTGCTGTCTCTGCTGCCGGCCCAGTAGCCTCCAATAGCCACCGTTCCTACTGCCATCAAGAAGATGATCACCATGTTATAGTCTAACACTGGCTCATTGGGTGCGTACATGGCAACCAGCTGTCCTTTACCAAAGGTCTGCAGAAGTAAGAAACAGCATTAGGTTTGCCAGATGTAAACCTTCAAAACTAAATAAAACATGCCAAAATAAGGAAGTGCTACTTAATTTATATTAAATAAACCCTAATTTAGCCTACTTCAAAGTAAATTAACTCTGATGTTGTGATTATTAAGCCCAATTCAGTGCATAACACTGGACTGAAGTCATGAATTGCAACAAGAGTCTCCGTCATGGTGCTCAGTTTTAGATACACTTTTCCACTTAGATACATTTTCCACTCCACTGGAAAAACAAATCTGTCTGAAAAGGAGCATTTAACCAGTTGCTTCCAGCTGGATAGACGTGCCATGTGCCGTTTAACGTGTATCAAAGCTTAAACCATCTCTAAGTAGTTCCCTGAACATGTCAATCAGTTCACTGTACTCAAATGGACTCTGCAGTCACCAGATCTCAATCCAGCACAGCACCTTTAGGATGTGGTACAATGAGAGATTCTCATTGTGGACATGGAGTTAACAAATCTGCAGGAACTGTGTGACACCATCATGTCAATAGGGAGCAAAATCTCTGAGAAATACTTCCAGCACTTTCTTGAATCTGTACCATGAAGAATTACAGATGAAAGGTAGTTTACCCTGCTACAAACAAGGTACACATATTAAAGCATCCAGTGACACAAAATTAGAAAAGGGATAATAAGGCTAGGTGTAGAGCTTCTAAAGTGAGAAGAGAAATATCGGTTGGTAGCTGACTTCTCACCTTGCTTATATCCAACATATCAGAGTAGCTGAGCAGTGCCACAGGAATGTCAATCTCTTCATACTGAGTCTTGTTTCCTGCTGGTGGCGTCTGTAGGAAAAAAACAAAAACAAAGCACATTTCTGATTTGTCATGAACCAAAAGACCTGTTTAATTCTGACACAGAATAGCTGTGAACAGCTGTCTTACCAGTCTGTCCTTGCTGACGATGAGCAGGCCCTTGGCACCATTAATCTGGGCCAGGCGAACTTTTTCATAGAAAGTGCAGTTCCCCCTCATCACCATGGGGATGCGGTTCGGGAAGCCTCCCTCTGGGACCTCAGAGGGTGAGCACAGGACCGATGTTGTCAAGTCATGGATCTGGAGACGTGACTTTGAAACAAAAGGTTTGGAAATACTCTCAGAGGTTTCAAAATACAGTAATTAGAGATGTTGTTTGTTTTAATTAATTACTCATTATGTACTGTTTATTATTCTTTAATGGAACAAAGAAGCTTCCTCATTTAGTGTAAAAAGGGGCAGCCTTGTCATAAAAATCCTTGTACTTCTAAAAGACTAGTTTGTTTCTCATTATTTCTCATTATTGCCTTGAAGCAATTTGAAATTTTACAATGTTTGGTTAACCCCCTTTGTTAGTGACTTACTGCCTTATTGAGATCCTGAGGTAAACGTGCCCACTGGGAGTTGAAGAATATGCAGTAATCCTTTCCTTTGCTCTTGCCCTTGTCACTGAAATGGGCCATGCCGTACTCTCCCACCACCTGTCAACATAAAAACAATGGCTGGATCATCTCACATGTCCAAGAAAAAGTAAATTTTTATATCACAGAGTTGAGCTTTAATTCTAGCAGCCCTATAAATGTTGATGTTTCGCTGTCTGCATCAATTTGAGACGGCATAAAAATTCCCAAAAGCCTTTTTGAAGCTATGATTAAACTATTCGTACCCCTTTTAGTTGGTTTTTGTATACCCTTCTTCATATAAACGGGGTGCACACAATATGATAAACCCTTGAATGTATAATAAAGCTCAGCAGCACTACAAACTACAGCCTTCAGTGTATAAAAAGGCTCAGTAACAGCTCCTACAATCAGGGTTCCTGCAATGTACTTGAAGTTAGATTTAAGGCTTTTAAACACATTTCTCAAATACCTCTTCTTTCTTTCTCTTTCCACATGACAATCTTTAGCTAGATTAATAGTTTTTTCACTGCACACAAAACAGAAAAACCTGTTCAAATTTTAGTTGGCTCACTCAGTTATATTGTTTCTGGCAGTGACTTGAAATATTTCACTCTTAAACTCTAATTTCAGACGCGTTCCATATTTTACAGCACTACCGCAGTCCAAGTTGTCAGTGGTTAACATCATATTCGCTGTCTCGTAATCACTGTGAAGATAAACCCAGTGTCGGTTTCAGGTGAGGTGAATCGATCGGCAATAATCCCCCTTCATTAATGCTGCATCAAAAGGTGAGTAATGTGTGGGTTTCCAGGGCCCACAGAAATCTCCGCAAGCTAACAGACATAGCATCTATGCTAACGTTCCCGGAAAACCGCAGGGAAATAAAAACCCAAATCCTTGTTTGTTAACCGCAGGCTGCTACCCGACAAAGACGCACTGAGGGACAGTTTTCGAAGAAACAGACGTGGTGTCTCTCACCTTCTGGATGAGAAAAGCGACCCAAATCAGTGTTTCGGGGACCCTCATGATGTCTAGCTTGTTGTTGTCTCCCCCATCGACCAACCAACCAAACGTTTGGCTCGAACTCCCTGCACGAGAGCCCCCAACGCCGGCTCTAACAGGCCGCGCCCATTTCGTTCGGCTAGGCTTTTTAATTGGATGATATTGTCATGTGCCACTTTGCTGTTTGGATAAAAACAGACTGCCAAAAAACTATAAAAATAGTAGCGGTCACTGACAGCACGAAAAGCCTAACATGCTTTACAGTTAAACATAAGTTTTAAAAACCCCCAACAACAAATAAAAGAGGAGTTATAGAGTTTGGTTAAAAGTTTTTCAATTCATTAGCATGAATACATAAATCAATCAATCAATCAATCAATAAATAAATAAAGGGAAACTATTTTTCTTCAATTTTTCTTCATTTTCTTCAAAAATGCAAAACTCTTAGAATGTTTAACCCAAAATTTCTAAAAAAAAAAAAGAAAAAAAAAGAAGAAGAAATAAAAATACAAAAGAAAATTACAAACAAATACAAAAAAAACAACCCAAAAAACAAAAAACCCACTTGTATGCAGGTGATTAATTCCAATATCTTGGAGGTAAGTGGAGCGGCTGCTCCTGGTACAGCTTCTGCCCCTGCTGAGCTCATCACTGGACCCAGTTCAGTTTGCCTACCAACCTGTGGCACCGGAGTGGATGACCGTCATTCACCTCCTACATCGTTCAAAAATCATTTTCACTGAGTTATCCAGTGCCTCTAGAACCATTCTTCCCACAGTTCTGAAGGACAAGCTGGAGAACATAGAAGTGGACCATCACCTCACAACATAGATACTGGACTATCTGACCGACCACAGTATGTGAGAACTCAGGCTGTGTCGGACAGGGTCATCTGTAGTACGGGGGCCTCACATGGAACAGTTCTGACTCCGTTCCTCTTCACCATCTACAATGCAGGCCTCTCCCACAACTCCACCCAGTGCTTCCTGCAGAAGGACGGACAGTGTAGTTTGCTGGGGCAGCAGCATCACTGCTGGGGACAGAACGAGCCTGAACAGGCTGATCCAAAGGATCAGCTCTGTTCTAGGATGCCATCCGGACCCAGTGGAGGTGGTCAGTGACATGATGGCTAAGCTGTCATCCCTACTGAACAACAAGATAAGATAAACTAGGTTTAAACTAGGTTTATCTTATCTTATCTTACTTCAGTCACTTTAATTTTAAAACTGTGTAATTTAAAAACTGTATATGTTAGGTATTTTAGTACCATGGGAGCATTTACTGGATATTGTTTTATAGTGACATTATACAGGAAAACTCTGTCATTCAACAAGGTTGAAATACCACAGAGATCACTCCCTCAGCTACATTAGTTTCTTAATCTTTTAGACGCCTGTTGAAGGCCAAATGGTTTGTTTCAGATTTCACTAATGAAAGAACTCTTCGTTTTGTGCCTTGAAAATATGTCGCTGAGATAATCACAATTGTAGCTGAACTGATACACTACACAAAGGATGCTTCTTCACCCAAGGGCAGGAAGACGCTGCCTTATCTTGGTCTGTACTGGTTTAAACTGATAAATCTGCTGTCTCATGAATTTTACCCTCTATATAAACTGTTATACTTGTGAATAAAGTTGAGTCACTTTGGGAAGACAATCTAAAGCAGTCTCTGTTTTCTTGTTCTCCCAAGCTGCTCCCGAGCTGCTCGTACTAACACGCTGAATGGCATGCTTGAATATTACTTGAGAATATATTTGACTGTGTTACAGACTAAGGGACATTCTCTGCTGATAGGTGAAGGTACATTCTCTGCTGATAGACGTCCACGCCTCGGAGGAAGCCGATCCACGGAGTAGGCCCTGGAAACAGTTTCCTTCAGTATATACTGTATATTCTGTGTATTTATTATTTCAATCTTATTGCCTGTTCTTATTGTCCTTATCTTCAACGTTATGCTGCTCTGTTGTTTGTTAATTGTCCCTTGGGGATAAACCGGGTTCGATTCCCGGTCAGGGAACTAATTTTTTCAAACAATGTCAACTCTGTGCACATTTGAGCACATATCAAAGTCTAACTATGAACTCCTTGGCTCTTTTAACCGGATTTACGCACAAAACTAAATATCCTACTCTCAAAACTCTAGTATCATAAGATATGGTCCTTACTTAAACTTCAATCATAATTTCCAAGAGCAGAGTGTGGAGGACTGCATGGGAAGATCCGAGAAGACATGAGGGTCTGCTCGGATGTTTGCATACTGTATATTTTTTATGATCAATACATGTGCACAGAAACAAATACATGTTGTTATTAGAGCATGTTTCTACCAGCAATTCCTTACATTTTTTATCTTTTAACCAGGTACACTCTCAGAACAGCATTCAGGTCAGATGACCAGATGCGTCTGGTCGGACAGAGTAGCAGATTAAAGCACTGATGAGATCTTATCTCTGCTGTACCTGCACCTAAACTTTGGAACAAACCAGAAGCTCATAGTCAAGCTCATATTCAACACATGTTCAAAACATGTTCACTCTCAACCTCCACTCAGCCTCCATCTGACGATATCAACATTATATGCAGGATTCTGAAGGCGCAAAAACCGATGCCCACAGTCCCTGGTGGTCTAGTGGTTAGGATTCGGCGCTCTCACCGCCGCGGCCCGGGTTCGATTCCCGGTCAGGGAACTAATTTTGAAAATGTAAGGTCGATGAAAGTTCTGTTCATTCCTACCCTGCGTCAACCCCCCTGCTAAAATCCCGACCTATTACACTAGCCAGATGTTAATTTCCAGAAATGTCTCTCTGTCATAGCTTTGAAAACATGCTCGTATTGTGTCTAATTACAGTATTTTAATAAATTAGTCGTTATTAGCAAAACCCGTTGTTATACGTTCACTGTCTAATAGTGCGCCTCTTCCCTGCTCTGGCCTCTCTTTAATCTTCGCTGCTGCATGCTCGGTCTTGTTGCTCACTGACGTACTGCAGCAGGCTGATTCACTCAACATGATGTCATTCCATATGTCCTCCCTTCTGTCCGGTGTTTACCTGCGTCAAGATGCGCAACGACAGCGGAACTTAAACTACTTCAACTTTCACAATAAAGGTTTTCTTACAAAATCAAGGCTAAATATTTCTATTTGCCTGATAAGATCTTAACTTAAACTTAATACAGTGCTGCCACATAGTGTGAAATGATTCTTATTAGTTTTTATGGCTGGTTGATATTGTAAACAAAAAAAAGATTGCTAAAGAAAAAGAACTGTGAAGCCAAACGAGAGCCTAGCTATGGTTTTGTGGGGCCTTAAATAGAATTTGACATCACCCAAGCTGACCACATCTTGATTGAATTGAAGGTTTGTTTGATGATTCTGTTGATCTTATATTACTGATAAGTATTTATGGAAACATTACTTCACGCTTCTCTCTTTTCTTTTTAGCCCCAGAGGGATAAATCCTTTTGGTAATAGAATAGAATAAAATAGATCTTTGTAGTCACTGTTACAAGAAAAATGAAACATAGTTTGGCATTCTCTGTTGGCACATGTAGATTTACATTCAGATTGTTTTAGCATAGGAGAAGAGATAAAAATAGACATAAGTTTAAGGGCACCTTCTCAGGGAATGTGTGTGACACACAATAACGTTAGTATCTACACAGTAACACAGGCATTTACACACACACACACACACACACACACACACACACACACACACACACACACACACACACACACACACACACACACACACACACACACACACACACACACACACACATCTACTTGCAAGTACAGTGTGCATGAATGTGATTCCAGGTCTGACAGTGAAAATGATAACATCAGTAGCATTAAGTTGTCGGTCTATTAACACACTTATGATTAATATTTTGAAAATATTTAATAATATGCTGACAAAAACACAGGCGCTGGAGGTGGTGGACTTGAAGATGTTAACACGTCAATTGGGCGTGACCAGGACGGACAAGATTATAAATGAGTACATCAGAGGGAGACTTTGAAGTGAGTGGTTTGGAGACTGCATTGATTGGCGCCGAAGGTTAATGCTTTTACTTTTGAAGGACACCGGAAGCTATGTGTTCCGCCGCAGTTAGCCTGATGTTTTCTCAGTCGGCGAGTTCACACACAACTACTTGGCAGAGGAATGCAGCACTCGTAGCCAGCCGTACTGTAAGTATCTGTAGTAGAAATCCCTTCACTTTTGTGTGACTAAATATATGCGTTGTTGTCAGTATTTGAGTTACTATGAATCCTTTTCTTTGTCTTTATTAAGCGCTGTGTTTCTACGGGACGCTAATGTTAGCTTCACAGCTAAGCTAGCTGGTTTCCGTCGTCGGGATTCCCTTTATTTCTTTCCTTAAATTCTTTAATCAGTGTTCAGATTGTAATAAGTTAACACGACGATCCCGTTTCACGAGTTTACCTTTGTGTTTGCTTTAAATAGGTCTTCCTTTGTGCCGTTTTTCTTTTATGATGGAAAAGTGCAATATAAACGTCGCAATTTAGCATCTTTTTAAAGTCATTATCTGTGTATTGTCAGTTAAACATTGATTCATTTGGCTCGTAGTTTGTTATCTAGCCAGTGAAAGGTAACATAGTTGGTTGTGTAGTCCCTTTAATTGAGTCGGAGAGCTGATCCTGGGAAGGACATGATGTAGTAGGACTGGTATGCAGAGGTCTGACATCAGCTAAAAAGTCTCCAAAGCAGCGTTGACTCCAAATAAGGATGAAGAAGCCCTAAAGTGCTAACACTGTCTTATCACTTCCTCCATACTCTGTACTCTGTGGTGTCTGTGGCCTCTGTGTCACATATCCACGTTTAAGTTATTTTTTTATTTTTTGGCTGCAGGAAATCTGAAGGCGTTACTCCCATCATCATCATCGTAAGAGTCAGCACACCATGGCTGGCTTCAGGCAAGAGGATGTTGAGTTGTACTACGAGATGGGAGAGGAGCTGGGGAGGTAAGCTTTGTGGGCCTGTTTTAAAACGTTTAATTGAAAGCATTATATGTGAAAACCCTGCTTTCTTCTTCATTGCTGTCCTATCCAGCCGTTGTGCTGTGTGCTTCAGTTCATCTGAAAGTGTAAGAACACTTTTTTTGCATTTGTAAGACACATTTTTTAAGTTGTGTAAGCGATGAGTTTTCAGCTTATCAATGCTTTCCATAATTAAAAACAGATCTAAATGTGAAATGCTGCTTGAGATGGATTTTAATGCCAGGTTGGGACTGATCTGAACAGGGCTAGATATTTAATATGTGTGAGCAGCACTGTATTAAATGTCATCTTTAATTCTTTTCTGCTGTGCTGGATAGTTTGTGAATGAGTCATCACATTTTTGGAGATGAAACACAACTTTCTGGCTTACCTTTTTTTTTTTCTGCAGTAATGCAGCAAAAGTGTGACGTCACTGCCTCTCAATGTGCCCTTGCACCTCTGCTGTAGTGTAAGAGAGGGGATGGTGTGTGTGTGTGTGTGTGTGTGTGTGTGTGTGTGTGTGTGTGTGTGTGTGTGTGTGTGTGTGTGTGTGTGTGTGTGCAGATACTAAATGGATCTAAACCACACTGTTTTATTTACAAATGTCTGTTTTATTCTATGTGGAATAAAACAGAATTTTCTTGTTTTTAGTTGTGTTAATGATTGTTTTGTTGTGCTGACAACGCACTGTTTTGCTTTCTTGAGCTTCAGTCAGAGATTTTAACTTCTGTTTGGATAACAGACATTTAATTTAATTCTGGATGGAGCACTTTCAGTGGCAGAAACTTTTTGTCACTCATCCAAGTAACTTCTTCAGTTCAGTCTCTGCTGACTGCAGATTGCAGTACCACTGATTAACAATGGGCTGTGAGGTCAGTTTCATGATCATTGATCAATGCCCAAGAGTACCTTTGTTAGGACGGTGTTCTCTCTGTGTTGTAGTGTCCTGATGACACATTTGTGCTCTAGTGGATGATGAGAGTCAAAACCTTAAATGCTGATCCGTGTGCGTTGGTTTACGGTACACGTCGACTTTTAACTGTGCCCCATTACTGATGGAAATTTCACAGTCTAAGAAGGCTAGCACAGCACAGTTGGATCAGGCTTAAGCAGTATTTACACTTGTAGGCCAGTGGCCAGTGACTCTTTCAATGATGAGGATGTACACATCCTGGACAGGGAACATTTATGTGAAAATGGAAAGACCATCTTGGAATTGAGGAAGAAGCTCAGGGTACATCTTTCACCATGTTACAATGCTGTGATTGCAGGCCATTGATCAGTGGCCATGATAATATGCACATCAATGATCATGAAACAATTGTTAATCAGTGGTGCTAGTTTTGATCATAATCATGTGCGGTTTGTTGGTGAATTTTGGCTCATGCTTCTTCACTATGTTGCTTTAGTTTATTGAGACATTGGACATTCATTTATCACAGCTGTCTTGAGGTCTTTTCACAGCATTTCAGTCTGGTTGAGATGTCAGTTTTAATTTACTGTGGCAACACCTTCATTTTTTTTTCCAGTCATTCTGTTGGAGATTTGTTGCTGTGCTTGGGGCCATGTCCTGCTCCATGACCCAGTTTCAGCCAAGCTTTAGCTGTTGGACAGATGGCCTCACATTTGACTCTAGAATACGTTGGTATACAGAAGAGTTTGTGGTTAAGTCAGTGACTGCAAGGTGCCCGTGTCCTGTGGCTGCATTACAAGGCTGGATCATCACCCCTCCACCACAGTGTCTGACAGTTGATGTGTTGTGTTTGATTTTGCTATATGTTGGTGTGCATTATGGCCAGATATCTCCACTTTGGTCTTGTATGTCCAATAGAGCTGGGCGATAGAACGATAACGATATGTATCGCGATATAACTTTTACTCGATAGAGAAATTAAGCTATCGCGATAGACCTCGCCGCTCTTGTCCTCTTAAAAAAAAAAAAAAAAAAAAAAAAAGGTCAGCCAATCCAAATTAAGTAGCGCAGAGCCGAACCAATCACAGCCGCAGCGTCACGTCGCGTGACTTGTTACGTACAGCACAAGTGCCAAGCCGCACGTGTGTTTGTTTGGGAAGCAGCCAGCGGGTAATGGAGCCAGCGCGTAATGGAGGAAATGAGTGTGCCGACTAGAAAAATCAACCGAGCGTGACCGAAGAGAAAACAGATGATGGTTCCAATGCCGGAGAGATTGTCGAACGGAAGAGCCATAGAAGTTCCGTAGTGTGAAGGTATTTCGGCTATTTCAAGTCTGACAAAAAACAGAGTAGCGTGCACTGTAAATTGTGCCGAAAGCAAGTCTGGAAATACAATAAACTGGTGCATGCGTCACACTGTGCGCCACGTTATTGTTTCGGTGAAATGAATTTCTACAATACTGTTAATTCTACTCTCTGCAGTGTTTAAATGCTTACATATACACACAGTTACTGTCCCTCCACACATACGACTCTGTTCTGCTTCTATGCCCCAGCTTTGTTTACTTTTTCCCACCGAGGCTTCTAGACTTCTGATTGGCCAACATTTCTGCACGGTTAGGAATCTAGCGCCACCTGCTGCTTTGGCGTGTTCATAGCAGCGTTTTCCTTCATTTCTGCCTTTATGTGTGGACGGGATTATTTTTTAAAACGAAAACGGAAAATCTCCGTTTTCAAAAATACCCGTGTACGTGTGGACGTAGCCTCAGTCTCTGACTGGAAGCGCTAATTCGTCATTCGGCTTTTGTCAGACTAAAGTAACTGTTAAAACTGTTTGAAAAGCTCAGCTATACAACAAGGAGAGATTGAGAATTTCCTTTTAGTTCTCAGTTTATTTGATATTGACAAAAGTTAGTCAGTTTTGTCTGTTCTTCTGTAAAACAAACTAAGATTTATTTTTAGAATTAATATTTTGTTTCTAAGTGGAATTGACAATTTAGTCTGTTTCGTTTGTTCTATTTTGAAACTTAAACGCTTTAGCGGCTGCCTTTTGTGTAGTTTGCAATATTTGCCTTTATCTATCTGAAAAAGTCTCATGTTCTTTAAGTACATCTACCCTGTCGAACTTATTATGGGAAATAAATATTTAAATAAAAACAAGCTGCTGATTATTTCACATTTTACTTGTGAGCAACGGCACATTTAAATCTTACAAATATACTTATTTGGCTTATATCGTGATAGATATCGTTATCGCCTGAAATGAAAAAAACATATCGCGATATGAAAAAATCTCATATCGCCCAGCTCTAATGTCCAAAGCAGATTGTTTCTGAAGTCCTGTGGTTTGTTCAGATGCAATTTTGCAAACCTAAGTTTTGCTGCCATGTTTTTGGTTTTTTTCCCAAAAATTTAACAAACTTTAACATTTAACATGTTAACTGAGCTCTCTAGAGTCTGAGATGTAGTTCTTGCGTGTGTTTTGCAGTTTACTTGAGCGTTGAATGGTCTGATGTTAGGGTGAATTTGCTAGGATCTAAACTTCTGGGATGACTTAATCCTAAAGATCAGCAAACTCCCAAAACGTCTGCTTTTATAGAGGTCCTCACACTTACTGTTGATTGGTTGATCAAGTACATTTGATGACCCTCTTAATTCCTATGGAAGCAGAAAGGGTGTGCTTTGTTTGCCATAGGACTAGGGCTGCCACGATTAGTCGACTAGTCACGATTACGTCGACTATTAAAATCGTCGCTAACTAATTTAATAGTCGACGCGTCGTTTGAAGCTTTGTAAGATCCCAAAAGACGCAGGAATAAGTAGTAGGATTTAAGAGCCACCATTCTCCCGAATTTCCACCCGGACAACAAAATTGAAAAACCATATCGCAGATATCGTGGAAGCAGCCAATTCCAGTTTTCAACAATGGCGGCAGCTACTTAGTTTTAATATCACTCTTATTTCTCTTTTAACATATTTTCAGGTGAGAATGTAGCTGTGTAAACTTCAAATATCTGAGCCGACCGACACATCGTTTTCAAACCCCCGCGGTCTTTCACTACTCGGGTTAAACATGATATACAAGTCACTTTGATAACTTAAAAATGTTATTTTTTGGCTTTTTCAGTGTTTTATTTGTTCGTGAGTAAATCGGTTTGACTGAGATTAAAGTTATTAGATTAAATAAAATTTACCTTTATTAATCCCTCGGGAGGGTTCCTCCGGGGTTTTCACACAGCTGAATAAACATCAAGCAGAAAACTAATTAAAGAAAGTGTGAGACGGTCGAGAGTTTACGCCAGAGCCCGGTTATATTCTAGATAGCAAGGAGCAGACGGCAGAGTTTCACTCCACCGAGGGAGCTCGTGCCATACTACCCGGCTTTCTTTAGACCGCGAAGGCCGGGTCCTCAGGTGGAAGCAGCCTCTGAATTTGGACACCCCCGCTGTTTCCGGGCCGGTGTTCTGGGAATCCATCCTACCCGACAAACCATCCTACCCGTTGTTTCTGCGCATGCGCGCAACACGAAATTAAGTGGCGAACCATCCTACCTTTGTGAATGTGACCTACAACCATAATTTAACAGCTAAATTTAGTGGAAAATTGTCCTACCTTTGTGAATATGAGCCAGAAGCATACTTTAACGGCTAAAATTAAGTGGCAAATCATCCTACCTTTGTTAATAAGAGCTAGAAACATACTCTGACGGGTGAAATTAAGTGCCAAACCATGCTACCTTTGTGAATGTTACCTATAAGCATACTTTAACGGGTAAAATGAAGTGGCAAACCACCCTGGCTTTAAGAATATAAGCTACAAGCATACTCTGATGGGCAACATTAAGTGGCAAACCGTCATACCTACTTAAATTTGTGCTGGAATTACTCTGTGACTGCAGAAATGTGCATAAACTACCTACGGTAGGACGTTTTGCCAAAGTAGGATGGTTTGTCAGAACACGGGTCAATAATAACGGTGACATTTAACGTATTTTATCCGATAAATAAACACTGTAAACTGTATTTATCACCCCCCCCCAACAGCCCTTTTGAATGTCTCTCTAAATCTGAGGTCTCAAGGTTGGCAAGTATGGCCACAACACCTCACTCTTGGAGCACTTTTTTGCCACATGTATCACAAACCACGTCTCAGCTGTTTGTGGAGGTAAAATGCGTCCGCACAATTACGCTCAGCCATTGTTGTGAGTGCGCACACCAAGGGGCTGCGAGACATTTATACAGCCGTATTTCGCACATGACTATGAAAGGCGGAAGAGGAAGTAGTTCCTTTGAATGTAGACGATCTGAATGTTATAGTTTCTTTCCACTGTGTTCCTGTTAATGATAAACTATAAATTTACTCTAAATTACTAAAATATCGATATTTTAATGTGAGAATCGATTCTAGAACATAAATGATTGGTATCGGAGGAATCGATATTTCAGGATCGATCCGCACATCACTACTGCTCAGTTGTCAACAATGGTGGCAGCTAGTTGGTGTTAATATTACTCTTATTATTCTTTCTGGGTCACAAAATAAACGTTTAACATATTTTCAGGCGAAAATATCTGCTCAGTTTATCAAGACATCACATATTTTCAAAAGCGCTCCGACGTTTTGTGCTCCGACGTGGGTAACGGACGTCTCACCAGCTCGATAGCTAGCCGGAGTTCAAGGCTCACTAGAGCCGTGAGA
The DNA here is from genome assembly GCF_964374335.1 of Astatotilapia calliptera. Lineage (NCBI taxonomy): Eukaryota > Metazoa > Chordata > Actinopteri > Cichliformes > Cichlidae > Astatotilapia > Astatotilapia calliptera. The sequence continues at coordinate 13,424,952 of NC_137439.1, forward strand.
ACACCGGACTCCCGGCAAATCGTTTTCAAACCCACCGCTGTCTTTCGCTACTCAGGTTAAATATATATAAGTCACTTAGACAACTTAAATATGTTATTGTTTGGCTTTTTTTTAGTATTTTATTTGTTCCTGAGTAAATCGGTTTGGCTGAGATTGAAGTTATAGTTTTTACACAGCTGATAATCAGCTGTCTGCTCTGTGTAACACTAGATACAACTGAGGTTATTAGCTAACAGCATTTAGAGGTCTTTGCTGTTAAATATCTATGATGATAGACAGACATGCAGTGCCTTCTGCTTAAGAAACATCTTTTTTTTTTTCCCCCATCACAACATGAGGTAGGAGAACATTGCGTTGACATCTCTCTGATCTTTCCTCTCTGCAGCGGACAGTTTGCCATCGTCCGTAAGTGCAAGGAGAAGAGCACAGGCATCGAGTACGCAGCCAAGTTTATCAAGAAGCGGCGGCTGTCGTCCAGCCGGCGGGGGGTGAGCCGCGAAGAGATCGAGCGCGAGGTCAACATCCTGCGCGAGATCCAGCACAGCAACATCATCACCCTGCATGACATCTTTGAAAACAAGACGGATGTGATCCTGATCCTGGAGCTGGTGTCTGGAGGAGAGCTGTTCGACTTCCTGGCAGAGAAAGAATCTCTGACTGAGGAGGAGGCCACGCAGTTTCTCAAGCAGATCTTGGATGGCGTTCAGTATCTCCACTCCAAACGCATCGCTCACTTCGACCTCAAGGTCAGCACTGAGGGGAAACTTGAGGGGCTCTTATACAGCGGTGGTAGATGACATGTTGGTGAGAGCAGACAAACACGGCTGCCCTGATTCTTTTGGGCTAAAAACATGGTAAAATATATTTTGGGCTAAATATCTTAACATTAATGAAATCATATTTTCAGGGAGGACTACTCTCAATGGGGTTAATGTACTAATCTCATTTTTGATAGCTAAAAGTTAGACATAAGCTTCTAATAAAGGAAAAGACTACTAATCTTTATCAATAAAGATACGGTGACCAAAGCCTTTAAACTGTACTGCAACATTTAACTTCACGAGGATAGAATAAAAATCGTATAATAGGATTATTTCTGTATTATTTTAGTTGGTGGATGATGGCATGTACAGGAGCAAAGCTTATTTTTATGGACTTGTATGCAAGCTGCTGACAGTGGTGATAAAATGCAAGTGTCATGGTTCAAAAGCTCAAGTAGAAAATGCTGCTTTGTCAGTGTCTAATGTCATCGACTCGCCCTCCTCCTCCTTTCAGTGATATAGTTGTTTTGTTTTTTTCTCCATTTTTTTTTTATCTTTCAGCCTGAGAATATCATGCTGCTGGACAAGAATGTCCCCAACCCCAGGATCAAGCTAATAGATTTTGGGATCGCTCATCAGATCAAAGCAGGAAACGAGTTCAAGAACATCTTTGGAACACCAGAGTTTGTTGGTGAGAGCTCGTGGCCTCCTAAATATTCACTTCCAGCCTTGTGCCAGATTGTTTCCATGCAGTGAGTCAGACCCTGTGAGAGGGTGATCGTGGCTTCAGATTACATCTGCTTTGAATTAAAGGGCTCATTCCTGTGTTTTACAGCACCAGAAATAGTCAACTATGAGCCACTTGGACTGGAGGCAGACATGTGGTAAGATACCAACCTGCTTTTTTTTTTTGTTTTTGTTTTTTTTTTGTTTCCCCCCCCCACTTTCTGAAGCTGTGGTTTAACCTAACAGTTTTTACTGATCTTTATTTATCCTCTCGTCTCTGCAGGAGCATTGGTGTCATCACGTATATTCTGTGAGTGAAGCTTATAGTTTGTAAAAAAACAGAAACCACCTGATTCTTCAAAACGGGCTCTAAAGTAAAGTTTCTGACTGGTTACAGGTTGAGCGGTGCCTCGCCGTTTCTGGGCGAGACCAAACAAGAGACGCTGACCAACATCTCAGCTGTCAACTACGACTTCGATGAGGAGTATTTCAGCAACACCAGCGAGCTGGCGAAGGACTTCATACGCCGTTTGCTAGTAAAGGATCCTAAGTAAGAATATCTTTATGATTTTTATCCAATGCTTGTTGATGTCACAATTCCAGAAATGTATTAGCTATAGCACATTGTTGTCGTCTGCTGTGATGAGCTTTTTTCTAGACTTGCAGAATTTTAACTTTTGCTTATTTACCTTGATCAATCAATCAGCGGTCGCTCAGCTGCAGCGGGAAGATAAAAAATTCTTAAATACGTAGTGTAATGATTGTAGAACATGCAGAAACTGAAAAAATGCAGCACACTAAATCAACAAACACGCACATGGTGAATCTCTCTCTCTATATATATATAGATAAATATATCTATATGAATGTACAATTTGCATAGAATATTTGTATACTTCATGCAGATGCTGGCACTCACAGTGCCCTGGTCTTCAGCATTTAACCAACACTAATGGATTTTCTTTTGCAGGAAAAGAATGACCATTGATGACAGTCTTGAGCACCCCTGGATTAAGGTTTGCAGTTTAAGTCTTTGTTTACATCTTTATAGATTAAACATTCAGTGAAGTGGGAAAAAAATTGAAGAACTTCATGTGAAATTTCACATCTGATAAACAGGCCAACTGAAAATATGACTCTTTTTACTCCCATCTTTTGGTTCTTGTCATCAAATTCTTGCTCGTTTTTCAGACCTGTACCTTTTTACCTCTTCAGGTCATTAAGAGGCGGAACGTACGCCAGGAGGACAGAGATCACAAGACTGAGCGCCGGCGCCTGAAGACTACTCGTCTCAAGGAGTATACCATCAAGTCCCACTCCAGCATGCCTCCGAACAACACCTACGCCAACTTTGAGCGCTTCTCCCAGGTGCTCGAGGAGATTGCGGCGGCTGAGGAAGGCCTGAAGGAGTTGGAGCGCAACCAGCGCTCTTGCCGCGAGGACGTGGCAGCGCTGCTATCGATATATGAGGAGAAGGAGGGGTGGTACAAGGAAGAGAACCAGAGCATCTCTGGCAACCTGAACCACATCCGCCAAGAGCTGCAGCGCACGCAGACGCAGCGCAAGAAGTGCCAGGAGGACGCGCGGGTCACTATGCAGTCGGCCAACATCCTCAAGCGCAAGTTTGGGCGCCTGGAGAACCGCTACGAGGTCCTGGCCGAGCAGGTGGCCTCCGAGGTCCGCTGGGTGGAGGAGCTGGTGAAGTCAATATCGGCAGAGAAGGACGGCCTCAGCTCTGGCAGCACGCCGTGAGCGGCGCTGACATCCAGCAGTGAGGGTTTCATCATCAAGCTTTCATCTTGCCTGTCGTCTCTGCTTGTGCACTACACAGCGGAGTTTGAGAGGGTCAGTCGTCATCATAAGCTACGCCGCCGCTGTCGCCCATCAGAAAGGGAAAAAATAAATAAATAAAAATCCTACTTTTATGTCACGTTTGAGAGAACAAGAAGCAGAGAGGCAACATGTGGAAGCCATTCCTCTTTGAAAAATCATTCCTGTGTCAATGAATTTATTTAGATTTTTACTAATTTCATGTACTGTAATTCAGCTGTTTGCTTGTTTTGGGGTTGTTTTTGTTTGTTTGTTTGTTTTTTGTTTGTTTTTTTACACAGAAATGAATTCATTTGTTTACTTGGTTATTATTATACCTGGTTATTATTTTAAAAATTGGTCTTAACTTCCTGTTGCTTTAAAAGCCTTCACTCTCCAATCATCTGTTCCCGCCTCAGGTCACATGAGAAAGCTTCACAATATTCGGTGTATAGTTTCAGGTTTGAGGCATTAGGTGGTATTTATTTTTTGCCTTTTTACATTTCAAATGACTTTAAAATTCATATTTGGGACGTGTAACTATAAATTATGCAAACCCTCAGCACAAAATAAAAGTTTTAGGGCTTTATTTTAATGTCTGATTATTATTTTTTTAAGTTTATTGAACATTTCTGGGAAAAATAAACAGATTACATATCAAACAGAGGCAGTTTTTAGACTTTAGGGTTAGTTTTTCACAAGTTACATTAACAAAGGTTTTGGGGTTTGTTTTTTTTGTGCACCTCAGACATTTTAATGCAAAAGAAATCACCAGCAAAGTAGAGCAATAATTATTTTAATCAGTTTTATTTCAATCAGAGACTTTGCAAATGTTATTTCTTATCTTTTCCTTTGTTTTGCTCAAAGTCAAAATAGTCTGGAAGAGAGTCTCTGTTTTACCTGTAATTGGTATCAAATTACATGTTTTTTCCCCAGTAAGTGTCCCAGGAAACAATTTGTAAGTTGTTGTTTCTTGAATGAAATGGAGCAGTGGGAAAACCAGATCTGGGAATGTATATACTCGTCTTTGCAGTGCCTGTAATCTCATTGACCTTATTGCCTCTGTGAGCACTCATCCGTCACCCAGTGAACATCATCTGCTCAGTGTCTTAAAACGCAGTGACTTTTGCACAAGCAGCCTTGTAAACCAAATAGTGTGCATGGAAACTCCGTACGTATGCTCTAAATCCCTGCGCACCTTAAATGCTCCATCGATGAGTTCCACATTCAGCCGACACATTCCACATGTACAGCATAGAAGGCATTGTTGTATAATCTGTAGTATTTTTCTGTAGAGAAATGTATCCATTTGCACCTATGAGTGTAGAGGAATTTTAATGTATTTTAATCTGTCTGTTGATGTAAGAAAGAGCTGTAAAGCATCTGTCCAGACTCGTTTCAAGCAAATAAAAGTGACACTTCAACCAAAGCTTACCTGTGTGTAGATTATTATTCATTTTATCACGCTAGCACAACACCATGATGCATTCAACATTACAGGAGTTAAATCGCTTAAAGTGAATACCTTTTTTTTTAAAATAAAATGTCTTTTCTTTTTGAGAAACTTAAAAATTACAGTGGGGCAAAAAAGTATTTAGTCAGCCACCGATTGTGCAAGTTCCCCCACCTAAAATGATGACAGAGGTCAGTAATTTGCACCAGAGGTACACTTCAACTGTGAGAGACAGAATGTGAAAAAAAAAAAAAAAAATCCATGAATCCACATGGTAGGATTTGTAAAGAATTTATTCGTAAATCAGGGTGGAAAATAAGTATTTGGTCAATAACAAAAATACAACTCAATACTTCTTAACATAACCTTTGTTGGCAATAACAGAGGTCAAACGTTTACTATAGGTCTTTACCAGGTTTGCACACACAGTAGCTGGTATTTTGGCCCATTCCTCCATGCAGATCTTCTCGAGAGCAGTGATGTTTTGGGGCTGTCGCCGAGCAACACGGACTTTCAACTCCCGCCACAGATTTTCTATGGGGTTGAGGTCTGGAGACTGGCTAGGCCACTCCAGGACTTTCAAATGCTTCTTACGGAGCCACTCCTTTGTTGCCCGGGCGGTGTGTTTTGGATCATTGTCATGTTGGAAGACCCAGCCTCGTTTCATCTTCAAAGTTCTCACTGATGGAAGGAGGTTTTGGCTCAAAATCTCACGATACATGGCCCCATTCATTCTGTCCTTAACACGGATCAGTCGTCCTGTCCCCTTGGCAGAAAAACAGCCCCATAGCATGATGTTTCCACCCCCATGCTTCACAGTAAGTATGGTGTTCTTGGGATGCAACTCAGTATTCTTCTTCCTCCAAACACGACGAGTTGAGTTTATACCAAAAAGTTCTACTTTGGCTTCATCTGACCACATGACATTCTCCCAATCCTCTGCTGTATCATCCATGTGCTCTCTGGCAAACTTCAGACGGGCCTGGACATGCACTGGCTTCAGCAGCGGAACACGTCTGGCACTGTGGGATTTGATTCCCTGCCGTTGTAGTGTGTTACTGATGGTGACCTTTGTTACTTTGGTCCCAGCTCTCTGCAGGTCTTTCACCAGGTCCCCCCGTGTGGTTCTGGGATCTTTGCTCACCGTTCTCATGATCATTTTGACCCCATGGGATGAGATCTTGCGTGGAGCCCCAGATCGAGGGAGATTATCATGGATTTCTAGTGTGGTTCCCCAGCTGCACCAAGGCCGATCAGCAAGCACTCCAGCGGGTGGTGAAGGAAGCTGGCAGAATTATTGGAACAAGTCTGCCAGAGATCAGTAATATCTTCCCCACTCGCTGTCTGAGGAGGGTGCACAGTATCCTGCGGGACCAACATCACCCTGCGCGCCACCTTTTCCATCTGCTGCCCTCAGGGAGAAGGTACAGGTCTATACAGGCCAGAACATCCAGACTGGCCAACAGCCTGTATCCACAGGCTGTGAGGCTCCTGAACTCTCTGCCCCCCTCTCACGGACAATAACCATATCCAACTTCTTAATTGCAATGAACTGGTCTGCATTGGTGCATCATATCTTTATTCTCTTCCCCCTCCTGCCCCCCCCCTCTTTCTTAAATAGATAACTATCATATCTGATATCATATCTCACAGTACAATAATATTGAATGGGTTGCATTGTTGTATTTTGTCATGTTTCTCAGGTCTTTGTCTGAATTTCTACGAACATTATTGCTAAGGATTGTCTTATTGCATTGGAGTCACACTGGGTTAAATATGTACACTTGGGTTTTAAGGGGTATTTATTATTTTCTTCTTTTTTTTGGGTTGTATGGAAGCCCCAAACGCAATTTCATTGTTCTTGACAATGACAATAAATAAATAAATACTAAATTATCAGTGGTCTTGTATGTCTTCCATTTTCTGATGATTGCTCCCACAGTTGATTTTTTCACACCAAGCTGCTTGCCTATTGTAGATTCACTCTTCCCAGTCTGGTGCAGGTCTACAATACTTTTCCTGGTGTCCTTCGAAAGCTCTTTGGTCTTGGCCATGGCGGAGTTTGGAGTCTGACTGTTTGAGGCTGTGGACAGGTGTCTTTTATACAAATGATGGGTTCAAACAGGTGCCATTCATACAGGTAACGAGTGGGGGACAGAAAAGCTTCTTACAGAAGACGTTACAGGTCTGTGAGAGCCAGAGATTTTCCTTGTTTAAGGTGACCAAATACTTATTTTCCACCCTAATTTACGAATAAATTCTTTACAAATCCTACCATCTGAATTTTTTCCCCACATTCTGTCTCTCACAGTTGACGTGTACCTCTGGTGCAAATTACTGACCTCTGTCATCATTTTAAGTGGGGGAACTTGCACAATCGGTGGCTGACTAAATACTTTTTTGCCCCACTGTATGTCCATAATTATCTGGACTATGACAAATTAGGTTTTGTCTCTGCCTTCAGCTTTGCATTTGATAACTGAAAATCATGCTGTGTTGGGCTGAAGTCATCGACCCATCATCAATATAAACACCAGCAGTCATGCATGCCCATACCATAATACCGCCTCCACCATCGCTGAAACTTGTCTGAGCCCCTCTCTGTTTATGCTCCAGGAAAAACCATGAGGTCTAGCTCAAACTTAATGCTATCCATCCCATGGACTCATCTCAAATCTCGTGGTGATAGAGCCTTCTCTGTGGCAGGTCCCAGACTTTGGAATAGTCTTCCCCTAAATATTATATTAATATAAAATAGATCTGCACAAATAGTTGATCCATTTAAATCACTACTAACAACACATTTTTATGCCCTGGCTTTTAACACACAAGCATTTGTCTTATTTAATAGTCTTAGTTATAGTTTTAATTCTTTTATTGTCCTATCATTGCTTTATATTGTTATTGTTTTACATCGTTTCTTTTTAATGGCATTTTTATATTGTTAAACACTTTGTGCAGCATCGTCTGTCTGGAAATGTGTTACATAAATAAATTTCACCTTAAATCAAATTTCCTGTTCTCCAGTGTAACCGGTGGCTTGCACCTTGTTGTAAGCACTCTGTATTTACATCTGTGAAGTCATCTTTTGATTGTAGACCTTAACGGTAATACTAATACCTCCTAAAGAAGTTAGGTGTTGGAAGGCTGCTTTTGTTAACAGTGAAACAATTCTGTCATCATCCACTTTAGCCGTCTCCTGTGGTCTTTGCATTCCTTCATTTAAAAAAAAAAAAAAAAAAAAAAAAATGAACCAGATGGTTGTTTTGGCCACTTTAAGGTTTTGTTGTCTCTCTGATTGGTTTATTTTAGCCCAATCATGACATAAACATTTCTTTGGCGCTCACATTGAGAGTTTGGGTGACTTCAGATCTTTTATGTGCTTAATTTGTTCACAAAGTGTCTATTTATTTGTCGTGAGGTTCAATAAACACTATCGCTTTAAAAAATAAAAAATAAAAAAATTCTGATACTTATTTCATTGTTTAGGCTTTACAGGTTTAAACTAGTGTCAGCGTTAATCTCGTTAAAATGATGTTGCATTAACGCAGCAAATATCAGTTAGCGAGTAAGCACAGATCGCTCTGTGCGTGGGGCAGCCCCTCGCAGTTATGCCGTTAACGTCATTTTGACGAGATTAAACGCTGACAACACCAGTTTAAGCAAAAAAGGGAAAAGACAAAGAATGAATTTTAGATAAAGAAGGACCCTAAAATCTCAGTAAAAAAATAAATAAATAAATAAAACATTACACAAAGAAAACACTGTTTTCTAACTGTTTTATTTGTATATTAATTATGACAACAATAAATAACAATAAATAACCTTGTAGTCAGTAAAACTTTCATAAGTCAGCACAACCGTTTGCTGATGGTGAACGTATCAAATTCCATCTTGAAGACAGGAGGCAATAATCTGCTTTGTAAACAGTGAGATTGTACCGCGTTTGTCGAATGTAATGATGATCATTTGTTCTCTTTGTCTACAAATGATACAAACAAAACAAAAAAAAAAAACATTTAAAAACCATTTTGAAACAAATGGATAACTCGAGTCAGAACTGCTACGATCACTACAGCGAAATGACAAGCGGTGAGAGAAAGAACTGCTCATCTTTGTTGCTTTGGCTCACTTCTCATCTCAAAAATAAATGAAATCTGACCGTCTCAGCGTCTGTTAACATCTTTAACTATTTTAGGACATTTAGGGAAATCACTCCTGTTTATCAGAACTAAATGAAACTCCAGTTTTAGCTGTTTTTTGCTGTTCTACAGCAGCTCATAGTTTGTTTTAGAACAGATTTTATGGATGACTTTTAGGGCCCTTCATGGCCTTGCTCCAGGCTATATCTCTATCCTCTGAGCACCATATGCACCAGCATGCACCCGGGGTCCTTGGGCAAAGGCGCCAACCTTGCCTGAGGAAATCATGTCAGTAGAGTCAGCCACTTCCTTTAAACCTATTTTTATGGGAAGGCTTTTTTATATGAATTTCCTTTGAGACGTCTTTTTATCTCCCACAGTTCACAATCCCTGACATTTTTACTACAATTTATTGGTCTTGGAGTTTGTTTTATTCTGTCTAATGTCAAAATCTCACTGATCTCACAGGTGTAGCGTGAGTACTGAACATACTGGAAGATATGCACAGAAAATGAGCGCCATGTCAGTGCAGAGGAAGATATCGGACCACGTGAAAGTCAACAGACTACAGAAAGATGCAGAGGAGTTTTTCACCTTCACCAGGGCGATCGTGGCTCAAGAGTTGGGAGTTCGCCTTGTAATCGGAAGGTTGCCGGTTCGAGCCCCGGCTTGGACAGTCTCGGTCGTTGTGTCCTTGGGCAAGACACTTCACCCGTTGCCTACTGGTGGTGGTCAGAGGGCCCGGTGGCGCCAGTGTCCGGCAGCCTCGCCTCTGTCAGTGCGCCCCAGGGTGGCTGTGGCTACAATGTAGCTTGCCATCACCAGTGTGTGAATGGGTGGATGACTGGATATGTAAAGCGCTTTGGGGTCCTTAGGGACTAGTAAAGCGCTATATAAATACAGGCCATTTACCATTTACCTTTGATATTGCAAATCAAAGCATTTGATGCAGCAGGCAAAATTTGATTGCTGTAACTGAAAAATTGTACTCAGTAGTTTGTTTCTATGGCAAATGTCACTTGGGCTCCATGGAGCCAGGCAGCGAAGAAAGGACCCATTAGAGCACGTCAGTATTCATGTTTGGATTTCTTCATGTTCTATTGTGAGTTTGATCCTTTGTTATATTTTTGAATCTGTTTTTGGTGCTCATTTGATTCCTGTCCCAGGTGAGAACTTTCAGGTTGTGTGTGTCCCTGTGTTATTTTCTCTTCATTATTCTAAACTCTTGTGTTCCTTTTGTGTAACAAATGAGTTTTCTGGTGTCTGTGTTAAGTTGGGGTGAAAAATAAAGTGAAAAAAAAAAAAAAAATTTTTAAAATCACCTGTAGGTCAGAATTTCAACTTATCAACTCAAACTTCTGAGAAAATAATTTTCAATAAGATAATATCCCAAATTTTGACTTATTGACAGCAAAAAAAATAAAAGTTTTTGGTAGCATAAATAAACTTTCATAGATTGTAGTCTCCTGTGTGTTGCTTTGAGTTTTACCTCCTCCCCAGTGATTACCTAGTTTCTCTGCACCTGTGTATCATATCCCCAGCTGTCTCCACTTCCCTTATTACCCTGTGTGTATAAATAGTCCTTCCCCTGTTGCCTGGTTTGCTGCGAAGAGTTGGATTTTTATATGGTACCTTTTTGGTTTAAGTATTTAAATGTAATAAAATGTTGCATTTTAATCCTTCAATATACAAAAGATGGCAAATATAGCCTTTTGCAGTTTAACTGGTTTTGAGTGATTATGGGAAACTTAAATATGCACTGCTGAGACTTGTAAACGTGAAACTATCAGGAGAAACGAGCCAGAGCAGCTGAGGTAAAACTGTAAAATCATCTGAGAGCGAGTCGACTTTGAGTCCTTGGGTAATGGAAAGCTAAAACCCGGAAAAATAGTTGGCAGTGGTCTTTAAAAAAAAAAACAAAAAACTGCAGTCAGTTCAACTCAGCGAGCTCTGCTCTCTTTTGTGACAGTGTTTAAAAATAGGCAGTTTAAAGATGAGCAGCACTTCCTCATTGTCTCTGCAGAGGTGAGCAGATCCTTGCTTTTCTTTACATTCACTAAGAGGAGGAATGTTACGCGTTTATGCATCTTTGAGGGAGTTGATGTGCGCGCAAAGCTTCAGTGCGGGTCCCAGTTTAAGGTTCATGGTGCTGACCAGGTGATCCTCTGTGAGAAGCAGCAGAGCCTGCCCATCTATTTCCTGGGAGCGAAACTCCTCGGCTACATCAGCACCACCTGATGGAAAGAGAACCGGAGTGGTCATTCTGTGTGACCTATAGCCTCATTTTCCAGTTCTTAGCTGATAGATGTAGCACCCAGTGTGGTATTCTGCTGCCGAAGCCCATCTCCTTCAGTTTCAATGTGCCAACAGTGCCAAATTTAAAGTAAATCACATTTTTTGCTCAATCTGATGCTCAGCTTGAATTCAAGCAGGTCGCTGAAGATATTTGTGCTAACGAGCAATTGAACAGGTGTACCTAATGAAGTGGCTGGTGGGTGTACACTATGTGCAGTCACCCTTAACCAGCACATGTCCACATGAAACTTTCATGCCTGCAAATCATATTTAACCTGTCAAAAACTGCGAGAGAGAAGCAAAACTTACCTTAAAGCAAACCCAACACACCAAACTACAAACCGACACAGACGTGCTGCGAGGTCAGAGGTTGCCATTTCTTTAGCAATAAAAGCTGTGCCTCAGGAGTGTGAAAAACCGCATTACCTGGCAGGGTGCTGATGTAGGAAAACACTTGCTCCACGTTCCACTGAGACGGACAGCCGACGTCGTCTTCTGCGTCTGAAACGATGATCGTTTCTACGGTCCTCTGCTCCCTCACCCTCTCTTGCGCTCTCTCAGCCTGTTTTCGAAGCCTGGTCGTCATGGGAACGGGAGGTTCTTCCTCCTCTTCCTCCTCCTCCTCGTGATGCTCATCTTCCTCTCTCGGTGAACTCTGTTGGGTCTCTTTGGAGCCAAATGACCTGTGGGCCTGAGAAGCACAAAGACACAAAAATTCACAGTGTATTTCAGAGCTGGACTTCATACAGTAACAAACAGAAAGCAGGTGTTAGACCGTGTCTCAGGTGAGGTTTAATTCTTACCAGTCTGAAATAAATTTTAGTTATAGCTCATTGTAAGTATTGACTTTGAGCTGCAAACTCATTTAAATGTTCATCTCCTTTATTTAAAGGATCTTTTAGCCTCTTTTAACAATGCTATTAGAGATGCAAGGGCTGCTTACTTTTCTCAGTTGGTTGCAAAGAGCAGAGGTAATCCTAAGGTCTTATTTGATACTATTACTGATATCATTACTCCTGCTCCACCTGCTGCCATTATTTCTTCTGCTGAAGACTGTGAAACATTTCTTGCTTTCTTTTTAGAAAAAATTAGCAATATAAGGAAAAAATTGTCCCCATCAGCATCTGCACTGTCAGTTCCCACGCCAGTTCGGCCTGTTGTTTTAGAAAGATTTTTACCTGTTTCACTATCCGAACTGGGAAAAATAGTTAGTGCAACAAAAGTATCCTCTTGTTCACTCGACATTTTACCCGCATCGTTATTCAAAAATGTCTTTTACTCTATTGGTCCCTGTATGCTCACTATAAGTAACACCTCTTTGGGATCTGGCAAAGTCCCTGCTTATTTTAAAACTGCTGTTATATACCCCCTGTTAAAAAAGCCTATGCTGGACCCATCTCTCACTAGCAACTACAGACCGATCTCAAAAATACCGTTAATTGCTAAGATTTTAGAGAAGATTGTGGCTAAGCAGCTTACAGCAGTTTTAGACAAATATAATATCTTTGACAAATTTCAGTCTGGCTTTCGTAAAGCTCATTCTACTGAAACAGCCCTTCTTAGAGTTTCCAATGACATTCTGATGCAAAGCGATGCAGGTAAGTGTTCTGTTCTCTTAATGTTGGATCTCACGTCGGCCTTTGACACCGTTGACCATTAAATTTTGCTTGATAGGCTGAAATACTGGGTCGGTGTATCTGGGTCTGCCTTAGAGTGGTTCTCCTCGTATCTTTGTGAACGATACTCTTCTGTGGCAGTTTCTAAGTACAGGTCATCTTCTACGTCCCTGTCCTTTGGTGTGCCACAAGGCTCTGTGCTGGGGCCATTATTGTTTTTAATTTATTTACTTCCTCTCCAGCATATTTTGAGCCCTTTTGAGGATATTTGTTACCACTGCTACGCAGACGACATCCAACTATATATATCTTTTAAACCTGAAGATGCTTCTAAGCTGCGGATTTTAAATGTGTATTTGGAAACCATCAAAGGTTGGATGGCCGACAATTGCCTCCAACTAAATGAAAATAAAACTGAAGTCCTTTTATGTGCTCCAGACAGACATGTACCCAGCATAATGAATGCTCTTGGTCCCCTTTCAACATTTGTGAAACCATCTATCAGGAACCTAGGGAAACCTTCGATCCTGCTCTTACATTGGATATTCACGTCAAATCTCTGGTTCGGTCTTGCTTCTATCATTTAAGAAATATTTCTAAATTGAGCCCCATAATATCTCATACTGAACTGGAGATTGTTATTCATGCTTTTATTTCATCATGACTGGACTATTGCAATTCACTGTTCACATGTCTAAACAAAAGTTCCCTGGAGCGTCTGCAGACTGTCCAAAATGCTGCAGCAAGGCTTCTGACGAAAACATCGAAATACTCACATATAGCACCGTTGCTTATACAGTTACAGTCGAATTCAGAGTCCACTTTAAGATTCTGGTTCTGACATTTAAGGCTCTTCAAGAACAAGCACCATCATACATCATTGAACTTTTACAGCCCTATGCCCCTAGTAGGTCTCTGAGGTCTTGTGGTCAGGGATTACTTGTTATTCAGTATACGAGACTGAAAACTAGGGGTGATCGAGCTTTTGCTACTGTGGCCGCCAGACTGTGGAATTCTCTTCCTCAGAACTTAAGATCTGCTGATTCACTGATTACTTTTAAAAAAACAGCTAAAAACATCTTTTTAAAATTGCATTTTGTTAACTTTTGACTGTACTTTGTCTTTTTAATCTGTTCCTATACTTTGTAAAGCACTTTGTGATCTTTTATCTAGAAATGTGCTATATAAATAAAATTTTACTTACTTACAAACCTCGTGGTTCGAGCTCCGTGGAATGTTTCAAGCATCAAATAAACATTTAAATGTCTTTTTAGAAATATTTCCAACCTGTTTCCACCAGAAAAAAAACATGTATGCATAACCACCTCTGGAGTCTATCAGCCTTCAAAAATCCATTTTTGTTACACCTAACTGTAATAATCATCAGCCTGTAAGTCTGTTCTTCATATTTTTGAATGAAGAGTGATTTAAAACAGCATATAACAGGGCAACATGCTTGAAAGCTCTGCAGCCTTAACATATTTTTGCATGAGTCATTTTAATGTTTGTTTCCAGAGCTGATAGACATCTAAGAATCTGGCCACCGGCAAAGCCCATTCGGCTGTTTTCATTAGAGATCCCCATCTGCCAGCTGACCCGATCACCCCCAATATTCTGTCCAACATGCTGGTTTGCTTACAAATGTGAAGCTGCAGATCGTTTTGTGTCTGCAGTGTGTTTGTGTTGAAAAGAAGTTGCAAAAGAGATGACATATGTTTTTCTTTTTGGATTGTGAGAATAAATTGACAAGATGCATACGATGTCGTTTTTACTCACAGCAAAGAGAGGCAAACCCAACACAACTACCAATAAAGTCCTTCTGGTAGATAAGTGCTATTAGTAAAACCTCCAAAGCTGTTCTTCTTTAAACAAACAGGCTTGCCTTTGTTTGTCATGTGAACATGTAGTTAGTCATTTACTGTTTGCCAAACTTGCACACAAACACTTAACTGATGAGTATTTCAGGAAAGCCAGCGGTGTAATTTCCAGGGGGTATAATCAGATCTAGCCAATATAACCCCCCCAATAAAATTATGAATTGTCTTGCATAAATAGGTTGTTGATTTTCTTTACTCATTTCTGTTAACACCAGCAAAATAGTTGCATGTTTAATCATCTGGGAATTTACCCAGATTTATTTATTTAGAGAGACAGAGATCCTGACCCCCCTAATGTTCAGCACAAAGTTACGCCCATGAGGAAAGCTGCAGAAAGCGCGATATATGTCGTTTTAACCCTAGAACATTAACGTGGAGTTTTAGTGACTGCAGAGCTCCAAACCTCCTCTGATTAACATCAGGATAAAAACTGTTCACAGGGAGCTTCATGCCATCCATTTCAGTGGCTGAGCAGCTCCTGCAGGTAACCCAGTATCTTTTTCGTCCATACAGTTTATACATGCATGCATCAGGCCGACGATACTACTGACCTGCATCACAAAGTGCTCTCTGGAGGCTCCGTTGACTCGGCTGGGGGGTCGTCCTCTCCTTCCCAAGGGCCTGTGAGCCATGCGACCTGCATGCAGCACCGCGATACGCTTGGTGCAGCTTACACTGAACCTGAACAAAAACAGCCGTGAAATGTTTGATTAACCCTTAGAGCACAGGTGTGTGTCCTTGATCCAACACAGCTGATTTAAATGGCTAAACGACCTCCTTCAGGTGTCTTGACCCAGGTTGATATCTAAAACCTGCAGGACACCAGCACTCGAGGCCTGGAGTTCGACACCCCTGCCTTAGAGGATCCTGGGGACATGTTGGGCCATTCCATTTTTTTAAATGGTATTTTTGGCGGTGCTGATATTAATTTTATCCTCAGGCCAAACAATGTCCAATTGAAAATCACTGAAAATACAACTTTTGATGTTTTCTGCAAAAGTGCCTTGCTGCTGAAATGATAAGTGTGTGTCCTACTGATGTTGGATGATGGTGTGCATGTGTGTGCATGTGTGCGATATCCACCTTCAAGTCTGTTCTCTTAGAAGGCCACACTCGGTGTTATGAACTAATTCGATAACAGTGAATGATGAGAACCCTTTCAGAGCTTCAACAATATCTCAGCAGCAGGAACCAAAACAAAATTGGACTTTATTTTGGTTCTCACTCAAGTAGTTTATGCATCTGCACGGCAGCCACAGTTAGAAGTATGCGCAGTAGTGCAGGAGCAGTCATTTTGGAGATGGCAAGACTTTACAGCACACACAGGCTCTGGAAGTGATCGTGAACCATGAGTGTTAAGATGGCATCCTCCTCCTCCGAGGACTCTGAGGCTGACATGGAGGAGGCCTCAGAGGTAGAAATGGACCAGCTGGAGTCCAGCTCTGACTCATCTGAAGGTGAGAGTGGAAAGGTTTGGTTGAAGCAGTGACAGGATAGACTCCTCAATCTCTTCTCCATCTTGGTCAACCCCATATTTTGGTCCCCCACAAAAACTGCAACGCTCTGCAACGCCCCAGCAGCCAGAGGTTTGATCCCTGGAACTACACACTATCCCACCAGCTATGCACTGCTGCTGGATGAAATCCTGCAGCAAACTGTGGCCCTGACAAACCTCTTTTCCTTAGGGTAAAAAGAGTGAGGATTTTTAAGGGTTATTTGAGAGTAAATAAATGCTCTAAGAGCTTGGAAGGAAATGCGTCTGGACTTCTTTAGGTTTTTTGAAAACTATGATGACCTGGATGACGGATAACCTTCACAGATGGTTAATAAGTGCATTCGTCCCTAATGTTATTATATCACATCATCCTTGAAGTCTGTGAATAAGTTGGGAAAGGTAGCATCGGGACTCTGAGCTGTCCTCTTTTTGTTGCTTTGATGGAGACTCATGGGGAAACCTGGGAGTGATTATCTACTTGCGTCAGCGGGCTGCAGATGTCAGATGATGTAATTCAACTTTACTGACACAGACTGTAATTTTCTGTAGTTTCTGCGGAAGAAAAAAGTGCTTTGTTGTTAAAGCAGACAGTTCGTGAGTGTTGCTCATGTTTTCCACAGACTCTAAGACAGTGTGGTGAACCTCAGCCGAATGACACACACCAACACTGAAAACAACAAAATAAAAAGATTCAAAATAATGAATCATCATTGTTCTCACGGACAAAGATAAACTTTTCATAACAAACCATAAAATATTACAATTTACACAGACTTTGTATTATGCATCGGCCCTGTGTTGTGAAACGCTGATTCTTGGATTTTTCTTGCCATCATAAATTCTTGTTTTGTGTTTCTTTTTAACACACCCCTTGTGTTCCTCTTGTGAGTGCTTCTTCCAGCGTACTTCCTGTTTTATTTTGAAGGTGGGATCCTAATGTGGTTTTCCACTACTACTACTACTACTATGTCCTTTTACTTCCCATCTTTGTTCTTTTAATTTCTGATTTAGGTTACCTGTTCCCTAAGTCTGCATGTCTTAACCCCTTTTTATTTCATAGTTTGCAAGTGCCCAATGCATCTGCTCCATCGCTTCACATTATTTTCTCCCATCGGTGATGGGAGAGGAGGAGGTGAGGAAGAGACATGAGAACAAATGAGCTGAGGGAACAGGCACTTAGAAAATTGAGTCATCCTCACAAATGTCACACCTCATTTTAAAGTGATGCCAATGAAATGTGTCATTTTTGTTCTAGCAGACCCACAGCTGGATTTTATGACATCAGACATAACTGTGCTCATGACAATTTCTAA
Source organism: Astatotilapia calliptera (assembly GCF_964374335.1). NCBI lineage: Eukaryota > Metazoa > Chordata > Actinopteri > Cichliformes > Cichlidae > Astatotilapia > Astatotilapia calliptera. Next base: position 13,442,439 of record NC_137439.1, read on the forward strand.
TAAATAAATAAATAGAATTACTTTAATTTAACACATGGTGCTTTTTTGTGCAGGGCAGAAACTTTGATCATGTTAAATAACGTGAAAAAAGGATGACTTGTTTAAAAAGAATCCTCCTCCCACTATGACTTGTATATTCCAGCTGTTTCCCACAACTCTTTTATATGCTAAAGGTAAATAAATGCATCCACAGTGGACACGCATTTGCATTCTCAATTATAGCTAAAGCCTCCTCTCTCCTCAGTCCTCCTGATATATTTTAGGAATTGAGATTTCCTTCAACATGGTGAACTGAGATTGATTTCATGGTCACGGGCAGCAGGATGGAGGTGATGAAGCGCCTGTTTTTTCATGCTGGAGGACCACTGAGCTTACGTGATGGTGAGGTGTCTGCATTCAGGTCACAAAAATTGGTCTGATTTTAGTGAAAGTCACACACGATGACCATAATGATGGGTCTTCGTCTGAGCTGTGCTCAGGTTGCTCATATTGGTCGTTTTACTGCCACTTTTCCGTTCTGCACTTCCCAGATTACAATAACCTGTGAGTTGTGATGCATCATGAACCAAAGGAGCTACTAGATGATTAAGGTTTTGTTTTTGCTTGGTTGTTTTTTTTTGTTTCAGCTGTTTCAGTGTCGTTCTTTATGTTGGCGATTGAACTGTCTTTGGCCTGGTTGTCTGTGTTGGTTATAGGTTAAAACCCCTTCTTTCTTTTTTTTTCTTTTTTTTGTGGCAGCAGTTTTTTTAGCATATTTTTATAAGTTTTCCCAGCAGAACTCTCACCTGGATCTCATGTTGTTAGTCTGAACTTCAAATATATCATCCAGTCATCCCCACAAAATGTTCCCAGGGTTAAGGTAATTTGTTTTTGTTTGTTTTTTAAAACAGCTAACAGCACTGTAGCCTAACAGAACCAAAACATTAATTGTTTTGGAGCTATTTTCATCAGTGGATTAATTCAGATTTCAGTCCCTGCTGAGTATTTACTGTATGATGTACACTCACATAGCACATATATTTGTGCTAACTGGTCGTTAGCACAAATATTTAATCAGCCTATCACACTGCAGAATGGCCAGACTGTTTCAAGTTGATAGCAAGGCTACAACTCAGATAGCCATTCACAACTCATTATAACCAAGGTATGCAGACGTAAAACCTTGAATCAGATGGGCTACAGTAGCAGGAGACCACAGTGGATACCGCAGTGGATACCACTCCTGTCAGCTAAGAACAAAACACTAAGGCTCTAGTTCACAGGAGCTCACCAAAACTTGCAATAGATGATTGTAAAACTATTGCTCGTCCTCGATTTTCTTGGTACACTTTGGGCCTCTTGTACCGACTGAGCACCATTAAAACACCACAGCCTACCCGAGCTGCAGACTATGTCTATCCCTTTATGACTATAGTGTAACAATCTAATAATAGCTTCTTTCAGCAGGATAACACCAAAACCCCAAAGCTCAAATCATCTCAAACTGGTTTCTTTAACATGACAATGACTTCACTGTAAATGCCCTCCACAGTCACCAGATCTCAGTCTAGTAGAGCACCTTTGAGATGTGGTGCAATAAGCAAAGCTTATGAGCTTATGGCTGATGAGCGTCTCGTAATAACCTACAGTTTGTTCATGTTAATAGGGTGAATCACTGAAACTATGTTTCTTTGGTAATAAATAATTACACTAGAGGACAAAACTTAGTACGTTGTGTAAATGTTTTATTTACCTTCTGACACACGACATGGAGCAGAAGCGTTTGGAGCGCAGAAACGTGCGAGCGTAGCCGCTGCTTCCACAGTACTCACACTGCAACACGTCTGGCACACTCTCCCCGAGTTCTGCAACTTCAGAGGACCAGCTGTTAATCATGCATGTTCACACACACACACACACACACACACACACACACACACACACACACACACACACACACACACACACACACCTCTCTCACCTTCTCCTGTAGGGCCGTCATTTTCCACCTCAGAGTCAGATGAATCTGACTGGTCAGCATCCAGAGGACTGTCGTCTGCTGCATCCCCATTGGTCGGTACGTCCTGGGGTTCTGGAAGGGAAGCCTGCTGCTCCGATAACAGTGATGACCGACCCACCTGCATTGAGTAGCACATTCAAAAATTGAAAACCTTACACCAATTTTTTTTAACCCAAATGGCAGAAAAAAAAGAAAAAGAAAAAAGTTTTAATTCACTGAAACAAGGTTTCACACAACTAACGTCCTGCACAACGATAACACTGCATGCTGACAGATTGCAAGTTGGCACTGACCAGTTCCTCTCACTATAGCCTTAACTAGTTGCATCAAGCTTCCTTGTAAAAAGACACCTTCTGCATAAATGAGCCATGCCAGCAGCTTTGATAAAGTGACAGACATCATTTGTTGACTGTAGAGCATCACCAGTGTTACAATGTAAAGACAGTGATGCAATGTCATATTTCAATTGTCATATTTACATCTGTTTATAATATTAAAATGAGACATTTACTTAAGTTTTAAATGCCTGGAAAAGTTTTATTCCACCTTCCTCTCCTCACCTGCTCCAGAAATATTTTCATTTTGTTTATACACACATAATTAAATAATTGATTAAAGCTGATTTTAAGTGCTTTTGTAGTGCTTCCCATTAATCAGCAGTAAACTTTCTGCACAGGGCACGTCCACATACCGGGAACGGCTCCAGGCCCTCTTTGATGACAAAGCCCTCCACGAGGTGTGTGAGGACGTGGGTTGACCTCTTGGGGCTTCCTGGGAGACTTGCAGGGGCAGAAGGAGGCTGGCTGGGGACTTTTGCTGAAGCAGGGAGGAGGGGAGGAGGTAAAGGAGAAGGTGGTGGAGGAGGAGGGTTGTTGGTGCCACTATTGCCGCTATTGTCAGTGGTCGTGAGCTGGGAGGACTCCTCCACTGGAGGACTCCTCCAGTGGCTGGGGGTGATGGAGGATGAACCCGTCACTGCTACACAATAAAAAGCATAAAGAGTGAGGGGTGAGGGGGTCTCATGGAGGCAGGTTATCCTGTTAACTGAATAATTCTGTACCTGAACCATTTTGATTGGGTGGTGTAGCGGTCCCGTCTTGTTCTGAACTTGGAGGATCTTTCCTTTCCTCTGAGCTCAGACTGTTCACGTTGCACTTTTGCCCCAACTGAAAATCAAAACAAAACAAAACCTCATTCAAACCAACTCATAATCTACTCAGGAGCTCTTCAAAGCAGGACGTGCTGACTCACGGGTGCAGTTTCGTTGTGTTTGACTGGATGCACTTTCAGATCAACAGCCACCGTTTGAGGAGGTGGCAGGTTCTGGTAGGGCATCTGGACCAGAGCCTCCGCCACAGGCAGTTCCCGCTCCGTTAGCAGTACCTGTCCTGACTGGACAGCCAAAGCCCGGACTGAGTGCAGGGACACCCTGTGAAGGGAGGCCGGGGGGTTCTGGGGCAGCCTGGGGAGAATGAGAGGAGGAGGAGGAGGTGGAGGCTGCTGGCTCTGTGGGAATGAGGTCCGACGCTGTGGCGCAGCCACCAGAGGAGGTGGCTGAGGCTGAACGGCAGCAGCTGGGACTGAAGTCTGAGGTGATGATGCAAGCATGCTGGTGACTAATGGGGAGGAAGAAGAAGACAGGGCTGGGGGCTCGTTTCGTAGTTGTGAGTGGGTGCTGGAGGCGGTTAGTCTTTTAACCGACAGAGGAAGAGGATTGGAGTGGGTATCTCGGGGTGCTACTCTGAGGGCAATTGGTTGCAACTGTCTGCTGCTGGGAGCCCCTCCTGTGGCCTGCTGGACGATGAGCTGGTGGTGCGCCACCTGCTGGCCTACTGGACAGGACAGCTGCTGCTTGACTAGAGTGTGGGTTTGCACTGGAGGGTAGGCTGCAGAGGGAGCACGAGGAACATAATAACCAGCAGGTGAGCTGTCATTAAAAACTTAACCTGACAAAAAAAGCAAACATCTGCATTACATGAACATCAGTATGCTTGCTGCATGGCTTGTATCAAACCAAAACCAAGTGTCCACCCTAAGTTTGTCTCTGGCCTCTTACACTTGCAGTTATCTCAAACCGTGGAAGACACAAACTCACCTGGGGTTATAATCTGGGGTCCTGACACCAACGAGGTGGCATCAGATGGCGCTGTTTCTGTTGAGCCATCAGTCAGTTGGGTGCTCTTCAGCCCACAGACTGGATTCTTGGACAAAGAGGTAGCTGCAGGCAGGGCCTGGGACTCGGTGGAAGGTTTTAAGATGACGCTGTGGGCTGTAGCCAGAGCTCCCGGCAAATGGGTACGCAGAGCCAGATTCTGCAGCGAGTATTAGAGGTTAACAGTTAGTCTTCGCAGTTATTAAAAGTTTCTGGTCATGGAGTAAAGAGCCAGTGCTGTACCTTGTCCTAACACACTGACATCACGTAAATAAATACAGAAATAGTGGACCTATTCTGCTGTTCCTTATATTATGATCTAAAGCAGCGAGCGAGAGTTGAGGCTCGGGTGTGAAATGTATGGTTTTCAGGGTTTTATCGGTTTTCAGCGTTATTTTGTTATCGTTTTTATAGCTAACTCTGTTTTCCTGGGTCTTTTCACGTGTGTTATGAATAAATCTTCTTTTTTTCGGTACCGGTACTAGTTTTATTTTGTTGTATTTATCCGCGACACCTTAAAGGCCGGTCTGTGAAAATATTGTCGGGCATAAACCGGTCCGTGGCGCAAAAAAGGTTGGAGGACCGTTGGTCTAAATAATGTATGCAATGTTGAAACAAAACAAAAAACACAACCCGCTTTGCTCTTTATGATGTCAAAGAGGGGAGGGATATCCTTAATGATGAGATCAAGAGGGGCAGCAAATCAGAAGAAAGTAACTTTAAAGCTGTGGGCAGTGAGCAAAGCTACTGCAAGAGAGTCCAAGGACAATAACATGGAGCCTGAAATGAGCATAATAGGTCCACTGTATGTTCTGTAACAGCCTGAGGCACATAATTGTGCAGCACTGTGGCAGGATTGTACCTGAGAGGAGGTAGGTAATGAGGAGCAGGAGGTCACAGTGGGGAGGTCTGACTGAATTGCAGCTACTGTGGCTGCAGGAGTTAGAATCAGCTGGCAAGGATAGAAGCAACAGGGAAGCTCAGACGCCACGTTGGTTAAAAATCAGCCATAAAAAGTTGCTCATGCACTCAAAATGGCAACACAGTAAAGCAGCATGAATGCAGCTCGAGATCAAAGATGAAAAGGTTTCTACCATCTGAGTTCGAAGGTACATCTGAGCTTGGTTACAGCTGGCAGGTCTGTTTCCTAGAAGCATGGCCTGCTGAGATATTGTGGCTGCGCTGGCAGTGGATGTCTGAGTTCGACCAATCAGCCTTGCGGTCACTGGAGATGCTGGTAAAGTTATCTGGATGAGGGGCGGCATGATGAGAGCTGTGACAAAAACTAAATATGCTCAGGTGTGTATTTGTGCTCAGAGTGAGAACACACTTAAGCACTTACCGAGTTTTGGGAAACACCCGCAGCCTGAACCAAACTGCCTGTAGAAGAAGAAGGTGACCTCTGACAGACTGAAGCCTGAAAAGCAGTGAGAACACGTTTTACTTTCTATTCTTGATCCTCACACAGACACACAGCACATAGACAGACACCACCCGACCTGCTGGATGGCGGCCAGACTCTGCAGATGTGCGGGATGCTGGTGCTGCTGCAGGGCTGCTGTCTGCAGCATGAAGTGCTGCTGCTGGGCTGCGTACATCTGATGCAAGTACTGGGCCGCCATGCTCTGAGGTCTGTTCATGGCATGTTGGATCACCTGTTGGATCACATGATGTACATTTTCTTCAGACTGGCTAAAAGCCTTACAAGGCTATTTATCTACTTTAACAACAAAATCTAATCACCTGTTCAAATACACTATATTGCCAAATGTATTCACCCGTCTGCCTTCACACACATATGAACTTTAGTGACTCCCATTCTAAATCTATAGGGTTTATTATGATGGGGAATTTTTGGTGATTTTTCCTGAAATGTAGTTGTGAGGTCAGACACTAATGCTGGACAGTCAGATTGCCAGAAGAAGGCTTCTCCACTGCTTCAGAGTCCAGTGGTGGCGTGCTTTACACCACCACATAAGACGCTTTGCATTGTACTTGGTGATGTAAGACTTGAATGCAGCTGCCATGGAAACCCATTCAATGAAACTCTCTACACACTGCTACTGAGCTGCTCTGAAGGCCGCATGAATTTTGTGGCCTTCAGATTTTACTGAAGGTCACAAACTTTGTACTATAACCACTAACCACTAACGGTTGAGTGAGGAATATTTAGTGACGAGGAAATTTCATGAGCGGACTGGGGCTACCTGATCTTGCACAAATGTTTGTAGAAGTAGTCTGGATGCCAGGTGTTGGATTTTATACACCTGTGGCCATGAAAGTGATTAGAACAGGTGAACTCAATGATTTGAATGGGTGAGTGAATATTTTTGACAATATAGTGTATATACTATGATGCATAATTACTACTATTGTTTATTCTTTGGACTGTCTCGTAAAAGTAATACCTGATAGCTTGACAAACGACAGTCAATAGACAATTAATATTCAGTATATCAATATGATAAATGCATACTGAGGTCAGTGGTACTGTTCATTACTTGGATCACCTTTAAATCAAGTCCTCTGTGTGCACTTTACAGAAATAGCTTGGACTTTTTGCCTGTCAAGCACACCGTGCGTAGGGACTGTAAGCAGCTTCCTGTCTATTACCCCGACTCTTTACCTGTGAAGTGAAACTAAGACTAAACGAGCCACACACATATCGGTCGCAGGTGCAGTTTATTACCTGGACTGCTTGTCTGTCTGGTGGGATGATGCTGAGGGAGGTAGAGGGCGGCTGGGTGCTGGAACTGGGTGTTGCCATGGTGACGACAGATGATGACGATGCAGTGGTTACTGTCTTACTGGTGTCTGCCTGTCTGTCTCCTGGGCTCCGTCTGTCCATGTCCCAGATTACACACAGAATCAATATCAGGAAATCTGTGGAGATAAAAACAAAAAAAGGACATGCATTAACATGTGCAACTTTCTCTGATTCATGTGTAAATGCTTTCAGTTAAGATGCTTTCACTCCAGGCAAAAAAAACCCTAACAGACAGGTGCTGGTGTAGAAAAATCATTTTCTATGTGAAAATATTCCCACAATTTTCAGGTTTCTCCCTGTTAAAAGGGACTGTTTCCTTCCCACTGTTGCAAAGTGCTTGCTTTGACAGGTTGCTTGTTTTTTTTGTATTTATTTATTGTTTTTTGTTTTGTTTTAAATACTGTTGTGTTTTTTCCTTATAGCACCAGCGCTTTGAGGTGACTGTTCAGGGTGCGGGACTAGAAAATAAGCCTGAACTGAATATATTTTAACGTGTCAAAACTGAACCCTTCCCTCTTGTCTTTATTTTTTTATGACTTGCAGTGGAGTGACAGGTTTTAAATGACTCCACTTTCTTTTAAGAAAGCCAAATATAATTTTAAATCATTTATGGCAGTTTTACTTCAAGAAACCTTTTAATTAAATTAAAAAAAAAAAACCTCACACAAATAATAGACACCCTACCTCACAGGGAGCTTTGATCTTCTTGAATTAAAAATGAAATAGAATAAAATAAAACCAGGTGAACAAAACTAAACTTGGACTTTTGAAATAGAAACATAGAACCCTGACACTTATTAAATTAAGTGAATTTACAATAACAGAACAATAATAACAGTAATATTTAACATTATCACCAAGAAATACTTTTAAGTTTTTAAAATCTTGTGTGAGGTGGGGTGGCACGCACACCTCTGTAATAATTTAAGAGAATTTTATCAACAACAACAACAATAATATTAATAATAATACAGTAGCGTGGGTTGTATAAATCACGCCTGTAGCTGCAGAATATTGATTCTTTTTTTTCTGATTGATCTTCGCTGTAGATTAGTAAACGCGTGCAGGATTTCCTCGACAAAAACCCTGAACCATCGGATAATCCTGATATTTAATGTCCAGTCTGTGAACCTTCACAGACTACATCCAGCACATCTGGATGACACCCCCCGCCGCTCTGCCCCTCACCGCTCACACTGCGCATTATGCATGCACAACCATCCACCTCTTGTCGGCGATACTTGCCTGGTTTTGGAAGACATGGGCCATCAGGAGCTGACCATACCCCGACACACTGTCCCAGTCATGAAGCCCTCTGATGCGTCAGCGCTGCTTAAAATGGTGATTTGAAAAAAATCGTGCGGTGTGCTGCGAAGCAGGCAGCATATGATGATAAATTAAAAAAAAGCTTCGGCACAGCACCGCTCGCAGTGCGGGAGGACCCTCCACAGCCACAGAAGAGAGGAGAGGCGATGTCTGACGATCAAACGCTTTTTGTTTTAGAATGAATGAATTTAAATTGTAGGCTCGTGATAAGATGTGTTGTCCCCCTGTTTATCACTAATATCGCTGTCATGTCACATGACCACGTGGTCTCGTGAATTCATTGTTCTGTCACTCAATAATATATGATGTTCAGATGAGTATGTGCTGCAAATTCGTGTCCCGTGAGTACAACAAAGTCAGTTTTCTTCTTTTTAAGTACAGTTGGTTCACTTTTTTTTAATGAAGACAAGCGGGGACCATGACCGCTGGATGTTGTATTTTTCTTTTTTAAGCTTGTTCTCGCTGCATTTAAGTCCTAGTTTATTGTTTGATTTCTCGTGTTATTTGTCACTCCTCCCTCCAGTCCTCCATATCTGTTGTTTCATCATTTGAGTCTTGTATTTTAAAATTGCTTGAAAGCGATATATTCGTAGTAGGTTCTTGCTTTATTAGTTGAAGAATTGTTACCAGCTGACGAACATGAACATTTCTCTGGACTGTACAAGTCTAACAACCTTGAAAGACTGACATGTTATAATAACATGTCAGTCTTTAAGAGCACAGGCTGAAAATACAATTATCTTAGTTCAGTTTTTCAGACACGGTGAAGTGAAACGTTTGAAGTTTGAGGGGTAAACATAAAACAACAACAAAACAAACTATGACTAAATCTCCTGACAGAGGACATGGCCAATTTCAAATCCCCAGGATCAAAGAGGAGCAAAAATGGCAGCTCTCGCTTGTTCCTGGTCCATTTTTCGATCCTGCAAAAGTCATTGAGCTTTTGAAAGCTTGAAAATAAGAAAGGAGGCAACTGGACTTTTTTGGGTTCGCAAAGGTGTTTCGCCTCTCACCCAAGAGGCTTCTTCACGTTTTGCAGGAGGTTTCTTCCTGGTAAGAATGGAGGTTTTCCTTCCCACTGTCGCCAAGTGCTTACTAGGCGGTCATCTGTCTCTTGGGGTCTTTAAAGCCCCTTGAGGCGACTGTTATTGTGAATTGGCGCTATATGAATAAAACGGAACTGAATTAAAAACAAATTGTGGAGTCCCATCATCCGTATTCTTCAGTCCTGTCATCTTTGTCAAAGTAGCTTCATTTCCTGTAATGACTGACCCTCTCCCAGGACCCAAAATCATCCCGGAACTCCATTTAACTGAACAAGCTAATCATCCCAGCTTTTTTAAGAAATCCAAAGCTCAGTTTCAGGGAGTTCGTGAACCCGACCTCCAGTCTACATATGTAGGCCTACTGATGTGTACCACGTGCGTGAAAGGAGCATACTACTAATAATGACACACACACTCGGAGGTTGGTGCAAATCGTGGCTCACATAGAGACGTCACGGTTTTTCCCAAACTTTATCTGTATTTATTAAAGATTACTTTGTTATGGTTAGGATATTTAAAATAAAATCAAGTTCACTTTGTTACAAGCAGAGGGTGGTTTGGGTTAAAATAAGTATCCTTTTAAAGCTCCGTTTTACACGGTTGCTATGGTGACGAGTCCCGTAATACTGTGTTGGGAGGAGACACGAAATTTAAACACTTAACACTTAAACACCTAAAAATGTGATATTTTGCGTCAGAATAAAGTTTATTTTACTGTGATTAGATTTGGTCACGGCCGGTGTTGTGCCAAAAAGTGATTGTCTGCCAAAAACTGATTTCCGGTATTTGCCAAAAAGCGATTGCTCATATTTAAAGTGCTATAAGTAACTTGTTGGGCTATAATATGTTAAACATATGTCAAATGCATCCCTTATGGATGACATAAAGTCATCTTGAGCCACAAACAACATTCGTGTAGCAAGATACAAGCCGCAATCAGTTTTTGGCAGCGACTTTTATATAACCTTTATTTATGCAGTAAAAAAAATCTCATTAACATTAAAAATGTATTTTGTAAGAGTAAGTTGCCCAACAGGACAGCAGAAATGGCAGCAAATATTACAATAGTTCTGTAAAAATATTTTAAGTGGGGATAAAGGACCGGATTGGTTATAATGTAAGTACAAGTTGTAAAGATACTTAAAAAACAGATAATTTTTTAATTCTTTATGTAACCCCTTTGTATCCCCTGTTCACCGAAGTCTATTTACGAACATACGTAAAGATATTACACATAAAAAATACACAGAAACACTGGAAATCACTTTTTGGCAGACAATCACTTTTTGGCACAACACCGGCTCTCGTACGGTGACTATATCTCAAACTCAGGAGAGACAAAAATGATGCGAAACTTTATGCTGATTTCATGTTTGCTAACAAGATTATAGAAAAGCTCAAGTTAGCTCTTATATTATAATCTTGTCATAGCCTACGTCTCCTTTTTTGCTTTATCCGCATAAGATTTAAAGATTTTTATCTTCTGTTTTTGTCTTTTGTCTGAAAAAACGACTGAGCGTCCATCAGCTGGCACATGTTTTGAGCTACAGCTACTCCTTCACCACATCCATATCTGTGTGCTTCCTCGTTTCCTCCTGCCTGACAGCTCCACATATTCAGCATCCTTTGTCCAATATTTCTCTTTATAAATCGGGAGACAGACATAGTTTTAATAATTATAGACCAGTATCATTGCTATCACAGTTTTCTAAAGTGCTTGAAAACCTCTTTGCACAAAGATTTGATAGTTTCATTGAAAAACATCAACTGCTAAGCGAAAGTCAGTACGGATTTCGACGGAACAGATCAACAGCAATAGCATTCCGGCTGGATAACCGCTGCTCATCTACCATCACAATGAACACCGGTGTACCACAAGGCTGTGTGATGAGCCCTTTCCTCTACTCCCTCTTCACCCACGACTGCAGACCTGCTGATGGTTCCAACACCATCATTAAGTTTGCAGATGACACCACGGTGATTGGCCTCATCAGTGACAACGATGAGGCCGCCTACAGGGAGGAGGTGGATCGTCTGGCTGAGTGGTGCGACAGAAACAACCTGCTGCTTAACACCGAGAAGACCAAGGAGCTCATCGTGGACTACAGGAGGAATGCTGACCCACATCCACCCATCCACATTAAGGGGACGGCTGTGGAGCGTGTGAGCAGCTTCAAGTTCCTGGGAGTCCACATCTCCGAGGATCTCACCTGGACGACCAACTGCTCCAAGCTGGTCAAGAAGGCTCACCAGCGCCTCTTCTTCTTGAGGACTCTGAGGAAGAACCACCTGTCCTCAGACATCCTGGTGAACTTCTATCGCTGCACCATCGAGAGCATCCTGACCAACTGTATAACAGTCTGGTACGGGAACTGCTCTGCCTCGGACCGGAAGGCGTTGCAGAGGGTCGTGAAAACTGCCCAGCGCATCGCCGGAGCACCACTTCCTGCCATAAAAGACATCTACAGGAAGCGGTGTCTGAAAAGGGCTGGGAAAATCATCAAAGACCCCAGTCACCCATCACATGGACTCTTCACCCTCCTGCCCTCTGGGAGGCGCCACAGGAGCCTCCGGACTAAGACCACCAGGTACCGGAACAGCTTCTTCCCCACAGCTGTCAGACTCCTGAACTCTGCCTCCTGACATCTGACCCACGTTAACTCATGGACTGAACATACACACACCCACAATGGACAACTGTACCCTCAAACACAATAATAACATGGAGTGAACCACCACTCACAACCACTAGCACTTTATATAGCCTCTGTAGAAACTATCTACACCCTCACTTATCTTAACTGCACTAATGTATAGCTCTGTGTAAATAATCATTCTGTACATTCAATAATCTTTAATCCTACAACTGTTTATAACTTGCATAGTTCCCATTTCTGTATAGCTGTATATCCCAGATTCTGTAAAGTTATTTATTTCATTTCATATTCTGTATAGTTTTTCATATTTATATCCTGTTCATATCCTGTACATTGCTTGTACTCACTACAGCCTGTACATACTTATAGTTATAGAATATTCACAACATACTTCATACCGTGTACATTATAACATACCATAATAGACCCATTTCTGTAATATACTCACATATCTATATTATTGCTAATATATATTGTAATATATCTATATCACTAAAGCACTTCTGGATGGATGCAAACTGCATTTCGTTGCCCTGTACCTGTGCATGTGCAATGACAATAAAGTTGAATTCTATTCTATTCTATTCTATTCTATTAAAGCAGGATTGAAGACATTTCATCAGCAACACATCATAATAAATATACTATAGGGGTATTCATTGATTTAAGAAAAGCTTTTGACACTCTGCAACACTCCATCTTGATTTCTAAGTTAAGAACTTATGGTGTGAGAGGAATAGTATTGAACTGGTTAAGCAGCTATTTAGATAATAGGTTTCAGTATGTGCAGTGTTTAGGCAATTCATCTGATAGAATGAAAATAGAATGTGGGGTCCCTCAAGGTTCTGTTTTAGGACCAAAACTTTTTAATTTATATATAAATGACATTTGCGATGTGTCAAAAAGGTTGAATTTTGTTTTGTTTGCAGACGATACAAATTGTTATTGTTCCAGAGAGAACTTGAAAGAATTGGCTAAAATTATGGTTATTGAAATGAAAAAAATTAAAAAATGGTTTGATGTAAATGAGTTTTCACTGAATTTGGAAAAAACTAAGTTTATGATATTCGGAAACTGTGTAAAGGAGGAAGAGATAGTATTATCTATAGAGGGAGTATTAATTGAAAGAGTGACAGAATTCCGTTTTCTGGGTGTAATAGTGGATGACAAGTTAACATGGAAATCACATATTGAACATGTTAAAAGAAAGTTGGCTAAAAGTATTTATATCCTGGGTAATGTTAGATATATATTAGATTACAAGGCAATGCGAATATTATATTTTTCATTATTTCTACCCTATCTGAGCTATTGTGTTGAAGTATGGGGGAATACATACGTGACTAATATGAAACCATTATACTTATTACAGAAGAGAGCGCTTCGAATTATGCATAATGTTAAATATAGAGAACACACTAATAATTTGTTTATAAAATCGAAATTGTTAAAACTAGACGATATAGTGAAATTACAGACTTTAACTATTATGTTTAGGGCGAAAAATAAAACACTACCTCTTAAGTTACAAAGTTTATTTGTATTGTGTTCAGAAAATGGGGACAGCAGAAGGAAGTTTTATTTTAAGCACCGCTTTGCTTGAACCACACAAAGGCAAATGTGTCCAACAGTCATAGGCATAAGAAACTGGAATTCTCTCAGTGATCATCTTAAGTGTTGTATAAATGTTTCTCAATTTAAAATCTGCTACAAGAATAAAATGATAAACCGATATGAAGAAGTTGAAAAGAATAGAATTTAATTGCAGAAAAATGATCCTTTTAGTTTGATTTTTAGTGGTATTGCTCATTGTTGAGTATATTGTTCTGTTTGCTTTGTTTTGTTTTATTATGTGCAGAAAATTGTCATAGTGTAATTTTGGTTGCCTACTTGTATTATCACAGATAGGGGGCAGGTATCAATAAGAATTTATTCTTCTTCCTGCTCCTTTTCATGCATGGAAACCAGTGTTGGTCAAGTTACTTGAAAAAAGTAATCAGTAACTAATTACTGATTACTCCCCCAAAAAAGTAATCCCGTTACTTTACTGATTACTTATTTTCAAAAGTAATTAATTACTTAGTTACTTAGTTACTTTTTAAAAACACGATTTACAACATGAAGAGGTGATAAAGTGATAGATCTTTCAGCCCAATTCTACTTTTTCTACATAATCCATCATACAAAATGTAATCAAATGGAAAAGTCTCTTTTTTAAACTTGTTTTATCAGTTTTAATCTTTTAACTTTATGCATCAAGCAAAACATTTAATTATATGCAACATTCTCTGACTTGAATAAATTAGTTTAACATTTAAACCTATTTTCTACACATTCCAGCACATAAAATAAAATATTTTTTGTGTTTTTACTCACTCTTTCAAACAGATGCAAGTAAAACACAGCAGAAAATAAATAAAGTCAAAGACTCAGCGGTCCTTTTGCTCTATTTTCACCTGTAAAGCAGGAGCAGGGTAGGCGGAGGGTTACCCTGGTGCAGGTGTGCTGCGGTCAGTTGAAGAATCCGCGCGAGTGTCTCTGTGAGTTTCCCGTCACGTCGTAGCTACTCGGTGCTTGATCGGAAGTTTAGGGTTTTTTTTCGCTGTAAAAAGAAGTTTTCTTCCCACGCACGATGGACGCTAATGTTTTTGTCACTTTTTATGGAATCAAACTCAAAGTAAGGTCAGTACTTCCACACTTTAAACGCTGCACGCTCATACTCTCTCCCGCACTCGATATATTATCCATTGTTGATCTGCACACAGCTGCTGTCACCAACGTCGCACTTGCTTACGTCACTGTCATGAGACATTCTCGCAAAAAAAATCACGGTTTTAGTAACGCAGTAACGCAGCGTTCCTACGGGAAAGTAACGGTAATCTAATTACTGATTTTGCAATAGTAATCCCTTACTTTACTCGTTACTTGAAAAAAGTAATCAGATTACAGTAACGCGTTACAAGTAACGCGTTACTGCCCATCTCTGATGGAAACAGTGTTACTTTAATTGAAAGGAAGGTTGTGTATGGGAATGCATTACTGCTGTACCATGTGTGAAACAAAAAAATAAAATAAAATAAAATAAAAATATCCACTATTCTTCTGCACATCCACAAACCATCTCAGCCTTAGCTCTTTGACTTTGTCTCCAGACTGCTCGACCTGAGCCGTCCCTCTGATGTACTCCTTTCTAGTCCTGTCACTCCCAGTGAAAAGCTTAAAATCTTCATCTCTGCATCCTGTCTTTGTCAGTGCTACAATCTTCAAACCAGACATCATAGCAGTTCTCTCGTTCACATTGCAAACCCTTCCTTCTGTCACAAATCAACCCTGACACTCGATGTTCCTCTGCTCTCCAGAACATACCTCCACCTCTCCAAGCTCTCTTCCACCTGCTCCCTACTCTCACTACAGATCACAAACACATTTCACAGAAACTACCATCAACCTGTCATCAGCATCAACCTAATCCCTGATGCAGGCCTTGTCAGGCCTGATAGGCGAGCAAAACTAGTGAACTCAAAAGCAAAACCAAGAGAGACCGTCCTAAACTTTTTTCATAAAGACTTATTTCACACAAAAAGGAATTCAGACAATAGAAGACTTGTCTAGAACTCTGGGGAAATGCACAGGTCTGATGAGGCACAGCCAGGTGGTCCTACTGGCTGAGGAGCGAGAAATCCAGAACCGGATCTTGACAACCCTAACCTTGAACTCATCTGTCACACTGCATACCTCATACATGCCCTTATACGTAGATTATGAGGAACAACTTTGAAAGAAAATACAAAAAAACAAAACAAAACCCAACCATCCCCCCAATAATTGTACTCAGTCTGTTTGTAAATATAGTAAACATCTAAGTTGAATTAAAAAGAATATTCTATATTTAAAAGAAGACAAAGCATTTCACGTTATTTTAACCCCCACCCCTTCCTTTTATCACAGCAGCTAACTCGTTTCTAAAATTAGATTTTTATCTTTTTTTAGTACATGTTTTTGTCACCGGTCAATTTTGTTGTTCTTTCCAAACCAATGCGCTTGAATGCGCGACATGTCTCGAGGGTCTTTCCTTTCCGAGCTTAAATGTTTGAACACGAATGCAGCACTTACCTACATAAAAGGCCTGAGTTGGTACAGGCCAGTGATGCCAAAAGTTATATTTGACGTTTCAGAGTTTTTGACAGTATCCCACTGGTTTGTTATACTCGATAAATAATAAATCAATGTGAAATTGTGTTTTTTTGTGTTTTAACAAGACACAATTCAGGATGGAACGAATATACCAAGTTGTACACTGCCCCTGTTACATTCCGATAATGGACTGGCCCGTGGTTAGGCCTTTGCAGTGGGGAGTTGTTTGACGGACCCCGCAAGTTTTTCTATACTTTACCTGTTATTTTTGTTTGTCTAAAGAAGGGCAAATACTCAGCTTTTGGCATCACTTGCTTCGTTATTCATTTGGTTTGTCGACGGACCGTAAAGATTAACAGTTTAGGGCGTGGTACCGGGCCAAAGTAGGAAACAAGGTAGATAGGAAGGACGATATCGTTGAGTCGGACTGTCCACGGCTGAGCTTATGATGCCGACGTTGCGGGATAGCACCATGTCCCACCCCGGCGAGAATTCCCACCAAGTCCGGGTGAAAGCTTACTACAAAGGGTAAGAAATAACCATGTATTTTAGTATTTAATATATCCAATTGGGAATAACTTACTAGCACCAGTTGGAAAGACGGCTAGTAAGCTGGCTAACACTAGCTCAGTCAGCTAACGGCTGGCTAATGTTGGGAACCACCGGGTTTCGGTAAACTTGGGCAGGCGGACAGGTGACACTGTCCAGGCGCTCCGCCTGCGAAAAGTCAGTCTCGGTGGTATCTGAGAAATTTTTCAGCTACACGGCGAAATTGTCATGTGGTTTAAATTAGTTAAATCTGTCTCAGCATGAAAGCTTTGGAGCTAGTCTCTCAGCAGCGGGCTAACAGTTGCTATCTAAGTTGATAAGGATTTGGCGTCTTGTTATTGATCGTCTTTACATTTATTTTGTCCTATCTCTGGCAGCACAACATGTCCTAAAATACCGCTTTTGTGTCACTTCGGGAGGCACAATGTGATAGCAGGAAATCCTAATAATTGTTGAGCTTTCACAATAACTGAGGAGCTTTGAAAATCCAAATTAAGTAGTGATGTTCATGCCTTTTCAGTTAGACAATGTAATGTAGACCTATTATTTTCAGCCTCTGTTATCCAGTACTTACGTGATATTAGTTACAACAACGAAACCATGTACCACTTTTATATGCAGATATGATGAGCTCATTATAAATAAAAGTAATTAAATCTAAAGATTTGTTTTTTATTTTGTTTCAAAAAATTATCAAGCTGTAATCAGGTTATAACTGTGTCACATACAGTAAAGGACACATGAGCTGGCAGTGGGAAATCTTTTGGTTTACAATTCTGCTTCCTCAAAAACAGCAGCAACCATCATAAATGTTTCTGACTAGTTTAGGAGCAGTTTATCAACTTTTGATGTTCACACTGTAGCCAGAACTGTAATATCAGGGTTTTGCCTGGCTCAAAAAGGGGTAAAGAGACTGTGTTATTGAACTTTCCAGCATTTTGTTTCTATTTGTGGCCACTTGCTGAACAAAAATCAATTTTAAGCTTAGTGCAAAGATGCTGTTTGAACGTATTCTTATCACAGTTTCTGTGATTTTCCTTTGTGGAATGTCAGAAGCTCTCTGATAGGCGCCAACGTGTTTTCTATAGAGGAAAACCCTGGATAATCTAATATTTACATAAAGGAAAGCCTAAACCAAGTCAGTTAGCAAACAGACTTCAGCACAAGACCTGAACAATAGACATCTATGTATTGTCCATTAATGTATGACATATCCAGGTGGACGGCATTGTCTTTGAGTTTCTGTCATGCTAAATAAGCATTTCGTTTCACAGTTGATTGTCATGATAGAAATAATTGATTACTCGGTTGTTTCAATTATACTTTGCCTCTGTTTGATGGAGTCAAGAGATTAGAGATCAGTCAAGACTTGAAAAGCGTGTAGTGCAAGTCATCTCAGCCATACCCGTGTGACACACCTCAGTACCTCTGTGATGTGTGTTGATTATTGGGTGGCATCTCGCAGAGAGAGGCATGTGAAATATTTCTGACGCGACGGCTGAGGAATCTCAGCTATGCTGCCAAAGAGAGATTGCAGTGTAATGGTCTCATGATTCTGCTATCGGGATGCATTAAGCCAGGATGCCATCTGAGTTGTTTTCTTTCGCTGCAGAAGTTAAGACTGAAAGATGTTAGAGCTAGTAATGCACCAAATCAATATAGTAGATTAGGCAGTAGTGTCATGTCGAAGCTGTTTACCGACTGTTTTTATAAGGCCACAACAACACATCTTTATACACCTTATTGTATGAATCATCGCACAGTGTGACATATGGACTTTGAGAACGGCAATACTTCCTGTGACAAAAGACCAGAGATGGGGAATGGAGCTTTTTGTAGAGCATAAATTTTCAACATTTTCCCCTGTGGACTTAAACACCATGTAACTTGGAAAATTTTCATAATATGAAGATAAAATTTTAAATGATGTCATTTAATATGTTCACATTATTGTTTAAAGAGAATCAAAAGAACAGCTTCTTCTGAGGGAGTGAGGTGGGAGGCACTGATTTTATTTTGTTTTTTTAACTTCAGATCACCCTCTTGGGTTTTGGGCATTGTGACTTGCATTTTCCCGTAAATTCGTGACATTGGTACTGACACAATTCCATTAATTCTGACTGAACCGATTGCAGCTAATTAATCCGAAATGAAAATAGACGGTGGCAGTGTGGCTGCTTGAAAACAAGAGCCTCTTTCATGTGACATAAAAGCGTTAAGACTTAGCAGGTTGTTCAAACACTACAACAGCTGATTTCACAGATTAATTCCATATCCGGTGCTAAAATCATTATATCTGAAGTCATATGCTATAAAACGCCCACCTCCGTGACTTTATCAATGAGCTTACTCTCTTATCTGCTCTTAGTGTGGGGTGTTTTCTGGGTCTTTTCTTCACTGTTTGCATGTTTGCTGTCAGTCAGTGCCAGCAGCAGATTGGTGTCAGCCTGTAGCAGTCACCAACGCGTCTTTATTTTTCTCTCATTCGGGCTGCAAACGCACTGACCGTATGACCAGCAACTGATGGCGATGCTTTTATTTTATAGTCTGTTTCTTACGGTGGCAGAGGGTCCCAGGGGCTCAGCTGGATGAGTGGGCACTTGTTTTAGAGGGTTTTTTTACTGCTCTCCCGTATGATAGAAGAGTCAGACAAAAAGACATACACAATTGAGTATGGAGAGATCCGGGGAAAAGTGACTCCTAACAGGGGGATATGTGCATGTGTGGTGTAGACCAAGATAAATCATGAACCCAGGATTCCCCAGCATAACATAACATAGCATAACAGGTCTAGTTGCTGTAAAAATAAGCTAAAGTTCCTACTGTTGAAGGTACCTTCAACAGGAGTTAAAAATAGTTGCCTTTCAGGTGAGATGGTTTGGGGATGTCCTATTTGATGTGGCCCATTACATTCTGGAGTTTCTCTCAGCTGATTCAAGAACATCTCAGTGTACCTGCAGAAGAATGCGAGGGCTGACTATGGAAAGATGGCTTTCAATCTTTTCAGTAGGCTTTAAATGCCACGGCACAGGTAAACACCTTATTAAAACACTTTAAATGTTTGAAAGCTATAGATAAAGAAAGCACTAAAAATGCATAAATTATGCAGAAACGGTTTACAAATTCTAACAAAACAGTGTCTTTATATCGCTATAAATAATTAAAAGTGGTCCTTAGTGTGGTAATGGACCTCTTTAAAACATGACTTGGCAGGAGATTTTTCTGTGTTTTTAGCTTTTAACCTAGTGCTTGTCTATTTCTTTTTTTTTTCTCTAGATTTTTTTTTTTTTCTTGTTTGTGCTGGGTTTGGAGGGCAGCCATCTGATGTTTTCCTCTTTGCTCTTGTTTTAATGATTCAGCTTATCTTGGTTGTGTATTGAAGCACAAATTTAACATTATTTTTGCTTGCCTTTCTGTAAGAAAAAACATAACCCATAGCTTAAAATGTTTAAACCTTGTATAGTTTTAGCTTGTCTTCTTAACAAAAACCTCAGTTTTTTTAAATTCACTGCACTATTTTGCCAGGAAAATTGTTTGTGCAGATTTGCCGACACAAACTAACACAAGGTTTCCTGTGTGCCAGATTAACTTCAGGATTCCTGTGTAAGGCATGTTGTTTGGCAGGAAACTAGGATTACACAGGCCTGATGGAGCAGTGGAGTTATTTTCCTCTTTTGAAAGGATTTGCTCTTCTTTGTCAAAGACTCTGCCATCTGCATCCCTGCTCGAAGGCCCGGCTTTGTTAAAAATATGGCAAGCAGTTCTTCCCTTTTCTCGTTATTTTTGGTCTGAAAGCCCCTCAAGAACTCAACTGCCGAGCCACCCACCTAAATGCCCATCTATCTACCAGAATGCTCCTCCACTGTATCTGATTCTCAGATAAATGTGTGCGATTCCTGCATTGTAAGGTCTATGTTGTGTGTAGCTATGGCTCATGTGTTGCATATAGGTGTTAAGCGTAATCTTGTCTCTGAGATCAGCAGGAGTGTGTTTGGCTGCTGTTGTTTTATTGCACAGAGTGACACTCCCTGTTTAGCTCTGCAGGTGAGCTATGTTGCCTGGAGACCACAGCATCCTGCGGTCAACACCAGCAAAGGCCAGACCTGACTGGGAGGAATCAGGGAATTATTTGTTTGTTTTGGAGGTGGGGGGCTGTTTTGGTAAAAATTTTGCATGGCTTCATTACACGACCTGTCTTTTCTTTAGTGCGTATGTGAGCTTTATGTTGGAGATTAGCATCTGTCTGTGTTTTCATGAAAAGCTTTGCTGTGCGTGTGTATGTGGGTCATGTAAACTTGGATGTGGTAGCGCCGAGTGTGAGATGAATGGTTCTAGGGTCTGTGGCAGCCCTCATAGGACCCTTCTCCTCGACCCTCCTCCATGCTTGATCGCTCATCAGTGATGAATAACTTCATGCTGGGCAGTTGGGACTGCAGTCCTAATCACAGCTATCACCCCCTCCTCCTCCTCCTCCTCCTCCTCCTCCCTTAATTTAGCCGTGCCGTAGAACAGGGCACAGGAATGCCAGACTCGTGTGGAATGCTGTTTCCTCCTTGTTCCTCACGAGCGACGAGCTCCTAGTTGCTCATAACACAAATCTTCCACCACTCAAAGGAATCCTATAGCACAGCTTCTTTTTGAGACGGGTCACTAAATTTCTACTTTACTTCTTTACTGTGTTATTTGTCTCGTAACATGTATTTCACACAAATGGAGTAAATGTTTTGAACCAGACTGACCTACTCTCTAATGTCTGTTAATGGGGTGGGGTCTTTGAAGAGCCACTATTCCCGTAAACATGATAAATTAGCATATACTTAAGGAAAAGAGTCTGAAATGCCAGACATAACAGAAGTCTATGCATTTTTATTTTGCCCATTCATTGAACAAAACCTGTTTGGCAGGTATCAGAATATTTTTACACCCACGAAAAAAGGGTGTAATTTGGCAAAAGGATGTGCTGTGGCCGTTTTTATGTGTAAAATCACTCAGAGAAGTGGAAACTACAGAGTGTCTTTTGTTTTAGTCTTACACAGTGCACAAACAAACCACAAGAACAGCAGTGTGGTTATTATAATTAACTGAAACTAAACTAAAGATTGAAATGGTGTGAGACTCCATTTTACTTAACTTAAATAAAAATAAAAAAACAAAACTGCAGCTGAAACGTGTTGTGCTAACAGAACTAAAATAAATAAATGAGAATTACTCTGCCAAGGCAGCTCACTCATTGGGCAGTATTTAATTTTAAGGGAATGGCATTGTATTTTTTTGTATATATTCTTGTTTTTTGTTCTTTTTAAACTTAAGAAATTTGGGGTGTAGTAAAAATGCCACATTTTGGGACAATTTGAATAAAGTCAGATGTGAAATTAGTCAGCGATCAGTGATATCGGAAGTCAAATGTGACTAATTGTGTGATATTTAGAATCCCATATAACAATATAATTTGCTAATTGCCAATACAAACAAAAGCAGTAATTCTAAGCTTAGTTTTAAAGATAAAATACAATTGATGAAAACTTGAACTGAGTTTCTCTTGAAGAGGTCAGAGGTCCAAAGTAACATAACAATTAGAATCCCCATATACCATTCCCTTTGTGGCTGTATGTTGTCAATAGAAACAATGGCAGTTAGGTATGTAGATTAAAAAAAAAAAAAAAAATCTATATAGCATTATTATCACTTTGGCCTTCAGATCACTGTTGACCTTAAAGAGAGGTCAGAGGTCAAATCTGTAAATCTTTTTACAGTACGTGCTATATGTTGATGATGAACACCACACTCATGAGAATCATAGTTATAAGGCTTTTTGTCACTTTTCGTCCAATAAATCATTAAGTTGACGTTGAAGACTAGATGTAAGCTAAATTTTAATGGATTGTTAACATGACCCTACTAGGGCTGCCACGATTAGTCGACTAGTCACGATTATGTCGACTATTAAAATCGTCGACGACTAATTTAATAGTCGACGCATCGTTTGAAGCTTTGTAAGATCACAAAGGACGCAGGAATGAGTAGTAGGATTTAAGAGTGTAATAACGGACTGAAACAGAAGATGGCAGCACTGCATGTACAAGGATGCCAGCTGCCGTTAAACCCCGAAGAAGAAGAAGCTGTGTCCCAGAATTCATAGCGCAGCCCAGCGCAGTTGTCGACAATGGCGGCAGCTAGTTAGTTTTAACTTTACTCTTATTATTCTTTCTGGGTCACAAAATAAACGTTTAACATATTTTCAGGCTTGAATGTAGCTGTGTAAACCTCAAATATCTGCTCAGTTTATCAGGACACCACATATTTTCAAAAGCGCTCCGACGTTTTCGGAGACGTCTGTTACCCACTAGCTCGTTAGCTAGGCGGGGGCAAGGCTAACTAGAGCCGTGAGAACACCGGACTCCCGGCAAATCGTTTTCAAACCCACCGCCGTCTTTCGCTAGTCAGGTTAAACATATATATAAGTCACTTAGATAACTTAAAAATGTTATTGTTTGGCTTTCTTTAGTATTTTATTTGTTCCTGAGTAAATCGGTTTGGCTGAGATTAAAGTTATAGTTTTTGCACAGCTAAAACTGTCAAGCAGACAGCTGATTATCAGAAGTGTGAGACGCTGGAGAATATACTCCGGTGTCCTGTTATATTTTAGAAAGCAAGGAGTTTATTAAACTTCACCGAAACAATCTGCAAATTTCATTAAAAATTAATAAACTACCATCTTGTCTTTATTTTTAGTTAGCACAAACACTTCAAGCTGTAAGCTAATGATAGTTATATAAGACCAGATGCTGCTGGTGCAATAAGCTGTACGCTGTACGTCCAATGGATGATGATCTGATTAGTCGACTAATCGCAAAAATAATCGGTGACTAGTCAACTATCAAAATAATCGTTTGTGGCAGCCCTAGACCCTACTCTACACCCCACAGACAGAGTGAAACACGCAAACACTACTAAAAACACTACCTCCTCTGTGGAAGCAATAGTAGTAATAAAAAGTAAAAGTAAAACTGCTTTATTTTTAATCCTTTGTCAGTATGGTCAAACTGAAAAGCCTGAGGGGGCTTTGGTGTTTTATTTTATCACTCTGGCGTGTCTTTTATGTTACTTAGTCATCTGTCTCCACAAAGTGAAATGTTTGTAGTGTAATATCTGTTCTGGACATCTGAAATGTCATTCTTGAAAAATGCCACCTGTATTACAATAATTAAACTAATAAAGACAAAACTGAATATTTTAAATTGTGGAAACTAAACTGAAACCATCATAGGTTTCTTTATTTATGTTACACATAAAAAGTAATAATGTACCTAACTGACCAGTTTTAGCTTTTAATCTTCTTGTAGTGCTTTGCTCTGACATCAGGACAGATGGGAAAATTACTAATGCAGTTAACTCCACAGCAAAGTTAAAACTTAAAACTGTTAGTTAACATGTGAAGGTTTCTGTTATGAATTTGCTGAATTACTTACAAGTGAAGAATCCTAATCAAAAGAAGCAGCACGTCAGTCATCAAACAGCTGCCTGCTTGGTGGCCTTGAAAAACAACCTCTTTCAATTAAGTTCAGCACAGTCATTATTGGTTTGGAACAATCAATAGTTTTTCAATTAAAGTTAGACTTAATGAGGACAAAAAGGGAAAATGACCAAAAGTGTTTAATAGATTTTCAAAAAAAATGCTGTAAATTTTCTGTCGACCGTCTTGTGAATTGAGTGATTGTAAGTGTCATCTTGGCTCATTGTGTCAAGTGTGAAAACACATTACCTTTGTGCTTCCTTACTTTCAGTCCTGGTGAGATTAAAAAAGAGAAACCATTCAATAACAGTCATGTTCCTTATCCACAAGTCTTTTGGTTTTCTTTAGTTCATTATTTAACTGATATTTAACTGTTTATGTGAGAAATTACCTTAAATGTTGGAAATGTCTAAACTCTGAGAATCCAAGGTGAGGTCTTTTTAATTTGTTGCATCATATTTTTAAAACAAAGAATTCTGTAATGTGAGAAGTAACAGGGTTTTCCTGCATCTTTAAAATAAAAACCTTTGAAACGGAAAAAAAGTATTTCTAGCAGGACTTGTTTTTATATTAAAAACAAGTAACAGAAACATGATATATTGGTATTGGCATTTATAATGACTGAAAAATGATGGTTAATAAGAAAAGACAGGAGAAACATCCTTCAATCATGTTATGAGTGTTGATTGAGTGTTGCATTATCCACCAAAGGCCACTCTGCAACTTCACTCTTGGCAACACGTTTGGAACGCAACAAACACAACAACCAGCGGAGCAGAGTTGTGCTGATTGAAGTCAAGTAATCCAAGAGTTGCTGTGACTATGAAGCACGATTATTCTTAGGCTGTCATGTTATCTTGTTAGGGACTCATAAATAACTACACATAACACGTGCAAGGGAAATTTGTTTGTTTTGTGTATTGTGTCTGCGGAAGTGGCTTCAGAAGATGGGTACACTGGGGATGGACATGATCAGCAATAATACTCAGGTAGACTGTGGTGTCAAATAGTCCTTTCCCACTAGTACCTACTTGTCTCGACTCAATGCGGCTTCACTCAACTCTGTTTCGGTCATAGAACCTAATGTGTGTGGATTTGTTGTAGCACACGGCGGAAAGTCCTGTGATATCATTTGTATGCGGCATGAATGCCACAATAATGGAGGACATCAAGGCGACGGTATACCTGGTGCCCGTTGAGTGGCGTTTTGTCAGACTTGGGGACTGCTGTGTGGGTTTTTGTTTTTTTTTGTTTTTTTTAATGCTTAAATTTTTTTTTTTTAGAAATGGCTACTCTAAATGGCTTTAGAGTAGCCATTTCTCTTAATGCCAGGTTTAAAACATGGTGGATTTGATTCTCATGACTCTTTGAGTTATGCCACTGACTAGCCAATTGGTGGCATGTACTCTCTTGAAATCACATTTTTGAATAGTCTCAGATCACTTGGAACCCTGGCCAGGTACTACCACATAATGGAAACCCCTAAAAACTGAGTCGAACTGTTCCGAGCTGATCCGACTAGGTACTAGTGGCAAAGGGCTATTAAGCAATGCCCAAAGTGTGCCAAAAAAATATCCTCCACACCATTACACCACCATCTGAACCATTGATAAAAGGCAAGCTGGATCCCTGTTTTCATGTTGTTTTGAGAGTCACCAGACTCTGTTTTTCTGTTGTCAAATTTTGGTGATTCTTTGTGAATTTCATCCTCAGTTTCCTGTTTTTAGCTGATAGGAGTGGCACATGATGTGGTCTTCTGCTGCTAAAGCCAATCTTCTTTGAGATTTGACATGTTGTGCATTAAGAGATGCTCTTTTGCATACCTTCGTTGCAGAAGACATATCTGAATGTCAGTTACTTGAGTTGTTTCTGTTGCCTTTCTTATAGCCTATAAGCAGTGTGGTGATCCGCCTCTATCATCAACAATACATTTTCACCAAGACAACTGCTGCTCAATGGATAGTTTGTTTCTGAGATTATTCTTGACAAACCCTGGAGATGGTTGTTTGGGAATACCCCAGTAGATTTCAGTAGGTTTCTGAAAGACTTGAACTGAACAACCATGCCACATTCAGCGTTGCTTAAACACCTTTCTTTCCCATTCTAATACTCAGTTTGAACTTCAGTGGCATGTCTAGATGCAGTCCATGTGACTGGCTGATTAGTTATTCACATTAACAATCATTGAAACAGGTGTACCTAATGAGGTGGCCAGTGAGTCTATTTTTGATCACTGTGTTCTACTTCTTTCCTGTATCAGCTGCAGTCTTTAGCTGAGCTCGTATCTGTGTTAATGAGGAAGTTGTTTGAAACACTGGAGATTTGGCTAAACTTTAACTACAGCATAGCCGCACAGTATTTAATGAACACCCTCAGCTCCGGTCCAGTCACACGTGACTCAGTTAGTCACTCACTGGCATCAAAACGGCGCTTGGATCATGTACAGTCATGGTGTTGGAATTGTAGTGCGTGTGTGTGTTCATATACTCTTGAACCTTTGATGTTATCAGGGTTTTAGTAGGAAGTGGAGCTGCCATGCTGGTCCTGGAGGAGAGATCAGACTTGAGGAGTGCTGTTTCCAGTCTTTTTCTCCTCCCCCTCCTCTCACTGGTAATGATTAACACCAGCAGGATGGAGGAAGAGGGTGAGAAAATAGAGAGCGGAAGGGAAGGAGAAGAAGGCATCAGACTGTCTCTTGACGTCAGCATATTATTGCTTTATTCATTCTTGATGTGTGGTTTCGCAGACAGTTTAATACCTGCTGTGCGGAAGCTGTGCGCTGACGAATCATTTCAGATCCTCCTGTTAATGTCTTTCACCAGCTTATTGGTATTAATTATGTTTGTTCCCTTTTGAGGACTGAACCTGCATTGACCCCACACACCTCAGTCCGTCCTTGAACTTGTGTAGTAGCTGCCTTTAAAAGACTGGGATTTTATAATTGTGATAAAATGCTTTCAAGTTGATGAAAATCTGGAACCAGCTGGGATGAAGGCTGTAAAGGGAGTAAGAGGGCTTTGTCCCCGGCTGGAGGTGGGGAGTGCATTTACACATCACGACCTTTTTCCTTGTTTTTGCCCATTCCCTCTTCTCTCTTATTCCTGATCCTGCTCCAGTAGCCGCCTGAGATCAGATCTCTTGTCGCCTGCAGACCTGTAAAAGCTTGTGTTTTACATCTCTACCCCCATCTTATTGTGTAGTAAACACAGACAGCAGGTAACGTCTATCCTGGCGCTAACATGAAATTATGAGTGGAGTGCTGACTGCTTCCATGGGGATAACTGCTCAGCAGTTCTTATGTTTTTTTTAAATTTAACAGGTACAACACCATGCAGTGTTAAAGAGTAAAATCCTGCATTTTAGCCAAATTGTTCATTTAAGCAGGTAGAAAAATCTAAACAACCATCCAACACCTACATCCCTTTAATGACTAATTTTCCAAATGTGATGTGCCTGAATGGGACCACACAGTCCCCTCTAGTGGTGACACTTGTGCAAATAACGGGACAGTCTTTTGTCTAACAAATTCATTTAAAGGAAGTGGGAAAAGGCCGTCCTATACCATGTGTATAGTGCTTTGCCCCTGAGTCGTTTCCCCTCTCTCCTCTCTTACATTGTGACTAATCCTGTAAGGACATTTTCCAGTTTACTTTTTTGTGCTAATTGGTTTGTTTTTAATTTGTCACCCATTTAAAAAAATCTTATCTTTGCATCTATCTGTTTCTGCCTACTTTTTAGGGTAACTCCCCCTTTACCCCTAACTAGATGGGGCTCATAAAACTACAAAAAAACAAAAACAAAGCTGGTGTTCAGCAATGGCAAAATATTTTTGCTTTTCAGGGATTTTCAGTGTTGCAATGATGAACAACAGATGATGAACCTGTGTGCCGGGGCAGCTATGGGGTGGCAGTCATATCGAGTGATCTAGATGGATGTTTTAAGCCTCCTTGAGATGTCTGGAGATGTTTGAGCTTTAAGAGAGGCGTGGAAACTCATCTATGTATATGAAAGAGGGTGCAAAAAAAAACAAGAGCTTTGTAGCCAAAAATGCAAAAGAATAATTGTTTTATGCTATTTATATTGTTTTCATAATCATTAGAAGCCCAAATCGTCTGTCCATCCTTCCAGGGTTACAGGAGAGCTGGAAGCAAGAAGCAGAGTTACTCTCTGGACAGGTTCCCAGTACATTAAAGGCCAAATTAGCATCATACATGAGATGAAGGTTTGATCAGTGAGGTCTAGCATTGTCAGAAGTTATATTTGTTCTTGACTGAGCTTCCCTGCTTTTCCATAAAGGGACTGCAGTGGTGGACAGTGAGCCCTAAACCACAGCGGTCACGGTCCAAGAACAGCCACTATCAGCTGTGCCATTTTGTTTGAGTGTGCAGCTGTCTCGCTCAGTCCATGGCAGGCTTTCTCGCTCTTGTTTTTGCTCTTTCTCACACCCACAGTCATGCTGTACAGATGAATGCACACACAAATGTGACAGACTGTGACTCACAGTGTTTAAAAAGAAAAAAGAAAAAAAAAGTGCTCTCTCACCTCTTTTCTCCCCATCATAAGTCTGACATTCTCCAGAGTTTTTGTTTGACGACATAAGCGAGAGCGGGGGACAGATTGGAGGAGTAGAGTGTTTAACAAATCTTTATGAGTAATGACTAGTGCTGATACAATCACTTATCATTTGATTAGCCAGTTATTAAATAAAAATGTCAAACTTTTCTCCTTTCACACTCTCAAATCTTTCAGGGTTTCTTACATTTCAATTGAGTATTACTGTATTTTAGATTACTGGCCAGACAAAACGTCATCTTGAACCTTGGGGAGTTTATGATAGACATTTTTTGTTCTGCATTGTGATATTTAAAGGACTGAAAAGTTTGTACAAACAGTAATCAGCAGATTATGTAATAATAACAATACATTTTCTTCAGCAGCCTTAGTAACAATATTTGATGTCTGTGAAGTGGATCATAATATTGTATCCATGTTGCAGAGAATGGATCTATGCATGTACTGATATTCAGATTTGAAACGCTAGTCATTCAGATTTGTTGACTAAGGAGGCCATTTGTATGTTTGTGGAAATTAACAAGAGGTATATAATGACATATAATAAGCAATAAATAGTGTCTGCACTCGGTTTGCACCCACAACTTTTTTTCCTCTCTGCTTATGAAACTTGTTTCTTAAACAATACAGAACAGTGCAGAACAGTGTACTGTGCTGGTTATGGATGGATATAGATAAGATTACATTGCATGTTTTCAGCATCACTGTCTGTACAAAGTAGCAACGTAATGATTCTCTACATTAAATCATACATTGTTTTCCAGATATATTTAGTATCCAGATGGATGAGTTATAGTTTTATGAAGGGGGCAGATGTCGTGTAGGCTGTAGACATGCTTTCTAATACTGTAAGTTTAGGCATTTTAACATGTGAGTCTATGGTGATTGGCTCACATTTGGAATCACCCTCATATGGCCTTTAGAAGTACTACAGCTTTTGGCTTATCATTTTCTTTATTCGCTTTTAACTCCAGAGGTTCTCGGCTGTATAAAATATGGGCCCAACTTCTGGGTCTGAAATTTGAAGGCATCTGAGAAGTACCTTAGACCTGCATTCTTTTTGATGACCACCAGGGGGCGATAGCTATAATTGCAAAAAGAACTTGAAAGCTTCACTTCTCTAAATATGTTCCTGATATTTTATGGTGTAAATTTTTATTCTAAGCATCAGAGATGATTATCCAGGACATACTCATTGGCTATCAAAGACATTAACTACTGAGAGTGCAGTACAGTCAGCTCTGCCCTTTGTTGGTCGCAGCCACTTTCAAAAGATGAGGATAGTAGATATGGAGATGCCAGTCTTGGGGTTTCAGTATAGGACTTCAGAAACCAATGTATGATGGTCACATCACACCCCTAAAAGTGATATGTTGTAGCTGTATTTGTTTTTATTTATTTGGCCTTGGTCTAAATAGTTAATACTGAAATTAATCTAGTTGAATGACTTTTATTGGCTGTGAATGCGTCTAATAGAAAATGTTAGAGTGGCAGGAAAGTCAAATATTGACTCTGTGGTTGGTATTGATCCAGTATGTCTGATTGTTTCAAGTTAAATAATATACTTGTTTTTCTTTCCTGCAGGGACATCATGATCACACATTTTGAACCGTCCATCTCGTACGAAGGCTTGTATGGGGAGGTGAAGGACATGTGCTCCATGGACAACGACCAGCTCTTCACGATGAAGTGGATTGATGAGGAAGGTACGTTTCTAATCAGACTGCTGCCTCCACCTTAAGGTGAACAGCCATCAAAGCTGGGGCTTTTTCACAAATTAACTTATGGAAAAACAACCATTATAGAAATATGATTTAGGAGCCACGGGTTGAATTTGGCAGCATATGATGAGCGCAGGCTCACATCAGCACATATGTCATTACCACTGCATTCCATTACCATTGCATACGTCTTGTCAGTCCAGATGTATGCAGGCTGATTCAGTCCTTTGTCAGCGGGTTATTTGGCAGAAGTCATTGTGTCATAGGAAAGATGGAGATGGAACCATCAGATCATTCCACTCAGGAGAAGGTCGGCCTGCTCAAACTCATTAGACTCAGATCAGCTCCCACTGATAGCCACCCACGTAAAGTCGCTGGAGTCATTAGTCTGTGCGAGGCAGAAAAGCTGCTTGATGTTGTTACTACGTACTCTGTGCTTGCTGTCTCTCCTCCTGCCCCAAAGTGCACACCATGAACTCAGGTCATCGTCGCTATAATTACAGAATAGACCTGGAGTTTGTCTGTATGTCTGCCTGCTGCTGATGTGTGTTTTTAAAAATACTCCACTTCGGACACTCAGTTTGCCTATAAACAAAATATAGTACTGAATTAGTTTAAGTCTTTAATCCATAAAAACGACATCTAACAACCTTCCCTTGTACCCTTAATTTCAAAACTCAGTGAATTACTTTCAGAAAGTTTAATATGGCCATGGCACTTTATACTCAATGGTTACGATAGTCTTTTTCACCATTGTACGTGAAAAACTTGCGATACATCGTGTATATTGGATATATCACCCAGACCTACCTGAAATATGATAAAAACGTCTCAGTTCAGAAAAGAACGCCAAGGGTTGCTCCTAGTGGGCTTCAGAAGTTAAGGTGACTTCTGTATGTAGGTGGCTTTTCTTGTAAACACAAAAATGGCTTCTTAACAATTACACTTAAACCAGTAGGCTGATCTTGAGATAAAGAGTTGAGAGCCAGCAACCTGAATAAATCATTTTGGGCTTTGGGAAATTGTGTTTATAACAAATGACTCATTTGTCAATCCAGTGAAGCAGTAATGAAAATATTTTAATTGCAGCCATAAATATCAAGGGCGCTCCTTACATACACTGTACAAGACATGCTTGAATAAGCTTAAACAATTAAATCTTTCAATATCACAAAGCATTTTAATACGTCACCTTTTTGTCCATGAACTTGAAAAGCAGAAAATTCTTCACTATGTTTTAAAGCCCAGATTAGTTGAAATTTTCAGGAAACATGATAAACCTGATGAACCCATTAAAAAAAACAACAACCCCATAATAAACCTGATAAACAAAGCGTAACTTCTGTCCTCTTCCTGAAACCAAAACTTTGTCTGTACTGATTAAACCAGACTGTCACGTTTACCTTTGACACAATAGTTGCTGCAGTCCACCCACTAATTCAACATCCACCTCCAGCAGTTTGTATCATTTTAAATTTGCACAATGTGTCATAGTTTCCATTCCTGTGCTATTTATACTATCAGCATTTAAAAAAAAAAAAAAAAAAAATTTTTTATGGTGATCGGTCGGGTCGAGCGGTAAGAGCAGAATTGAGCGTCGCCTTGCCCAGCCTCCTCACGAGTGACCCTGGACTTTTCCTGTAAATGATGAGGAAGTAATTAGATCTGTGTTTGAGTGGCATTTTAATTATTGATCACTGCACAAATAGGCATGTACAATTAAAAATAAAAATGTTCGAAATGGCATCATCGACGTCTGCTCACACCCACACACTTTCAGTGTTTACTTAAAAGTTCATGTGTTGCGTTTTGTATCACACCTACGATTAGAGTGAATTTTTTTGTATTTTAAATGTCAAACTGCCCCGCTGTTTCGTTCACCTTTAACTCTTACAGCCTTTTGCACCGTTTACTGGAAATACAGTTTACCTACCTCTTAATTGTCCTTTGCAGCTGCTTCCCTTGTTGTTCTATGTAAAAAAATTAGCATCCACTTTGTGGATTTTCCTACGGCCACATCTTAAATGCCGTGGTTTCCTTTTTATATTTCTAAGCAGGCTTTAATATTTGCATCTAGAAAATGAAATGCTGATATTTTTGAAAGAACAAAGGAGAGGGGGCGTTCAGACACACCTATTAACTAATTAAATTCCAGTAACAATTTTGGCTTCCACTAATTATTAAAACAAGATCATTGTGATGAGACAAATGTGCTAATTTTTGCCCCTTCATAAACATTTTTGTCTCTTAATAAAACACCAGATTTACTCCCTGCCAGACTATAGCAGGGTTATTTTGTAAAATTAGAAAAAGAAATCCACTTAAATGTGCAAAATCTACAAAAACCTTTTTGATGGCTTGGGAGATTGAGATTGGCTTTATGTGTCTCTGTGTTTCTAATCTCTATTGCTAGTATCTATTCTAGAAACATAGGAAAAAAAGGTGTACATTATGTACTCTACACCATAATTTTTATTTTTCTTTCTTTCTAAAGAGGAAGCTCATTGAAACTTAATAAATGTTGTTTTTCTTTCTGCAAGTAGTTTTACTGCAAAGGAAGTAAAAATATTCTATTGTCCTCCCACGTGTGATTACTCCCAGTAACTTTGGTTTCTTGTGTTCATGTAAATGTGGTGAATGACATCTGGTCTCTCCTCCGCTGCTAGGTGACCCCTGCACTGTATCGTCGCAACTGGAACTGGAGGAAGCTCTGCGTCTCTATGAACTCAACAAAGACTCGGAGCTCATTATCCATGGTGAGCCTTTCTGCTTTTCACACAAGTCCTTTTTTTCTCTTTTTTCGGCTACATCTACACTTTCAGCGCGTGTTCCTGTATGCTGCTGTTAGAAATATGTTAATTCAGACCAGTTCTGTAATAACTCTAAGAAAAGCCTGTTATTGTTGACTCTTTGCTTTCCCAGTGGTCTACTCACCTCCCTGTTGGGCTTTTTTATAACAAGCCAAACTGGCAGCATTACTGTTTGTTCCATTTCTGGTCATTAAGCTACAGTAGAACAGCCCTCAGGCCTGGATCGTGGCTGACAGCCAGTACCAACACAGACTGCCACAGTTTGACTTATTAGTAGTTAATGTCCTCCTTCATAATCAGGCTCTCCTGCTTTTACAGAGTGAAAAGCGTCAGTCCTTAATGTTGTTTTTAGTTTATAATTACAAGCACTTTAGGCACAAGACAACAGAATTAGAACAGAATTACCTTTTTTTATTGTGAGCCTGTGTTCACTGCAATAATAGATCCTAATATATTTAGATTTTTTTCTTGTCAGAATGAAAAACATTTCCTTGCTTTACTCACTTATCTGCAAGCAATATCATTTTTTTTTCCTTTTTAGCATTTCAGAGTTTTTAACGATTTAGATATAAAAACATCAAAATAGACCATGGGACGTGAAAGACACTGACAAAGTGATTTTGCACAATAAGTTACTGTGTAATATTCGTTTGCCAAAGATCTAGTACACACTATCCGGTCCATATCAAGTTATGTTGTCTTTGGATATGAATTCACAGAAACCTCCCACGTTTTTACAAAAAAGCCTTGCAAACATCTTCTGACAAGCAGCAGTGTTCATTATTTGTTAATTTTCAGTGTTGGAGTTTGAGATTCTTTCCTATTTTCGAGCTGGGTGGGGTGATCTTCGAAGAGCCAGCCACCCACCACATCGGCCGATGTGATCTATTTGCTGATAGATTGGCATTTGTAACAACCAGTAAAAGGAAAATTAAAGTAAAAGGTAAAAATGAGACAGAAGAAACGGCCGTCAACCATGTTATGAGTATTGATGTTGTGTAGTTTGCGATCTCCACCTTCCCTGTTGGAAACAACCAGCATGCAAGCAGAGTTGGGTGGAGCGTAAATGAGTAATCGATGACTTGTTGTGATAATAAAATAACATTAATTTTAAAGTGTATGATCCTATTTTCTATTTTAAGGACTTTTAAATAACAACACGTAACAAATGTTAGAAAAATCTGTTTAGTGCATCTCTGAGGAAAAAATCTATGTGTCTGCAATAAAAATCCCATATCAAACAGGCTGTAGTCATGGCTACAACACATTTCTATGAGAACTATTATTTTTTGCAGCACATAATAAAGAAAAAGAAATCATATAGTTTGTCCAGCAGAGCATGCCTGACTGCAGACAGTGTTTGACAGTAAAGTGATAATGTTAATTAAATTTACTAGTGCAACTGCAATGCTTAAAACCGACATAACAAAAAGTCAACCTAAACATCTGTCCGGTGGCTTGTAGTTTTCTTTCTTTCTTTCTTTTCTTTTTGCTTTTTATGCATCAGTAATCATGTACATTTCTGCTTATGTCTGATCACAGATGGCTAAATAATGCATACAACAAAAAGGCATCCAAACATATGTTTAATGTGCCGCTGAACTGTGAAACAGCATTACTTCTGCTGCTGACGACTGTTTATGGGCCCCGCAGCTAGTTTACCATCTAAGCTTAATCTGTTTGACATAGACACAACCTCATGAGTCCAGGCTGAGGGGCGATGGTTGTATATGTGGGTAGATTTGATTGGCAGGCTGTGTGTGTTTCAGTATAAAACCTGGGGCTGTGGATAATGTAAAGATTTAATATAATCAGAGGTGGCGGGTCAAGAGTGCAGCAGATTCAAGTGTGATGACTGAAAGAGGATGAGTGACACATGAAGGGGGATGTTTAGGAGAGGAACTGAGGGCTTCGTGAGGGGCCACCAGGTCTGCTTGTTAACGAGCTCTTTGGCTGTAGCCCACGCCTCGTAACTCGAGCGGTCTCTGCTGTCGACTTTGATAAAAATTGTCTTTTCCCAGTTTGTGTAGTATCATACACAAATACACATCATACACACCTGAAAAGAAGTTTTCCTTTTGCTACAGGTTCACCGTGACAATGATAGAAATGTCTGACTTTAAGACTGTCTAAAGTTAGTCATCCTTTTTCTTTCCAGTGTTCCCCTGTGTACCAGAGAAACCTGGCATGCCTTGTCCGGGAGAAGACAGTGAGTTGAACCTTTTCTTTCTTTATTTTTACCTCATTTTTAGCAGCTGAACAATCCATGCAGGATTGATAGATTTGAAATACAAGTTAAATGCATTAACTTGTATTTCAAATCTATCACACACCAAGGAAACCTTAAAACGGCACAGTGGTGTAATGGAGACTGTTCAATGTCTGGGTCCAAGTAAGGACGCTTAACGAGTCTGTGCAGAGAAACAGAAGTTTGTAAAAGCATAGAAACGAAGTACAGTTGCAGAAAATAAATTATCATTTGAATATGATGTGTGCACAAATTGTCTCCTGAGGACAGGAAGTCATGTTTGAGTAACCTCGGTGTACAGTGAAAGGCCTGTAGGTTTATCCAAGTGAAAATACAGCACAACAGTTACATAACTGAAAATTAAAAGCAATACATGCGTGCAGGAGATGGGATGTCCTTACTGTATGAAGATACTTTCAGCCAAAGCAGAATGATCCCTGTGGTGGTTTGATTTAGATTTTATACCGGATGCCATAACCCTCCGATATATACAAGCTTGGGCTCAGCACAAGGAGAAAGCTTATGACCTCTAAGGCTGGGTTTGTGTCTCCTTCCAGTCTGCTTTGCATGTAAGGCAAATGGGTTAACTGCTACACCACAGAGCCACTCTGTTTTTCTATAATTTAGAAAAACATCCACCTCCATTACAAACAATGTGATTCAATGGCTGCCTATGAAGCTGTGAGACAGTGTCAGGCTCACACTACATGATATTTTTGTCTGTTACCATGGTCACTGTGTGAGATTAGGTGATTATACACTCATAAAATCCTTTTCATCACCAAGAGACATGACAGACTACATCCTCTCATAGGTGTAGTCCTACCGCAGAACGTGCCATAATGAGGCTCTGCCACTTTTTTCCAGAGTGAAGAAGTGGAATAATCACACTGAATAATGTGGTTCAAATTCACTGAAGTTTATTTCATGCAGGAGAGCCAGTAAAGACACATTGATGGTTAAAAGTCATAAGAGATGCCAATTGATTCACAGCTTTGACTTGACATGCAAGAAATGAATTCAATGTTTTTACCTTTTTAAAAATCAAAGAGAGAGTATCGAACCACATTTATAAACTTTAACTCAAACAGTTTTAGCACTTTTCAACAAACAAGATTACACAGAAAATCCACAAAACGTTGCAGAAAGTGTTGTGATGGTGGTGTTTCAAATATGGTTGTGAATTTAGAAAGTTTACATTTTTGTCCGATCACACGTGTGAAGCTGGATGCCTTTTTTTTCTCCCCTCCCTCCACAGAGTCGATATATCGCCGTGGAGCTCGACGCTGGAGAAAGCTTTACTATGCCAGCGGTCACGCCTTTCAGGCCAAACGCTTCAACAGGGTGAGACGTAATGAATTGTGTAGTTCTCTGCACTGCTATGCGTATTTTTAAGTGGTTTTTTTTGTTTTTGATCATCTAACGTGCTTTAATTCAACAGCAGTTCACCAGTAACAATCGAAATACATACTGTTTAGAGGAGCTTTCATGTGGTTGCTGGTAGGTAGCATAACAACAGCAGTGACTCCAGACATGCTTGCAAACGTATGGGACGGGTTGGACTATCATATGGACGTGTGCCGAGTGTCCAGAGGGGGGCACATTGAGCACAACCATGTATTTTAAAATTACTGCAATCTTCCATGTAATTGTGTCATTCTTTTTGATACATCCTTTATTTCCCTTCTGTTTTGTACATTAGTGTCTAAATATTGCAGTGGCTTAATGGAAGTTTTAAACCTCAGTGATTTTAAAGTAGTAAGGGGGTTGATTCTAGACGAGCAGACTCGTTCATGTTTCAGAAGTCATTGTTGTCTCTGTGCCACTCTTTGGATTATTCTGTGTACTTGATTATGATAATGATTTTTGCTCCTCTCGCCCACCCGAGCAGCGAGCCCACTGCGCCATCTGTACAGACCGAATCTGGGGTCTGGGAAGACAAGGCTACAAATGCATCAACTGCAAGCTGCTGGTTCACAAGAAGTGCCATAAACTGGCGACAGTAGAGTGCGGCAGACCGATGATCCATGTGAGATCTGTTACCATCAATTAATCAAATACACACTGAATGTTTGTCTCTGTGCTGATTGTACTTTAATGATGGATGTTATTCTGTAGGATCCAATGATGCCCAGCACACAGCCGAGTCAGCTAGACCCACATGAACAGCCAGGTAACACACACATTTAAATCATTTCAAGTTTTAAAGCACAGTTTTCTCTGTTAATTTACATAATATAGTCTGTGAAATTAGCCTCAGAGGCTCAGTTATGTAAGACGGCTCCACAGTGCGTTCGTGCGTTATCACTGATGACTGACGCCATCACCGCTGGGCATTGGGCAGGTTAAGTTGGGTTATGTTAGGTTGCGCCTGTTAGAGTAGCACTATCCACCCAACTCGGTTATGAGTGGAGATGCAATATGAAACTATAAATGTTATAATGTGATCATGTTAATTTAATGCATCAATGGTAGGGCTCTGCAATTAACCGAAATTTAATTTCGGCTCCAGCTGCGACTTGCAGTAATTTTGAAAATAAGACTGCTGAGATAAAACAATTTTTCTTTAGATTTTTTTTTTTTTTTTAAAGCAGTACCACCCCCAACCACCCGAACACACACATGCACGAACATGCACCCACGCACAGGCTGTATTAGCTCAGGTAGAGACTAGGTTTGAAGCACACTACCAAACAGTAAATGCCTGTTGTTTCAGAATTTGAGGTATGTGATAAATAATCTTAACACTCACTAGATTTAAAGTAATTATTATTTTTACCACAGTTCAGTGGTCCCGTAAGAGCACCCTGTATTCCAGTGGGTGCAGCAACACACCCTAAGACAGCACTTGTAATCCACCAGAAGCACTGCAGGGCATTTCAGAAGCATCCCAAAAATGTCTTTCCGCTCTGCGTCATGAAAGATGTACACAGAGTCAGTTTTTGATTAAGCCTGTGTGCAAATTAGCACGAGGGGAAGTCAGTTTGGTTTTGTTTTTAAAATAAAAGACCTCATGCAGACTAAGACCTGATTTAGAGTTCTGTGTAGTCTTTGTTGAGCCTACGATGTAGCCTTAGTAAGTGACCGGCGTCGTCGGCATTTACACATACTGGTGTATTACATGTTATTTATCGTGTGGGTGTGTCCCCAGTGTTTTATATGTGGTGCTAGCCAAATAAAATACTAGGGCTTTCCCTGGATCCCCACTCTTTGTGGTAGTCAGGTTTTTCCGGGGGAAAATACATTCATTTAATTCTTTGTACATTCTCTTACATCAATCCTGATAGTTTCAGCAGTCTTCCTCTAGGAATTTGCTGAGTTTTGTGAGTCTTTATATTGATGCCATGGTTATTCTTTATACTAGGGTGATGATTTTTTTTTTCTTTCATTGATAAATTTAAAAACTGCGGTGAAATGAACAGGAGAAATCAACAATGCTGAGCAGGTCAGTCACAATAGTTGCGGGCTAAGTTGACCCAACGTTACAGAAGGTTAATTTTAATCTTAATTTCCCACTGAAGCATAAATCAAACACGCCACAGACTCGCACCATGTGTAATCCCGGGGATTAGGAACAAAATGTGGAGCTGATTTTGAGTGCCCATTATTTTATTGCCAGTGTTTAGATAACACCGAACTCAGCAAGGAGCTTGACAACCTGGACTACACGTTGATCAGCTGATTTTGGGAGCTTACCAGCAGCTCCAGATTTAGGTGCAGTCGAGTGGTTGAGAACTTTGAAAGAGGTTAGGATCATTGTTTGCTGAGGGGCACCTAAAGCTCAGTTTGCCATTATTGAAGTGCAGATGTCCTTGCTTTACTGATATTGTGGCTTGATTAACATTAAAATAATTTATAAGGTGTAAAGGCATACTTTCCTACTTATGTATTCACAAAATGGTCTGGTTTTGTTGTATTGCTAAACAAGGGTCAATACAAACTGGCTGTTTTCTTTTCGAACCAAGGAGAGAGAAATTGCTCTGGTGCTGCAGAGCTGTGAACAAAGCGTGTGACTGTCTCTCACCTATTTTCTCTCATCTCTCCCATTTTCCTTTTTCCTCTCCTGCCTCCCCCTCGCCTTCTGTCTGTCTGTCACTTCTCTCCCCCCCCCCCCCCCCCCCCTCTCTTTTGCAGGCCCTCAGAATAAAGACTCCAGAGAAAGCTTGACTTACGATGGAGAAGAAAAAGAGGTGAGAGAGAAATCTTTTCAAACGCTCTTGATACGTGACTCATAATCTGTCAAACCTGTCATGCTGACTAGATGGATATATGTATATTTAGAAATTGGTGCTGTTTGGGTGAGAGGGAGAAAGATCATCTGTAATTGGAAGCAGGTTTTCATCTGTGAGGATTTGGGTGATCCTTCTTTCACCTGCTGTGCATGCTGGATGCAGAGAGCGTGGAGACGTAGGCACCCGTGTAGTGGTGTTGGTATTGATTTCCTTTGGTAGAGCTAATAAAGTAACCTTTTATCACAGCTCTTAACACCAGAGGCTGATTAATGGCCAGGGATGCAGTTTGGAGGTTGGTAGGGAGGATTGTTGGATGAGGCAGGAGAGCTGGAAATGGATAAAGACTGAATTGAGTTGGACGCCGATAGACTGAGATAACATCATTCGGCCTGCCCTCTTTTATCTTCAGCTCCATGTGTGACTCTGGGGATGGGGTTGTCACGTGAAGGGATGTTAGATAGATAGGTAGTCGAAACGGTTCACTACAGGATAGATTACAAGAGAGCAGAGAAGGTGGGCGAGGAAACGGTGAAGGTGGGAGTCATGTTTACAGAGAAGGAGGACTATAATACAGCCAGGGCCTGATCTAATGGTAGCAGCATGATGGTATTAAATCGAGACAAGAAAGTCATTACTAAGATTTATTGCCTAAAAGTGGTGCTGGGAGCTTTTTTAATATCATTTACAAAATCACCCAAAGGAAATCACACTCGTGCTCAAACCAACTCATCAGCTCTGTCAATAGTTCAGTGGAAAAAAATTATCTTGAGAAAGTCAGAGCCAAAACGATGCGTGATTAATCGGCTCAGAGTTGAATTCATTATGTTTTTGCTACGATAGTATTTTGTGCTTGGCCCCATCACTGGGGTTCCTTACCTTTTTATTTTTTACATTGCACCTCGTAGGCACGGAGTAGCAGAGACACAGGGAAATCGACTTCCAGTCTGGGCCTGGCCGACTTTGACCTGCTGCGGGTGATCGGCAGAGGTAGCTACGCCAAGGTGCTGCTGGTACAGCTGAAAAAGACTGAGCGCATCTATGCCATGAAGGTCGTCAAGAAGGAGCTGGTCAACGATGACGAGGTAAATCAGAAGAGGTGTAAAGACTGCTGATGCCTGACATGCTTACCAGACATAAAATCACCTTTAATAAAGGAAAAGAAAGAAATCAAAGAAATCTGGATGAAATCTGATGAAATTTTTGTACTTGTGTATCAAGGGCGATCTATTATATTCTTTTTAAGATCCATATTTTTATTCTTTGGAGTCGCTAGAATAGCTTTGTATGATTCAGTTCAAAATATTTGGTTTATGCTATACGAGACTCCCTCAGATCATCCTTTGTCTCAAATTAACAGAACTGTACCGTAAATATGAGAAAAGGTGGGCAGAGTAAAATGGAGATGGCCCGTCAGAATCTAGTAATAGATCCATGTCCTGATCTAGACCGCAATCCACCTGTTGGTGAACTAGGATTTAGAGCATCTGAAGCCTGAGCTTTTGGCTCACACGATCTACTTACACTCATGGAAAATGATTATTTGAACCAGTGTTTTTGCTCCTTTCTGTGTAGGCGTATGTAAAGAGGAGGCAGTAAGGCCGTTTTAACAGCTGCCGCTAATGATCTTTTGTTTTAGTTGCTCATTATTTTTTGTCTTTGGTTAACTGTTTACACAGTAAAATGTTTGAAAAACAAGAAATTGACAGCAAAGTTTCTTAATTTACTAAAGTGGGACCTTCAGTTTGTTTGTTTTGACTGTTCAGAAGTCCAAGATCCAGAGTGTTTCAGTTTTTAATGCTCACATGGAAGGATTTTCAAGCACAAAGTGGCTTTTTGTTCTTAATGGCCTTGAATGCCAGTAATTATCGAAATAGTTGCAATTATTTTTAGTCAAAACATCATTAATAGTTGACTAATCACTTGAGATTTTAATGTTCTCTTACTGACTCTTTAATAGATAATCAACTGACTCGATATTTTACTGTTTTTGATTTATTCAGACCAGCAAACTCCAGAGGTCTAAAGCTGTATATCTGCGAGGATGGTGCCACTGTCACTAAAGTCCATACAGTGTGACAAGACGCCAGGACTCGCTCTGTGAGGTTAATTAATAATTAAGCAATCAGTCTCCTGTCAGTCTAATTAATATGACTAGAACAATCAATGGGAGCTGTTATTGCTAACACGCTGATTGGTGTCATGTGATCCAGCATCGCTCTTATGTATCCCTTAATACTCAGAGTTAGAAAGACTGGCGGCTTTGAAGAGATCTGTCAGCCTAAGAACGTGCAGATAAACCATCACGTCATGGAAAATTGATCTCCGTGAACACATGTAGCAGCACAGCCGGTGGCAGCGGGAGTAGTTAGCCTTGATTAGGCGCACTTAGCGTGATTGACAGATTGACAAGTGCTTCTTGATCAATGGCAAAGTGTTGTGCCGTCCCTGCCCTGTCAGCGTGAGCAGCATCCGTGTCCAGACATATTATCATCCAGCTACCGATAGAGGCCAGCCCCCGCTTCTACTGGCTCAGCCGTTTTCCCCCACCGCTGTCCACCTTACACACAAGTAACTCTCAGGCTTTGTAGGATGGTCGATGGAGCCCTGTGCTTATTCAGCTTTTAGTTAGCTCAAGGGCACTATGTCACAAACATCCCTTGATTGACATTTGGGTGTTTCTTTGTGTGTTTTTGTTCCAGGACATCGACTGGGTTCAAACAGAAAAGCATGTCTTCGAGCAGGCCTCTAATCATCCCTTCCTGGTCGGCCTTCACTCCTGTTTCCAGACAGAAAGCAGGTGAGCTTTGCTATTGCATGAGTCGTGATTATTATTATTATTATTATTATTATTATTAATTTATTTATTTCACTAGGCTTTGGAAAAATCCTCTGTATATAAGAGCTACACCAATTTACAGGTCTAAGGAGGGACTGCTGCCTGAATCAGGTTATTCTGGTCATTTATTCAGATTTTTAAGTTACAGTTTTTCTTTCTTCTGATTATCAAACAAAATGATTGAGAAAGCAGTCAGTGGGATATAAATCCAGAGCATACCATACCTTAAATTTTACCGTCCCAAATGAAATGAATCTAAAGACCCAGATTTCTTGCTACAGTTACATATTTCTAAATTTTCTAAATAAAGCTTCACAAATGCATTGCATGGCTTCTCGCAGAATTGCACTGTGCTTGTGGCAGTATTGGAGTCAGGGTGCAAAAAGAGGGACACCACACTTTCTTAAATACATTAATAAATATCATTAAATATCCCCATAAGAGTTGGACAATCAGCTGTCTTTCAACTGAGTTCCTCATCACCACGACAAACATGGTGAACCAGCCGTAATGGACGGCTGCAGGTTCTAGTTTTCTGCAGGACTTCTGTCACCAGCAGCATTACACCATGATGGCGTTAGAATTTCTGAAGATTAGGCTTTTTGGGGATTGGTATGAACATAACCTGATCAATTTAGGGATGCACAAGAGGGAAGGGCTGGGGCTACCTGGTTGGCTGAAGGGGATTGTTCACTAGTAAATAATTTGCACCCTTGTTAATACACCTGGACAACACCCACCCTAGAAAAGTAAAGTTACAGTCAGTGAGTAACTATGTTGGAGTAAATACATAAATGCATCCCTGTGCCTGCATACGTTTCCTCCTGCAGCCCAAAGACAAGCATGTTAGGTGAACTGGTGATTCTACAGTGGCTGCAGGATGTGAGCTAGCTCAAAGTGCTGTGTGAATGAGTGATTGGTCCTGGGGTTCAAGACTTGGCTTGTCTTCTACAAGTATAAAGTTGGTGGTTCCTACTAGAGATGGCACGATACCACTTTTTTATGTC
This sequence comes from Astatotilapia calliptera, assembly GCF_964374335.1. Lineage (NCBI taxonomy): Eukaryota > Metazoa > Chordata > Actinopteri > Cichliformes > Cichlidae > Astatotilapia > Astatotilapia calliptera. Next base: position 13,486,008 of record NC_137439.1, read on the forward strand.
CGATACCGATACCATAAATTTGGATATCTGCCTATACCGATATGAATCCATTATAGTGTTTTGTTTTAATCAATAAAACTGTTTTTTTAATATCTTGCTGCATTTTGTATAAGTTCATACTCAAGTTTAAAAAAAACAAAAACACTAAAGCTATTCTGTTATACCTGTATGTAAAAAATACACTGCACCCAAAATATTTCATAATTCAGCAATACTGATCAATCTAAAAAACTTAAACCTACTCCATCCTCCTTATTTTGGTATTTTAAAAAGTACTTAGCGTAAATACTAAGCAACCTAACTAATAGGGTTCCAACTCCCAGCAACAAAAAAAAAAAAAAGGAAACCACCCCTCACGCTCCACCTTATGATGCTTAATCGATGTAATCAACCTTAATTTGATGCAATGTGGAAAAAAATGCACAGAAATCAATTATTTTTCAAGAAATATTAAATGGATTCAACATCTTTCTTCAACAGAATTGCAGACTGCACAGATGGTGCCTTCCCAAAGGAAAAAGTACTATAGCTTACTAGGGTATATATATTAGACTTAATAGTTACTATATACAGTAATGGACTTCTATTCATTTTACATCAAATAAAAACTTTGGGTGCAAGATTCAGATAATTATTTATTAAAAGCTAGACATTTTAAATGAGAATAAGAAAGAAAAGTATTTCTTTGTGCCCCCCCTTTCCCTGTTAATGCCCTATCAGCCCCCCTGGCTAAACTTTGCTAGATCCGCCCCTGCACAGTTACCAGCTGTCAGCTACGTAGAAAACGATCGTGGTGTACAAAGTAATATTAAATAAATTCTAACAACAGCTTATCAAGCTTAAACGTGCTGCTGTTGTTTATCCGCTGGTTTCCTCTTTCTGGTGCAAAGTGGGCGATAAACAAACAAGAGAGACAGAGTCGCGACAGAAAAGCCGATCAGCTGATCATTAAGCAGTTTCATGATTGAAGTAGCAGCAGGGGAGAGAGAGAATAAGAGGCAGTCGCTCCATATATCGGTTGTTAAGCTTAATGCTGGAATGCTTTACAAACATTCAGAGATGAACTTACACACTTGCTTTACTTCTCTCTGGGATAACTTTCTTGGAGATGAAATGCCGGGTTGGTAGCGAGGCTACAAATGCTGAACCAGACCGCCGACAGGTCTCGCACGCCACAGCCGCTCTATCACGTGATGCATACTGCTCCGACTGCTAAGGTTATGAGCCGAGTTATGCCATGTGCTTTCATGATATTTAATGGATCGGATTACATTTTTATTTCTCTCCGATATCCGATCCAGTAATTTAGGCCAGTATCGGACCGATACGATACGTAATATCGGATCGGTCCATCTCTAGTTCCTGCCCACTCGAAAGCATCTTTAGGCAAGGTACCAAACCCCAGATGAGGTCATCAAAACACCATTGTACAACAACACAGTTAAATATGCCGCTCCTGTGGTTGAGGTATTATTACCGTATTTTCACGACCATAAGGTGCACTGTGCTAAAAGGCGCAGTCTCAGTTATGTGTGCCCTTACTGTATTTAACACACACATAAGGCGCACTGGACCATAGGGCGCATACAAGTACCGTATGCGTATTTAAAAATAAAGCGGGAGCAAACCTGAATTCGGTACCTTACTCACATTTCTATTGCCGGTAATCGTCATCATCAACAACACACAAGCATACAAGTGTGCATATTTAAAAATAAAGCAGGAGCAAAACTGAGTTTGGTACTCACATTTTTATCATCAATCAAACCCATCGAAGTCCTCATCCTCTGTGTCTGAATTGAACAGCTGCGCTAAATCTCCATCAAACATGCCAGGTTCACTGTCTTCACCGTCAGAGTCACTTTCCGTGCCGTGCGGCTCCTCGGAAACGATGCCGGCTTTTGCGAAAGCTCAAACAACAGTGCCAGCAGACATGTTAGCCCAAGCATCTACAATCCATTGGCAAATTGTGGCGTAACTCGCCCGGCGCTGCCTTCCACTCTTAGTGAAACTGTGGTCTCCACCGGTCATCCATCGCTCCCAGGCCGCTCGCAGCCTTACTTTGAACGGGCGGTTCACACCGATGTCCAGCGGTTGGAGTTCCTTTGTCAGGCCTCCCGGAATGACAGCAAGCTCACAGTTCATTTGCTTCACAAGTTTTTTCACATCGGCTGTGAGATGGGCACGCATAGAGTCACAGATCAACAGCGATGGTGATGCGTGGAAAAAACCACCTGGTCTCCTTACATACACCTCCCTCAGCCAGTCTTTCATCATTTCCTCATCCATCCAGCCCTTTTCCTTTGCCTTAATGATGATTTCTGCTGGAAACTTCTCTTTAGGCAAAGTCTTTCGCTTAAAAATCACCATAGGCGGCAGTTTCTGTCCATTAGCATGGCAGCCAAGCACAACAGTAAAAGAAGACTTTTCATACCCCGTTGTGCGTATCGCTACCGTGCTGGTCCCCTTCTTCTCCACAGTGTGACTCACCGGGATGTCAAAAGTGAGCGGGACCTCGTCCATGTTTGTGATGTGGCTGGGCTGGATGTTTTTGTCGCCAATGTGTTTGCTGCAGTAGGAGCGGAAGATGGCCAGCTTATAATCCGCTGGAAGTTGCTGCGCTACCGTAGTCCTGGTCTGGATGGAAAAATGGCACCGTTTCATAAAACGAAAGCACCAAGACGGACCTCCTTGGAAATGTTCAATGTTCATCTCTTCAGCTAGTGAAACTGCTTTTAGCCGAATGGTGACCGTCGAAACGCTTCTCCCGCTCGCTCTTTGCTCGATGATCCACCGCTCGAGTCTTTCCTCCAACTCGGGCCACCTCGCCTTATGTCCACGGAAACTCAGCTGCGTTTTCTTGACCTGCCGGAGCTTGTTTTCCAGCTTCCTCCATTTGCGAACCATCGATTCGTTAATCTTAAATTCTCTCGCCGCTGCTCGATTTCCATGTTCCTCCGCATAGCTGATGGCCTTCAGTTTAAACTGTGCTTCGTAAGCGTGTCTCTTTGCCATTTTCAGGGTTGTTAAAACAACGATGTCCTGCATAATGCACATACCTGTTCTTTTATACAGGTATGTGCGATTGTCCCGGTATATACGATCAACGCCCACACTTCACCCTTTAACGTTCTCATGGTGTTCTCTACTACGTCCTCCTTACAACACATAGGGCGCACCGCGCTATAGGGCGCGCCACACTTGTTGAAGAAAATCTAAGACTTTTAAGTGCGCCTTATGGTCGTGAAAATACGGTACTTCTATGTAAACAAAACACTTGTTTTTAGGTCATTGAAGCGTGTTCATGGTTAAGGTTATAGGAAAATCCCTGTCGCGGTAAAACATGTTTTGTGACAGTAAACGTAACTAAAATGACAAAGTTTGGTTTTAGAAGCTAACACATAAACAGTCCCTTGTGTTTCATTATACTTTAATCCCAAAGCAGCGAAGAGAGCACAAAGAACACAAGCAACACAAAATTATTAAGTGCATTTTTATTAGGTCATGTGTAAGGCCTGGGTTAGACTTCTGCAGGGAATCTATGTGGGACCTACAGTTTCGGCATGAGTGGCAAACGTCATTGCCGACATTTACGTTTGTGCTCCTCTGTTCTGTGTTAAATAGCTTGTGGTCGTGTCCTGGTGTTATATGTGCGGTTACACCCACGATGTAAACAAATAAAATGCTGGGACTTTTTCCCTTCTGGGTCGCCGCTCTTTGTTGTGGACAGATTTTGTCACTCGAGTTTTTTTTCAGTTCTTTGTAGATTCTCCTTTGATTCCCTTACATTCCAGTAGTTTCATCTGTCTCCCACCAGGAATTTGCTGACATTTGTGAGCCTTTATATCAATGCTATAATTATTACTCCTTATATTGAGGTGTCGATCAATATTCACTCACTGATAAAATAAAAAACAGCGGCGAAAAAGGTATCGCGGGTCGGGTTACGGTGTAGTTATGAAATGTTGGTGGATGTATATGTTTGAAGTATAAATCAGTCAGGCTGCTAAGTTATAGTAAAATCAGTTAATTTTGGTCATTGTTGGAATCTCTTATTCACTAACTTCAAATTTAAATACAGGGTTATATGGTAGGGATTTTGGCCCTACCATATAACCCAACTGTCTGGTGGTGCAGGTAGGAGCTAAAAGAGCCTCAGGCAGCAGCAGACTCATGGGAGACTCGTGCAAACCTGCAGGTGGACTGTGAGGCCCTGAATTTTGACTGTCATCAATATTTCTCAAGTTCCTCTGAGAGAGCGCCTTGAGGCAACTTTTGTTGTGATTTGGCGCTATATAAATAAAATTTAATTGAATTGAGAGGCAGATTTAATAGGTCTTAGTGATCGAAGGCTTGCTCTCCGTCATAACATTTTGAGCTGAACTGAAGAGCAAGTTTGAGATTTGAGTGAGGGGCAAAAGTACGCAGCTGTAAAGGAGAGATGTGTTCTTTTTTTGTGCACGAGAACTTCATAAAAGCAAGAAAAGTAATCGCTTAGTGGAAAAATGTTTTGTTATGTTTTTATCGCCTTTGGAAGTAAAAATTTAATTGAAGCTGTAGTAAATATCCACCCCAGGCTGACTGTGTTAGATGCAAGTTTTATACAGTGAGTGTAATAAAATCAGTAAAGCACATTAGCAGGAAAAAAAAAATGAGAGCGCTCATCCAGCCACCCTGACAGATGTCTTATGGATGATTGAAAGATGACTAATTCTGTATTTAAGAGAAATTAACTTCTGTTTCTTTCTGCAGACTCTTCTTTGTTATTGAATATGTGAATGGTGGAGATCTCATGTTCCACATGCAGAGGCAAAGGAAACTCCCAGAAGAACATGCCAGGTACAGTCTGGCCGTTTGCTTCACGTGTGATTAAAGGGACAGATGCGTTTTTAATTTCTTTATGCAGCTGGAGCTGAATTTAAAAACACATTAATTTCCCTCTTTGGGTTTCAGATTCTACTCAGCAGAAATCAGTCTGGCGCTCAACTACCTCCACGAGCGGGGAATCATCTACAGAGACCTGAAACTGGACAATGTGCTGCTGGATTCTGAGGGTCACATCAAGCTTACAGACTACGGCATGTGCAAGGTGTGGTTTACGGATTAATGTGGTTTGTAATGATACCGCAGTGCACTTTGGATAAAAGCACCTGTACAGCTGCAGACGTGTCGGTTTACAGCCCTCTGAGATGATCTCACAGCTGATGATCTTTCTTTCTTTTTTTTTCTTCTTTCAGGAGGGCTTGAGACCTGGCGATACGACGAGCACTTTCTGTGGTACCCCCAATTACATCGCCCCCGAAATACTCAGAGGAGAGGATTACGGTGAGGATTACGACATGGAAGCACTTACCAGAAATGCTATCTAATTCTGCAGTTAGAAAGTGTGTGAGGCAAAACTGGGTTTATCTGCACTAACACACTCAAGCTACATTATATATAAACAATTCAACAACTGTAGACAAACGTAGGAACACATTTTCTTTGGATACATATTAGTTTTTTTAATTTAGGATATATGTAATTTATTTAAATGGTGCCCGACATACAGCAGTGATCTTAGTGCACAAAGGAAAACTTTCACCACTGTCGCCAATACCCCACAATACACAAGCCAGGTATCTTACACTGTCACCATAAACCAGGGCTACTAGTGGGTAGTGATTGGTAGAAGAGTTTTTTGCAACCCCTGGGTTATTTATTTCTTGGTTTAAAAAAAACAAACAAAACAAAAACACCTAGCTGAAATTTGTGTATGGTTCTGCATTGCAATATAAGCGTGTGCAACCGTCTTTAAATGTTTTCCAACAGTTATTGAAGCTGTTATTTAAATCAGCTCTATTTTCAGCAAATGTAATGATAAAGTGCATTAAAAGTTTCCTAACTACACCCTGAAAACAAGTTTTAAAAAGCTGTTTTCTCCTGGAAGTTTCTCTTTTAGCACCATCTTTGCTGTTGGGGATTTCTCAACTAATCTAATCTGGGTAATTCAGGACTCCTCTAATGTCTCTAATGGTGAGGCACACCTATTTGCAGGATGGGCTTAATGTGAGAGGGGGAAAATAGGAGTGAGAGATGTTCTGTTACTCGTGTAGTCCTCTAACTTTCTTTCTGAGGTGTCATTTTAACCCCTCAAATGTAGCAGAAATCACATTCTGCCGTGCCGTTAGCTTGTCCACATGGGGATTTTTGGTCAAAGTTATGGTTTATATAGCATCCACACCCCTTGATGAAAAGTAAAGACCCAGTTGGGTGACATTTAATGTCTAAAAACGGTAGTTTTTAAAGTTAAATAGCGTGCTTGTCTGTTTCTCTAAATCTGCTGACCTCTGCCTGTGTATGTCTTACTTGCCTAGCAGCCATTTCTGTCTTCATTCAGCAGCTATTCAGTTAATGCTACATTAATTCAGTTAATTTGTGCGGTTTAATTATAAAGTTGAGAGACAGCCCAAAAAGAAATGCAGTAAAATGTAAAAATGTGCAGATACATTTGGGGGGGGGGAAAGAGGCATTTGTAATATTCATTGAATCACAAAGAAGCAGATTGAGGAAAAAATTAAGTTGTAAAACAATTTTGTGAAGAAAAAGTTTGAGATTTTGAAATGCTGATTAAACTTCAGTAGTACTAACAGTTGCTAACACAATGGGTTTGTTTGATAACATTAACTCCATTCTTTAACACTGGTTCATCTACAAAAGGCATTTTGTAGAGGCAGCCGTGCACTAACAGAAGTAGCTCGACTTGAACGGACAGCTTTATTCTCACATTTCGTCTTTATTCTTGAAATTTTTACTTTATTCTCAACATTTGGACATAATGATGAATTAATCATAAATAAATACTGCTCCATCTAAACTCATATAAAGAGTCCAAATTGTGTGAAGCTGGCAACTTAAAGCATCTCGTAGTTCAGATGTACTTTCAGCTTCTCGGTGAAATATCAGTTTCTACATCCTCAGTGCTGCGTGTTCGACTATCCACACACGCAATGCTGTAAAAATAGAAAAGCCTCCTTGGTCACCAAATGTGGTGTCATGGCAACAAATTTTACAGTTAAAAGAAAAAGTTTTTGATTGTTTTTCCCTCCTTTATTTAAAAAAAAAAAAAACAACACATATGAGCACAGCAGCTGTTTTTAGACACAGTAGGAACAGCACACGTGTGAATAATGAAATTAATGACGGCTGGGTTTGATTTTAGCTGCTCGCTCAGCTGTCGCGCTGCCGAGGCTGCTTACAACACCTGCGCTCTTCATACTGTGATGGCTGTAGTGGGAAAGTTGTTTTGTTTTTTGTTTTTTTAAATGGGCCGAACGGCAAATTGTGTGGACATCAGAGTCACAGCAGGGGCATGTGTGATCCAGTGTAGGTCCACCATTGTTCTGAATGTGATCCCTTATCATTCAAACTGTTAACCCGATCAATGAGATGATTATACTTCACTGACTCCACGATGATCACACCTGCTTGTCTTTGTGTACAGAAAAACAAATGTCAGGCCCTTTTTGGGGTTTTTGGTTGTTACTTATGAAAGAAATCAGCAAAAAACAAATTCACTGGGTAAATGCATCAGTTGTTTGTTTGAGTAGATGTCATGTCAGATCTGACCTTTTTTTTTTTTTTTTTTTTTTGGGTCTTTATTTTTAGTCTTTACACAGAAAACTGCGTTCCAGGGTTTTCTTTCCTTATTTTAATAATAATTTACATACATTAAATTATTTTTAAGTTTAAAAAAAACTTAATGAAGTCAAAGACTGCATATAAAAGATGGACTTTTATATAAGGGGCGACTCGTGTGGCTGCAGAAACAAGTCAGATTGTATATATGATCTTCACATATTTTTATCCAGAACATGAGAGGAGGGTGTAGTTTAGGGAAGGTCTACCTTGTCCCTCAGTTTTTTGGTCTTCCCCTCATTTATCATGTCCTGTTTCAAAACATCAAGATGGCGATAGCCAAAGGAATCAGTTTGAGGATGCCACAATGGCATCTAAAATGTTCTGTTTTCTCTTTCATGTCTGCCTTACTTGTTTTACAACTTTCACATCATTACGGCTTCTTTTCTGTCGTTGTTTTGACAGAAATTTTGAATTCACAGAAATTTACCCTGAGTAGATTTTAAATTTTAAGTTGTTTTTCAGCTCTGTCTGTTTTCTTAACATTAGGGAGATATGGATATTTAATGTGATTGGAGGATTTCCTCCTTGTAAAGAAGAAACTGGAAGTTGTTTTTTCTGTAGCCACTTCCATTTTCGATCCAGTTTCTGGTTGGCAACATATCAGGATTACTTAAGCTTTGTTATATCCCATATGTTGTGCTGCTCGCCTCACATTCATATTGTGAAAATGTATGCAGTTTACATTAAAAACATCCTTATATCTCCATGTTTGCCCTTCTCCTTTCATGCTTATGTCATCAAGTCTTGTCCTGTTTTAAATCACATAGTAACACTACAGTCTTCTGAAATCTGTGATGTGGAGCAAAACCAGATGTTTGAAAGTGCTGTTACAAGTGAAGTGACAGCTAAGATTTGGTGAAATGATGCAGCTGTTCAGTTCCAATGCACATGTGCCAAATTCAAGGCCCGCGGGCCACATGTCTCTTAATTTTTAAATACATTTGGCTCGCTCCGTTTTCTCAGCTGAGGATGAGGTTGAGCATCTTATTAGCACTATTAGCATTATTTTCTTGACTAAGTATTATAAAGACTACAGTACTTGTTTCTAGACTAGCTTAGAGCTTTATGTGGACCAAACTGTAGGTGAGAAGGTGGTGTGAGACATACAAATGAATTTACTGGAAATGCATCTGTCCTTCATTTTCTTTCAGAGTTAAACTGATTGTGACATTCCTGCCCTAATGGCCTAAAAAAGAAAGAGAGAGAGAGAAGTAGGCAATCTGAATAATGTTCTTGTTGTCGAAGGTGTGATAATATACAGAAACCCCCACTTTTAAAGTGAAGGTGGTTGCTATAGTAACCCTGACATGCTGGTGTACTTTGAAGTTTTGTAAGTGGCAATTAAAAGTTCCTCCTGCAGTTGTCGGTCATTTGTGGTGTTTTGGCGTTTCAAAGCGTCAGAGCTGTAACGTACGATATGTGTGTGTGTGCGTTTGTGTGTGTGTCCCAGGGTTCAGCGTGGACTGGTGGGCACTAGGCGTGCTCATGTTCGAGATGATGGCGGGCCGGTCGCCCTTCGACATCGTCGGCAGCTCCGACAACCCTGACCAGAACACAGAAGACTACCTCTTCCAAGGTAACAGCGTGCTTCTGCGGTTCGTAAAAAAACTGCTGAGTTCATGCAACACCTTCATGTCGACACCTTTCTATTGGCTTCTCTCAATACCAGGAACATGCCATCTGTTACAGAGAGAAGTGTGAAACCATGTGTCTCCCCCCCCCCCCCCCATTATTTTAGTATAAATAGGGTTTTATATTGTCTTTGTTTCTTATAATTAACAGTGAGGTGGGTTAACAAAAAGCTTCATATCTTGGGCTGCTGCGAGCAGACCCAGCAGGATTGAACTCATAACAGCAGCAGTGTTGGCACCATCTCATCCTCTCCTCTTCTTGTCCACCCCTTGACCCCTTTTCTGTCACCTCCTGCAGTAATATTGGAAAAACAGATCAGAATCCCACGCTCGTTGTCAGTCAAAGCTGCCAGCGTCCTCAAAGGGTTCCTCAACAAGGTAAGAGAGGGTCTGACAGGCCTGTAGCAGTGCCACCTCTTACTGGCATTTTTTTTTTTTTTTTGGGAAATGTATCCACTTTCCTTCCCAATTCTTTCTTCTCACTTTCTCCACCTTTCTTCTCGGGTATTGGACTTGTTATCTTTCCCTTCCACCATAGTCTCCCACCGTCTCTCACCCTCTTCTCGCTCTCACTCCCACAGGATCCCAAGGAGCGCCTGGGCTGCCACCCTCAGACGGGCTTTGCCGACATCATGGGCCACCCGTTTTTCCGAAACGTCGACTGGGAGCTCGTGAGTGATTCAATTTCATCCTCTGCTTTTCTCAGTCAGTTCTTTCAAATGAAGGAAATCAGTATTGGTGCATGTTGGATAGGTCAAAATAAATCCATACAATCGATTGCGGGGGAAAAGGGGGAGAAAAACAAGAGCTGCCGCGAGACCGCAGAAGGTCAAATCTGAGTGCGCAGGGTCGCCGTCTCCTGCGCTCTTTCTCCTGCCCTGCAGGTATAGACGCTCTGTCAATACTGAGGTTATTAGCTGTGGGGTGAGACTTGTTTCTTTGTGAAGAGCAGGCAGCTGGAAACAGACAGGCCAGGCAGAAGACTGACAGCAGCAGATACGATTACTCACTCTCTCTCACACACACACACACACACACACACACACACACACACACACACACACACACACACACACAGGAAGTTTAAAGACGGAGAGGAAACGAGAGGGGACGGATCACACGGGGCCGATATGTCGATCTCTGCATGTCCGGATTGTCGAGCAGTGATTCATGTTGACGAAGAAGCCATTAACACTCTAATTTCAGCGCCGCTGTTTACAAATCGTTTCATTCACAAATTTCGGCATGATTACTGGAACCTCAGAGAAGCTCGTAGGTTGGCTCATATATCGCTGATGCTTTCTCTGAAGCTGCGGTTTGCACTCGTTGCCACTAATACTGAAAACCACATGCTTGACTGGATTCTTGCTATGACTGGTATTTGTGTCTGTGTATAATCCTTATTTATAGTTTATGCCTGAAAACCAGTATGAGTGTGAATACAAATGTAGAACGCAGTGCAGGAAATGAAGATGTGGACCTGTATTTACAGATGTTAGTCACTTGTTTGGTATCTCGAAATGACTTGTAGAAAAAAAAATACCGGTGAAATTTAAACTAGGGCTAAAAATACTTCGTTATTTCTGTTGCTTCCTGTTATCAGTTTCAGCGATGAGTAAATTATCACCCAGGAGTCTTTTTAGGTTCCTGTTTTGACCCTTAGAACCATGAAATGAGTGTCAGATGAGACTCACGGCCTCATGTTGATATTAGCTTCAACCTTACATATGAGCGCATGAACGAATGAATAATGTATGTATTGTTAATGTATCCAACTGAAGGACTGATGAGCTGATGGGGCCCGAACTGTGCTCATGGATGAGCTACAGCAGGGGTCGGCAACCTTTCTGATGATGAGTGCCATCTAAAATTTCCTCAGAAGTCAATGTGCCAATGTTATGCAATCATAACGCCCTATATTAACAGTTACACATTATATCGAACCACTTTATAGAATTATATTTGTTTGCAGATGTTTGCAGCTATCAGCAAATACTTATCAGCTATTTTGAAACAAAAAAAGACACTTTTTATCCATAACAAGAACTCCATAACAGCAAATGAACTGTACAACAGAAAATCCAAATGCTATTTATGGTCTTCCCACAACAATAATAAGAAAAATAAACTGAGCCAATATGGCATGTTTGTTAATACAGAGATACACATGTTAATGTGATCTCTGGTCTCCCACTCAGAGACACACGTCTCCGAGTGTCCAGCATTCAGACGGCTACCTGAGGACACTCTCCGTGTGAGAGAAAAATCTGTAGAGCCAAATACTGTAAATAATATCCCTGCAATGTTCTGAAGACAGTTAACCTTGTCAGGTAATGATGTCCAGCAGGTGAAAATGCAAGCTCCATGAACACGCACAGCTGTGGATTCCAGCTGCGTTCGTAGTTCTGCAAACTTTGGCCCCCACAGAGTCGAGCTTTTCAGTTCAATCAGCTGCATTTCAATTAACTGGCATTAACTCGGCCAGTTAATGCGAGACAAATCCAGCTGCTCATTAAAGCTTTCTGGTTTGATCAGTCTTGAGTCTACGGATGTATCCATGTATTTCCGTGGTGTGATCTCTGGTCACACCACGGACATGTGTGTCTCTGTATTAACAAACATGCCATATTGGCTCAGTTTATTTTTCTTATTATTGTTGTGGGGAGACCATAAATAGCATTTGCATTTTCTGTTGTACAGTTCATTTGCTGTTATGGAGTTCTTGCTGCGCTGAGCAGAGAGCTCCTGAAGCTTTTGAAGTGTCAGAATGTGGAAATTTCAACATTGCTTGAAAAAACTGCCAGCTAGCAACGTCCCTCTCACCGGTAGGCTAAGTTATTTTTAGCCAATTACAAGTTGAATCTGGTAGTTGGGGTTGTTAGCTCATTAAGAAGCCAGTATGGCACAACTAATGTGTCTATGCGAGCTAACTTGCGATGTGCACCGCTGGCGCGGCCATTTATTTTTTATGCACCTTCTCAGATTAATTCACTGTGTGTCGTGCCCGGGGCTGGACTGGGACAAAAAAACAGCCCGGGCATTTTGACTAGAGACCGGCCCACCAGGTATTGAAGCCTTTGAATGAAAACAAACGCTGTTGTGACAGTGATGTACACTTTCTTGTTGGTATATGTATGATTTCTATACATTTTATGTCAGATAAAAACTTTGGTTGTAAGATTCAGATAATTATTTATTAAAAGCTAGATATTTTAAATGAGAATAAGAAAGTATTTCTTTGTGCCCCCCTTTACCTGTTAATGTCCTACCTGGCCCCCTGGCAAAACTTGGCTAGACCCGCCCCTGCACAGTTACCAGCTGTCAGCTACTTAGAAAAAGGATCCTGGTGTTATTCGTCTCTCAGAAACAGTTCATAACTTCCCTTCAACTCATTCATGTCACCTAAAAGGTAAACCTGTTTCTCCATCACCTGTTCAGTAAGAACATCTCCTGGTTTCATCTTCATGTTTCCCTCTCACCACATATCCAAACCGACATCATGACCAGCAGCTTTACAGCTGTGGCTCCAGCAAACATCAGCTGATAGTAGAAATTAATATTAAATAAATTCTAACATCAGCTGATCAAGCTTAAACGTGCTGCTGTTGTTTAGCGCGGTTTCCTCTTTCTGGCGCAAAGTGGGCGATAAACAAACAAGAGAGACGATCAGCTGATCATTGATCAGTTTCATGATTGAAGTAGAAACAGGAGAAAATATGAGAGAAGAAGAGGCAGCTGTGCAGCGTAAACACAGAATAATTCCAGCTTTGTGTCTTTTTCATTGTAGCTGAAGTCCGGGACAAACTGTTCCTTTTCACCTCAATAAGAAACGCGTAATATTTTCTCTGAATACGAGACGATTCCGTTTTTTAATGGGATGGTTGACAACTCTACTAATTAACCTTATGAATAAAATGAAGTTCACTATCAGTAACATCATAGCACCCACCCAGCTGTATAGAAACTCCGTCATGCTTGTTAGTTCGCAGTACGAGTTATTGTAACTGACTAAAAGTCAGCACAACGAAAATAAACTCAACCTAAATTTGTTATGTATCTGACCCAGATAGATTGCAGGTCATAACTTCTTACCTGAAGTTCAGTTCACCTGACACTCGGACCGGCGGCCGCCTCTGGTCTCTCCTCCTCCTGCCTCCCCTTTCTCTCATCCACCTGCTGGCCTCTGTGGAAGCGCCGCCATTGCCACCACCAAACAACTGAGCTATTTTTACACATTGACCAGCATCTGGCCAATCCACCACCTCTCATTGTTTATACCGTTACAAAAAAAATAAAATAAAAAAAAATCGGCACATAAAAACGAAAAATCACCAACAATGCCTGGTGGGCCGATGGCCAGTCCAGCTATGGTCGTGCCATCAGTTAATGAAAATGACAACAATTGGAGGGGGAGGGGGGGGGCGGAGTTTGATATGCCAACTGATAAAAAATGAAATCACATAAAGTAATGACAAAGATGAGGCAAACACGACTTAGTGTGATAAACTTTGTTTCTGAACACTTTTATTGAACCTTCTTTATTTAATTTATCTGTTTTACTTACCTGTCTCTGTTGTTTAAGGAAAAATAAAATTAATTAATTAAATAAAATTAATTAATTTAATAATAAATAATTTGATTTTATGTTAAGTTGTTTAAGGTAAAGGATGAAAGTGAATTTTGCAGTTTAGGGCTAATTGTGTTTAATACTATTTGTTTTTGGGTTTTTTTACTTAATTAGAATGAAATTATACTGTTGTGGTATTTTTAGCGATGAGAACAAATCTGTCATATCTGAATTTGCTGTCACGTATTCGTCGTACTTTACTAAAAAAAGTTTACATTTTCTACCCATTTATAAACGTAATTAACTCTCAAGTGACCTCATCTAGAGTCATTTTGGACGCCCGCCACATGTTTATATGCGTCGTGACATTTTTAAATTGTAAAAATACTAACCTACCTCCAATATCTTAAATTTCTCATATGAAATTGGCCCATTGATGTGGCATGGATAATGGAAAACTGTGTCATCAAAATATTACTCTGCACAACATGCATATATTACAGACACACAAGATATCTTTACCCCTTGAAAGCCTGTTAGGAGTGAGCCTTGAAGCTCTTTTGTAGAGTGATCAGCTTCTATCATATTCTGTCAATACTGTGTTAGACCTCACATTTATTGATTTATTATAGAGGTCAAGGAGAGGGGTCTCTGCCTATGCAGCTGCCTATGGAAAAACCCAGAAACCGTTCAATGGGCATCCAACCCTCGTCTTTATTGATATACCAGGAGGTGGTCAGGAGTGATGTGTATGCTAAACAGAAGCCTGGAAGCAACAAAGGATTAATAAAGCACCCTGACTGTGAAGACTTGATTGTAATTTGTTGATCAAAGTTAGTTTCGAGTTTGGTGTTAGGCTCCCAGCAAACTGTAATACACAGTTCACTCAAACACACCTTAATAATTAAAACAGTCTGTTATTGAAAAGAAAATACAGGAAATTTATATTTGACTAAATTTGTAAACTCTCTCCAGAGAAAACGACATTTAAGTACATCAGAACATTTTAGAGTGTTTCATAGATAAAGACAACTCTTAAAAGCCATTAAAAGCATTACTGTATAAATTATAGTATGGTCATTTAAGTGTTAAACTAATCCAGATTAAATCTGCTTTAAATCTTTTAAAGAAGACAGAGCACGTAACATCAGCTTTATCTGCACAGACAGACAGACAGACAGGGCAGCTCGCCAGGATCACCATGACCTCTTTTCCCTGTTTGGTCTGGAGCTGAGACCCAGCACTCGGTCAGAGTGTCTGGAGGATCAGCTTACAACCCTCCCACCCCGTTTCCCCCAACGCTGATGTTTGCCCCGCAGTGTGCTCTCTGGCCTGCAGAGGGAGCAGTTATTGCCCTCCAAACAAGTGCAGTAACACTCGGGACAGAGAGCTGCACGTACACTGTGATAAATGAAACCACAGGCAGAGGAAATGAGTGGAAGTCCCTAATAAAAGTTTTTACTCTGTGTTCAAATTTTTTCATATATCTGTACCTGAGCTGAGGTGATGCAAACATTTCCCCGTTGTGGGATCAATAAAGTCTTATCTTATCTTATCTTATCAAATGCTTTTGAGTGGAGAGGACGTCACTCAGGCCTGATTACAGCTGCGGGAGAGCTTATCCTCTCAGAAATCCTGTTGGACAAACTCATATACAACCTTGATACAGTCACTATTTGAAGCTTCTTAATAAGACTGCAAACAAGGATTGTTTCCATTATTCACAGATTATTTCTCAATAGATTCATCTCTTAGTGTATGAAAAATATAGTCACAGTTTCTCAGAGACCAAACAGATGCTTTGAAATTAGATTTTTCTGGCCACTCTGAAAAGCTCTTTTTTTTTTTTTTTTTTTTTTTGGTTAATCAATCACAAAAATACTTGCAGATTAATTTTCTATTAAGCAACTAATTGGTTATTTAAAGAATTATTTAAAAACTGGGTCCTACCTTCGTCCTTTGCTTTACTTCCAGCTGGAACATAAACAGGTGGTCCCTCCGTTCAAGCCCAACATCTCAGGGGAATACGGACTGGACAACTTTGACGCCCAGTTCACCAACGAGCCAATCCAGCTCACGCCTGATGACGAGTGAGTCAGCGCTTCATTTTGTGCTCATTTCCTGTTGCAGCCTCAGTTTTCTGTCGATTTTAACCAACTTTTTGATCTTTTCTCCTCCATTTTTTTTTTTCCTTTTTCAGGGACGTCGTGAAGAAGATCGACCAGTCTGAGTTTGAAGGCTTCGAGTACATCAACCCTCTGCTCATGTCGGCGGAAGAGTGTGTGTGAGGGGGCGTGGCGTCTGTGCACACGCACACCACACCACACACACACTCATGCACGTGTTTACGTGGCGTCTCAGTGTCTTCAAGCTGCATGTTTACGAGACAACCCGATGACATCCACCTTCTGTTCGAGGGCCGCACACATGCACAAGTAGAACGCTTATTTGCCAAATCGAATCTCACACTCTGCCATTTATAGCCACTTGTCCTTAAGCCTACCTTCTTTCTTAATTATTTTTATATCATGTAAATCTGCACTGATATCAGAAATATCTCGTCGGGGCCTCTTTGTCGGTGGCCAAAGTGGCTGCTAAGTTCTTCCAGTGTCGCTGTATGTGTGGGGGGGTGGGGGGGAAGAGGCACGGCCCCCTCCCGACAGATGAACTGAGCTTCCTCTTCTTCCAGCTGGTGGGGTGTTTTCAATCCATATTTTATTTGTACATACATGAAAATACTAATGAGGATAAACGTTAGACAGCGACTTTTTAGCTTCAAGCCAGTCGGACAGCACTGACATCTTAAAGTTTTTGGAATTAGCTTTGTCACGACGTCCCCCGCCCTTCTCTGTAGAAAAAATAATAACACTAGCCTTTAAAAAAAAAAAAAAGAAAGGAAAAGAGTAGAAATGAAAAAATAAATAAAAACAATATATTTTTCTCATGTTTTGTTTACCATTTGTCAAAGTGTTAAATGTTCCAGCCCTGAGTAAAAAACAAAACAAAAAAAAACATGAATGCTCAACGTCTGGACGGTAAGGGGCTACTTCAGGTCCCTTCTTCCACAGTGAAGGAACCGAAGCGGCAACGTAACACTAATAACAAGGAAATGCTCTCAAACAGTGAAATGAAGACGCTCGTTCTGGAAAAATGGCACACGATACCTGAAAGCTGGAGCACGGGTTTTTATCTTTCTGCGCGGGGGCTGTTGGTGACGCTCACATTCATACAGAACCAAAAACTAAACACATGAAATGTCTTGCTGGTACGTATTAGAGGGTACAGAATACGTAAGGAAGATGTGCTGTCATAGAAATATATATATTTAGATCCCCCTCTTATTTTAACACTTTCTAAAAATTTATGATCTGTTATCAGTCTTTCTTTCTTTGGTATTCATTCCATGTTTGTCTTTTTTTTGTGCTGCAAATCAAATATTAAAAGAAAGAAGAGCTCAAAAGAGCAGCGGACCGCACCGTGAAAAGGTTTTAAAGCTGTAACCCATATCCACTGGACTCAGTTTTTACCATGTTCGGCCCACAGTTTATTTTCTGAATTAGATATTTTATAAAACTGTTAAAAACATAAAGCATAATAAAGACTCGCTCTGTACCCGCAAACTGTAAGCGGGGGTGCACAAACCTCCAGGTCCTCTGGCGGAGCACTCTGATCTGTTACACTTGTTACTGTTGCTTTGTTGTTTCTTTCTTTTGTGGATATGGTTAGTTTTGATTGTTTTTTTTGTTCTTTTTTTTTTAATCACTACATTGATTCCAAAATGTTACTGGGTGATCCCAATGGAAACACTTTTTGTTGTACTTGTTGTGTTTTGAGGATGTTTGCCATCCACAGGACACTGGTGAACTTTATTATTAGCGTTCAGAGAAAAAAAGAAAAAACAGACACTAAAATAAACATTTTATTTCTCTCCTTGTGGTAATATGTGTTTGTTGGTGTGGCTCTGTCTTTGGTTTAAAAGGCACTAGTAAGTACAAAAGAAGCGGAAATAAATTAGAGCTCTTAATGAATTATAAAGATACTATTTAGGAGGAAAAGCCTTTAGTACGTTCAATGAAAAGCAAGAATTAAAAAAAGAGAACTAGAGGAAGTGGGAGTGAATGCAGTACAGGGTTCAGAATTTCATTTTTGTGCATCAGATATTGATTGTGGTTAAAAATACAGCAACGTTTCTACTGATTTGTTTGATTCAGCCACTAAAAACATATATATGTAACACTTTTTGTCCCCTGGGTTATCTTCAGAATAGTTATCATGTGGTTCAGAGGAATAATTAATATTCAGTACGAGTTTTCATTTCCCTTTGAGGAGCTTTGGCAAGTAGATCTCCGGTGACGTCACAGCAACATCACCGCTGCTCACCGTGCAGCTGAGGATTCAGATGTTTTGATAAAAAATTTAACACGGTTGGGAGTTGGTTTTTTTGTGCCAGGGATGAAACGCTGGGTATCTTTGCCTCTGCTCCTTTTCTCTCTACATTTTTTTTCCTTTGAGTCTGTCTCTCACTGGTCCCTCTGATTACATCACTCAGACATCAGAGACCCTGGTTAATGATGGAAATAAACCTTTTGGTTCTTGGAGGTGCATCATTTTACTCTGTAAAGCATGTACTTTCTGTTTCATATAATTTAGTTCATTTCACTTTCAGTCAGTGTGAGTGAGTGTACTTCAGCGGTTACACACCCACACACACATTAACTGATAGTTTCAGTATTGCATACAACAATTCCCATCATCCTGCTATAAATTAATCTCCTGTTCTTAAGTATAACCGGTGGTCTGCACCCTGTCATTCTTCCATTAATGAAGATGTCTGGTGATTATACACTGATAATGATACGCCTACTTCATCGAGAGTCTAGACTTGGTTAGATGTAACGTTATTTCTCTTAACCATGGAAATAATTCTGTCATCATCCACTTCAGTCGTCCTCTGTGGTTTTTCAGGCCTTTCAATGTTGCTGAATTGTCCAGTGCGTCCATTCTTTTTACAAACGTACACCAAACATCAAATTTATTCATTCAGATAATTAATGACACAGAAAAATGTGATTCGTATAAACAATGTACACCAATCAACTAACTTTTATTTGACCTGATTCGATTACATTTGATATTGTACATGTATAACAAAATTTACACATTTAATTTAAAGTGAGGATTTTGAGCTCTTTCTCTTTGAGCTCTTTTTTGCTCGCTCTCTCTCTCTGATGGGTTTATTTGATTTATTTTGGTCTTTAAGCCTAACAATGGCGTCCCTCACTTGTGCTCTCATTTGTTTGAAGCTCACATTGAGAATTTAAGTGACAATTTACCAAATGCAAGCTTAAACCCTGAAATCAACTCGTATTTTGTCACTGAGTAATCAGGGAACCAAGATTATTATTGTGATCTAAAATTAAACTAAAACTAGATGTGAAAAGAGAAAACTTTCAAAAATTCTATACAGTGACCAAATTCCAGATTTTAAAGTGGTTTTAAGTGGATGAACAACTTGTATACTTTGAAGTAGAATAATACCATTTTTCACCTGTTTATTTTTCGCAGGCACGTCGTAGACTTTTTAATCTGAAACCCTTTCTCAACCTTATGCAGTCGTAGATTTCATATCGCTGGATTCAGCACAGCTGGACCTCTTCATCAAACCCCGGCTGGTGTTTTTGTGATGGTCCCAACCAAATCTGCCTGCAAATAATTAATTTATTTTTATTAATGACAAATATGTTAATGCAATAACCAATTTCACATGTGGGAGAGAATATGAAATACTATGTTATGCTTTGTTATACTAGAAGCAAAGACAGGTAGATTCTTCCTTTTGGGATTTGTGTGTGTGTGTGTTTAAATCCATCGAGTAGTTGTGAAACTTTGGCAATAAAAGTTGTAATTGAATAAATAAAGTATGCTGCACCAGTGACACCCACACTGGAGCAGTTTTTCAGGGTGGCTCTTGCACTAAAGAGGATTTTTCTTTCTTTGGTGCACTCTTGGGCTCATGAAACATCACAATGGGACTTTTCACTGCTGCCCACTCCCAAACATGAGCTCTCACCCACACGAGTGTCTGGAGAGAAGGGAAATATACTCGAGGTGCAAGGTTGTGCTCTTTTACTCCAGCTCCCTGTGGCTCTGATGGTCACATGACTCCTCTTTGACTTTTAGAAGGGTCTTGTCATCCCTAGTGGGCTAAAAGGTCACGAACACAGACAGCGCTGTGCGTTAAGAGGTGAAAGTTAGGTCATGGAAATAATGGTGTGTCAAAAATAATAAAATATATTGATTAGTGTGCTGCAATAGCTCGCACAGCAGTGGGCAGGGAACCATCCTACTCCTCTCAACCATCGTAGAGGATGAACCAGGAAATTTTGTAGAAATTGCTCCCTTTGTGCGACTGCAGAAGACATGGTGCTGCAAGCAGGGCAGCACCAAGGATAAATGTCTTTTGCATAATTCTCTATTCCCGTGATGGCATATTTGACATTGTTCCTGTGCCCTCTCTGGTGGAGAACAGGGGTAGGCCTCCCCAGGCGCTGTGGCTTCACATCGCCCAGTGGAAGACACGGGGAAGGCTAACCTTGCATAATTAATGATGTAAAACAGGGAACGGGCTGAAAAAAAACATCCTGTTCTAATTGCACTTATCTTGTTGGGTGTTTTATTCCGTCCCTGGGGGGATTAATTAAGCAACACAAAAATTATACTTAGTAAAACACACGGTGAGGTGCATCTCACTGCTTTTAGTGGCGCTCTTCACTGTAACGCTAATGACTTGCTCTGAGTGACTAACATCTGCAGTCAAACATGTAGGCTTGTTTCTTATTTGTCACTTAAGTGACTGTAAACAATGCCATTAAAGCTTCTTGAGCCATAGTGTAACAAAAACATGGGACGAACACCTTCATCTTGTGTGTAAATGAGTGGGGCTGACAAATGTGCTCAGCTGCAGTAAAGACAGCAAACCGATGACTGAAAAGTGAAAAAAAATCTTATCAGAGATTTCAGTTTTAGTTGGTTTGATTTAGTCGTTGGATATTACACCACACTCCACTTTAAAGATTAAAGACTAAAAGTACTTTTAATTTGTCTTCAAATTCAGCAATACTCTTAATCCATGTCGGGGGAACTGGGTGTCTGCATGTGTCTACATGCTTACATATGTCCTCCTCATTAAATCTGCTCTACCCAGCAGCAAGAAGAAACCAGAAACACAGCAACATATAATATAACCATAGAGTACAGTGCAAACGTCTGGAGCCACCCCTCATTTCTGCATATTTTGCTGGGAGAATAGGAAACAGGTGCAGTGATTTATTGAAATGTGCAAACTTCCATAATGTTGAGGACCGGACTCTGGGAGGCCAATCGATGACTGACAGTGTCCACTGTGTGTTTCCACTGTGTGGTATGGTTTTATTGCATTGGCTGAAAAATGAAGACGTTTCCAATCAGACACTTCCCAGATGGTTTTGAATGCTCGATCAAAATTTGATGGTACTTTTCTGCATTTATGATTTCATCAGTTTTGACAAGATCTCCAACATTGCCGGCTCAAACTATGACAGTGCCTCCACTGTGTTTTACAGATGGCTGTAGACACTCACTGCTGCACTTCTTGTGATCTCCTTCGTACATATCAACGATAAATTGATCCAAAATGTGTTGAAAGTTTAATATCTACATTCATCAAACCTGTTTCCACTAATTTTCAGCATAATTCAGCATACCTCAGCCTTTTCTCCCTCTTTCCCTTCCTTAAGAACGGCTTCTTGACATCTGCCATAGATATTTTTGCCTACCACTTCTTCTTTTGTCCTCCAAGGTTTTTTTTTATTTAATTTTTTGGACTTTGAAGTTTTGTTTATTTAAATAATCTATTTAATTTCTGGTTTGTTCAGTGTTTCCATTTACTTCATGGATTCTTCTTCAGAGTTTTTCTTCCTCTGTCTCGTCAGCTGTGATTTAGTCCACCTGTGTCTCGTCGTCCTCAGCTGTCTCCACTTCCACTGATTGCCCTTCTGTATATTTATGGTCACTATCTCTCCTTTTATTTATCAGAGTGACCTGACCCAGTGTTACTCTGTTTTTGGTTTAAGTAAATGTATAATGTTCTGTTTTTCTCATTTTGTACTGTGTGTGTGTTCAGTTGAATAAATGGCTTACTTTATATCAGTCTTCAATTTCCTCCAAGCGTCTGCATTGAGGTCCTCACTGCATTCAGTCAGTAGCCTCCTCAAATTTAATAACAGTTTCCTCAAATGTAGTATGAAGTATAAACTGTAAATCATGCCAAGATATGTTTTTCAGCTAATAATGCTTTGGGAATCGGCTTGTTGCTCCAAAAATACTATTATATGCTATATATTATGTTATCATTATAATTTTTAATTGATTCAACTAAAGAAATACAACAAAAATGGGTTTTTGTGACAGGTTGCTAGTAACACAGTGATTAAAGATATAATTTGAAATTGGTTCTTAGCGAAGTTGTCTGTTATTGTGTATAATCCCTTGAGTTCGGTGAATTTTTATCCTAGAATTATTCTTAGGTCAGTGTTACGTAGCTTAAAATAAGAAAATGGTCAGGTACAAGGACTGGAATGCAAATGAGTGAAAAAGCAGCCAATGTCCAAAGACAAACTTCTGAAAGCCTCCAGAAAGCCTGAAGAACTCCAGACTGCTTTTAAGAAATTAGGAAAAAGTGACTCCTTGGAAACAAAATATGAAGAAATGAGGGGTGACTCAAGACATTTGTACAGTATTGCATGTAGCATCAATTATGTTAATTAAGTTCCCCTTAAATATCAGAGCAGTCACAGTTACAGATGTGGATCTTATTAAGCTGCGTGAGACAAGGTGTAGCATTTGGAAATCCCCCGGTATGATGATGTATGCGTCTGCCACATTTCTGTCTGCTCTTTCCCCCCCACAGCAGTTTCTCATTTTAGAGTGTGTTGTCATTTTTTATTTCATTCTTAGTACATAAATCACATACTGGCTGTGCGTCATAAGGGGCTGTTGGTTTAAGGCTATTACTCAGAAGACAGCAACACCGAATACTAATTTTAACTTGACTCAAAGTACATTATCTGATGAAAGTGAGCAGCGCTGTCTTTTTTAATAATCTGTGAAACGGCTTCAAACACGGGATTATGTACGAGAGTTAATAATCCTGACCAGGACTGTTAATGTAGTTAACTTCCAGCAGAAACGCTGACATTTATGATGACAGTGATGAAGAACCTGAATGTTATTTCAGTCATTCAAGTCTGGCAGTACAGACCTGCTTATTAAAGACAGGTCCCTACTGCTGATGCAGCCTTTCTTATGTGTTGCACCTCTGCATCAAAAGAACTGTGAATTTTGAAGACCATCTCTTACAGTGAATTTGCACAAAGGAAGGAATAACATTATTTTGATGTTCACATGTGACATTATTGTGCATTTTTCAATAATATTCACATGCAGTCTAATTAAAGGATGCACTCGACTCCATAAAGATTTTCAGGTATTGGAGACCAGGCCAGGTTAAAGTGAACCATCTATGCTCATTTCCAGCTCTACATTTATGCAAGTCTTCTAGAGTAGCTTTGTATGATTTTAAGTATCAAAAATAAGCTTCTTTGTCTTATGCTTGGCTTTGTTGCAGCACCTCAGGTCAATCACTGTCTGAAACAAGCTGTTTGAGCTCCTCTTTGCTTAAGCAGAACTGTCTTGTGGTTTGCTGCCGCTCACGAACAGAAGCTTTTACCAACAGGTGGGTGGGGTTTCTGTGCACACAGCTAGGGCTGTGCCTTCAACGATCACATTAAGGATATCCTCTTTCTTTGAAGTCAAACAGAGTCAAAAACAGAGCGCACACGAGGATTTCACATACAATGATCTCATTATTTGAAGCTCTTTCTCGTGATCGTACACCTCTGTAATGGTGTGTATATGACACAATACGAGGTGGAATTATTATTATTATGTACAGCTCTGTGTAAAACTCTTGAGTCACCCCTCATTTCCTTGTATTTTGTTTCTAAGAAGTCAAACTTGTAATTTTTTAAATGGTCTTGAGCAATAGCTCTCCAGGCTTCTGAAGGTCTCTCAAAATTTTTCTTTGGACACTGAATGATTCATAGGTCAGGCCAAACACAAAACTCTTGACTGTTGTAGTGCAGTACAGTACACATGGCACTTTGTAACAGGCTGCCAGTAACATACATATCATTTGTTTTAGTTATTTATATAATTATTAACTAAAGATATCTACAGTAGATGAACAGTATCTGAAAGTGGTGTCTATAAGCAAAAGGGAAAAAAAGACTTGAGAGATGCATCTGACCCTTCAGCTGATCTACTGTTTGTCTCTACTGACGCCTTGTCAGAATTGATCTCAGTGCTGGTGGCTGTCAAGAAGCTGTTCTTAGGGAAGGGACAAAAGGCTCAGGTATACCAAACTGCACCATAACTGGACTGAAAATCAGTGCCAACAGGTCTTGCAGAGGGATGAATCCAATTTTGAACTTTTTTGTTCAAATCATCATCAATATGTCAGGACACGGTGAAGGCTGTGTCATGGTTTGGGGCTGAATTTCAGCCTGTGGCGTTGGGGATCTTTTCAAAACAGATGGAATTGCACTGTGTAAGACCATCTGGACAGAGTAACACTGATCTCAAACACACTGCCAATGCAGTAAAAGCATACAATGCTTAACAGGTTTATTAGACCCATTAGTAAATAATAAACTCATTATTTATGTTTCTGTTGAGAAACATAAAGCATGTGCAAGCTCTTTACCTGAAATCATGTTTTTAATGCTAAAATAATTGAATTTTCAAATTTTCCATTTTATCAGTCATGGATTGGCCTCCCCAGAGCTCGGATGTCAGCGTTATTTAAGCGGTGTGAGATCATCCTGACAGAGGAGAGAACAAAAAGTCAGCCAACATCCAAAGAAGAGCTTTGAATGTCCTTTAAGCAGCCTGACAAACGACAAGAAAGCTTGTCTAAGAGAGTTCAGGGTGTGATGAACTATAAAGGTGGTCATACCAAATATTGACATCCAATTTCCATTTATACAGCAATGAGGGTTGACTCAAGACTCAACACAGAAGAGTACATTTATTCAGTCACTGCTCCCTACGTAAATGACTCAGGGAACTGATTATAGAGCTGGGGAAAAGCAAACGCTGCTATTAGATCAATACTTGGTTTATTCAGATTCCATTGGCGGACTGGTCTGAGATATCAGGACAGGAAGAATCTCATGCTGTACTTTGATTATTTTAACTTTAGAAGCTGCTACATGAGTTAGAGGTGCCCTGGTTTGGATCATTTGCGATGGTTTCTGGTTTCCAGATTTTGTTCTGCTTCCCAAACTCGAATCGGGTTTCAGAGTATTCTGGTGTCTCTCAGATTTCTCCAAGTTGTGTACCAAATAGGATTTAAGTTTCCAAAAAGTGGGCCATGTGATTTAGAAGGGTTTAGAGGGAGCATATTAGCGTCCAATCAGTCGGATTTGATATCAACGTTATTTAAAGCACCTAATTGCATAAAATTTTACATAGTTCCCCGCTGCTTCGTGCTTAATTATAGGAGACAAATGACGATCTGATACCGAGGAGAAACCTGATACATGCTGACACATCACGGAGAAGAAAACCTCGCAAGTGTCCTTCTGACACTTCACACTCTGCGGTGAAGGCGCGAAGACCTCAGACCACCACTTCAGCGAGCTCCACAAACATCTGCTGAACGGCTTAGTACGTATTTCAATATCTGCCATTGATCCCAGATGAGATGTATGAAAACAACTGCGAGGTGTCTGGCCCCAGGGTCCACTTAGTACAAAGTCCAATAACGGTTAGACAGGCTCTCGGCTAATGGAGAGGCTTATCAATGCAGAAGACTGCTACTCTCTGTCTGTGAACTCAAGCTCCCCCCACCACTGTCCTCTTCATCCTTCGGATTTGTTTTTTCTTTTTGCTGCATACCCCTAATGAACAATCAGTGCTGGTCACATTATTGCACATATGAGATTAATTTACTCCCTGCAGTACACAGAGTGATGTTATTACAGGAAAATCAATGTCCCTCTTGTTGTTCTCTGGGGCTGGATGGGGTGTATGCACATCTGCTCTCATAATGCAATTGCTGACCTTGCTGTCAGAGAGCGAACCAGTGAGAGAGGCAGAGAGAGGCTGCGGCGAAACGTCCGACCGTGTTGTTTATCAAAGCTTTATCGAGCCTCTCTGTTCTCACAGACGTGTGACATCAGATTGTGGGTCAGCCAGCCACGGTGCACTCCAGCTGAGAAAACGCCAGCATGTGTCGACAGAGGAAGATAACCTTCACAGATTCCTGCAGAAAACGGGACTTTTATAAATGATAGTGTGGATTCAGATTCGAGAGTATTTAAAGTTAATACAACATGGCCGTCTTTAAATTAGAAAATGTAACGTCTAAACATCCTCGTAGTCAGATTTCATTAACTCTCACAGCGCCTAGAAGGACAATGGTGCTCCTGAATGACCTCTTGACCTTTTTTTAAAAGAAAGGGCCGTATTAAAAAGGGGGGGAGGGGAGCTTTGGGAGAGGAAACCACCCTTTTTACCCAGTGAGTTTGCCCTCTATTATCCCACCCCCTCTCTCTAGCTGTGTGTGTGTGTGTTTTCTACTGCAAACTTGATGGGAAGCCAGTGAGATAGATGAAGCAACTGGAGTGCCATTTCGTGCCAGGAAATATCAACTGAGGCCACGTCAATAACCACAAAATGATCTAAGCCATAAATAATCAGACACATGAACTGTTGTAAATGTAATTTTGGAAACTGATGACTTCTGCTTGTATCCGTTTTATATCCTTGTAAACTGAATATGTTTGAGTATCCTGTTGGGTGGCTGGATGGAAAAAGCAAGACATTTAAAGATGTCCGCACAGAATTTTTGAACTGATTTTCTACAGGAAAGTCATCCTGAAAAGTTTTGGCTTTGCTACTCTTGACTTAAAGTTGTGGTAATGCCTGTTTAAATGTCCCGTAGTACGTGTGACCTCGATCAGATGCTTTCGGTTGCCATCAACAAGCTTCTGGGATAATTCCGGCTGGATATTTGACCACTCTTCTTGGCAGAATTGCTAGAATTAATTTAAATTTGTTGGCTTCCTGTAATCTTACAGTTGCTCTTACACGTAGTCAACAAATCTTCGATATGGTTGATGTTAAATTTGAGTCTCTTTCATCCATTTAAAAACTGGTTTTTATGTGTGTTTTAGATTATCGTCCTAGTGGAACACCCAACTGTGTCCAAGTTTCAATTGTCTAGCTCAGAGGGGTCAAACATAAGGCTCGAGGGCCAGAACAGGCCTAGCAAAGACTCCAATCCGGCATCCAATTATGGCTTTTACTTAAAGTTACATTTTATAATTACCTTCCATAAAATTTAATTAAGACTTTCACATCCAGGAGGCAGCATTTTGCCACTTGGTGTGTTGAGATGTGTTTAGAGCTATCCTGCTGTTTACGTTTTAATATTCTTCTTAGATACTCAAGAGGCATTGACATTTGAAAGCCAGAATTGAGTATTTCTTTCTGTTCTGTTAAAAGAGGGTTTTTTCTTCCAACTGTCACCAAGTTTTTGGTTTTACATAGTAGTCCAGCACAGATCAGCTCATACATAGTATGAAACATGATTGTAGCGTTATAGCTAGCAAGTAATGATCCCAAGTTCCAATTATATAGAAGTCTATGTGAAAATTGTCCTCAGGTCTTTTTGCTCTGAACTGTTGTAGACTGGTCATCCTTATTTTGAATTGTAAGTATGATTGTTGAGGATATGCTAATTAGCAAACAAGGGGGTGGTTTCACAGTTGCATCTATCCCTCTCTCACCACATCTAATTTCAAAGGAACAAGGTGGTGATGAAAATGCTGAACTCATAAACTCATAATGAAATTTCCCCAAATAGTGAAAGGCAGCAGAGTGACTATGTCCATCATTTATATACAGGCTATGCTTTCAGTCTACTTGGTGCAATATATGTAAGTCAAACCAGGGAACTGCAGAAAAAAAAATCTTCCTTTAAATCCAAGCATGGCAATCCATATAACTCAAGAAAAAAAATAAATAAATAAAAGAAAACCCTGTGCAATTTCTGAAGAAATAACAAACTAGCATGGCTTACATTATATAACAAATAAAGCTGACACTTTAAAAAATATATAAACTCCATCTCCAAAGGTTGACTCTGTTCATCTGGAAGTAGCGTTTTCACGTCCAGATGAACAAAATCAGCCTTTGGAGATTTACTTACCTGGATGATTGAGAATGCATCAAGATATATAAACTCCAGTTTCCTTTTTAAAAAAAGTTTCCCATACCCTTTCAAATAGTTATAATAAGGCTTATAGTAAAATACAATAAAGAAATATGTATTAAAATAATTTCTCTTATTTAGTGTGTAACATTTTCTTCCTTTTCAAAATAATGGTATTATATTTTAGGCATTTAAAAGACTGAGGTTGTATTTATAGTCAATGGTAGCTACTTCATTGATGGCTTTGGATTATTTTAAATTATACAAAAGATACCTCAGAGGGTATAAATGCTCACCACAGTTATTCAAGTTATTCAGTACAAAAGGATGCTTAAACTCTTGTACAGCCTTGCCTTATATGTATTACATCTGTATCAGGCCACAGAGCTGCTCCATTGAGCTCTATTATTGTTATTAATATTAATATTTATAATAATACATAATAATACATTAGTTATTAAGATGATCTCAAGCTGCAGCAATAAAGTGAAATGAGCATTAATTAATTAATATAGATGATTCAATATAATAACGTATATGATTCTGAAAACAAGTGCACTTGCTTTACGTAAGATAAGATAACTCTTTATTGTCATTGCACAGTCATACATAGTACAATAGTACAGTGAAATTGGAAAACTGCCCCATGTCAGGAAGACTTGGAAAAACAATTAAAAAAATAAATAATTACACATGGCGATAACATGGAGTTAAGATTAGTGCCATTTCTGATATGACCTCACAGTCTAAATACTTGTTTAGTCACTTTGTAAAACAGTTGTACAAGTTTTTCTTTCTTTTTTCCTTTTTTTAATACACTGAACAGACCTGTTAATATTCTTTAACAAAAGGATGTATTTAACACATCTGTATGGGGGGTGTTTTTCAAGTTGTTTGTTAGATTTGCCCCCTCCCCCCGCCAGCTCTTACGCCCCCCTTTTAAAAAGCTGGGGCCGCCTCTGCAGCGTTACCTGCTCCTGAAGGAAACGCAAACCTCACAGACTGTGTGAGACAGACAGACACGCGAGCCGACAGACAGGAGGAGAGACAGGCGAGAGACACCCCCGCATAGTTTCCGTCAGCCGGGTGACGTATCCGCCTCTCGGCCGTGTGCAGCGTGACGTTACGGCGCTGTAGTGGAGCCTAGCTGCATCTTGTTGACGCTCCGCCAGGCTTTTCCAGTACTGAGAGGACCCCGGGAGAGTGAGGACGGCCGATACACAGCGTCCAGGCAAGTGCTCGCCGTTTCAAAGGACGGAGCCGGTTAAATGGGCCCGTTAAGGAGGGACGGGAGGTTGGTTTGTTAGTAGCGAATCCGAGCCGGTGATTAACGATTATGGTTGAATTCCTGCGTTTGGCCGACAGTGAGTAGCGGAGTGAAGGGGAGCGAAGCTAATCTGCTTTAGCCTGCCGTATCGGTGTCTATCTGGGGTTAGCCAGTCGTGATGTTAACGCTTTCCGTGCTCTCGGTAAGCCTGCTTTATTAGTCTCTGCGCGGGGTTAGCCTGCCTTAATATGGTGGCTGTTTATCCCCCCAACGGTCGCGGTCAATGCTTACAATGTATATGAGCGCTGAAGTCGGTTCTGCCTGCTTTACTCTGGTTGTTATTGCTGCTGGGGGAGGGAACTGGGCAAAAGTGAGCCCGTCTGTACTCACGGGAGCTGGGTTAGCCTGCTTCACAGCCCTCTGAGCTGTTCAGACTGCTATACGAGCGGCTGTATCGGAGCAAGGCTGACTGGGGTGGTCGGGCTAGCTAGCGCTATGATGATTTAGTGTTAAAGGACCCGAGAGCTGCTTCTCAGCGGGTTTCCAGTCAAATGCGCACATTTTTTACACTCAGAACATATTCTTATTTTAAATAATCTAGCACTCATATATTTAATATTAAACACCTATTGCAAGTGTTTTGACCCTTAGTGACAAGTGTTCTACCTGTGTTTGGGGGGGATTGGAGAGGGGAGATTGCCACGGGTTTAAACCTCACCGTGCCCTCACCAAAATCGGCGTGTGCGCATAAATGCCCAACCGCGGTGCCTTCACCACACCACAGCAGACTGTATCGCAGACAGTGAATGTCATTATCAGCACTGTCTGCATACCAGTGCCGAGCCAGCAGAGGAGGCGAGGTAGAGGCTGCAGACTGGAGTTGGAGGAGGAGGGGGATAGTTGGCGTTATACGCGGTGTCCTTGCACCAAAAAAAAAGGGTACTAAGAAGTAGTGCGGGTGACGTGAATAAGTCCAGCTCGGGCGAGAGGCTGCGCGAGAAAAGACTGTTTGTGTCTTGGGGGAAGCAAACCGAGATAGATTTGTTTAAAAAAAACACGAGAAAAATCGGGGCAAACGCTCCTTTATGTCAGCCACTGATTTGAATTTTGCCGTGTTTATGGCTGTTTTTGCCAATCGGCCCACGGTGGTATTTGCCATTATTACGCCCACAAACATCCACCCGTTTCAGAGGTTTTGCACCGCGACAGCTTTTTTTCTTCTTCTCGTCAGTCGGTGGAAAAAAAGAGAAAACGTCGGGATGCTAAAATTTGCAGAAGCATGCAAAACCATGTCTTGTGGTTAATTAACCGAGTCTGCCTGTTTACCTTTTTGACAAGCCAAAAATTCCGTTTGGCGTGTGTGTGCGTGCGTGCGTGTGTGTGTGTCTCTCTCTATGCGTGTATATATAGAGAAAGAGCATTTCGTTACCACACCAGAAAGCGTATCATCAGAGCCGAAGTGCATGGAATCTGCTGTCTCTTGCTGTCATATTGCAGCACCATAATGCAGCCATTACCAACTACAAGGCGTTTTAAATTCGGTAAAGCCGCTCGGTGTTTACCTTATTAGTAAAATCCGAGAGTTAAAAACAAAAAAGGCAGACGGAGGGAGAGAGAGATTGGGGGGACATCGGTTTCCACAGTGCTGAATGTCAAGCTGTGAGAGGATTGAGGGAAGGGGATGACTGCTGTTAACGCTTTTATCAGTTGTTTTTCACGGAGTTGATGGGGTCAGCGTGGGGTAAGCACACCTACGGGAGCGTACAATGTGGCTGGGAAGGGCACTTTCATTTGCAAAGTGAAATGTTTTTGAGCATTGTGGATCAGCCGCTCATTAACAATGTAATGACGGGGGAGAGGGGGGTAAAGGTAGGGTGTTGGTGGTTGTGGTGGTGGAGAAGGATTTCTGTTTGTCTTGTGTGGTCAACTGGTTTGGCTTGTTAAAATTCTCACTCAGCGCTGAGAAGTTTTCTCGTTTGAACCTTTGGTGGATGCAAATTTCTTCCTCTGGGGTTCAATTACAAGAGCCAAGAAGAAAACCCCCGTGTTTGTGTGAAGTATGGTAATGGCCATTTGGTATAGCGGGCCAAGCTGACAGCCAATGACTTGTTCAACAACCCCGCAGGGACACCATTAAACCTTTAATGCTCCAGATATTTTTTCAGTTTGTTCATCTGTCTACAGGAAAGGTAGAAAAGACTGTGATTAATTTTTTATTTCTATTTTTTCCTTGTGTTTTCATGCTCAGGGAACAGATCAGACGATAGAAATCTTCAGTAACGATCATGCATGTGTCTCATCGCCAGAAGATTTGAGAAGAGTTAAGGAGGAAAAGAGACCCAGAGGAATACGAGAACTTGGTCAGCTCGCAGAAACGACAATAACCCTGTGCTTAGATATGGCCAGCACCCAGACCAGCCTGAAAACCCCTTTCAAAGACTTGACCTCATTCAAGGGCAACATGAAACGGCTGTACAGAGAGCGGCTGGAAGACGCGCCCATCAAGAAGCGCGTGATGGCGGAGATCAACCTGAAGCGTCGCAGCTTGGACTCCCTGCCCTCCCTCCCCAAAACTCCCAAGGTGAAGAGGGAGCAGACTGAGGACCCACGCCCTGACTGTGACATGGACATGGAAGGCCGGGCTGAACTGCACATTATGGGCTCTACTAAAGCCCTGGACCTGAGCCCTGGGCTTAAACACACACTGGCCCAGTTCACCCTCAGCAGTCAGAGCTCCCTCGGGGGCCCGGCTGCCTTCTCTGCGCGTACGGGCCATGAGCATTCCCAGGCCGGCATGCCCCCCCTGCCCTCCCCTCCTGTTTTGGGAGGGGGCCCTTTGCTGGTTCCTTGCGACAGCTCTACTGAACTCACCCACTCTCTGCTGGAGGGAGAGTCCATCTCCTGCTTCGTTGTTGGGGGCGAGAAGCGGCTCTGCCTGCCCCAGGTGCTCAACTCCGTGCTCCGCGACTTCTCACTGCAGCAGATCAACACCGTGTGCGACGAGCTGTACGTCTACTGCTCTCGCTGTGACGCCGAGCAGCTGCACATCCTAAAGGTGCTGGGCATTCTGCCGTTCAACGCGCCTTCCTGTGGCCTCATTACACTGACGGATGCACAGCGGCTCTGCAACGCTCTGCTGCGTCCTGGTGCAGCCCTGCCTGCTGACCCCAGCGGTAAGCTGTCAGCCCAGGGCCTCCTGAAGGAGAGTGAAGCCAGCTTCCAGGTGGAGCACCAGTGTCTGGGGAAGTGCCAGGGTCTCTTTGTGCCCCAGTTCTACACCCAGCCCGAGGTGCCCTGCATCCAGTGTGTGGAGTGCCAGTTGCTCTTTTCACCGCAGAAGTTTGTCATGCATTCGCACAAGTCACCTGATAAGAGGACCTGCCACTGGGGCTTTGACTCAGCCAAGTGGCCCTGCTACCTGCAGCTTGCCAGAAAGTACCAGGGGACCCCGGAGGAGCCCAGACTCAAGCAGCTGCTGGACGAAGTCAAAGAGAAGTTCCACTATCAGCTCAAGAGGTCGCTAGACAAAGTAAGTGCACCTGTTTAGTGATACCCGTGTAAGCTGAGTGTGTCTTTGCTTGCTATAAATCCTCATTCATCACCATTCTGCTGTTTGACCGGTGAAAGCTTTTCTCTTGAATTAAAGTCTCCATATTTGTTTGTCTAGCTGACACGTCCTCTGTCCTGCCCTCTTCCAGACTTGTGTTTTGTGTGTTGGGCTCATTTGAATAAAATGGCTGGTGTTTTCTTAAACCAGTGTTGACCTAGTGTGTGTGTCTGAGGCCTGGGACAGGTGGTGACATCTGCCTGGGCAGGTCTGATCAGACGAAGTAAGGCCAGCTGGCCACAGCTGAAGGGGAAGTGCATCATTTGTCCTCCGGGTCACCTGGAGGTCGGTGGGAATGTCACTGAACAAAAGGCCAATATGCGAGGCTCAGGAAGCAACCCTGAAACTCTGGTACTGGAGTTATCTGTCAGCACCAAGGTTATTATAGCCAACAAAGACTTTTAAAGGGAAAAGAAAGAAAACTAAGTGACACAATATTGCACTTACAACTAACTGTAGAGGAAATGTTTCGTTTGAATTATTGTTTAGTCAAATTTGGTATCGGAACCTACCTGTATGAGGGTACATGTCTATGGGACCGAGTCAGCTGCCTTCAAAAAGTGCTTTATTCATATTGTAATATCTAATCTGTACTTCTGAGAGAGATGCCCATGGCAAAAGCCCTCCATTTTTATAAACCTAACTAGTAAAATGAATAAAATCTAAACTGAAACCTAACATTGTCAACTATTAAAAACTAAACTGAAACAGGGAAGCCCACACTGGAAACTAACTGTAGCTAAACAGAGTTAAAAAGGAAATAAGCTGGTCCCTTTTTTACTGACTAATAACTGGCCAGTTTACCCAGGTTTACTTCATCTCCATTCTTTCAGCACAGTCTGAGATAATGGCTGATGGAAAGGAAATCTCGTGCCGTTCACAGCTTAGGAGCTTTTTGGCTGGTTTAAAAAAATGAATGTTGGAACAGTCTACACGTACTGAAAGCCACACTTTCAGTAGTGGAACATCAACCGATGTTAAGCAGGGCTGTGCAGTTAATTGAAGCTTAGTTTCCGTTATAGTTTTGACTGGCAACATTTATTAAAAGAAATTTATCTTATTTTAACTTTCAGCAGACCACTTAGCTTTATTTAGTCACTCCCAGCACTTTGGAATGGGTTTATATTTGATTTGATTGTGATTTTTTTTTTTTTTTTTTTTTTTTTTTTACTGCTCCTATGTATTTTTTTTGTTTTTTTAAGTTGCTGTGTAGAAAAAAAAAATCATGCCAGTGCAATATAGAAGCCACAAGGACAGCGATCCTATTGAAAGGTCAGTGTTTAGAAGAGGAGGAGGGGGAGAAACTCCAGCTCGTTTCACTGCTATTAACTGGTTTATGTCGTCTCATGACCTCTCTGTGACCACAGCGGACTACCCCGGTTTGCACTGTATTCTGGGTGAATGGCTGGTTAGCTCACACGCAAATCTATATGCATGTTTTTGGTGAAGTTAGCTGTCATTGTCAGGATTTATATGTCACTACTTGGCAGCTGGTTGCATGCAAGACTGAGCAGAGTTTGTGCAGAGTGTGAGGTTTGTACGGCTCAAGACACACAACTTATGTGTGCGAGACAGAGGAATTATTTGCCTTTTGCGAATGCATCGGAAATAGCATCTACCGTCTCGCCCAGCGTCCTGACCACATTCCTGTCTCGCTTCTTCCCAGCCGGTATGCATGTTGGAAGCCACAGACGTTCTTTCTGAAAGCCAGAGACATTTTTGTAGCTCAGAGGGAAACTAGCGCACAAACTACTGCACCATGTACCTAATGTCGAGGGGGCTGATGAGTCCCGCAGTATCAGTGGTGTGTGTGTTTATGTGTGAGACACATTGCCCCTGTGTGTGTGTGTAGGCCAGTATGACACATCTTTGTTTCTCTGTCTCACACACTCACACATTGCCAGGCCCTCTGGAGCATGTGTCTCACCACAGTTTCAGGTGCTGTCTCCTCTGTGAGGTGGTGATTTTTTTTTTATTAATTTTTTTCTCAGTCAAAGTTTTTTTTTTTTTTTTTTTTTTTTTTTTCTCTCTCATTTTCTTCTCCTAGTTAAAACCCCACAAACACCAGAACATGGTGTTTGTGGGGTTTTGGTTTCAGTGGAAATGGTTTTTGCAGGGTTAACAGCAGTGGTGAAATTTTATGTAACAGTTATGCTGGTGTTGACAGAGACAGACAAAGTCACAAATGGCTAAAATTCCTGGAAAGATGTTTGCATGAGAGTGTCCAGGAAGCAGGTGACTTGATAGAGGATGCCAGTATAAGCTTCACACCACTCCCTCCTGAACAGATTTACGAGTGTGTGAAAGGTCAGTGACCGGAGGAACACGATGACCTCGTACTGAAGTCAGGACACAGGGGCTCTCCCTTCACATTCAGCCACTCTCTGTTTGTGTATTCCTGTAATGAAAGTGTGCGTTAACTGAACAGGAAGCGAAACAGACGGACGTGTCTCTCACCCTGAACATCCTCCAGACTCTCTGTGTCCAGCCGCCTCCACCGCACTGGCTGCGTGACTCATAGTTTCCACATCCCAGTTGGTGGACGGCCAGGCAGGCAAGCTCATAGTTGAGTCTTCTTTTTAGAAAGATGGCTCGCCTTCGTGCGTGTTGGTCTAACCCCAAATGTATACTGTTACCCAATGTCCCTTATTTACACACAGTGTCAATGTGCACATTTACAAGCAGTTTTAACAGAGATTTCTGGGACCTCATAGAAAACAAGAGGGGAGCTTTCTGGAATCCCCCCCAGTCCCAAATCCTGCTCGGACTGTTTGGCTTAAAAAGGTGCAGTTAAAAACTCCAGGACCTGCGCTCCATAAAGGCGCTTTGTGCCTGGAGGCAGTGCTAGCCTGTCTACTGATCCCTGCTGTGTAAACAGTTTACTAGACACAACCAACGCACACAGCAACAAGCTGAAACCTTATCACCGGAGTCACTTTAGTATTCGACAGACAATGATTTCATTTTGACCTCAGGGTTTGTTACAGACGCTCATTCTTTAGACTGAAAATGGTTCCTCATATTTTTAAAGCCATTTTCAAATGTATTGTGTAAATAAGCTCATGCTACTAAAAAATTTTTTTACACTATAAGCGAGAGAGGAAAGAGCAGAAGCAATCTGATTTGATATTTTGGGCTTGTCTCCTAACGCTAATGAGCAGCCCCAACATGGTGGGTGTAGCAGTTTGCTGCTTTTCCTTTTTTTTTTGCCCCAGCCTTGTTTGTAGCGTTGTGCTGGCCCCGAGTCAGAAGTGTCAGACGGAGAGAACAGCCTTCCTCTGTCTGTCTCCCTGGCCGGGTTGACACAGTGGCTGCGGCACAGACGGCAGACAGCTGCATCTTTCTGGCTTCCTCTATTTGCTATTTGGAAACCAGTGACTTCATTACCGCAGACCGGTGCAGCTGCACTCTCTGGCTGTCTCCTGGGCTGTTTGTCTGTCTGCTTGTCAGTCTTTCTCTTGGGCGGTGTCTAATTGGATTTTGGCGAGCATGCTAATCGTTCGCTGCGCCTGCCTTCTTCATCTACCTCCCCTCGACATTCAAACTGCCTGCCTTCTCTTGGATTCCTGCCCTCAGACCCGCAGTCTGGTCTTCACGCTGCCACCCATTGCTCACCATTACCCCCTTTCTCCCAAATCAGACGTTCTCACATGTATCCGTAAACAGTCAATGCCCCCTCCCTGGCCCCAATTGGCGAACAGTAGCAAAGTAGGCAGCCAAATGACCCGATAAGTCAATCATTACATAAGCAATAAGACCACTTGTGCGCTTCTGCGAGGTGGATGGGGAAGAAAGGCCAGCGCCTATTGATCGGGTCTCCTTGATGGATATGGCGAGTTGCCGGGTGACACGAACACTGAATAGAGTGGGGGTGGGTGGCAGGGGAGGGTGCATCAAGAGGAGAAGGAGGAAGAAGGAAACAAGAAGAGTGAAAGGAGCAGACTTTTTTTTTTTTTTTTTTTACAGAGGGCACAGCCAGTGTTACATAAGTTCCTGTCTGTGTTCAGACATGCGAATCAGTGTCCCAAGTTCACTTCTCTACTGCTTCTGCTGTCGCATGCATTCATTTGAAGCAGCATCGGGCAACACGGTATCTTTGACCGCCTGAGGGCAAGAAACTTGAGCAAATAAGAGAAGTAAAGGCTATGAAAGGATGTGAGGTTAGAGCCAGGACACGTTGCCCTGAATATGGTTTACTCAAAACTGCTCCACTTTTTAGTTATTTATTTATTTGGGGTGGGGGGTTTGGCCTCTGACCTCAAATTTCCTTTCTTCCAACGTGAAATTAACCTCAACCTCAAATGTTGCTTGTAACAGCCCTCTTTATTGGCCAATCACATGCCTGCTAGCTTGTATTTCCCCAGCTAACAAGAAGGACACACATACACATATTTCTGTCTGTTTGTGCATTTTCCTTAGAACAATTGTCCCCTTATACTGAATACACGGCCGCTTTTTGGACGCTGGCCCACACTAACCTACAGTCTATTAGGCCTGTATGTAGTTTGGTGTGGGAGACAGTCTGTGTATAACGAGCCATGCCTTGGCCCAT
The DNA here is from genome assembly GCF_964374335.1 of Astatotilapia calliptera. Taxonomy (NCBI): domain Eukaryota; kingdom Metazoa; phylum Chordata; class Actinopteri; order Cichliformes; family Cichlidae; genus Astatotilapia; species Astatotilapia calliptera. The sequence continues at coordinate 13,523,629 of NC_137439.1, forward strand.
GTTTGCAGCCTGTTGTAAAAGGCCTAAAAGGGGCCTCTCAAGGTAGGAGGGGCTTAGCTGAGGGGCCTCTGGTATGTCATCGTCAGGTCAGTGCCAGTATCATAGCTCTATAACAAAGTTGCAGCTCGCTGGAGGAGTGCCCAAACCATTACTTCCTAGTCTTTGTCTGAAATAGATAAGAATCATCCTTTAAAGCTTTAGGTTTCACATGACCACAGGCCTCTGCCACAGTTCATCAGCCTGTGCCGTTCACCACAGCCCCACATTTAGAAATGTACCATCACTGGGCTGGAACAGCTGCTGCTCTTTATTTTGGATAATAAAGTAAAAATAAGAGGAAACTGTGCTGCTCCGGGCCTGACGTGAGCCTGCCGCAGCAGTGGGCAGCACAGACAGGTCTGTCCAGATACAGCGGAGCCTCTGCCACGTCTGCCAGCACTCACACAGACTAAACACATTTGCCAAGCCCCTCCCCGCTAAACGTCCTGCGGGCTTTTAAAAGAAGCCTCGACGGATGGCCTATTTGCATGTTCACTGCGCTCTTGCTCGCTCCCCCTCAGGGCGCCAGACCAGTTTGCTGCTTCTGAGGAAAACGAGATTGAGAACAAAGTGAGAATAGTGGGGCTACGAGTTCAAACAAGATGCAAGCAGAGAGAGGTTTCTGGATCAAAACACGCCTGACTCGTTTGCTTAGTTGGCTTTAGAAGAAAACAGAATAATGAGGAGTTTTGGTATTAATTAATCGATCAGTTGACGAGAAGATTAACTGTCCACTGTCAGGTCTTCCTGAAAGACAGCCGGACAGGTTGTGCGTGTTGTGAGCTGCTACGCTGGTGGGTATACTGTAAAGGGGCTGTGTGTGTGTTGTGTGCAAGTAGAGAGAATGCGTTTGCATTTGAAAGACTCCTCTGTGCGGCCTCCCGGTGGGAACGGTGATTAATGAAGATATAAATGGAGAACCCCGGAGACGCCGCTTTCCATAGGAGCACCATGTACACATCAGACAGTACACGTAGACGCCCGGCATATGGGCAGTGTTATAGTTTCTCCTACAGCCCCAATCTCCGAGACAAGCAGATAAACAACGGCTATCAAAGGCGTGTCGTTGAATCCCAATGGGCTGCCAACCGCAATCCTGGCCAAAACGCATATCAGTCATGCGTACTGCAGTTCTGTGAAAAGCAGGGGGAAATACTGACTAATAAATCCCCATTTATTTCCCTGATGGGTAACGACTTGTTTTTTCCACACAAGTGTGTTCCTGCCTGTTTGATTTTCTCTCCATTTGCCTCTATCAAACTGAACCTAGTTGCGATGCCTTGTTGTGACCTTAAGCTTGGAGTCTCAAATTGAAGCACAGTGAACCGCTTGCTCTAGAAGTCTTTCAGTCTGTATACCCTGTAGGGCTGCCACGATTAGTCGACTAGTCACGATTACGTCGACTATCAAAATCGTCGACGACTGATTTAATAGTCGACGCGTCGTTTGAAGCTTTGTAAGATCACAAAAGACGCAGGAATAAGTAGCAGGATTTAAGAGTGTAATAACGGACTGAAACAGAAGATGGCAGCACTGCATGTACAAGGATGTCAGCTGCCGTTAAACCCCGAAGAAGTAGCTCTGTCCCAGAATTCATAGCGCAGCCCAGCTCAGTTTCCAACAATGGCGGCAGCTACTTAGTTTTACTATTACTCTTGTTATTCTTTATGGGTCACAAAATAAACATTTAACATATTTTCAGGCGAGAATGTAGCTGTGTAAACCTCAAATATCTGCTCAGTTTATCAGGACACCGCATATTTTCAAAAGCGCTCCGACGTTTTCGGAGACGTCTGTTACCCACTAGCTCGTTAGCGAGCCGGGGGCTAGGTCACTAGAGCCGTGAGAACACCGGACTCCCGGCAAATCGTTTTCAAACCCACCGCCGTCTTTCACTACTCAGGTTAAACATGATATATGAGTCACTTAGATAACTTAAAAATGTTATTGTTTGGCTTTTTTTGTATTTTATTTGTTCCTGAGTAAATCGGTTTGGCTGAGATTAAAGTTATAGTTTTTACACAGCTGAATAAAGTCAAGCAGACAGCTGATTATCAGAAGTGTGAGATGCTCGAGAATATACTCCGGTGTCCTGTTATATTTTAGATAGCAAGGAGTTTATTAAACTTCACTGAAACAATCTGCAAATTTCATTAAAATTTAATAAACTATCATCTTGTCTTTCTTTATTTTTAGTTAGCACATACCTTAAACACTTAAAGCTGTAAGCTAATGATAATTATATAAGAGCAGATGCTGCTGGTGCAATAAGCTGTACGTTTTATGTCCAATGGATGATGATCTGATTAGTCGACTAATCGCAAAAATAATCGGTGACTAGTCGACTATCAAAATAATCGTTTGTGGCAGCCCTAATACCCTGTAAATCCTCCTCTCTCCAGGAGCCTGGGTGATGTTGCTCCGGGCAAATCTGTGAAGTTAACAACTGGGAAATGGACTGCATTAATAAGGATGGGGAAAAGGGACATTTTAAGCTTTGCCCAGTCTCCTCTCTTCCCATTTTCTCTTGATGTGTTTATCTCTCCGCTATTCCCACCTGCAGTGACGACACTCATGGGACTCATCCATCTCTGGGATGTTTCTTAAGCCACTAGATATGCAAACATACAGTCTTCTTTATACCATATCCTCCTGGGGTCCAAACCAGCTCATCTAGATACTGTAAATGGAGGACTCCTGGATCTGGATTTCCCTCTGGATCTCCAACAGCACCACTGCAACTGTTCACAACCTAAACTAAGTAGCAAACAGTCCTTGAGGTTGTTGACCTCCAGATGCAATTAATTACTTAACAGCATCCATAAAAGGTATAGTATGGGTTTTTATTTGAGTATACTTAAGCTATGGGAGCATAATTAAGGGTTGCATGGGTTGGGGCTTTGGAGTGCACTTCAGCATCCTTGCACGCAAGCTAAGAGAAAAGTCTCTCCATCGCCACCGAGCAATAAAGTGGCGTGTCTACAAGGTTTGACACTTATTCTTTGCGTGTCCAGCTCTTCTTTTGGGCTTTCATGTAAAAAACAACAAAAAAAAAACAACAACTTTGTTATTAAAGGAGGCTCAACCTTCATGGAGACTTATTGCCCTTGACTTTATCTTCTGACGAGTTCCTTGTGGTTTACAGTCTGGCTACAGTTTAGCCAATTCCTGTGACAAGTGCACTTTGTTATGCCAGAAATTTTCTCTGTCATCACTATCAAAATGTGCTGGCTGAAACGCATCCTGATTCCAGATGAGTCCGAAAGCAGAGCAGTTCTTCGTAAGAGTGACTCACGCTGAGTGAAGATTTCTAGCCTTCACAGTGTACCGATGGCAAATCTTTTGGCAAGGTCGCCTTTTTCTGTCAGCTGCTCTGGCAGACATCCAATCTGCCTCATTTTCTATTCTGTAAAGCAGCAGAGGAGCGAAGGCTGACTCTGAAATTTCAAACCCCAAAACTCTCAAAGTTTGTGCCATCGGAGCTGGATGACAGAAGCCTCGACACAGGCTTTGAATGTGTTTGCGTGATATCTTTTATTAGAGCGATGAAAGCACAGGCTAGTGTTTGGATGACACAGTGCGGAGTCTGTGATTTAAAGGAAGTCAAAGGGTCATACTCAGTCAGAGAAGCAGCCAGACTCTCACACACAAACCCAACCAGAAACCAGCCACTTCCTCCCCCTCACCACGCCAACCCTATCCTGCAGCGTGAGTCACGGCGCTCCATCCGTGCTGCGGTCTGCTCTCCACTCATCAGCGTCACTGTGGAGCCAGGACAAAGATTTATCACCGCCCTGGTCTCTCACTCAGTCTGTTTGATCTGCACCCAGGTGTGTTCACTTAGAGCTCTGACTCAACCGTAATGAGATTTGCCAATCCCAACTGTGCTTTTCTTGGACTGCTGTCAGACCTTGCATCAGACATTGAATGTGTCTTGTGTGTTAATGAAGGAAGTCTGGCGATCGAGTTCACCTATCATAGGCTCTGGTACATGAAGCTTGGTGCAGACAGGGTGGAAATTAACAGCAGCCTTTGGCCAAATGTCGGGAGGATTTCTATGTGCAGGTTTCATCTTTTCAGTGAACCACGTTCAGTAAGAACATTTAAATTTTGCAAAGGTCTTCGGAAGGTTATTTTGAAAGCCAGAGCTTGTGAGGAAAAATGGAGGAAGAGTGACGGGAGCTGATGGATTTGCATTATGGGAGCTGTGTTTGTATGAAGGGGAGAGGGAGAGATGGAGAGGGTGTCGAGCCTGAGGGGCCCAAACAGCAAAGCCAAGCTGCCCATGCAGAGAGGGAGCAGTGGAGGCTTCAAACAAGCTCCTGCATGTAATATGGATGAGACCGGAGCTCCCTGCAGAACAGTCAGAGGACCTAGGGCCAGTTTGGATTTAACTGTCTGCTTTTCCATGTGTCTGTGATAGATTTTACCCTGCGGGTCGTTTTGGCCAGGTGGAGCTTTCTGTTTGTAGCGACTGGGATAGCCTCCTTACTCCATGTCTCTCCACCCCCCTATCCTTCCCTCCTCCTTCCCACCCGCCTTCCTCTGGCCTTGTTGCAGACAACGATGGCCAGCCAAGCACTGACATTTACTGCAGTATTCCATGTTACAACTGAGCAAGAAGTAAACAAACCGCAGATCGATACGTACGCATACGAGGTTTTAGTCAGGGGCGACTCCTGCAGTAAAACCTTTAAACCTCTCATTTAAACACCTACTTCACTGTGAGGCACTTGCCTTTGCTTCCCTCTTAAAAGGGCAAGTGTATTTGTTTCTATTTTTCACCAGACTTTTCTTCAAATGACAATTTGGGATAAATTAATGCAGGATTGTTTCCTATTTAGCTACCGAACGGCTGTTCGAAGCAGTCTTCAGCATGCATTAGGAGGCCTTTCAGTGGGTGCTGTGTAATTCATTGCAAAGAAACAGGGTCGGGCAGTGTCTCCATTTTGTTTTTTTGTCTCTCTCTGTCTCTCTCTCTCTGTAGTGATAGCAGTGCAATGCTGGCTTACTGACAGCCTCTCTCAGCTTTCAGTCTGCTTAGCAACGCTCGTCCTCTCTGCAGCTCTCTCACTCCCCTCTATCTCCAAGCACTCCCGAGTTGTTTCATCCAATATGAATAGTAAGCCAAGTTCCCTTATATAGAAAACCAGGCAGCTGATTTGTGTTTTTTGATGGCAACAGCAGAGTGTGTGCATCTTTGTCCCTAATTGCAGATTTGAACTAGTAACCTACCTCTGCACAGCATCCTATGGTGGCACGTTTCTCTAGAGTTTCTCTTTTGGTTTTTAAAGATGTTAAATCTCTGTCACACACACACACACACAGGCCCAAGTAAAGCTCACGTGATGAGTACAGTCATCCACAGAGACGACAAGGGCCCACTGGCCTCATTCTCAGTCGCTGCGTCCTCCTGGGAGAACGAAGTGTGTCTGCTCGAGTCTGCGTGCACATCGGTGCGCGACAGTTTGCTCGCAGAAACGACGTCATCCTCCTACCCTTTGCTGTTTGAAGGAGCCGCTGTTTGATCAGATGTCTGCTCACTCGCGTGCGCATATGTCTGCGGCTCCTGGCTTGGTTGACTCACTTAGGTGAGCCCCCAACAGCTTTCATAATTAACGTACTGGGGTGGGGGTGGGTGTGGGCCCTGGAGAGGAAACGTGTCGCACTGAGCTGCTGTGCTAGTGATGGTGAGCTCACGTGTGTTCAGTTTGCCCTCTGTGTTTGAGTCGGGTGAAGATTAGAAAAATAAAAAAATCACACCCTCATTTCCAGGATGAATGTTACTAGACACGTTCACTACAGGCCTATAATGCATCACGTTAATCTAATGACTTACCTTGAGTAGATGGGAGTCAGAACCATCACACTCGCATAATATTGCTCTGAACGTGACATGAACCTGGTTGGAGTTTTGTTTTTAATGTTTTTCTGTCTCTCTGCAGCATGGAGAGCAACTAAATTACATTTCAGATATCATAGATCTTCCTCCGAATGCTACAGCCAGTCTCTCTTTTACAAGGCTGAATCATATTTCCTTTCTAAAACAGCTGTGTGATTATGGCTAAAATTGTATTATTTAGCAACACACACTGTCTGTTCATCACTATTAATCACTGCAGTGCAGGCTGATGATTTCAAGTGACATAATGCAGTTGTACTTCTTGCCACTGATGCAATGTCTGTGGATAACAACCACACAATGCCTTTGAGTGTGTTTCATCATTTCTTCTGGGGATGCTAAGATTATATATGGCATACCGTGCCAGATTTCAAAGGGATTTCTTATATGTACTGCACCTTTTTCAAAGGTGAGAATTTGAAACCCAGCAAACATTTTTGTAGGTGTTTGACCTACGAGCCGTTTCCTTTTTTTTTTTTTTTTTTCATATATATACTGTTAAAAGTACTAGATGCTCAATAAACATGACTAAATGTTCAATTTATGAACTTTGTGCATGTAATCCCTGTGAGCCAAATGCTCAGCCTTTAAACTTTAAACTGCTTTAAATGCTCAACTGCTCAAACCTTCTGTTTGCTGGGAGCAGCCAATCAGAAGAAAGCTGGTTTAAAGCTAGCGAAAAAGGAGCTAAAAAAATAGACACTTGAACTGATGTGTTTTACCAACACGCAGTATAAGACTGACTCATTCAAAGCTACTCTAGTGGAGTCCAAGAATAAGACTAGAGCTGAAAATGAGCAAAATAGAGCTGTCCTTTTTGCCCAAAACGTTGAGATATCACTTGTAAAAGGAAAGGTAGATATCTACAGGTTTATCTGTTTCTCAGGGTATTTTTTGATTATGGATTGGTCGATTAAACTATTTCAGGTCGTTTGGGGCTATACAATTACAGAAAAATCCAGTTTTCTGTCAGCTATCACCCTCCCATTTTGACCCAGGAAAACTGGTTTTATCCACAGAGTCAGTGGCAAATTAATCATTTTCACCAGAAGTATATTTTTCACCCTCTACAATAATATATACAGTGTCATAGGGGCTGTATGTATGTGAGGTGTGGGGGTGGGGATTACCTTAGTCTGTGCAGCCTACATAGTGTATTCCAGTCAGACAATTTGTCCATTCATGAGGTAACATCATTACAACCCTCCACATACACTGCTTTGAACACACACTGGAAGCTGCCGCCTGGGAGTTGACGGTGAAACATGAGAAACGGAGAAAGGGGGGGAGGGAGATGAATAGAAAAATTGATCGAGAGAGCTTCAAGAGGCGCCTTTTTGAGAAAAATTGTAACATGTTTGTTTTTTTGTTTTTTTTTTTTATGTGAAGAATCCCAGAGAAATAGTGTTGCCGCTCTCCAAATTAAACCCCCGTCTGCCGTAAAGCTACAGTCGGTGGACAGTAGATTGTGCGTTTATTAGTGGGGAGAGATGGCTTTTATAACTCGCTTCATTTTCTGCCATAGACTGCCCATTAACCGTTTCTCCACTGGGTCCCATTTGTTCTCGCAATCAAGGCTGCAGTGTGTGGATTGTAAAATGGCTGACTGGAACTGTAGCTGTTAGAGGAAGGAGTTCAGCATGTTGTCAGGGAGAGGAAAAGCTGTGTGTGTGTGTGTGTGTGTGTGTGTGTGTGTGTGTGTGTGTGTGTGTTTGACGTGCATGTGATGACTGTCTAGACAGAGTGCCTTTGTGGCGCAAAAATGTACTCAAGGCCCGAAGCCAAACACAAGTTGGGAATGAACCTGTGTGTGTGTGTGTGTGTGTGTGTGTCTGTCGAGCATGACTGGTCTGGCTTATCAGTGTGCTTGTCTGGCTTTAGTCTTACTCTTTGTGTTTGGAAAGGGGGAGGAACAGGTGTGTGCGTGTCTGGGGGAAGGCACAGACAGACAAGCAGTCACATGCTGTCGTTCTTTCTCCTCATTTGTCTCGGCTGCCCCCCTTTTTTTATTTCCTGTTTCCTTCTGTCACCTGTTTGTCTCAGCGTCCACCTGTCAGACCTGTCCTCATGCGTGCCCTGCTCTGTTTTCTTTCCCGCTTATCTGCCGTTGCAGTGCCAAAGTGAATGAAAAATTTAGTTGAGCAATCTCCCGAGTATCTCAAGTTAAAATGTAACTGATATTTGTCAGGAACCAAACAGCCAGACCTCGAAGTGATCTCATTTCACTATGGTGAGTTAATCACAGAGCCTCTACTAAAAGTGTATTCCTTTAATTGCCCCACTTTGCTGCCCGGTTCCCCTGTGGGCTGTTATTGATTTGGCTGCTGAAACAAAGTGTGGCTCCCAGTCCGTGGATAAATGGCTTACTGGATTAAGACCTCCATATAAAACCCTCCAGCGTCTGTGTCTATGTATGGGGGCCAGGTGGGACCACCAGAGCACCCAGTAAAACCCAAATCAAACCCAGAAGACCAGCGTACAGTTGTCTGATCTTAATTGCAGGCAAAAGGATAAGCGGCTAAACCACAGCGGAGGTCGACGGATATAAAAAATTGTGATTTGAGTGGGAGCCGCACAGAGAAAGTGGTGTTGTTGCAACCACAGATTATTTCTATATTTTCCCAAATGCACAGTATGTTGTTTGATCTATTAAAAACTATGGATGCACAGTTATCAGCCAGAACCCCGTGGCCGATGGTTATCTCTCGTACAGCTGAACGATTTTAATATATGTCAGTTATTTGTTGTAAAGAACACATCTTTGTTTCCTTGGAACACAACAGGGAAATGAAGTGAATAAAAACACTCGACACTACTTTAAACATTGTGCCTACCTACTTAAAGGATCAAAAACAGTGGAAAAGTCTGAGCCGTTTGGTGATTTTTGAGTTTACAGAGATAAATAAATGTGCCTTGTTTTTGCAGTTCAGCCAGGAAGTGTATATAAAACGATGTATCTCTTGCTCGATCTTTGACACAGTTGACGACTACAGCAGTACAGGATGTGGTCTAGAAACAGACAGGGTGTGACTGTCTCTCCGAGTGTGTCTGCGTACGTGTGTGTTCCTAGTCCTCTCTGACTGCCTAAAGAAACACGCACACACACAATTTTCACTTCCTCCTCTGAGAGGAAAAAGGAGAATAAGCTGCATCATTTTGTCGTCGTCCTCCTCCTGCTGCTGCTATCCGTTCAGCATCTCCATTCCTCTCCTGAATGCCAGGCACATGAATGATTGGAGGATGGGGACGCACTTACGTTCATGTCCCCTGAAATGGGTTGTGGTGTTCGTTGGGGTTTTCTTTCAGTTTTCATACCCAGCAACTGATGTCACGGTTTCAGCAGATGTGAAGAGAGTGGTTCCCAGCTGTGCGTGTGTGTGAGGGCACAGAAGGGTTTTTAAAAACACGCAAACACACTGCTGCTGTGGGATGAAAGGTCAGATCAAGGCTTGCCCACTCTTTATTATGGCCTAGATAAGATCAGGCGTGTCAAGACTTGCTGTTGTGTTTGTATGAGCTTTTTATATCCTGGGCAGGCTTTTAAAGTTTTAACACATCTGTAGTGTTTTCTCTGAACAAAGAGCAAAATATTTATAATGAAGGCAAAGAAGGGATTCAGTAATAAAATTGCAGCTAATGTTTATTTGCAATACAAGTAATTGTTCTTTCCTAGAAAATGGTGAGAAATATTACTCAAAATGATGTAATGCATCTTTTTTGTTTTTAAAGCTTTTCAGTAATACAGAAAGGGACAGTTTACTTTAACCTCCTAGGACCTGGCGTCCACATATGTGGACATCACATTTATTATTATTGTATTTAGACCAAAATACTCAATTTTGCTCTACAAGGGCCTGATATCCACTTACGAGGACATTATACTGCTACTGTTCTATCGAAATTTTAAATAAATATCCTCATATGTGGCTCTCATTTTTCTTAGAAACAAAAATTAGGTAAAACCAAAAAATCAGGTAATTCTTTGTCTTTACATTCATCAGGTCACAAAATATCAAAGAGAAATTAAAAATGCATGTCGTGGAAGAGTTCAGGTCTTAGGAGGTTAAAGGTGAAACGTTACGCTTTTCTTATTTTCTTCTCTGTATATGCTGTTACAATGCTGGATACCCATATTAAACATGGTCAGACTTTGAAATAATGAGGTCAGCGTATGTGCACATAATCCCTACGAGCCTAAAGCTCAGGCTTCAGACTGCTCTAAACACTCGGTTTCAGGTAGGATTTTCTACTTTTGGCTCTGTATATTGTCAAACAGTGGGTATATTTTATTCTGTTGTCGTCACGCATTCACATGGCTTTTGCTGTGAGCACACAAGCCCAAATAAACCTTCTGTTTGCGATGAGCAGCCAGTCAGGAGGAGTTAATACAGCTTATTTCAGTGAGAGGCTCGTGATAAGATAAACAGAGATTATTTTGATCTGCGAGTTTTGCAGACCTACTCCAGTAGAGTTTACGGAGCTGGAAATGAGCTGTAACTTCTTTTTACATAAGTTCCTGAAATGGTTTTCTGTCAGCTTATCGTGCAAGTTTGAGCTGAAGTAACCTGTGACTTTCCTGAGATTTGTTAACTAACAGAGACCGCAAGTGCCAGTTTGCTCCATCTTATGTGTATGTGTTTGTTAGAGGGGTAAGCCTGGTGTGTGTTTTATTATGCATGTATGGGGACCGGATGTGTATTTATAGCAAAGAGTAACTGCACACGTGTGTTTATGTGCACTGAGACAGCAGTCATTTAGTGGGTCCACGTGACAGGAGTGGAGTGGCGCTTGACCTCGGGCTTGTTTGCTGTGTGTGTGTGTGTGTGTGTGTGTGTGTGTGTGTGTCAGTCTGCGTTGGTTCATATGTGGTTCATATAAATTACACCAAGAGTAGGAAAAAGAGACTCTGCTTGTTGTCTTGTCAGGATGAGCTGAAGGAGACTCACTTAAATGAAGTGCAGTCTTCAGGTATGAAGAAATTCACTGTCAACTTTTGTAGGTTGACAGCCTTCACCCCAGTCAGGCAGCAGCTCGTTGGCAACGTGGCGAGGTATGCAATCTACTTCATCTTGGTTCTAGCAAAAATGAACAAAAACCTCAACCAGCTGCAAAAATGCGCAGTTAGAGCATCTTTTCTTTTTTCCCTGCTCACAGGAGAATGCCATGCTCCCATTGAAATGCTCCTTTGCTGTGTGGGCTATCGCTTAAATACATTTGCTCTGCCAGACTGTGCATGCTAATGTACAGTCATGGGTGCCTGCGTAGTAAAGTGCCGCTTGTTACTGTTTGATTTACTGGCACTTTACAAAGACACACAGACACACATTAGAAAAACCACTTTCTACTCCATTAAAGCGTCTGCTGCAGAAATGTCACGTATGCTGAAAAAATGGGTCACTGTGAGTTCACATGGCTGCGGCTACATCCAGCTACACAGTGGTGGGACAAGCCAGCGTGAAGCTGCAGCAGCAGGCAGACTGCTGGTGATTAGGATCAACAGAGCAGAGTTCAGCCGAGTGAGTGTGTGGAATGCTAATCCACATTGTCATAAGGCGAGCTTCAGCCTGACAAAGGGTTGGAGACATAAGGGGGTTAGTTGTGTGTTTGTGTGTTGCAGAGGCACCCCAGATAAGAGAGGTACTTCGTTATTGCAGATTAGGACCCAGTAGCAGTTTGGTGTGTTTTTAATAAAGCAAGGTGGGGGTGGGAAGGTGAGGAAAATGGTAGTAGTGCCGAAATGTGCAAACGTTTGCACTGGCACATATTCATTAAGGAAGAGAGAGTGCAGAGCAGCAGGAATAATGAGCAGGGGTGTGTGCGTGCGTGTGTGCGTGAGTGGGTGGTGGGCGTTAAGCCGTCAGCTGTCAGGTATGCAGGAGTCACTGGGAGCGACAGGCAGCCATTAGTGTAGCGCACACACGTGCATGTTTGTTTGGTCTGTGTGTGGGTACAGAACATACAGAAGTAATGGCCCACCTGCAGCCTTGTTCTTTTACTGTGTTTTCTGGGTGTTTCTCACATTTATACTAAAACCCAGACCCTGGGAGTTTCCTTTTGAAGGGTGACTATGCCTGTAACCACCATTAGTCACACAGACTGTATATCAGTGATTGCCAAAGTGTGGCCTGCGGCCTCTCTGTGGGCACTAAAAGTACTGCAGGTAGACCTAGCGATTTGTATTAAATTTTTGAATTCACACCTTCTAAACTTTTGTGACTCCATCAAATGAAAGATTGAATCAAATTATAATCCTTTTGGTGTAATTCTTATGAGCTTTTATAGGATAACATTTATTGGGATACTTTTTCGACTGCGGTTTAATAAGTAGTTTAAAATTAGAAAACAAAGCAAAACTAATGAAGCAAAGCCATGGGTTTAAATTTTATTATTTATTTATTTATTTCCTGGTGATTTTCCTTTGGTGGAATTTCCAGACTTCTTTAGTTGGCGTCAGATATGAGGGGAAAACCCTGGACCTTAATCTGTTCTTTGTCCTTAACCATAAAACCTACAGTCTTGACCCTCAAACAGCCCCAAAATGAGCGTTGGCCAAAATGTCCTTGTTTACCAGTAATGTCCTCGCTCTCAAGGTCTAATTGGTCCTTGCAAACACAGACACACACACATGCACACACAGACAAAGGAGGGTGCAGACCTAGCCTTTAATGAGCTGTCAGTCGTCTTAGCAGCCAAACATCTGTCGTTGTAGAGATCAAGCAGATGAAAGACCTCTGTATGACCTGACGTTACTATCAGTTTGGCCCACGCGCTCCCTCTGTATGTGTTTGACACACACACACACACACACACACACACACACACACACACACACACCATTCTTTACATTGGACAGACCCAGCTCACCGCCACACCACTGCAGTGGTTACATCGTGGTTTCTGTCAGTCCTCCTTCTCTCTGTCTCTTCCCTGTCACCCCTCTCTCTTTCTGAGCTGTTCACTCTGTCCCTTCCCCCTCCTCCACTCAGTGCTGCAGTGCTGGAAGGGGAAACGGGAAAAAACCAAAAACACACTAACCATAAACATTCACAAATGATCGAGGTCCCGTCTGTATACACACAGACTAACAACCACACCTGGCTCACACATACGGCTCCAGCCTTTTAACCTTTGCATGAACATGCTCATTCATGCATGGCCTTGTAAATAAGGGACTATCCCCCCTACATACAGTTCAGAAAAACTCTCATGCAAATCACTACTACTAGTTTTGTTTTTTTGTTTTCTTTTGCTGATGAATATAGAAGTTGTGATTTGAGGTGGAGGTACAGAGCATAAAGTCACAGGTCACATTCACTTGCCGTGAATTAATTGCTGTTAAAAATAGATGTTGGTATCGACTGTTATGTGCAAGTAAGATGGCATTTAGAGGTATCCGTGTGTCACATCAATTCTTCGAGGGCCACATGAATTCTTTTAAGAAAGACGCTGTGGCTTCTCTAGGTAGCGAAACAGAAGGTGAATAGATAAATAAAAATGATCATGTGTGCTTCGTGGAATATGTAACAGGTGAATAATTGTGTTTTTTGTAAATAATACATGCTTAAGCTGCTGAATGAGGCTGCTGCTGGACCGGTATAAATGATAAGCGGCTAATACGTGGCTGTCACAGTTATTTGCTGGCATTGTTCTGAGGCTGTTTAGCGCTGGTAATGACACAAGCTCTTAGCCGGTACAGCACAGAGGAAAATCCTTTAGTCCAGCTGATGAAAAGCTGCCTGTTTATTATTCACTGAGAGCTTGTGTGTCTGCGTTTTGTGGATAAACGTTTTATAGCGGGCTTTAAACGGGTACTAAGTCAATTATTGATGCTTTCACACTTTTCTCTTCCCCTTCTTCTTTCGTCTCCTTCCTCTTCTTACCATCTCTCTTCTCTCTGCATCTCCCTTCTCAATCTGCTGTGTGCCGGTCGCTGTGGGCTCCCTAACGGCTCGCATTGCGATGCTGTGCATTGTTGTTCCTCTGCTGTCTCTGTTACCTGTCAGTTAGGTAGACCATGTTTGTGAAATGCACGGAGCATGTGTGTCAGGCCTGCCTGTCACAGATAAGCATCAGCTACATCAGCTTGTGGCCTCTCGCCGAGCGTGGCCTGGATATAAAAAAAAAAACCTCAACCCAAAACGAAACGGTGAGATAGACAAAACTAGAGGCAGCAGGCAGTTCTTACTCAACATCCTCTGAGGGTATGACGCTGACACAGGAAACACAAACGTACATTTTCCTGTACAGCGCGTGTTTTGATTCCAGCTGCGTTGCATGTATGCCGATGTCTGACACGCTCAGAAGCGTGTAGCAACAGGCCGCGTCGACTCACAGCTAGGCTTTTTTTCCTGTTTTAGTCATAGGCCTTCCACTACGGGCTCATTCGGCTGCGACACCAGGTTTATCCATTTCCTCGCTGCCTTCGTTTTCCTCACAGCTGCATTATGGCCAGCTCAGGCTAGTTCACTTACTTCTGCACACATTTGTATCCATCCTTTACATCTTGAGTGTCATTTGTCTCCATTTCCTATCGTTTAAGTGCCGTTTGTCTCCATCTTTCCCCCTCTGCGTCTGCGTGCCTGGTGTAATTTCTCTCCTCTCTGCATGCTTCCTCGCATTCTCACACCTCCTGACGGAAATGCTCATTTTGAGTCGTTCAGACTATTCCAACAAATGTGGAGCACTACATCTGTGTCTTCCTCTCGCTCTCTGCTGTATTTAACCTTGGGGTGTCTTTGCTCGTCTATTTAACCACCATCTCTCTTTCTCTCTCCTTCTGTTTTCAGAAGGTGGTGGAGGAGGAGAGCCAGGTGAGGAAACCCTCGTTAGATATCTGCTCCACCGGCGACAAGTTGGCTGATGCTGACCCAGCGAGAAAGGTCAGTTATCATTTCCCTCCCTGTGACACCTTCCCCCATTCCTTTCCTCCCCCTTCCTCCACGCTCAGGTACCCCCCCCCCCCCCCCCCCCCCCACTGATAGACACACCCCCTGCTCACTCATTCATAGCGGCATGCTTCTCCTCTGTTGTACCAAGCTGCTCTGCTCCTCGCCCCCTCCCCCGCTAACGTGCCCAGTGTCTCAACTGATGCCTGATGGATGATCCCCCTTTCACATGTATGCATGCATATTAACTATATTATGGCTCCAAGAGCGCCACGTGCAGCACATTTCTTTCTCCTTCCGCTGTCTTTCTCCACGTATTTGTGTGTGTGTGTGTGTGTGTGTGTGCACGTTCATGCATCTGATTGCTTTTGTAATAATTTATCTAATGCGCTGTGAAGGCTGTTCACCAATCAATATATGAGGATGGAAGATGTGCAGTTTTGTTTTTGTTTGTTTTTTTGTTTTGTGCCACATTTATCTATTTGTTTGCGTTTCCAACAGGGAAAAGCATCTCCACCGACTCTTGTGTTCAACCGGCTTTTCTCAGAAATTAAGGAGGAGCCAGGACACCCCACCCTGGTCCATCCCAGGTACTACACCTTATTAACCCTAAGTCAGTTATTCCAGTAAAAGCTTTGAGGCTTGTAACTATCATATTTCTGATCTCCACTGCACCAAAGAGATCAAATTTCTCCAACAAAGATATAAAGCGGAGTCGAAAAGCAGAGAGCGTGTGGTATTCTGGTTTAATAAATGATGATTATCACAATATTTTCCTGTTAATAAACAGCATTAATTAACCATCTCAAACTTAGTGCCACTTTTATTTGGTGGTTTTAGAGATGTAGCAAGATGAAGAAGATTCTTCCCTTGATTATTTGTTTCATCTTTGAAAATTTAATAGCCTACAGCAGGCTGCCTTTAAAACTGTGTGCTGCATAAATAAACATATTCTGTGTGTTTTCATATAAAAAAAAAAGAAAAGCAGGAAATCAACATGTGTGAAGAGTTTTCTGGTTATTAGAAAAATTTTTGGACTTTGTTCAAAAATCTGAAATGTCTGAAATTATGAATATTAACTTGCATAATCAATGAATGAAGCAGTTGTTGCCCCTCACATTGTTTTATTTTTCCAGTGTAGAGAACTCTATTAAATCTTGCTGAAGGAGACGAGTGGTATTCACTTTAAAGATGGTTTTAGTTGGTTGTGCTAGACAAAATTAAAAGCTGCAGTTATTTAAGGACTTATCGATACCTGAATCTGTGCCAGATGGCCTGGTGTTATCTGTAAAAACACGGAGAAGAGATAAGACTCTCCTTGCCAGATATTATAGGTGTATGTTTTTAAGTTTTGTGTTGGCTTCAGTTTCTTCCTCTTCTTTTAATTTCTTGTGACTGCACTCCCTCGTCTCCTCCTCCTCCTCTCCCTCACTCGCTCCTTCCTCATTTCGTTTCCAAGCCCTCTGCATCTCCCACCGTCTCTCCATCCCCAGGGGACACCAGCTCTTGTTTAGATGTGGCTCACAGTAATCTGACCCAGATTAAAGCCATAGCTACATGTGACTGCCTGTGACTTACTGACTGCGTGGAGGCCTGCAGACTCCAGGCCAGACAAATTGGAGGGATTATAGCTCTGGTCACCTGTCAGCATCACACGATTGCTACACGTACAAACCAGTCAAGACCAGTTTGCAGTGTGTCTTTTGCATCCCAGAGTTGGTAATAATGCAGCGCCCTAACAGTTGGATGTCGTGCCAGACATCCGCAGCACTTAAAGTCGAATCTGGATCGCCGCAAACATCCATTAGTGCTACACTTGTCACATACAAGCCAGGCTTACATTATTCAGTTGCTTCTGAGCCGTTTCATGTAGAGGAGTGGTTTTCATTCAGGCGAGCAGACAGACCAAGCGTTGTGTGTCTGCTCTGGAAGAAAACGAAGCACAGAGTCCCACTGAGCTGCCATTCTTACCCTAGTTCACTGTTCCAGCCTCAGCCCTGTCTGGAGGGGGCTGCTGATGGGGGAGGGGTTCAAAGCTCCTCTCTTCTCCTCCTTTCTTTTTCTCCCTCTCTTTAACTTCCCTTCACACCATCATGAAACAGTGTTGGTTTAGTGGCCTGGGAGTATCTCACAGCACAATCTCTCTTTCTCCCAGTTGCATCCACTACTTGAACATTTGTGATATGCAAAAGATGTGTTTAGGCTGAGATCCTGTAAACATGTGGCAGAGATTTTTTTTTTCCTGCAGCCTTCCCAGCGTCCATTTACTTTGGGCTAGAGCAAACGCCACATTAGTTAAAGTAGCTGCCGAGTCAATAATTTGTTGGTACGATCATCGCTTCAAACACAAGATTATGTAAAAGGTGGCGCTAGTTCCTGTATGCCTAGAATAAAAGGGCAAAGAACAGATGCTTAATTCAGTCCTTACATATTTAGAAACCAGACAAATGTTGGTGTTAATGAAGAAAATTGTGAATTGATTCAAAATTAGATGATGTTTATTTGAGTGCTTAAATGCCTTCTCTTTTTGTTTCTTCCAGTTACTACATGTACACATATGATAAGATGGTGGCTCCCAATGTGTCACTGCGAAGGGAGGCAGAGATGAGCCCCGAGATGCTGAGCGCACTGCTCAAACACCACTACAGTCGCAGAGTGCTGGGCCACGACGAGCCGCCAATGGGTCAGTAATAATACACCCAGCAGAGCTGAATTATTAACCAGCAAAGACGCGTGTAAAGCTTTTTAATGGCTCAACATACATGCTATAACCACTTAAACACACAATCTGGTCTTCAAATTAGGATTAGAAATAAATCAGTGACCATGTTATTGTTGCCTTCTGCCTGAGGGATTTGATGTTGGATAAGCAGAGCAGGAACATGTTTGTTGTCGTGTAAACGAGAAGAAAAATCTGATCAGAGATGATGTGACTTCCTCCGACACAAAGCTGCCAAGATAATCTGACTTCATCATGCTTTTTGGAAACCATACAAATCAGCCAAATAGAACAACAAATAAGATCATACCCTGTCTTACTTGACCTTCTTGTGAAATTAAAAGCAACAGCTGACGCTCTGTAATTATGTTCAAGTGAAAAGCTGAAAATGGCAGAGCCGATAATGGGCCAAAAGGCAGGAAATTGCTTCCAGTTTATCCATTTAATAACAGGCCTTAGATCTCCAGCAGTTAATAAGAGCTGCACATCTGCAGAGACACTGAGTCTAGCTGCAGAACCCAGCGTGAGTGGGCAGGTAGAGGAAGAGTTTCTGTACACAGATTGTCTTTCTTTAATTAACGGTGTCAGACATGAAGATGGAAAGTTACTTGGAGTTTGACTAATTAAAAAGCATAAAACTGACTGGAGACACACACACATTCAGACTGTTTTAACAGTGCATATTTTTTGGCTATAACAAGACAAAAAAAACATTTACATGGAGTGTGATCTCTGACAAAGTTGTGTTCCACTATTTTCTAGCTGAAAATTGTCAAACTAGAGCTCGTATAAACGCTTTCCACAAACACTCAGTACGAACGATATTTGGTTATTCCAGTAGTTTCCAAACATTTTTGTGTCATCAAAATTGCCCTAAAACTGAGCCATATTCACAGCTGTGCAGTGTCATGTGACAAATTGGCAGTTCAGCTTTTATTTAGAGATGCATCTGTGGTATCTCAGGGGACACCTCGGTGTTGGCGGGGTGGAAACGGCCATGACCTCCTCGTGTGTGTTTTCATGTGTATGCGTTCATGTTTTTCCTGCATTAATGAGATGTGTGTGTACTGTATATTTTTATATAATCTACGTCTATACAGAGAGAGAGAGAGAGAGAGGATGAATCACAGGAATGCTCTCTGTATGCCATTATTTCACCACGTCTGACTGCCAAGCTGTCGCCCTCCCTCTCTTTCATTCCTCTCAGGCATTTTCCTCTTTTCTTCTCCGACCAGTCCGTCTCTCCTCCCTCTTTCTCTTCCCATCAGCTGTCGCCACATCCTCCTCTCTGAGCGGGTTCTCCGTTTGCTCCTGCACTTCCTTCTTCTGCCTCTTTCATCTCAAGCCTTCTACCCCTTCATCATTTTCTTTTTTTAAACATTTTCTCCCCTCATTTAATGCCTTCCTCCCCCTGTTATATCTGTGCTGTTCACTCTTCCTTTTGTGGTTGTCTCTCTCTCTCCTCTGTTTATTTCCTTTTGATCTACCACCAAATGACTCACGCCTGTTATTTGTGCACTTCAGAGCATGGATCTGGGTGTGTGTGCAGGCACACACATGCACTAGCCAGTTTGAGTCAGTAAATGATTGTCCTCTCCGGGTCCAACATGCTGTGTACAGAGCATCCCGTTTCCTGTCACGCACATGCTGCATGATCATTACCCTCTGTTCTCCTGATGTCTTTGTCACCATTCACCATTTCGCCTTCTTCATCATTATCTTCTTCTTGTTCCCCACCTGCTTCTTCATCATCATTTTTGTCTGTCTGCGAGCTTATGGTTCAAATACACTGCCATACCTAACCTACATTTGTGCACTTGTGTTTTTGTGTGTCACTGTGCCAGTTGGATCTTGTATCTTGTATTTTGTGAGTGAAGCTAAGCCCAGCAGAGCAGCACACTAGGGCACTTTCCGCAAGTGTTGTTGGGCAAAGAAAACAACTCTATCTGTAGTCTGTGCCTTTGTGTTAAGTCTCCTCGTGGCTTATGGGATTGTAAGATTACTGCAGAGAGGCTGCTTTTTTAAAAATTCCACCTTAAAAACACTGTTTTGTTTTGCGAGAACTCCACAAATGAACAACCTTGACCTCAGTGGATAAATGAAGTGCAAACGAATTTGGAAGTACAGCAAGTCTTTGTTTCTATCACCAAGCCTGAGGGAGATTCAAAAAAATGAATTTCTAACTCCACAGAATCAAAAATGTAAGAGAATCGTTAAGCACCGGTGCTGTGGAAATTCTGAAACTCACACATCACATTTGAAAACACATTAAGCATCACTGTTGAGCTTTATAGCTTCTTGGTGCTTTTTGTTTTTTAATTCATTTTGATGACTTTACACTTGATAGCATATTTTCCTCCAAGTTCTATTTCTTATTAGCCTACATAGTGGCTAAAGAGACATTGGGCACTAAACATCCAGAGATGCCCAACACCTGATTCTTTTTTTTCTACATCTCTCCAGCTCTCACATACATATCAATTTTAGTCATTATGAAACAAGTTATATTTCAAATTACATTGTCACGTCACAGTTGTCTCACAGGAAGCTGTCAGAGAGGTGCTTAAATAATTCTAACTTTTTTATTAGCCAGTCACCCACATTAAAACCAGGTCAGCTGGAACTGAACTAGAGATGAAACTAGTCTTCTCCTTCTCATTTAAGCGATTGGAATCAAATTAAATTACGATACTGCCAGAGATTACCACCCTACCCACTGTTTCCCATGATGCTCCTCCTCCCAGGCCGCAGCGGGGGAACAAGCCAGGGTTTGAACAGTGGAGGAGCCCACGCAGAGCAGCGCGGCTCCCACACATGGCCCTTTATTCCTCTCTATTCTGCGTGCGTCTGAGGGCAAACACACAGAAAATTTGTGGGCGAGTGTTTGGTTCGTCAGCTGTTGCCGAGCCATACTTGTGCGCTGTGTGAGTGCACTGGTGCTGAGGAAGAATTGCAGGCGTTTATGAGGTTGTGCGAGGGTGTTACTAAGCGCGGGTGGCAGTGTGCATTAGCACGGCTCGCACTTCCTGTCTTTCACCCACCATTCTTCTTCTTCTTTTTCTTTTTAACTTCTTTCTTCATCTTCTTCATCTCCCTCCTTCCTCAGATCTTCACGCGTCGCCTGCTGTCGCTGCTGGTGCCGGGGAGGCCAAATCCCAATGTGCTGCTGCTGACTCGGCCACTGAGAGGGAATGCCAAACCCAGGCAGTTTCCATGGAGATGAGCAGCCCAGGCTACAAGAAAGCCACCCACATCACCGCCCACACCCCTCTTCCCCGTCCTCCTCCTGCGTCGCTGTTGTCATCGGTAACGGATGTAGCAGCTAAGGACGTGAGCTCTGCCACGAGCGGCGTTGTGGCGACGGTGGGGGGGCTGGAGGACGACAAGGACAGGATTGTTGTGGAGATCATGCAGATGTACAGCAGGCAGCAGGAGAAGCTCAACTCCACCCTGCACAAGCAGCTGCAGCTGGAAATGGTGAGTCGGTGGTCGGAAAGATAAACGAGGCCGAGATCAACGAGCCGATAACTGTTTCCGCCCATTAGAAGTGTCCTTGATGTGGAGGTGATCTTCACCTTCCACTAACCCCCTCTATTACTTCCTCCCATCACGTGGAACGTGTCAGTATCAGATTGTTCCACCAGTTTTTAACACAAGTCAGCAGAACAGTTCATATAAATCAGTGTTTCACTCGTTTAGCGTATTATTAAAGCCCTGGGTTTAATTTCAGTTTGGATGCATGGAAACTGAGTTGAACTAGATTATGGTGACATTTGCATCTACAGTTGAATTATGTTCTCCACTAATGGGATTTGGGGAAAATTGCATTTGTAATCTAAAATGAGATGCCACCATTAAAGAGTATTGGTGACAAAATGTCTGATGAAATAAAATGTAAGCAAACTGAAGCAAACAGCCTCCTTGTGGAGCTTCTGTAATGTGGCGGTAGAGCAGGTAGTAGTCGGAAGGTTGCTGGGTGCTCTAGCCTGCATGTTAAAGTATCCTTGCAAGATCCTGGACCCCCAAATTTCATCAGAGTGTGAATATTAGATAGAAAGACTATATATGCGAATCGGTCTATTTACCATTTGCAGGAGTCACTGAAATGTGACTTTTTCTTTGTGCCCCCAGGAGCTGGAGACTTTGCGTGGAGGCGAAGCAGCGAGGCTACGGGAGCTGAGCGCCGAGCAGCATGAGCTGCGCAGCGAGCTGGAGGCGGTGCACAGCGAGCAGGCACGGCAGCTCGGCCAGGCCCGCCAGGAGCAGCTGGAGCTGGAAACCCGTCTGGAGCAGCTCCGACAGCAGGCCTGCGCCTGCGAGCCAGGGGCGCAGCGCCAGCAAGAGGCCCACTACACAGCACAGGTACGGGCTTACAGGGGAACACATGCATGCACAGACTTTTGCATCAGAGTGAATCTCCGTGACATAAAGTGTGTTCACCGGCTTGCATCACTTAACATATGGCGTTTTTATCTTAAAGACATTAAGATTGAAAAGCTCCAGTGGGACTGAAACAAAGCACACTTTAACAC
Organism: Astatotilapia calliptera; assembly: GCF_964374335.1. NCBI lineage: Eukaryota > Metazoa > Chordata > Actinopteri > Cichliformes > Cichlidae > Astatotilapia > Astatotilapia calliptera. The sequence goes on from NC_137439.1 coordinate 13,545,706, forward strand.
AGCACTCTGCATATTAATATTAAAGTTGAGCTCGCTAAGCATTTACAATTAGTTCTCTTTTCATTTTCATCAGCATGTATGTACAAACATTTATCTTTGGATCTGTAGTTACTAGAGTCATGATTAAATCAGGTTTTTAGGTAAAATTATTTGGAGCTGCACTTATTAAACGTAGCAGTCAAATAGAAAGAATTTACTGTGATGCTGTGTGAGTCTGTGCGGAGCACATACTCAGACGTCTGTTTGGGTTTCAGTAGACCTAATCTTAATCTCTGTTACATCGGCCTGAGCTCTTCCACCTCCTGCCTTTGGCATCAAGCTGTCCCTTTGTTAAGAGAACGGGTGTGCACATTTCTGTGTGGCTCTGAGAGTTCAACATGGGGTTTTTTTTTGTTTTTTTTTTAAAGGTTTGGTGCACATTTCTTTGTTTACTGCTAAAAGGGGAAAAATTCAATAAATGGTTACTCTGACTGATGGTTTAAGAGCTCTCAAAACACAACAGTAGTTATTCTGTCTGCACCACTTTGCAGTGTGTGTTGTAAAAGCCTCTGAGCCAACTATGTGTCTAAATGCAGGGTCTCTGTTGGTTTGTTTTTGATGGTTAACACCTGCCTGATTATGAGGATTTTACTGTTTTTTTTTTTGGCCTGTTGCCGGAACAAGCCACAGCAATTTGATGATGTCATGTTGGGCTTTAGTTAATTATTTGTTGGGAACATTTCTTTAAATATTTACGACCAAAGTAGTTTGCAGAGGAATGAACAGTTGCGGGCCTGCTAAGAAAAATCTGAAATGAAGACTGTTGACAGATTACTATTAGATGTGGAAATGTGTGAGAGTAATGTGGCTCGTCTCTGTGTCTCCTTTCAGTTGTCCGACCTGCGTCAGAGGCTGGAGCGGGCGGAGGCTGACCGGCAGGAGCTGCAGGAGGAGCTGCGCATGGAGCGGGAGGCGCGCGAGAAGCTGGAGCGCACGATTGCCCAACTGAAGCAGCAGATGGCCCAGTCTGGCACGATGGGAGGCAGCCCCTCTCCTCCTCCTACTCCCTCCACCGGACCCCCTAACGCCCACTCCCCACCCTGCTCAGAGGCCCCAGCGGCTGGCCAAAAGTAACTGCCGCCCCTCCGGGCGCCTCCCCTCCCCCCCCTCATTCCTTTCCTCATCACCCGCCAAGTGTACAGACACAAAAAGATCAGCCCAAAGCTGAAAGGAGCATCACGTCTCCTCAGGCTGATTTGAAGTTGTGCATTACGCTCCCCTTTTGCTTAGTGTAGGATTGACTTTTGTTTTTGTAATTCAATGATCATTTAAAAAAGGAAAAAAATTTTTTTTTTTTTTAAATTTTCACTTCCCTCTCTTTAAACAGTATTTAAAGGTTTTTGGGCATGTATGTTGGGTTTAATTTATAGTTTTTACTGAACAAATAGCTGCTTCACAGACTGAAGACTGGTCCACTGAAGACCAACTCAATCCTTCACTATAACCCACCCCAACCCTCCCTGTTCTCCAATCCATATTCTACGACCCTCCCTTCCTGCTTACTGGTTTCTGGAGCTAATAATGACTTTGACTTTGAGATTTCGGATACAGATTCGCTCCTCCTTGAGGACGTCACATCACGCTACTACCTGGCACAGCAGCCAGCACTCCCGAACACATGGCGCCGCCTGACCCGTGCCCCTACTCTGTCTTTCTGTATGTAAAGCCCAAGTACCAGCGACCGCAGGAAACTGCACGGACATTTTATTACATTGTGTAACATGCGAAAACATCAAGTCTTTATGGGGGACAAAGACCTTTACTGTACAAAAAAAGAAAAAAGAAAAAAAATGGACTTAATGAAAATATGCCAATAGTGATGCTGAACTTGAAATGAGTGTTTTTGGGTGTGATCTCTACAAGGTAGCTAGCTAGGGAGTAGTGTTTCCTGCACTACAGCTGCTCCTAGCGACAGACTGGTTTTCTCCTCTGCTGGGCCACCTGGGCTCTCCTGATGTAGACCAAACAGTCTGCTAGATGAACCGCCAGTTGCCCCGCATCTCCTCTGAAGAGCGCACACCTTCCATTGTCCTCTGCTCGGAAACTCCTTAACACTGTGTATTTTTATGTTTTTATTTTTTCACCTCTAGCCTGTCTATCTTCAAGATAGAAAGGAAACACTGCTGTTTCAGGCTCGGCTTGAAGAAGTGTTGTGCACTCCTTGTGCCCCCCCCCCCCCCTCCCTTCAGATCCCTCTGGGAAAGGAATGCGTCTGGACATGGGGGCCGAGCCGAGCCGAAAGAAGAAAGGCAGAGCCCTCACGCGTGGTAGCTGTGCTGTGTTACTATACTTCATGCGACATCCTTACGTGCCTGCACACACTCGATCGCGTCGGTGCAGTGCAGGCATTCATGCAGAACAATGGCCCCAGAGTTCCCAGTAGATGATCAAAGTTGTAGTCTGCCCCTCTGCTTTCAGGCTTCTTTATTGTTAGCAGACCGTTGTATCCCCACCCTGCTCGCATGTGAGAAGTGGGTCGCAGGTGAAGGCAGTTAGTCCAGGGTGGTTTGGGTCCTGCTTTCCGTTATTCTGCCTGACTGAACAAACAGGACCGGGCAGGCAGGGAGAGGAAGAGCGGGAAGAATTGAGGGCCCAGAAGACTAGCGCACTCTCCCCCCACCTCACCCCTTGCGGCAGGCTGGGTGGCCCGTTTGCCGGCGGTACCGAAGGAGGCTTTTTTTCTTTCTTTTTCTTTTTTTTTTTTTTTTGTGCCGTCAGAATCGGGGGCAGCTGCCGTTGTCTGAGGCCCTCTGCCCACCCCCGAGCCAGACTGTACAGGATCTCCCAGCCAGCGCCTCCCTCTCTGCCCCCTCTCCCACAGTCACTCGCTCACACAGCCCGTGCATCCACCTCCTGTGTGAGATCAGCTGGGGGTGTGCAGCGTTTTTTTGTTTTTGCTTTTTTGGTTTTGTTTTTTTTGTCAGAGCCCAGGAGAGCTTACAGACGTCCAGCCAGAGGAAGAGAAAACTTTTGTGTCAGTTGCCAGGCAAAGGAGCTTTTTATTGCCACTAAGAAGATCCCGGTTAAGCGAGCGAGCTTGTGCGTGTGTGTGTGTGTGTAAATAATCGTGTGTGGGGGGGTGTGGGAGGTGGTTTGCCTGGGTTAAACTCTGAGCTTTTTTTTTTCTTTTTTTTCTTAATGCATCTGCCATTAATGCAAATTGATAGACATTCCACTGTGCTCCATCCTGTTTTCTCACACAGCTTCCCTTTACGATGACAGAGCTGAAGAAGCGGGCAGTTGTGGTTTGTTGACAGTCAGAAAAGCAGGTGCAGGTGCACAAACCAGTAAAAATCAACCCCCATGCCACAAATGTACACTCTACTGTTGTTCCATTTAAACCTTTATTGAAATTATGAAAGAAAATATTTAACGTATTAACTAAAAGATTTATATTCACTTTGTAAATACAGTAGTCATTAATATATTAACTGTTCTTATAAATAAATAATCTTAAAAGGTTATAATATTTGGATCAGAACCGAGGCTTCAGTCAGCCCCAGTGTTTGTTTCTTTTTCTTTTTTGCTTTCTTCATGAAAACTGATGTGAGAACTTGACTTTGTGTGGATGTGGGGGAGTGGAACACGTGGTTTACTGAGATGCGATGCAGGACAACAGCAAAAAATAGGAAAATATTACTTTGTTACACACTCCCCTCCCTTCTTTATGAACTGATGGAAATACTTTTTTGTGGATTTCATCATAATGGACTGTTTACTGTGTAATGTAAGCTGTTTTCCTCCCTTCTGTCTCCTCTGAGCAAAATTGAAAATGCTTTGTGGATAAAATGAAAACTTTTCTTTTCTTTTCTTTGCATGGTTTACTGCCCCTTTACTTTTTGTATCTGTGGGCCACTATCGGTCTGTTTAATGTACAAAAAAAGAGAAAAAGATTTCCCTGCACATGACACACAGATTGAGTTGGCTCATATGCATGAATATTGAACGTGTGCAAGTTTTATATCGCGAGTGGATCAGAGGCTAGCTGAATATAAAGTCAGAGTCAGATCATGAAGAGTATAACCTGTAGCCTAATTTGTTTGGAATGTGTGTGTGTGTGTCTGTGGGCGGGCCTCCAATGTCTGACTGAAGCACAGCAGCTTTGAAAAGGGAAACAGGAGAAACTTGCTCATGTAGCTCTGGACGTGCGATTGTGTCCTGATTTAAGATCATATATTATCCTCGTCATTTCTCACTTAGAATATAATCAGTATTAGTTTTTATTCACTTAATTACCTCTTCAGCTGAAAAATATATCAATACATATATAAAAATAAATATATATATATATATATTAAAAATTCAACACACAAGCAGATATCTAAGGGAGGTCTGTACTTTCTGAGTAGTTTGCATTTTATACACATGGGGGCGCTGTTTAACTTTTTTAAACCACATCACAATGATTTAAAAAAAGGACTAAAGAATAATGGGGCGTGCTGGGCCTTTTTGCATTTTGCTGTGTTATGAGAACTTGGATCTAGTTTGTACAGTTTTTACAGGTGTGAACTTTGCCCAACTGACTTAAAAAAAAAAAAAAAGTAAAAAAAAAAGTGGAGGTAGCTGTGTTTTATTTACCACATGAACAGATTTGAATGCAAGATTTGCATAACCATTCGCCTATGTGACGAGAACTTGTAAATGGCTACAAGTTGACCTTTGAAGTGTTTGAAGGTGGTTTGATTTGTAGTTGGGTGTGTGATTTCTTTGTTTTCTCTTTTCTTTTCTTCAGGCTGTAATTAGCCTTTTAAGTAGAGCTGATCACACTGATGGCCGGTCACTAAAAAGAATACCCTGATTTCGTTGATACACATCCTGTTATAGATGGAAAAAAGACAACTCTCCCCCCCCCTTGATGCTGTTCTGAAACATGAAACAGTGTCTGTGTATGACCATTGCATACTATGTTGCCAATACTACAGTGTGATGAGACTTTTGTTCTTGCATGAATTGAGACACTGTTCTCCTACCTCATGTTGTGATATATATATTAAAAAAAAGATGTTTTTTAAGCAGAAGACACTGCATCTCTGTTTATCATCATAGATATTTACTAGAAAGATTACATACCTGTAAATGCTTTTAGCTAATACCTCAGTTGTATCTAGTGTTTGTTTTTTTGGTTTTTTTCTGTTTTTGCCCTTTCCTGATTTCAGATCTTGTAAATAAAACCCTGTATAGACAATGAACTTGGATCAAATTCAAGTAAAGTTCTGTAGTGTCAAAATCCGTCATGTCTTTTTTCTAGACCGCCTTTAAGTATAGAGCTCACCAACATTTATGGTCCTGTACATCCTTACACATAACAGTCCGGTGCTGATAATCAGATCCACTTGATTAACTGATCAGCAGTAACTCTGAGCTCTTCTGTAAAAGCAGGTCAGTGTGTTAACTCAGTGCCAAGGAAAAAAGAGGGTTATAAGGCCAGACAAGTCCATCATTCATATGTGGACATCTCAGCAAATTCACCCCAAGGTCAGATTGTGCAAATCACCCAAGAGCTATATGTCAGGCTCTACAGGCCTCAGTTCACATGTTAAAGTTCATGACAGTATATTTAGAAAAGGACTGAACTGGGGAAAGCCTCTTCTCTGTAAAAAGAACATGGCAGCATGGCTTCATCTGAACAAATTTCATTTGGGCAGATGAGAGCAAAGTGGAGATGTTTGCCAAAAACTAAACACAGCACATCAGCACAAACACATCATACCAACTGTCAAGCACGGTGGTGGAGGGGTGATGAGTAGGCCTTGTCTTACAGCCACAGTCATTGAGTCGACCATAAACTCCTCTGTATTCTAAAGTCAAATGTGAGGTCATCTGTCTGGCAGCTAAAGCTTGGGTCAAACTGGGACAGGACAACGAAACTGCAACAAATCTACAGCAGAATTGCTGAAAAATGTAAGTGGTCCAGTCAAAGTCTAGACCTCAATCTGATTGAAATGTTGTGGAGAGATCTTAACAGAGCTGTGCATAAATGACTGCCTGTGATTCTTAATGAAGTGAAGCAACGTAAAGAGGAACGGGCCAGAATTCTTCCACTATGATGTGACAGACTGATAGAGTTATACAGAAAACAGTCATTTCCAGTTATCAATGCTAAAATAAACCTGTCGCCACTTTAGAACATCAGGAGTGACATACGTGTCCAGCAGCTATTTTTGGACCTCAACGAAAGAATGTTCTACCTTTTTATAATTGGTGGTGTTGTACCTGCATAATGTCACCAGTGGTTTTGAGTTCAAACTGGTGCTACATAAAAGTCAGGGAGTTACCAAAATCATCTAGGTCCTCTGGAGATCTGGGAAATGATAAACAATTCAGCTGAGCTATTGTGATCAAAGTTTTAAGCCAACAGATAATACCTCTCTGTAGTTTGTTACAGGGAAATCCACATTATTCCAATAAATAAAATTTTTGTTTTTTATTTCTTATAATGTAGGTTCTTTAGTAAAATGCTTTGTGCAGTCATGTTTTGTCCTCTGCAGCCAGGCTAAAATTAAATCTCCAACCACAGAAGCTGTCAGGAGGAACTGCAGCCAAGGCAAGGCTGGGCAGACGCTATCAGAAGGCTGTTGAGGAAACGCAGCCAGACCCCGTTCGGATCCAGGTATGAGGGTATTCCTGCGGGTAGAAGGAAGAGAACAGCCAGAAAAACCAGGGAGGGGGTCCAAGTGTTGAGAAATATACACAGAGCTTGGTTGACAAAATTCCTCCCGGACTGAGTGCAAATTTATTCTGTAGTTTGGGGTTTCAAAGGAGGATAATTCACAGATATCTGTATGTAGCAGCTAATCTCAAGAGGATGGCGAGCACGCAGTGCAGCACAGAGTCAGGACAAGCAGCATGGCAATATGCAGGACCTGAGAGGTGTGAAAAACTCAGCACCTGTGCATGTGGTGGTGGGAAACAGGCAGTGGGAAGATGGAAAGAACAGTCTACCAGCAGGTGGATGCCAGTAGGCTAACTAATAAAAACATGAATCATTTTGGCTTGAAGGTGGAAGCTTGCAACCTCTGAGTCATGATGTAAAAATGAGCCCAACCAGCCATGAGTGCAGTGGGCCATTGCAGTGCTCTGTATGCTACTCTGAGGATTTGAACCAACAAACAAACACCTCGTCATCATTGGGTGATGATGAGGTGTCTAGGCAGAAACTAGAGTGAAAGATAACACAGATGGAGCAGGGAGTGTACACAATGATAGGGCAAGAGAGGGAAAAGTGACTTAAAGGTTTTGTGGGGATGAAAGAACTGAATAAATTATATGGGAGGTTTGAAGGATCACACTTCAACGCATCTGAATTAGGGAACGGCTTAAGCTTGACAAGCAAGTGATTGCAGCACTCAACGTTTTAGAAAGATCAATATTAGAAAAGCAGCCAGACCTGATGGATTAACTGGTAGTGTGGAGGGAAGAAGTGTGTTCCCAGAACCTGTAAAACCATCATCAATAGCTCCTCCTTCAAAAACGTCACAACCACGGGGTTTCAAATGATTATTGTCCAGTAGCATTAACTTTTGAGAGAATGGTGTTCTCAACGACATGCAAAAAAAAAAACTGGACCCACAAGAAGGAAGAGTACATGGTGCATGTAATACACTGTCATCTGAACCAAAACAAAAACATATGTATGTGCTCTGTTTGTGGACTTTCCATCTGGATTTCATAATGAAAGACCACACAATGCAAAGGTGGTCACAGAAAAAGGTCGACAGCGCAGCCATCATAAGGGTTGAGTCCTTTTTCAATGATAGATCATTGAGTGATAAATAAGATAAGTATCACCCACCATTAGCACCGACACTGGAGCCCCACAGGGGAATGTTAAATCATTAGTCTTATCTACTCATACTAATGAATGCTGGCCTGGCTCATCTGATGTCTTTAATGTTGGCTTTGCTGATGATACAGAGATTGTTGGTTTGTTAGTTGGTGTAAACACCAGGAAAACTAAATAAGTTATTTTTGCGTGAGCAGGAAGACACATCAACAGATACCCAGGAAAAATTCCTATGAGAGCCAACAGAAGGTAGCTGTGGATGAAATGTGAGGCAAACTCACACTTATCTCACGTGGGATCACAGACTGGTTTCTTAAACCTGTGATGATCACTTTATTTAAATGTCTTCCATACTCTCCACCGGAGCACGTTAGGGATTTGGTGGAAGAGGAAATTCACATCATGGATGTGAAGCCATCAGATCTGCAGGAGCTGTGTGATGCTGTCATGTCAACATGGACCAAAATCTGTAATGAATATTTTGGGATTGCTCTGAACGAAAAAAGGGAATCCAACCCTGTACTATCAAAGTGTAGCTAATAAAGTGTCCGGTGAGTGTATTTTTAGTGTGCATTATGAGGGTGTAGTACCGTCTTTGACCAGCAGAGGCAGGCGTGGCGCTGTGGCTTTAAGCACGCTCAGAGAGCGGGGGTTGTAGCGCTGTCTGACAAACGGTGACGTCACCTCCCCGGTCACGCGCCGTTCTGTAACGTGCCAACTTGTACTCTTTGATAGCAGCGCTTCCGTTTTTAAAATACACGCTCGGTACCGTCTAAATATTCCCGAGCCGCGGTGAATTAGTAACGACATGTGCGCGTTCGCGTGTTTGTGACACAGTAAGGCTTCACTTTGTTAAGTTTCACTGCCGATCGGACCCGTTAGCCGGTTAGCCATTGCTAGGTAACGGTAGCTGTCAACAGATCAACGGCTCCAAAGCCGTTAGTCACGGCAGGTACTGAGGTGTTTGTGTGTCTATGTGTGTGTCTGTTAGTTTAATTTCTGCGAGCGCAATGTGTTATAAACGGACGGTTATGTCAGCCGAACTGGGCCCAAGGCCACTGCTGGAAAATGAGGGCTGAACAGAAAGTTGCACAGCTGTGTTTTCTTGACGTATATTTCACCGGTTAGGATGGAGAAGTCCATATGATTGAAATGATCAGTCATTATTTTTCTAATTAACCTGCAGTTGAACAGAGACGATTTATCAGTCAAGTAAAAATGTTTTATTTGTGATTTGTTAGGGTCATTTAGAGGTTTCAGGATTATCTGCTCACTAAATACATACATATACTGGTTTACTTTATCAGGCACATTTAAAAACAATTACGTTGTGGGACTCTTGAGCTTTTATAATTTGTCATCATCATTATTATTATTATTTGGCCTTTAAATGTCTGTCTGTCTGGTATAGGCGTTGCTGTATAGGGTAGAGGATGGCACTAACAATAAGACAGGAGGCAGAGCTGAAGGTGTGAGGATTTTCATTGGGACTGACCAGGATGGACAGGATTAAAAAAAGAGTACATCAGAGGGACGGCTTAGGTTAAGTGGTTTAGAGACAAAGAGATGAGGCTGAGATGGTTTGGACATATGCAGAAGAGTGATAGTGGATATACTGGCCAAATTATGTTGAATGTGGAGCTGAACAGCGGAAGACCTCAGAGAAGATTCTGAGGACAGAGAAGGAAGCCATAGAAAGGGCTGATGTGACAGAGGAGGATACTAGGGACAGGGTGAGATGGAGGCTGATTATCTGCTGTGGTGACCTCTAAAGGGAGCAGCTGAAAGAAGTCTGGTATAGGCAAAGCTTCCTGTGGTCTATTCAACATGTCACAATCCTAGGACATGAAATGTATAATTTTATAAAACAATAAAAAGCAGCAAATCCTCCTCTTTGAGAAGCTGGAACCAAGTAATAAATAACGTAACAAAGCATTGGGTGATTTTTATTTCAAATAGTCAGGCATTGTCATAGTTTCCTTTTTTGGGGGGGGCTCTTAAGTATTTCAGTAATGAGTACCTCAAATCAATGAGTGCCTCCCACTTGATTGCCTCAGTCAGATTTCTTTGTTTATAAACCTTAAGAATTACAATTGAAGTGCACAGGAATTTGATGGACATTGGGAATTACTATATTGGAAAAGTATTTAAACTTAGGAGATCATGACTAGAAGATGAGCATGTATTTAAATGTTGGTAAAAATTAGACATTCCTTATGATATAATATGAGGACTCAAAAATGCCTGAAAAATTAATGTAATTTAAAATGTACTCCAAGATCTTGTGACTTGGAAGATTTTCATAGCATGAGGGTAAAACTTTGAATGGCTTATTGTACCAAAACCAGTCACCTGATTCCTGTGTTGTCAGATGTGAACTTTACTCAAGTTTGACTGATTTTTATAAGAAATCATCCAAACCCAGTATTTATGTTCCTTGATTACAGGATGGAAAATTCAGAGACCAATCCTCCGTCGAGGCCCCTAGCAGTGCCGGACAGAGCCATGTTGCGACCCTCCGCCCCGCTCGGTCAGATGTCAGAGTCACCCAGGGCCTCTAAGCACAGGGAGCACTCGTCCAAGTCACCAAGGAAACGACGGGATGGGAAGAGGTCGCAGCGACGGGGGGGCGATCATGAACAGCTGCTGTGGGAGATTGAGCGCCGGAGGTTGCCAGGCCAACACGAGCACTTGGAGCCCTGCAGTTCAGCAAGCGACACAGCGGAAAGTTCTCCTAAGAGGTTTGCACTGCAGGTTGCCAGCTGGTCCTTCGTGCCACTGGCACAGCTCTGCTGCTTGGGACGTGAGGTGATGTTCTCTTGACTCCACTGTCTTTCCTTCTCACAGAAGAGCCCACTTTCTACATGGACCGTATCCAGCCACTCACTTCGGACCCAAAGCCTGCATTCTTCCCAACCCAACTTCAGTCATGTAAGCATGAGGGTGCTGAATGAGTCGGACTTTGTGTTTGTTAGGACATTGACACAGATGAGTTTGTGTAACTGAATGAGATAAGATAAATTTAGAATGCTGTGATTGGATATTACCTGAGATGGGAAGGCTTACAAAGTGGGCTACAGATAGTGATCGTCACCTGATCGTAAAGAGTTTCTTTGGCCTTGATTTATGAACACGCATACAGACAGATTTACCTGCACAATGCCTGTTATCCGCCACACAAAGAAGAAGGGAGATAAAAGGTAAAGGGATGAGGAAAAGAGCATTTTATATATTCTTGTGTTTGGAATTTGACCCCAGCCTGTACAGACATGACCTCAACGTGACCGAGTCATTCATCACGGTTAATGAATGACTAGGCTCCTTGAGAATACTGAATCATATTTATTTAATTGAGAAGACATGGTATCAGTCGGATTTACTTCATTTGATGTCTGTCAGGATCAAAAGCAGACTGACCTAAACTATCAGTACAATGTGGTAGGGTTACGTTAAACTCATTTAAATATATTATATGTGTTCATTTCTTCTTTTTTGTGTGTGTTTTATAACCTGCCGCGGAGAGACGGCGTTTGTAGTTTTAGGTGTTTGTTTATTCACTTGTTTCTCTACGTCTGTGTCCGTGTCCCAGGCACATCCAAGACCCAGCCAGCCAGAGGCTCACCTGGAACAAACCTCCAGTGAATGTGCTCGTCATCAGGAAAATCAGAGATGAGAGCCTGGCTGAACCTTTCAAAGAGCTCTGCAGGTTTCTAGTAGAGGTACAGGACCCAGCGTTTATAGTGTCATACAGTCGATAATGTACTGCACTCCCATTTTCCACAACAATAAAACTACTGACACTGATTATGTTATTACCGCGTCTGCTGTTAAGAGTATGTTAGTCAGGCAGCGATCAGACAGTTTTCAAAGTTCATGTGTCAGCGAGATAAAAGCTTCGATGCTAGGCTGCTGAGTTAGAGCATCCCCAAAATGGCAGGTGTTTTGGGATAGTTTGAGTTGAGGGTCTACAGGTAACCTGGGGCAAAAAGGACAAAGGCACCCGAAGCTTACTGATGTTTGTGGTCAGGGAAAGCTTGCCTGCATGGTCCAGCCCTACATAAGAGCTGCTAAAGAACAAATTAATACTGACGGATCACACAGGGCGGCACAGACTGCTCTGAGTGCCACGAAAGAAGGTGGCCTGGTCTGATTAAATTATCTTTTATATCCAGCGGACACTACCATGTGTCTGTGTTTTACCAGGACAACAGACTGTGTTTGTTTGTTTTTCTTTCAGAGAAGACAGACTTTTCTTTTTAACAACAAGTATCTCCAAAATTGGGCAACATACATAAATTAATAACAAAAAATAGGCCAGAACAAAAGTAGAGTTTGGGCTGAGCCGTCTCTTTAAAAAGTGATTTCACTTCAGTTTTGTCTGTTGGCGAGTTGTAAACTTCACCCATGTACCTACTGAGAAACATGGCAAAGAACCAAGTGTACACTGACACACTTGTAGACCTTAAGAGCAACAAATAATCATAAAGAAGAATGCAGGAAAGCGTCCAGACATGTAAGTTATAGTCTCGTTTCAAGCAGTTACAACACCTTGTGACCAGATGTTTGTTTTAAAAAAACAAAAAAAAAAGCTGTACTTTGTGAAACCAGACGGTCGGTGTTGGACAGTGAATCCACATATTTGCATTCCATACAGGTGCTATCACTAAGCTAGCTACATGTGTTTGGCACATGTTTAACGTTATTTTGAAAGGCTTACACTTAAGAGATGTCTGTGTGTGTTTTGGCTGTTGTTGTGCGTTTTTGTGTCAGGAGAAGCAGATGATGGTGTACGTGGAGCGCAGGGTCGCAGATGACGCCACGCTGTCGAAGGACGAGGCGTTCGGCTCAATCCGTAATCAGCTCTGCACCTTCAGAGAGGGTGAGACCCAAAGCAACACAAAACTTGACCATTAGAAGACCAGATATTTGTGTTTAGTAAAAGGTGCAATCTTTTGATGTTTATTCTTCAGTAAAAGTGTAAAAATGGCAAAGATGAAGTGTTGAATTATTGATTATGTTACCCTAAGCGCTATTCTATTTCTACTCTTAAGATGACCACATCAGCAATGCAAAGAACTTGCTGAACTTACAGTTTTCCTTTCAGAATGATTACATATTTAAAATTATTTACATTCATTTTTCATTATTTCCTGTGTTTCTGTTTAAAAAAATAAAAAGGGTACTGGAGATGTGTTAAAAAAAACATGTATAACAATGTGTTGTTTCTATTGCATTTCATCTTCTTTTTATAGTATAACTAAATGATCTTTATTTATAAAGTCATCCTTCAAACCAAGATAAAGAGCAGCTTTGCTAAATTTTCTTTCCTGATCTGTTTTTTGTTGGGTTTATTAAATTGTTTCCATTAACTACATTAGCTACAGCCGAAGTAGTGTTGTCAGTGTTGGGTTTTTCTGTTTATTTGTGCTTTGCATCTTTTTGTTCCTATAGCTCGTTAGTCTCATTGTCCCTACTTCATGTAGGTTTTTATCTGAAAGACCTGCCCAGGGTGTACCCCACCTCTTGCCCTGTGACAGCTATGATAGGCTCCAGCGCTCGGATCTTATATTGTAGTACTTTAAAGGATGTATCGTTGTTTGTTAAATAAGCGTGTTCAGTTTGAAGAGTTGCTATCAGAGAGAGGATGTTGCATGTTTGAACCACTGCTCTGTTTTCCTAGTTAATGTTGTGTTGGATCAGTACCTCACTACATATGGTGGCTGTTTCCTTGTCATTCATGTTATTGGATGCTCCCATGCAGCATTTTTTCCCAATGTGTTTTTCTATTAAAAACACTTAAACTGCCATTAATGAAATATTCTGACAATCTGTGTTGTGACTGTTATAAAGTAGTGCAAAAGGTGAAACTTTAATAAGGGATCCTGAGTATTGAGTAAATATGATGAAAGATGTTGGCAGTGTCTGATGAGGGGGAAATCTTTTAATGGCTCGTGCTTGAAGTAACATTGTTGTATTTTTTAAGCACTTACTTTGTGTGACGTCAGGTTATGATGATATATCCGACTGCATCGATCTCATCATTTGTCTGGGTGGCGACGGGACTTTGCTTTACGCCTCTTCGCTCTTCCAGGTATTGTGATTTTTTTTTTCTTTTTTTTTTTTCTAAATGTCAGAAAACCTTATTGACGTTAGCCAAGACCTTTGTAGCGGTGACATAAAAGAAAAAAAAAAGCGAGTTTTACATTTTCCACTGTTTCTATTTTAATGTAGCGTTTTTAACCCTGGTGAGTAATTTGTGACTGTTGCTCCTTCATGTTACAGACTCAGAATAGCAAAATGAATCACATCAAAGACACACTGTGTTTTAGAAGTTGCCGTGTGTGTAATATTATAACAGATGTTCATTTTGCATTGTAATTGCATTATAACCATAACAAATCTTTCAGATTCCTTCTCTTCTGAATTAATGTTTGTTTAAAATATAAAAAGAAATGCTTGGACTTGAATATTTAATTACAGTTTTCCTGTCGATGAGCTTTTCAAAGTATAGGTTGGATCATTTCTATTGTTCTGAGTTGGTTTTAATTTTTACATAATGACGTGCCTTCTCTTTTCCGCAGGGAAGTGTCCCTCCAGTCATGGCATTCCACCTTGGCTCTCTGGGCTTTCTGACACCGTTCAAGTTTGAGTCATACAAGACTGAAGTAGCCAAAGTGTTTGAAGGTAAACTGCAGCTCTTTCTGGATAATAATAGTTTCATTGGAAACTTTTTACCTGATCGGCAATTTTTGGGGGACTTTCAGGCAACGCAGCAATCACTCTGCGCAGTCGTCTGAAGGTGAAGGTGGTGAAGGACATGCTTCAGAGAACAGGAGAGCAGCCGTACAGTGGAGGGCCACAACAACAGCCGGAGCACAATGGACTCCTTCCTCATGGACACACCAACACTGATGCTGGCAGGGTCACCCTGCAGCTACAGGTTTGTTAAAATGGTCAGTGAGAATATCAGCTGCTGGACTGTTTACGCCCCAAAAATAAGCTTGTTGGCTTTTGTGTTCTTGTTTAGAAGCTGAGGTGGATTGTACGTCATTCTGATGATCAGATCATCAGATTAATGGTTGGACAATTCTCAAGATAAACATAAATGTAGATTACAGGCTGGAACTTTTTCATGATTTTGAAGAATAATTTTAGGAATTTAGTAGGTGGATAGAATGAGCTTTTCTGTTCTTATGAAGCACTCAGTTCCTACAGCACAGGTCACATTTACCCATTCACAGTCAACCCTTCTGGGGTTTCTGGTGTGAAGAAAGTGTGCAGCTGTCAGGCAACAGATGAAACTCTTGTGGCTAGCTTGAAGACACATGGCTGATGCAAACTTTTATTCACGCGGTTATCAGTGCCACTAAATGATAAATTAAAATATTATAATGAGGGCAAGGGTTACAAACCTTCATTGAACGACCTAACAGTTTGATGTCAAAGAGAGTGAAAAAACAGTGTCAGGGCAGGAGAGAAGCATCTGTTAATTAGCTGATTGCTTCGTTGCGTCCCTCAGCTGTTTGTGTACTTTGGAGACAGATGCGCTGAGTTTTCAGTTTACTTTTTCACAGTCATGGCTCCTTTGAATTTATCAGGGTGTCTGTGAGTCTCAAAATGTCTTAAATATACAATTACCAGTAAAAGCCCTTAAATGTATTTCCAGTATGCTGTTTACACACTTTTATCACTCAGTGTGACTGCATCTTTAATGCTGCGTCTGATAGTTTGACTAACCTTTTCAGGCAGGTTTTACCTGTGTAAAAGGCTGATAAAATACTTTATCTAACTGAACACACACTTAAAAGAAATCTTAAAACACAAACCACCTAAGGTTTTTGTGGGAAACCCTGAAGATGATGATGATGATAGGGTTACCAGCCAATCAGCCTGCAAAAAAACAACAGTATGTTGAAGGATTTCAAAATTAGGACTTCTGAAAATGTGAGACTATGTATGAAAATGAATTCTTAAACAGTACTTTTGTTAAACCTTTTAAGTTAAAACTGAAAGTCTACATTCCAGTCACAACCTGATTATTTGATTTAAAATCCAGTTAACTCTCTAAAAGCCTTAGGTTTAACTTTTGTACCTGAGATCATTGAGATGCCAAGGAAAGCACCACAACCATGTTGCTGTTTCCTTGCGGGTCTCTAAAATGCAGTCCTTTTTAAATCTATCATATGATTAATCTCTCTGAGGTCCTTTAGATTCAGCAGCTGGGACCTCTTAGTTCCCAGTTAAGTTCCTGTGGTTCCTTAGTTCCTGTAAATATTTGGGCTCATGGGACTGCAGTTTGGCCTCCTTGTTAATTCCCGATCACACTCCTGCACGCCATTAAGATGATGGAACCTGACTGTGTGTGTATGTGTGTGTAGTCTAGGGCTCAGTGAGGGATCATCAGCTTGGTTGCCATGGCAACAGTCATAATAAAGCTGCTCGGGAGAGAAATTCGGATGTTATGAATGTTTGTTGAGCCAGTTTCCAAGGATACTGTGGCGTCAACAGTGGAGTCAGTGCCGAATGGATATTTAATGATTCCTGACGTTCTCGGTTTGACACACTGTGTAACTAGCGAACACGACACACACACATAGCCTCTCTCTCTAAGCACAGCCCTCTCCTTAGTCCTCCCACCCCCCTGGAGTTTTTAGGCTCATCGATAAAAGACAGTGACGGATTGTTCTGATCCCTGAGCTTCAGTTTGACCTCACATTACATCATGTCTGCTTGCACCCAGCAGGATGTTTGCGTTGTGCTCAGCTGACGTCAGTATATCTGTCAGACATCACAACACGGCGCTGCAGCAGGCTGTGAGACTCACTGAAGTGTGGAACATGATTTGTTTGCAGTCAGTCTGCTTGTACTTTTTTCTTTCTGTAATGTACTAGTTTATTGTTTTATGGAGTACACTGAGCAGATTTAAGGCTGTCTTCAGGGAACACATGGATATGTTATTCTGTGTTTTACTGCTCAATGGGTGTGGAGTTTATTTACAATTTACATGACAACCAGTTTGTTTATTAGACCTTCATCTCCAACCAGAGGCTTCCTTTTATTAGATTTGCTTGTTTGAGTGTTTGGTGGAAAAATCAACCAGATATTTTGCTGAAATTTTAGTGCCAACTTAAAAGGACAAACTGATTTAATTTTGTTGTAAATAGCACCACCATGTGGATATTAACAGCATGACACTCTGGCAAGTTCATACAATCTTTTCTGCTGTCTCCATACAGTCTATATACAGTTTCCTTGATCTGTAAAATCACAACCATTGCTACAGTTTTATTTTTTAACTGTGTTTTAGTGAGCCCGAGCTAAAGACATTTATTTGCTTTTTCATTTTACTGCACTAAATTCACATTTATAGATAACTGCTCATATTAACTCATTCACTGCCAGCCATTGGCAGTGAATGAGTTAAACCCATTGACTCATTCACTGCCATTGACGGCTATAGACGTCAATGGCAGTGAATGAGTTAAGTATGTGTCATTTGGTCAAAAGATGGCACTGCAGTTGCATATTTTGGGTCTTCAGTATTCGGAGAGAGGATTTATATCCTTTCTAAGAACATGGCAGAGTTTCCTAGGCCTTCTGATCTTATCTAGTGTGTGTGTGTGTGTGTGTGTGTGTGTGTGTGTGTGTGTGTGTGTGTGTGTGTGTGTGTGTGTGTGTGTGTGTGTGTGTGTGTGTGTGTGTGTGTACATGTGCAGGTGTTGAATGAGGTGGTGGTGGATCGAGGACCCTCCTCCTACCTGTCCAACGTGGACTTGTACCTTGATGGACGACTCATCACCTCAGTGCAGGGAGACGGTGGGTCTGTGCTTCTTCCAGAGCACTGATTCGGTTTCTACTAGAGCTGAAACAAAGTGTTTGTGTACAAATAAACTCAAAGGCAAATGTTATAAACTGCCTCCATCTCACTCTGTTCTCCAGGTTTGATCGTGTCCACACCTACAGGCAGCACGGCGTACGCGGCTGCAGCAGGAGCTTCTATGATCCATCCCAATGTCCCCGCCATCATGGTCACTCCCATTTGCCCCCACTCGCTCTCTTTCAGGCCCATCGTGGTTCCTGCTGGGGTGGAGCTCATGGTAAGGAGGAGGTTGGAAACATCTTTATTGTGTTTTGTATATATTAAATGTTCTCTCAGTGCTGACGGAAGGAAAAAACTAAATCATATTTAAATGTTGCCAAACAACAATTATGAATCTAACATAATCTATAGAAGTCCATATTGCTAGAAATCCAGCATCTTTTTCCCCCCACACAACAGTGCGCTTTCACACCACACTAATAGCCCAAACTCACTCACTGTATTCACCTTGAGCCAAAATAACGCGAAAAGACCCATCAACACGATCTGCCAACACAGTATAAAGGATGCAGCTGCCATGAGATCAGCTACTGGTTAGTGAAGTCCCATTTTGAAGCCTATATTTTAGTGTTTTCACCATTGCTACCTTGGCTTAAAATAAACAAAACCAAAAGATGACTAGAGGAATGGTCGCATCTGACTGTGCAGCTGTTCGCACATACGCTAATGACATGTCAGTCACAAGTCACCAGCCAATGAGTGTACTACAGATAATCCTCCTCTCTGAAACATGGTATCACCAAGATTTACAAAATAGACCTTTGGACAAGATGATGAACCCCAAGTTGTTCTCTGATCCGACCAGAGAGTGAGTGTGTGAATCTTAGATAGGAAAAAAAGTGCTTCTATGAATGGGGGAATGAGGCATGGTTTATAAAACAAGTACAGTAGAAAAAAGCTATAAAAGAACCAGTCCATGTACTATTTAGTGGCCGCCCCCCAACCCAGCTCAGACTGTGTCTTATGGGCACAACAAATGTGCGTGTCTAACCTTACTGCACAAGAAGATCTGTTCCAAACGTGTACCACCATTCTACACAACTTAATTAGTTCTGATTGGATTTCGTCTCAACAGACTATCTTCAGCTCATTCATAAAAGTGTCGGTACATTTCATCATAGCTTTTGTCCTCGTGCATTAGTTTTTATTTAGCTATTGTTTTGTTTTTGTCAGAAGAAAAGGCCATTGATGAAATGTATTGGTCAGTGACATTAACACTGGTCTGGAGGCATCTACAAACAAACACCAGGTAACCTAACATGCAAGTCTTTGGACTGTTAGAGAAAACCCACAATCCTCCGGGTACCAGGTCAGGCGGTTCGAACGAGCAAGCTTCTTGCTGTGAGGCTGGTGGTCTGTCCATCACTTTATTACAGGCTTAAATATCTTAATTAAATTTTTACCCCACCGTTGTGGAATAACTCCAGTAACCCTCTTACTTATACCAGCTCTAACAAGGGTTTGAATGAGAAATATTGGATACATTTCATAAAATTGTTCCTGTCAGCCGCTCTGAATTATAGTCACTTTGTTTTATCTGGTAACAACAGCAGTTTTTGCATTGGTGCTTTGGTTCATGGCCAGATGCTCACAAAATGAGTGACGTGCCCTTTGTTCTCATCTGTAAGTTTGTCAGTGCTGGTTAGAAAATGCTTTAAAAGTAAAATGGAGCTGCTCGCCTGGCTGATGTTGTTTTAACTCTAACACTGACAGTCTGTCCTCGCCTTCCTTGAAACAGATCACGTTGTCCCCTGATGCCAGGAACACTGCCTGGGTGTCGTTTGATGGCAGGAAGAGGCAGGAGATCCAGCACGGAGACTGGTAAGCACAAGTGTCGACGTCTGTAACAGATTCACTACAAATACTTTTTTCCTCAGTTTTAAGATGATTCTTCCGTCTGTTCTTCTACCCACAGTATTAAGATCACGACCTCCTGTTATCCGGTGCCATCGATCTGTTGTCACGACCTGGTGTATGACTGGTTTGAAAGTCTGGCTCAGTGTTTGCACTGGAACGTACGCAAGAGGCAGGCCCGACTCGCAGACACCTCTGACTCGTCAGACACAGAAAACTGACTGGTATTGTTGGGGTTCAAAGACATTCACCTGAAGCTCTCTGCAGCAGCCCGGAGAGAACGAAGGGATCAGGTTTGTTCAGAGACGAACTGAGGAATCGTCTGCAACCAAATCAGCGTCAAATCAGCGGTGCACAGTGATCATTTGCACCCCAAGTCATCAACGCATTACAGTCCAGTGAATACACACTGTAGTTTATGTGTATCTTCCAGAAAGAAAGCATGTTTCATCTTACCCGGGAATGGAAAAAAAAAAAATCTTAACAATTGCATGATGATGACCACCCGAAGCTCCTCATGAGTACTAAACAATCATCAATGATAAGTGTAAGAGTGCTAGATGTTAGCGACATAAACGTAGAGATACACTGAAAGCTGAAATGAAGCAAACATACTCTTTGTACTCAACCTTTAAATGTACATTTGTAAATACAAGAATCTAGGATTAATTTATTTAACGTCATATTTATGTAATATCTGAATATTTTCAGGACAGGAGTTTGAAGCAAGTTTAAGAAAACAGTCGACTTAAAATGAAATTTCTATCACGGAGTAAACCAAAGACGACTGTATGTGATTGTTTTCTACTTTATGAACGTCTTGTGGAGTTCACGGCCTACTTTCTGTTCTCACCGTAAAACACTTCATGTTTCAGCTGCCTTACAAACTTCTCAGCCTGAGTTATAATGCAAGTCAGATTTCTGTGTCGCCGTCGTTATCAACAGATTGTGAAATGATTAAAAGATGTAGCAGGAGCCAAACTTAAAAATAAAGAAAAAACAAATTTTTTTTTCCTTTTTTCATCTTTATGTGAACCCAAACTCTCCCTTCATCAAATCAGTTTTTTTTTTAGCTCTTATGAGAAAACTAGTAGTTCTAGTTAGCCAGTAAAAATCATTCAATAAGGACATTTTCTACAATTACGTGTCATTCACTGCTGTTTCTCTGGACTGATGTTAGCACTGCTGCTGTTTTTAGATGTAAGTCTTGCCATGTTTGCTTCACGTTTTGGTGCGCTGCACACAGTGAGCCAGGTATTTAAAATTAATTGTCAGGAAGTGGGTTAAAGCGCAGGTAAGCAAATTAATGGAAGCATGTCTCACCCCAACCGGTTGCAGCAGATGGCCCCGCCCCTCCCTGAGCCTGGTTCTGCCGGAGGTTTCTTCCTTTTAAAAGGGAGTTTTTCCTTTTCCACTGTCACCAAAGTGCTTGCTCATAGGGGGTCATATGATTGTTGGGTTTTTCTCTGTATCTATGAAGCGCCTTGAGGTGACTTTTGTTGTGATTTGGCGCTATATAAATAAAATTGAATGTTTGTGGCACTGAAATAGAAATTTGTTTATCTTAAAATTTTGACTTGTTCAGTAGGTAAGATCAAATTTGGTATACCTCAAAATTTCAACTTTGTTCTGCCTGACTTTTTTTTTTTTTTTTTAATTCAAAGGCAGAAACAAGCTTTCATACAAATCTGATGATTGGGTGAAGATTTGGTGTGGTGTGGCCAAAAACACCTTGTATTTTTTTAATGTGCTAGAGCGTGCTGGCACGTACAATCAGATTAGGTCCTTTCAGGTCTCTCTTAGAAGATTCATGGCAGGACCGAAGAAGTTTGATCCTTGGGAATGCAGTCCCTCTTTGGGTTTGGAAATTCTGGAATCTGTGAAAAAAAAGCCATTCTGTCCCTGATTTGTAGTGCTTACTCGCTCCAATGATACTTGACACAAAGGTCAGGTAGTTTGAGGGATAAGTTGAGTTGGAGTCACACATTCAAACGAGTGGCCAGAGCAGGACATTGAAGAAATAATCCCACAAAAATCCCCCACTGCCCTATAATCTGTCCAGAAGTCAAAAGATCTTGAAGAGGAGAAGAGATGGGCTAAACTAAAACATTTTAAATTAATCAGTGCCTTTGCTACATGTATTGCAAATATTTGTGGGGGAAAAAATTAATTTGTTTTTGGTGGTCACAGATCTAATATTAGAAACAAAATCACAGTGCTCATTGTGCTTTCTATATTTTTATTGCAATGATAAGATACATATATACTTCCAGACATCCAATTTTATTAAATTATACTCCAATATTGCAGGAGACAGTCTTGAGAATGATATCAATCCAAATGTGGACAACTAGGTGATCAAAAGACACTTTTTTTTTTTGTTTTGACCACAGATAAAACATGGAGGTTTTACAGTTTTTTTTCCACTTTCATTATTTCTCCCGGAAATGCGTGATGAGAAGCAGCAGCAGCATAGAGTAATACTACAATATACAACAGACCGATACTGTGCAACAGTCAAGAACAACTGGGAGAATCTTTTTTCCCCTGCTCTCTCTTTTGTGAAATATTTATGCCAATATTCAGAGAACAGCCACTGACACACTGGCAACTCAGGAAGGGGAAAAAAAAAAAAGACACTACCTCTTCTGGGGAAGAAAAAACCCCCCACATAAACAAGACGACATCGTGGTCATTAGAGCGCTAAATGGAAGTACAGCAGACAAAGCAACAAACTACAAAGGCTAGAGGAGAAACTAAAAGAGTTGTAGAGAAAGCTGTGTGGATTATTTTAAAATATTACTTCATCAGAGTGTGTGGGGAACCGGCAGGTCACTGTTAGTGTTACGCAAACCTCAAGTTAATGACTGACCACTGTTTGTGAGACACATGGCACCACACAACTAACCCACCGTGTCACAAGTTCAACAGTTTTGTGGCAAATGTATTTAAAAAAAAAAGACAGATAAAAATGCTGATATCTAATAGACTCCCACTGTTGTTACCTTTAAATAATGAGTACACTTTATGATCATATTAAAAACAAAAATAGATACTCTGGGGATTAAAGTTACACCTCCTACAGAAAAGCAGGGGCAAACTTTGATTCTTAGACTGAGTAAATGCATATATCTGATATATCAATAGAATCCATTTATAAATGATACATTTCTATTTTATATTCTGAAATAAACTTCTCGCTATGACTAAAAACAGCATCTAAGACATTTCTAGCCAGAAGATAATGTGAAGGAACAGCTTGGACCACGGTTAGTGGCACCACAGCCGCCAGCTGGATTCACAAAGCGACGCCCGCCAACTGCTGTGTGGCGGCTTGTGCGAGACGAGACGGGGACCGACATGGTTGGAGTCTAGTGCAAATGCCTTTAAACGGTTTCATTGAGACCAACAAGTCTTTGTTTAGCTGCACACTAACGACAACCGTGCTGTGCTTTTTCTCTGTGAAAGTTGTGTTGAGTTTGACAGGACAGTAACAAAACTAATTGACCCGAACACGCCTTGCGCTCAGCTCTCCCTCTTAAAGCGTGCGTCGTCGTGAGCTGTGTTTGGCACTAGAGTTTGCGTAACATTATTATCTGGTTCTGTTTGCAAATGAATGAGCCGACTCTACCTCTCCTTGCTTTAGTTGTACAGCAAATGTTGCAATTTTTGTTTTTAGTGAAGTAGGCCCTGCATCCCAGTTGCTCACACTAACTGTTAAAGATGAGTCCCACATTATTAAACATGAACTAGAAGTACTTCACACAGTGTGTACAGGATTGCACTATGATCATAAGCCATTAAAAAAAAAAAAAACCAAACTGAAAATAGCAAGTACCTCAAAGAGCTGAACGCTCTGCTGTCCAGAAGCTCCATCCAGCCACATTATAGTTGATTTGCTTATTTTTTTCTTTTGAGTAAACTACAGGTTTTGGTCCATCTGGTGAGGTTCAGGTTTCAAAGCTGACCCGCTGGTCATTTTGCTGCCTGAGAAAGCTATCAGACTTGCCGCTCCTGGCACAGCTGGCTTGCTAAATTACCACAAAATGTGAGAGAACAGTGGCTTCCTGGCTTTCTCCAGAACTACCGTGGATTATACCGACAATACAGAGCTCCTATGACAAAAAGGTGGCCAAAAAACAGAACGTGTTTTATTTACTGGTCAGTTTAACACCATCATTCTTTAAACTCATACCTACTCTAGGTCTGACCTCACATACAAAACATCCAAATGAATCCATTGATGGGATATAAATAAGAGACATTGGTTTGAACTGACACAAAGAAAAAGAAAAAAGTGGAGGAGGTCTGGTCTGATGGATTCCTCAGGCAAATGTGTCCGGTGGCAGTTTCATTTATACATAAATAACATTTGGGTGGGAGGAAACGGATCCACCGTAAGGCTTCTTTTTAAACATTGTTTCCCCATTGTTGTGGGTGTTAACTTTTCAGTGTTGCGTCTATCTCGGTACTTTAGTGGAAGATCTCAACAACAAGAGATGGAACCTCTCTGCAGCCTCAGAGAGGCCGGACCAGCAGGTCCTGGGATCACAGCAGGGAGGGAGGGAAGGACAGAGAGAAGTAGAGAGTGATGGGATTGGAAGAAGTTTATGTTTGAGCAGTCTGAGGTTTAGTCTCACTCACAAACCGTTCTTTCCTTTCTTGTGTCTCTTCGTCTTCCTCTTCTTCCTCCTCCTCCTCCGTGTGCTGCTCCAGCTCCTCCCTGGTGATCATCTCAAAGTCGTTTCCGTTGCTGTGCTGTGAGCCTTCATCCTCTCGGCGGTCGCTGTCTGTGTCTGACTGGCGTTCCTCCGTTCCTTCCCCTTCCGCTTCCTTACCCTCCTCCCGCCCTACCTCTTTACTCTCCTCTTCATCCTCCTCCTCTTCCTCGTAGCCATCCTTCTTTTCACTGTCCGACTTCTCGTCGCTGTCTGACTTCTGAGCCTTGGTGGAAGTGCCGCCGTCCTTCTCGTCTGACTTGTCTGTGCCCTTCTTCTCGCTGCCTCGAGGTCCCTTGTATTCATGGGTGTAGAGCGGCCTGAACGAGTCGATGAAACCAACGTCTGCTGTCAGGTTGGGCAGGAACCAGAAGTGATGGCGCCCGCCAGTCACCAGCCAGATAATGAGGAAGAGAATGCAGCGAGCTGAGGAGACAGGAACCAAGCAGTGAGATAAACTTAACACACACCTGGCATCAAAAAGTGGAGGAGAAAGAGAGACCATATTTCTCCCACATTAGCTTCTCATCACTGGCTCCCTGTTAAAACCACAATTTAAAGTCCTTCTCCTCATACAGTCCTGAATGATCAGGCCTGATCTTATCTTAAAGACCTCACAGTATCATATTAACCTAATGAGACACTGTTCTCAGACTGCAGGCTTAAGCTGTGTCCACACTGAAAGCTGACAG
Organism: Astatotilapia calliptera; assembly: GCF_964374335.1. Lineage (NCBI taxonomy): Eukaryota > Metazoa > Chordata > Actinopteri > Cichliformes > Cichlidae > Astatotilapia > Astatotilapia calliptera. The sequence continues at coordinate 13,570,672 of NC_137439.1, forward strand.
CTGGTTGCTTGCAGACACACCAGGCTACGGTTGCCTAGGCAACCCTATATTCTATTTACTAACAGGCTATATGACCATTTACAGTATTCTGCGCTCTCATTGGTAGTTGCCTCAATCAGTCTCCTGGAAGCTAAGAAAAGTTTATTACATACTTTAATACATACCTCACATACAATCAGGCCCCATCTTATCTTAATGACCTTTTAGTACCATATCACCCTATTAGAGCACTTCGCTCTCGCTCTGCAGGCCTACTTGTTGTTCCTAGAGTATTTAAAAGTAGAATGGGAGGGAGAGCCTTCAGTTTTCAGGCCCCTCTTCTGTGGAACCAGCTTCCAGTTTGGATTCAGGAGACAGACACTATCTCTACTTTCAAGATTAGGCTTAAAACTTTCCTTTTTGCTAAAAAAGGGCTGGACCAGGTGACCCTGAATCCTCCCTTTGTTATGCTGCAATAGACGTAGGCTGCCGGGGGATTCCCATGATGCATTGAGTTTTTCCTTTCCAGTCACCTTTCTCACTCACTATGTGTTAATAGACCTCTCTGCATTGAATCATATCTGTTATTAACCTCTGTCTCTCTTCCACAGCATGTCTTTTATCCTGTCTTCCTTCTCTCACCCCAACCGGTCGCAGCAGATGGCCCCGCCCCTCCCTGAGCCTGATTCTGCCAGAGGTTTCTTCCTGTTAAAAGGGAGTTTTTCCTTCCCACTGTTGCCAAAGTGCTTGCTCATAGGGGGTCATATGATTGTTGGGTTTTTCGCTGTATCTATGAAGCGCCTTGAGGCGACTTATGTTGTGATTTGGCGCTATATAAATAAAATTGAATTGAATTGAATTATCAGGTTCCGTCCGCTTTTGGTCCCCATGGGTTATTTTGTGAATCCCTTTCAATCCTCTGCTGCAGTTTCTAAAATTAGAATGGGAGGCAGAGCCTTTAGCTTTCAGACCCCTCCGTCGGTGGAACCAGCTCCCAGTCTAGATTTGGGAGAACCTTCTACTTTTAAGATTAAACTTCAAACCTTCCTTTTTGATAAAACTTATAGTTGCTGGATCAGCTGACCCTGAACCATCCTCTACTTATCTCAGCAGAAATCCAACTTAAAATTGTTCATGTGCTGCCTTAATTTTTCATAGAATATCTTTTACATTGCAAAAGTGGAGAAAAAGGGTGGGAACTGCGGAGATTTCCCTCTGACATATGGCACAGTTTTCACTAAATAAATACAGAACACAGTCTTCAGCTGTGGAAATGCGTCTCATCTACAACATGTATTGGCACAAATTTCATCACATCCCTGCCCGGACCAATGATTTTATTACTGTTTGCACTTACCGACAGCTAGAAGCAGGATGCTGGCCACAAAGCAGCCAGCTGCAACACTTAGATAATACACGCCAACACGCATTTCAGCTGGCCACAACGGAAACAGTGTGGCCGCTATCACCGCAATAACTGAAAGACAAAAACCAGGAAAATTCGTGTCAGATAACTCTTTCATTCTGTTTTTGATAGTCGAGGAGAAGAACTCAGCTGACTTACCGAGAATCAGACCCATCGCAAACGTCTTGAAGTGGACGGGATCATAAATCCACACGTACACCTGCAGGAGAGAGGCACGCTTTGAGTACTTCACAAGCACTTCCTGTGTAGATTTAACAATCCTGCAAACGCACTCACCTCTGTCAGGGCGCCCCAGGGCAGCTGTGGCTACAATGTAGCTTGCCATTACCGGTGTGTGAATGTGTGTGTGAATGACTGAATGTAGTGTAAAGTGCTTTGGGGTCCTTACGGACTAAGTAAAGCTCTATACAAATACAGGCCATTTACCATTTACGTACTCACCTCATTTCCATCCAGGAACAGCTGATCTTCGTGAGGCTCCAATTTAAACTTCTTCTTCACCTCTTTCTTCTTTTTGGGGGTCCCAGGACTGTCATCCTGTCCGATCAAATCAAAAGTACATTTAAAAAATAGACTTTATTTGAACCGTTATAAGTTAATTTAAACTGTGGAGTTTAAATTGTCAGGGTATGTTGTTAACATTCAGCTTAGTCATGCTTTCTCTTTGCCAACATAGACCAGACACCATGTAAATATGACTTTGAACTGGGCGTCTTTCCAGGACATCTACAGATCTGTCTCTATGCGCACTTTAAACTCTCAGAGTCAACATATCTGCCCATTTACTGTCAGGTTAGGATGATCCCATCAGCTGGGTCAAGGTAACTCGAAACAAACATGCAACTTTGGTTCCACCTGGGAACAAGCAGCTGAAGGTAAACTGTTATTATCCCAGTGAATAAGGCACATTTCATTTTGTATTCAGAGGGTCACATACACTTTTCTCTTTCTTAGTTTCAACTGCCTCGGGTTCTTTCTTCTTCTCTTTCTCCTTCTTCCCCTTTTTCTCCTCTTCTTTGCTGCTGTCACTCTTGGGCTTTTCCTTCTCCTTTTCTTTCTTGGTGTCCTTCTCTGTTTTTTTCTTCATCACCTTGAGAGCTCGGTGGAAGAACTGTTTCTTTAGAAGCCTACAAATAGAGAAAGAGGACATCAGATAATGAAAGGCTGTAAATACCGATGTGTGTGATTCACCGACAAGTAAAACGACTGGTGAGTTTACAAGAGTTGATAGCTGTGCTAGAACATAGTTAAGTTAATAAAAAGGCTTTATATAAGCATATGGATAATCTTTTTTTATCAGTTATTCAGCATTTTTTTTATCATTAAAATAATTCTGTAAAAAGTTTATTCAGGTTCCAGCTTCTCAGATTTAAGTATTTGCAGGTGTTTTTAACTTTCTAACATATTAGACAAAATAAAGAAATCATCATCAATGATGAAACAAATACAGGAAATAAACACTACTTAAACTTGTTAGTCCTTTGCACTGGTATTTGTATTCACTGAGCTCTTCTTTACTGTATGGGGTTATTTCCATCTTGTTTATATGTATAGTAAGGGTTAGCTGCAACCCCACATGTTAGTAACTCTACTGCCAGTGCTAGAAGCAAAAATATACTGTTATGTGATAAAAACCTAGCTTGTGTGGTAGGATGTGTTCCACGGGGCAGCTACCTATTGCAGTAATCCACCGCTGACTCCCTGGTGGTGAACAGAGCCTCCTCTCCCTTCTTGGCTTTGGCCCACTTGGAGTCCAGCAGACAGTCCACAGCCTTGGAGGCTAAATGAGGAGATGCAACAGACACACAGCACTGAAGGTGTACTGAAATGACAAAACACTCTGTGGACTGTTCAACGTATTAATAAACACAATACGAGACAGAGCAGTAGGCACATCAACAACAACAACATGCATCAGTGATGTGGACGGCCTTTAACATGAAATAGTACATAGATTTTTATTTTTCACACTCTTAAGCCTTAAACAGTCTTAACTTCTGCTTCCAAGCTATTGATCAACACAATATGAGGCACAGCAGGAGGCACTCGAGAAGAAGTCCAACGTAATCATCACTAAAAACTTCTAATTGCTGACTTTTTTTGGTCACTTTGGAACAGTAACTTGAAAGAAGCTGCAGATTCAGATGATAAATCCCTTTTCTGTTTTTATGTTAAAAATAAGTGATGTAATTATATTGGCTCCTGTTCATCATTTTATCTATCTATATCTATTAGGGGTGCAACGATACACAAAATTCACGATTCGGTTTGATACTTTGGTGTCACGGTTTGATATTTTTTCGATACAAAAAAAATGTTCATGTCTTTTTAATTTGTCATTTATTAAAATTATAAATATATATTTTAACTCAAAAGTACAGTTTTTGAATTTAATGTTGCTGAAACAACAAAGTAATAAAAAAAATTAATTTATCTGATCGAGAAATCACTCATCTTTGGAAAAGAGAGTTTATTACAGAGAAATGGCTCTTTCCAAAATAAAAGCTATACTATCCGCTTCTTCTGGGCTATATTCTCAGCAGCATATTAAACATATCAGGTCCCCATAAGGAGAATCATGTGCTAACGGCTGTCTAAATGACTCGGGTAAAGTTTGTAGCATGCGTACTGTTGTTTTTGTCTGCTTCCACTTGTCTTTGCACTAGGATGATGTCGGAGTAAATGTGCAGTCATATTCCTTGTGTTCCCACTAGTGCTGTCAGCGTTAATCTCGTTAAAACAACATTAATGCCACAACACGGCAAATCTCCGTTAACACTTAGAGCCCCCGAGAGCAGCTACCGCGGATCGCCCCGTGCGTGGGGCTGGACGGCCAACACGTTAACGAGCTAACTGCGCTAACACACTAGTTCCCACCCATGTAATTGAGCATTGCGTGGCACATCCGACATACTGTTTTACTTTTGTCCATGACGCGCTTACCTTCAGGGTCATACGTCACATGAAAACCAAAATAGTTCCAAACGCCAGATCTGAATGAGGGTGGGGGAGGTTCAATTTGCCATGTTGCAAGGAGAGCTTAACTTCTGTCTCGCTAGCTTGCCCTGCGCTCAGTGAATCTGCGTTCGACTACTCCGCCTAGGCTGCACTGTCGAGCGCAGATCCACTGAGCGCTCAACACAGACAGCATCATCAGAAGGAAAGTTGATCAAATAAATTAAAAAGTTTGTATTGTTCGATACATATGCGTACCGAACCGAAAGCACTGTATCAAATGGTTCAATATCAATACGAATATCGTTGCACCCCTACTATCTATCTATCTATCTATCTATCTATCTATCTATCTATCTATCAATCAATCAATCAATCAAACAGCTTGAAAAAAAAAAACCATGAAGATGTTAAAAAGGGGATACAGAACCTGGCAAATGTTCAGTCTTACTATAGTTTTACCTGTTCACCTGATATCCATGCAGTCATGACTCCTAATGAGAACAGATGTGAGGTCATACATCTATACATTAATTTGCCCAAAACATCTTTGTTTTTGTCCTTCCTCTAACAACAGAAGTGAAAGCTGAGCTAATCTGGTTTGAGTCATGCCCACTTTCCCCCTTGTTTTGCAAAACGATTGTTGGGGTTTTCACTTTACCTTAAAATATGAAGCACTGTGAGGCGACTGTTGTTGTGATTTGGTGCTTTATAAATAAAATTGGACTGAAGTGAACAGAAATGCATAGAGAAATGTAAAAACACACAGAAATAAATAGGTAGAGTAATAAATAGAGGCAAACACAAAAAACAAGTGCAATATTAAACTGCACTGAATGTTGTGCACTGTTGCACCGAGAATTGCAACTCGTATATCATGCGACTCTGCAGATTTTGGCCTAGTAGAAAATTAGATGACATTTAGTAATGACAGTGGCTGCTGTTTATCTTGGAATCAACATGAGCTATAGGCCACACTGTTATTTCAAACATGTTCATTTGGGCCCTGGAGCTACTGTAGCCCACAGCAAAGGTAAGAACTGGTAAGGTCATGAGATAGGAAGAAAAGCTGACCTCAGCAGTCACAACCTGCACAACCTACAACTACTGAGTCAACAGTACTTCCCAAAACTGACAAAAAGGTTCACCTGTGCTACAAAAACAAATCAAACATAAACACTGTGTGGGACAGTCAGGTCTGTGAGTGAAACTGCAGCAGAAACATGTGGAAAATCTCACAGCTCTTTACCAACGTGACACACAAATACTGCAACATCCAACATGGCGCTGGTTTGTATTAATTGTGACGGAGACTCTGCTCCATCTGTGTGTTCTGCAGACAGAGGCCACAGACTTCAGGCCAGAACTAACCAATGAAGTAGTCGACTCGGTGGCCCATCATGTTTGTCGACTTGGTGGGGCAGTTAAACCGAAGGTACTTGGCCACCGCCTTCTCCTCCTTGGTGGGCTCGCTCACCTCCTGCAAGAGCAGAGGAAAAAAAACGTGTCACATGCAGTCTTCCCATCTGGTGAAATGAGGAATTGGCACAGAAATGCAGACAAGCGACCAAGAGGAAAACATCCTTATCCTAATTTATTGTAATTATGAATTTCACATATTTTGTGAAATTCAGCTGAGAATAGATACACTGGCATCAAATGAATCTGTTCAGTCTCCCAACTCACCGACTACGAGCCAGTAAAAGCAATGCACTCGTATATCACAAATCCTGTGATCTAGATTTCTAGCTAACAAGAAAATGTGACAATTTTATTAAAAGCAACATCCATAAATTTAATTTCCCATCTGTATTTCCCATCAAGTATGGTCAGCTCAGTTTTAGAGGTGGTGGAGGTCAGTGTCCCTCACTGTTATAGAAGTCATCATTTGAAGTTGGCTGTAGGATTCTACTTGAATAGAAATGTTCATTTTTCATACAGTAAGGTTAACTGGGCTACTGCCACCAATCTATAGACTCATCAGATGTGACAAAGTCGTATTTATCAGGACTTAAACCAACTCTGTCTGCCAGAATGACAAACCATTGATGAGAAGGTCAAACACAACCTCTGGTGCTAACATCTGTGGCTATGCTCTCTGTCCCAAGCTCATACACCAGCAGTGTGTCTGGGATCAAGCTGCACTAAAAGCTAGATTCCTTGTAATCATACATGACAGGTAACTAAAAGCAAGGCAGAAGCTCTCTCATCTTCTAGAGCTTCTGTCTGTTTTTAGTGCGATTTTCATAAACTGCAGAAATCTGTCAGAGCATCCAGACCCTCCTCCAACTCATCACAACATCTGCACTGTCTGCTCAGCACTGAAAAACACGCCAGTGGTACTCAGCTCTGCTTCACCCAGTCGAGTCTGCTCCGGTTCACAACATGAAGAGGAAAAGAAGCCATCAAACAAGCCTTTGTTTGGAGAAGCAGGTATCCATCACACACAGCTCAGTTACCTGAGACTGCTACACAGGAAGCCCCTGCGTCACCGTCTATATGATCTACCTGGCTTGATCACTGGAGTATCAGCCGTTCTCTGTTAACCATGTGAACTGAACCGCTCTCAGTATGTAAACACTAACTGCTAGTGTGCCACACCAAGAATAAAACACAGGCTCTTTGTGCTGTAAAGCTGTGAAACCATAAAGTCAAGAACAAAGCAGACCATCTGCTACCTGTTTTTTTTTTTTTTTTTTTAAAACACAGGTGAGTCACACACCTCAGCTTTTTGTGGCTGCTGGTTTTGCATTAAGGGCCACATTTGTCCAGACTTCTCTTTGACTAGAGATTTGTCTTCATTGCACTGTCATCTGATTTCGAGGAAAGCCAGCCAAATGTGTCCTTTACAGGCTCCACTATGTTCTTGGTCATCCACCCTGCCTGTTCCTTTGTGCTTCTGCAGAAAATCTGGAAGGGACTGCTGATACACTCTGAGAGACCTTAAAATTGCAGCATGGCTTACAGGAGCACGTATGCACTGGGGAGTTTAAATTATTTTTAGGACAAAAGCTACGACTCTTAAGTTTCCTAAAGTTCTTTATTAGCCCGCTGCTCCGGTTTGCTGTTTTTAAAAAGAATAATAAAAATAGTAAAAAGCTTTTAGCTGTTCAGCTTCTAACCCACACCTTTGTGTCCACTAAGATGAGTCTGTGCTCTCCCCGTCTCCCTCCTCTCTCCTGTGCTGTTCTGTCTGAGCTATCCCATAATTTGTGGTTAACACTGTAATGGGTGAATAGGACTACTTAAATTGAGTGCAAAATTATACTGAACATGTGAACGGAGCTCAGTTGTTTCCCGACAACAATCACCTGTTGCTCTGCTGTTTTAACAGACTCACTTGGATACTAACAAACGTCTAGAAATCTAAAATAAGATATTTACTTTTGATTTTTGCAGAAGAACTAAAATGCTATTTTTTTTACCTAAACATTTTGCACAGTAGTTAAAAGCACTTTACATTTTAAGCCGTATATTTATACATTTAACAACATTAAAACACAATGGGGATGCCATTTGAATAATTAAAAAAAGAAAAGCGATAACTACGGCATCATCTGGTTGTTGACCCACATGTGTGTGAATAATGTTTCACCAGGTAATGTATGTCATAAGTTACTCTGTAACTGGAAACTCATTTTAACCCAACACTGTAACCTTCTACGTAGCCTGATGTGCACCTCCCGAGAATTGCAACTACACGTGTGGCCGATGCATACCGCAACAACTCGAATGATGTGGAAGGTTGCGGTGTAGACATTTAAAGGGGTTTCTGGTTACTACGCAAGTTAGAAGTCTAAATCAAGTATAAGGGAGGAAACAGCACTCCAGTATACGGACATAATAGTCTTGGCTTCAGGACATTCTGACTGTTGAAAGCTGTAAAATAAAAAGCAGGCTGGCAGGCTCGTAAATGAGATAACAGGATGTGCTGTAATAGAGCTGTTGGCTGAAACACATGGAGTGTTATCAGGTAGGATGGACCTGTTCAAGACTAAACTGATTCCCGTGGTCACTGATGAAAATAATCTAAGTATTAGACACATCTCACTATAATCCAATGCAGTCCACTTTCTAATCCAGGCCAGGGGGACTCCAGTTTAAGCACAGGTAGCCACACCGCTTTCTCTGCAGACACCTCTTCCAGGGCAAGGCAGCCAAGAGACTCAAGCTCTACAGTGTCCTGGATCTTCCCCTGGGGTCTCGAATCTGGCTGGACATACCCTAAAAAGCTCACTCAGGAGGTGGCCGGAGGCATCCTGCTCGAACCACCTCAGGGGGCATCCTATTGATATGGAGAAGTAGTGTGACAACCTCTAGAAAAGACAAAGTCTTTGGAGGACACTCTTTTGTTGTTTGTATCTACAATGTCTTCTTTCAGTCATTACCCAGAACTCAAGCCATGGGTGGGGGTGTGAATGGAGAATGAACCAGCAAATCTACATCGTTGATTTCTCACGCAGCTCTTTCAGACCAATGCATCCACATTACTGCAGACGCTGCACCAATCCATCAGTCAGTCGCCTGCTCCTTACTTCTCTCCCTGGCAAATGAGTCCCAGAGGGATCTGACCCTCAAATATTTATATTACTGAGGGAAAACAGCTCACCTTAGTTCACTGCACTACTTTTTGCTGTGTCCAAGTTCTACACCGACAGTCAGTGGAGCAGCAGCTTCTCTAACAGACTGATTCAGCTCCACTGCCATAAGGACTGATAGAGGAAGTCTTTCAGAACTTATGTAAGAGCTCTTTACATTGCAACATATTCCAACAGATTATCATATGCACTCTCATTTTAACATGCTCTCTTCCACTTTTAACATATTTAACCATATATGCTAAGCCGCTTTAAATTCAGCAGCAGTGGAAATACTTGCAGGAGGCGATGTGGTTTACGCTGCAGGACAAAAATGCTACAGCCAGCCAAAGAAACAAACTGTTTTCCTCATTTATAGTTGTGAGCCTGCTCGCCAGTTCCTTTGTGAAGTAAACTGCAGGACAACAGAATTAAACTTTTCTTCTTCTTTTTTTACCTTAAAGAAATGGACCTTTTCTTTGTATGAACTTTATTTCAACTTGGACAAAGCTAGTTAACATTTTTCTTTTTTTAAAATTATTAATATGACCATACAATTGTACCAAATCAAAAACAACCCTAAATAGCGATTATGCACACCTGGATCTCATGTACCTCTATCCAGTTTAGATAAGAGCCCCATTGTGTTCTTTTCAGGTGATTTTGTCCCCACCCCCGTCTGCCCATTCTCCTGTTTCCTACTGAGTAACTGTTACTGATCCCGCTAACCTACCAAGAGCTTATTATCATCTTCTGTTTGTCAATGCAAATCTTCTCCCGACCCGCCGCCTGTCCACACTGCGCAGGACCTTTCTTCCGTTTCAAAGGATTGTTTTACCTCCCCACTGCCTCAAAGTGTGGCTCAAATGGGGTTGCTGTGTTAACTTTATTATATATATATCGCAGTGAAATGACTCGTTTTAATGTTTAGGAGTTTTATAAATAAATCTGAACTGAGAAGTTTTGGTTTAGGACACGCAAAATAGACCAACAATGACCTCAGGCGTATTTCAAGTGATGCAAACGTGACCTGTAACGTCTCTAAACTGTTGCTCCTGGAGCCGATCTAATTTGCAGTCTGCTGCACAGTCAGTTATGTGGAGATGCGCTGCATAGACTCATTAATTAAGTTCCCACACGTTATGTAAACACGCTTGGTTAAAGCTGACGCAGCTTAGCCAGCCAACGTTTGCAGCCAGCCAGTTCAATCCAAGATAAAATGAAAACCGACCCCAGGAACCACTAAGCAGACACTACAACGACCTAATCGTGAAGTCTAGACAAAGACATGATGGCTACTGGGGGCGCACACAAGAACCAGCTTGGAAAGGTCGCGTTAAAATACAAATCCTATCGTTTGTTTTCGCTAGCCTGCTAACGCTAGCTACCGTTTCCATCCTCTGGCTTCATCTGGCGCCTGCTCGCAGCATCCCGCGCTGACGCTGCCGTCAACAAAGATCCAGCAGTGGGTCATAAACCGGCGCCCACTTTCACCCATGCCCCCCGACCCACAGGAACCGGTTTTTTTTTTATGAATTAAATTGATGTTACCTGGATCCGCTTCTTGTGCCTCCTGCGCTCCGCCATGATCCTCCAACTCAGCTCATCCGTGCTCGAGGCTGCGCACGCGCATGGAGAACGTAGTATCGCGAGACTAGCCTAACGTTCGTTTCCCATTGATAAAATTCAAGATCTAATTTAATACATTTAATATTTGAATAATATATATTTGTAATACAGTATTAGATATAATACCGATAAGGATAATTCTATTACATAGAACTATTGTGTTTTTATTAAGAATTTGGATACAAACAATACATGGTATGACCTGCTATGATGTATGGTTTGGAGATGATGGCGCTGACAGAAAGAGACGAGTTTATTAGAATTTAGCATATCAGAGGGAAAGTCAGGTTGAACGGTTTGGACATTTGCAGAGGAGACAGTGGATAAACTGGATGGCGAATGTTGGAATTGCCAGGAAGCAAGAGAAGAGGAAGATGACAGAGTAAATTCATGGATGTAGTGAAGGAGGACATGCAGAGCAATGGTGTGACAGAGGAGTTTGCTAGGGCCAGGGTGAGATGGAGGTAGATGGGCTGGTGTGAGGGTCTCTAAAGAGAGCTGCCAAAAAAGGAGAAGATAACAGAATAATGTGAATGTAGTCCTGGCAAACTGGGAAAGGTATAGTGCCCCAGAGTGGAACACAAACACTGTTGCCAGCTAAAGCTTTTTCTCTAAAGCCTTCCCATTTCCATTCACAAAAAAACAACACATGACTTTTTTCAGCTTGAAAATGATTGAGCAGATAATTGCCTTGACTGTTGCAGCAACTATTTGCATCCACCAGACAATAGATGATGGAGTTATATGATTGTATAGTCATCCAGGTCATGACTCATGAAACACTAAAGAGGTTGAATTAAAGGCAACTGTCCTTCCTGTTTGATCCTAAAAACATTTAACCTCTCATTCCAGAAGCTTCGTCAGTTCTAAAAGCTGCCTCGACACGCGAGGACATGTTTGCGTGTGCTCCCCTGACTCAGTAGCTCTGGGGTGTTACAGGAGCCAGTTCTTGTTTTTAAACAAGTCATTAAAACTGAAAAAAAGAGATCAAAGAAAAAGCCCCAAAGTAACATATTAAATTAATACTCATGACGAATGTATGCAAACTTCACACAATATTCTCATTGAGCCCAACCTATTGATTCCATGTGATGACAAGAAGATGCAGATTCCTGTGTAGAAAAACCCCCACTTTATTTACAGTATAAGAAATGCAAAAAAATGTATCAAGCATCAAAATCCAGAATATTTAAATATGTCATTATTTTGTTTATAAAATATTTCCAAAATATGATTACTATGCTCTGCACGTCAGCCTACAGGAGCGTTTAGCAGCTTGCAAGAATAATTCAAGAAGCTATAATCAGACTAGCGAAGAAAAGTGATGTAGGACCTTATCAGCGTCTGATACTGTATCTTAAAATCCACATCACTTTCACTCCACTGCAGCTGCTGCTGTTAAATGTATAAAACGTTCAACAGGAACCTGAAATGTGGCTCTTCAGTCCAGTTCAGCACAGTGTAAACAAATCCACCACAGCGGCAGCAGCAGCTCACCAAAGCGTGCTGTTGTACCCTGCTTTGGTTTACATTATTCCACTGGTCAGGCAGTCTCACTGCTGGCAGATGGAGGCGAGTTGTTTTCTGCGTCGTGGAGGTGGTCAGCGGATTTTATGACATCGGGATCTCTTGGACTTGCCACCATCTCCTCACTGTTGCAGTTAATGGGAGAGCCGATCTCTGATGAGCGCTCCCCGGGCTTCTCAGGGGTGGCCTGCAGTGGGGCGGTGGAGAGTGGCAGATTCATCATGTACAACATGCTACCAAGACGTCTGGACACCTGTAGAAGAAGAAGAGCAAGAGGGAAGGAGCACGTAGATGTTAATTGAAATAATTTGTGCTATAACTGAGACATTGGCGTATAAGAATGAATGAAATACAATTAGTGAATAAACTTTTTCACAGTAGACATTTTAGCTCTCATAGTAAAGAAAAAACTGGGGTTTTTAATAGGGGCTGTACTCCACTAAGGACATGTTTGGTTAAACAAACTTTACTTTATCCCTTTAATAAAGTGAGGTAACTTCAGTTCAAATCTGTGGAAGCTTGTTTCTGCAACAACAACAACAACTACAACGAAATGTTAGCCAAAACTCAAAATTTCAGGTTATTATCTTAAAAATTTGACTTACTGACTCAAACTTCTGAGACAATTTGAAATTTCTAGTTATTGAGTCAGAATTTTAGGATAATAGCCCAAAGCAAAAATGGTCTTTTGTCACTTGTGGAAATAAGCTTCCACACAAAGCCCATAAAACACTCATCAAGGATATTTATAAAACCTCCTCACATGGAGTTGTATAAATAAGCGGTCATGTAAATAAACCTTTCTTCAAGATTTATCCTCGTACATCAGATAATCCCTTCAAATCCTGTCTTTGGTGGCTCGGGATTGCATTTCCAGTCAGAATCTGTGTTTTTGTACCTGTGAGCGGATCTTAAGAGCTGGCCCCAGCTTCAGTCCCAGTGTATCCAATAAATGCTCCTCTGATAGGAGGGGCAGCGTCTCTCCGTCAATCATATGGTCCTTGAAAGTCTATTAAAAATAACCCAACATTAGAAAGTCACAACAGAATGAATTTAGAGGCGGCAACTACAAAAATGTGAGGCTACTAACCTGGGCATACTCTGAACACGTGGGAATACTGTTAATAAAGTTGTACACATCATTCACTGTCCACTTCCTGATGTCTTCGGGTACCTCCTCACCATTTAGAAAGAGATTTGGTGGGCCTTTAAAGACAAAAAATGCAAGTATATTAAATAACTGGCAGCAGAACATTTCACAGTTTTAAGCACAAGTGTTATTATTTAATATTTCTTAACTCACCAGGAGGAAGGAAACCATTTCCAGGGACCGGGAACATGTAAGGGATCCCTGTTAGAGTTCCTCCAGTGGAAGGATACATGAATTTCTCCTGGAACGTCGAACATTGGCTAGATATGTCTTTATCATTTGTTCCACTGTTGGCTGCATCTGAACTCCCATCTTGGCTGTTCACGCAGGCTTTCCGGAGGCCTGGCTCCCCATCTTTGTAGTTTTTCCTGCTTCCGGTGGCCAGTTCAGGGTCTACTTTGGCCTGATGATGTGTCTTACTGGTGGCACACTCCTCTCCCATGTCCCCCTTTGGCTCAAGCTCCTTCTCCTCCCCCGATGCGGCCCCTGGGCTCTGCTCTACACTTTTATCTTCAGTCTGACCCTTCACGTTGGACACATGGCTCTCCATACTCTTGTGAACAGTTGGCCTCCGACCTGCTCTGCGCCCCCGCTCTCTGTGCAGCGTGCTTATTGCTGGATATGGGTTGGCTGACATAAGAATATTGTTGGAGTGCAGTTCATCCAGGGTGGGCCGGTGGACGAAGACATCGTGGCCGTCTGGCATGCGCTGACGACCTCTAAACATCATGGGGTTGGAAGGGTATGACATGGGATTTTCAATTCCCATCAAGCCTTTCTGGTGCGCGTTCTCCAGCTCCTTCTGATGCAGGATGGCATTCATTTCCATTCTGAAAAGAAGTGCATATAAATATTTTAGACATATTTGTGCAGCAGTGGTGATGGAGCCATGATATAAAACCCTTGCTGCAGCATGGGTGGGGGGATCAAGTCTCAGTCGCATTCAGTAAAAACAGTGACGCAAAGCGTGCGGTGGAATAATTTCTGTGAGATGATGATGGTGATGATGATTTTCGGCACGTAATACCTGGCTATATTTTGCTTGTGAATGAGCTCTTGTCGCCGGGCAACAGTTTCCATGGGCTCTGAGGGTAAGAAGCCATATCCAGCTGAGAAACAGGAAGAAACAGACAGGCTGTCAATGCCTATCACCGCGCATTAAAACGAGACAGGCTGTTTGGGAATTATCTCAGGCGATATTTCTGTGGTGCTCACCTGGTGCAGGGAAACCTCTTCCTGGCAGGACGTTGGCATGAGGAGGCAGAGGTGGACCGAGGTGAGGGCCCATGTGCATCTGCCTGGCTTCAGACGGGACCATCTCGGTAGGTGGAACTAACTCCCTGATAAGAGGAATAAACAAAGAAGAAAAATTATGAACTGGAAAACACTTTAAAAAGCATATATTTGTAGAATCAAAATGTGGAGGACCAAAGTGGCCAAAAACAAAGTGTGTATTACTCTATTTATGTTTCATTTTTAAAATTAATTTATTTGTATTTATGAATTACTGTTTTCATATTTATTTCCCCTTAATTATTTATTATTTTATTTTCTCTGACATTTCTTTATGCATTTCTGTTTCACATACATTTAGTTTTAACTGAGAGATTTTCAAAATGCCTCTTGAAGGAGGGGAAGAAATTAGGCACATAAATTAATGTATACATAATCATTTTGCCAATTTTGGAACTCCATATAAAAACAGCTGGTTTGCGAGGACTATTTTAGCCTTATAAACATTTTAATTGTCCAAAAGAACAGAAAAGAGCAGCAGATTTTTTACACGGACACCTCTTGCAGCATTTTCTTCTACTCGTTTTCTTGTGGTTGCCCTTTTTCAGACAACTATTGTTGTAAGTTTAAGACAGAATTCAGCTACTGACCTCTCCATGAACCGAGGTTCGAACTGTGCGGGGACCCCCTGTAACCTCTGCTGCCCCTGGGCAAGGATCTGCGGTGCCATAGCCATCTGGTTCCTCATTATCAGCTCCTGCCTCTGCCTCAGCTCTGCAAGAAGTGAAAAAGCACCACAGGTCACCGGGAGGCCGTTTTAGCTGCTTCACCTGGTGCATGCACTGACTGTTAAAGCTGGAGCCTGCAGGTGCTACTGAGCAATCCACCAACGTGCAAACACGGCGTGAGGGAAGGTGAGGGAAAACAGGCTTGATCACCAAATACAAATACAGAACCCAAATTGCCAAATACAGAATCAACTCTGTCTATAAATAAAACCTGAAAAGTTAAATAATATTTTCTTGGTTTTTGTTGTTACGCTGTTCATCCTCCTCACCTCCAGCTGACATCCCATTGACGAGTCGGTACCAGTGCTTCTCATCCAAAGACCCCTGCTCCCCTAGCGCTGTCATCTTCCTCAGCTGCTCCCGTGGGGTCATGACACACTCACGACCTTTGACCTCCACCTGAATGCTGTTAAGAAAGAGAGCCAATTGAAGGATTTCTATAAACTAGACAGTTTACTTGACACATTGATCCTATAACGCTTCGCGTGGCAGGTAAAATAAAATCACACAAGATTATTTCTCACAGTAGCTGAAACTGAGCCAACTACAAACCCCTCAGTGCTGGGTGCGTTTTTGTAATTCCCTCACATCACCATTAGAGAGCAGCAGTTCTCTATCTCACGTTGATTACTGAACATTGCAGGTAAATTCTGCCTAGTGTCTGTTATTACATACTTTATGGCTGCAAAGATGCAGCAGTGATTTCAGCAGCATGTAAATATTTGTAAACGGCTTGTAAGCGACCTTTTTAACTACAGCTAAGTATAACTCTTACCTCACCTTTTCCACAGACCTGGCCTTAAGTATTAATCTTAAACCTACCTTAACGCTAATACCTCGCCGTAATGCAAATCAATCCCGAACCGTTAAATCCAAATCCTAACCCCGTACGAAGGCCAGAACAAACAGCTGGACGATTTCTTCTCATCTTTTCTGTCCTTGCAAATGCTGCTGGTCCTCCTGTACAGGGATAGAGGCGCACTCACATGTGCGCTCACCCCAGATACCCGCATTGTTCTCGGCTGAACCAGCAGCTTGTGCAGATAAGTGCAATCGACTTAGAGACCTCCAATTAGCCTTCCACACTGCAGAAATCCCATTACAAAATATGATACTGTAAACGACAGTAATCCAGCGCTGCTAATCCAGGGCCGGTGTGCATCTGGAGACATGAATAATGGATGCTCACCCCACAGAACCACCTCTTCATATGAGGTTTGCTGATTGAACTGATGAGCCTGCCAGTGCAGGGACATGTGTAAGCTGTGCACATGCACTTGGACATATTATTTCTGCCGTACCACCCTCCCCCTAGTCAAATGCTGCCATTAGATTTGCACCCAGGACTTGTGCATTACCCACAGTCTCTCAAGTTCCCTGTGAAGCCCATCTAATCTGACGACTTTAATCCCTCTGTTAGTTCTGCAACAGTCTGCCACCTACATCTGCTGACCTGCCCACTGTCCTCCCTACTGCCCCATCCAACCCCCGTCCCCACCTTCACAGGCCCCTGCTACCCTCAGGATCCTATTAGCTAAGTCCTGGCTATACAGCACTTTAAAGGGATGTGTTGGAGGTAATCCGCACGTTTAGAGTTTTACCCTCAGCAAACCTTGCCTGTAAGCATCCTGGACAATACACCCTAAGTGCTAAGCCTATTAGTCTCCATTAGCTCCCAGGATGTCCCCAAAACACCTTGGGGATAAATCTGGGGATGCAATCGGTTTATGTGGAGCTATGTGGCGGGAACACATGCCCCCTTCACCTCCCTCTCTGCCAATGTCACTGCAGCCATCAGCAAATAAGAAGAAATGTATTTACACGGCATTAATGTCCGTGTAAATCCCGAGTGGGCACTGAGCTCCGAGCCTCGCCTGAAGTGTCATCGCCTTTACACACAGCCAATATTTACACTTTCATCAGAAAGGAAGTAAACTGCAGAATTTATTTAAAGACTAATTGTTTTTCAGAGTGTGGATAAACACCTAACATAGTTTAAATCAGTCAACATGTCAACGAAGGAACAGAAGTCTGATTCCAATGAGCCTGTACCTAAATACAGGTTCACTCTCAGCAGCAACACCTGTGTTTACCTGAGATCCAGTTTTTAAACAGCTGCACAGATAAATACGGTGAGACGAAGATCTAAAATTCCTTAAAACTAATAATAGTTTTTTTTATTGCAAATTTAAATATCTCCTGGTAAATGGGGAAATATTCATTATTATCTTAAACATCAGCATCATTATCACAGTAAGCACTTTTCCTCATTTAAGTCAATTTATTACTTCAACTCACATTTCTGCACACACAGCATGTGACACCCTGTCTCCTTCAGTTTAACAGATTAATTCACATCAAGCATCATAAACAGAAAATGTACTTTAGGTACCTAAATGTACCTGAAGTGTGTGAGGTTTGCTGTTGATATAACATTTTAAATGTGGGTTCAGCCTGTGCACCAACTATGCACAACTTCCTGTTGTGCATTTGCACTTTCTTTCTTTTCTTTCTTTCCTTTTGAGCTGACGTATAAATAAGTCTGCAGGATTCTAAGCAGAACAGCACAAAGTGTTTTTAAACAGTGAGTCTGATATTTACTGAAATTAATGCTTTGCTCTTTAAATGTGATGCATCAGAGGCAGAAACTGGAGTGTCTGTGAACTTGAGCCATTTAGAGGAATCCTTTATAAGGCCTGTTGGAAACAGCTAACACTCTGATCACGTTAAGTCTCTTAAGTGAATTCGTAGCCTGAGACTGAGTTTACTGCAGTAACAAATCTTCAAAACTGGCTTCTTTTGAAGTGAGACATGCAAATTTGAAGTGGTCGCAGTGTTTTTCTAAGTGAAACTTTAGTCAAAGGTGAGCTACGGAAACTCTTGTCATATTTCCTTGACAAGCAGAGGCCACACCGCAGCTGCCAAATCCGGGGATTGGACTCCTTGGATTTACTGTTGCCTGGTTAATCTCATTACAAGCATGAATTAAAGGGAAAAATTGCTGACAACTTAGATGGAGCCCTGAGGAGGTCATATCAGACAAGACAGAAGTATTGTCTAGCCTTTCCTAATCCCCTCACAAAACACACATGAGCTAAAGCCATGCAAATACTGTCAGTTGCATGAAGCAGATTAGATTTCGTGACAATAAGTGCCGAGTTGCAGATATCACTAGTTTAAGAAATGCTTGTGGTCATAAACTCACATGACAAAGTGTTGATTGAAAGGATGAGTATTAATTTATATGTGCAAACGCAAAAAATATGCAAGAAGCCAATCCGGAAATACTCAGTGAGCGCTATATGCAAAATCTGGGCTAGTTATCATGTTAATTATTTGGATTTCAAGGTTGTCCTTTAATCGTATTGGCCTCTAGATTATCCACATACGGGGAAAAAAGATGCATGGCAATATTTAGCATATTTAATATTTAGTTTTGTATTTTTTGTGGGTTTTGTGGGTAACAGTAGCTTTACTCATATATGACACTTTTACAAAATGCATTGGCAGAAAAGCAAAAGCAGAACGGCAAATTCCAATAGAAAGCTGGACATTAAAAACAGGATAAAACTAAACATAAGACAGGACGTCCTATAACATCACTGAGTTTGTGACAATTAAAGACATAAAACTGTTAGATGGGAACGTACAGAGAAAATCAATGAGTGTAAAATACTGAAAGAGGATGTTTTCATCCACCTACCTTTAGGTTCACACTGCTGAGCAGAGATTGAAGATGCCGGTGTCTCAATTCCAGAAAAATGAAAAAGCCAATAAACTAAAATCAAGTTAAAAATGTTTCCCAAAAAGTTTTTGGCGAGCTCACAGATCTTCGTCTTTCCCTCTTTCACGTCCAACTAAATGGCCTCCTTAGACTTCTGGCCAAGTGGTTTGAGTTCAGTCTGCTGCCAGCTAACTGCCTTAACTAAAAAAGACCTGTTAAATACTGATTCATTTCATCTCCATTAGCTGGCCTTATCTCCTGTTTTAAGCCCTCCCTGCCCTGACATCACTATGATCTCCCATCCAACTGCTTGCTGCACCTTGCAACTGATGTGTAATTACTGAAGCAGCACTGGCCCTAAGCATGGAGTGCTAAACCTCTTTCAACGTTCACCTCACTAATCCCTTGTTAGCACTTTAGGCCATAGTTAAGACACCTAAATGCTTAGCTTCCTTTTCCAGTAGTTAAGTGACCAACCCGTCCTTAGCTGCTCTGTGGCCACCTGCAGGGAAACTGCATGGCGCAGGTTGCAGACCTCCTACTGCTCTAGTTTTTGTTGTTTGTTCACATGTCTAGTTTGAATGTCAGAAGTATTGCTCTCCACAGGGTGCCAAAGGGCTGACCCAAACATGCTTGGTGGTAATTTGGCAGAAATCCGACTAAATGTTGGCCAGATCATCCTCTCAGACCTCTTAATCTGACAGTTTGTGCTCACCAGCCGCTTACAGCATAGAGCTGCACTTCTAGGAATGATGTTTTCCTTAATGCCTGGGGTTTGTGGGGGGTGGAGGGACACAGGTGGTGGGTTGGTAGGACATTTTAAATGGAGTGGGACAGTCTGGTGCTTCTGTATCTCTTTGCAAGGAAGCAATGAGCCTCCAGAGAGCTGAGCACTCTGACTGCTCATCATATACATGCCAAATACATCAGTTAAAGGCAAAAAGGGAAAAGTAGAGACTTTTAACTATTTATTTTTATATACAGTGGACCAAAAATGTTAGAATCCACCACCAATGAGATGTTACTAATGTGTTAGGTTTTTATTTTTTAATGTAAACTCACATTTAACAGTGCTAAATCAACCAAATTCCCATGCAATACTGCAGAGGTCACATCATCAGTGTAAGTGCTTCTCAGCAGTGATTGCACTGCACTATAAAGCCTGATTGTAACTGCATTACAAGTTTTTAAAAAATACAATTTAAGTGATTTAACATCAGTTTAACACGTGACAATTCTTCATTTTCCTTGTAAAGGAAGGTTTCTTCCAGAGAATTTCATCCTACCATAGGTGTGACCAACAATCTCAGCCGTGGGCAAAAGATGGCACCCAGTTTTATTTACATGGTGCATCAGTGGTTCTGTGTCACTCCACAACAGCAGTACTAATTAGTATAACACTCAAACTGCACATAACACTTCTTCTGTGGAGTTTGCATGTTCTCCCTGTGCCTGCATGGGCACCAGGAGAACCCTGTGGGTACTCTAGCTATCTCCTAGAGTCCAAAGATATGCATGTTACATCAGCTGATTAGTAGGTGTAAATGTGAGCATGCATAATTATCTGAGTATCATCTGAGCTCTGCGATAGACTCGTGAACCTGTCCTGGGTGTATCACACCTTTCTTTCAGGGTTAGCCAGAGTTCTCAGGGCTGTCTTTAAACTTTTTTATTTGCGTTAAATACTATAACATGGACTAGCCCAGGGTTGGGCAATCTCAGTCCACGAGGGCCGGTGTCCCTGCAGGTTTTAGATGTGTCCTCGAACCAACACAGCTGATTTAAATGGCAAAATTAGCTCCTCAACGGCTGTGTCCCAATTAAGAGACTGCACGCTTGAAGTACGCGCACTACGCGTACTACGTACGGTGCGTACTATAAGTACGAGAAGTGCGGAAGTGAGAGGCTTGTGAAATGGGACGGTATACGCTTCGTCGCGCTGTTCAGGTTGCCTAGCAACCATGATACGAACCGCAAGACACGTTACATACAGCTTTGTTTGACAGAAATGAAGGAGAAAAATGTTTTGTTGGTCATTCATTTTTGTCATGACATCACTTTAGTTGAGTATCTGAGGCTGAGACCACGGGACTGTAAAACATGCTTGTTGGGCTTCATTTCTGTGCTGAACAGTCATTTAAGATTAGTTAGTAAATAACAATTAGTTAATGTTGTTCATGAGACTAAAGTCAACTCACTGTGGCAATGTAAATATAATATGGCCAATATTATAGTATTGTCAGATTATTATGATATGCAACATATTGTGTTATACATCATTTTAGGTGATAAAATACACTAAACTAAGAGTATCAGATGAACCAGCTGAAGTAACATTATTTAGTATTCCTATGTTTTTTTTTAATTGGGTCAGCATATTTCTTGTGTGTTTAAGCAGTGATTTGGGAGACAACTAAGTTCTTTTTAAAAAAAAATAAAAACAACAGCATTAATAAAGTACTTAAGAATTAAGAGAACAAAGCATTAGGACATCTAAACCGCTAATTTAGGAATCTCCTGGGGTAAGCTTTTTATAAGGGATTTCTGTCCAAGTTGCTTGCACCCAGTATTATGAAGTCACAGTGAGGCAAAGGGATCAGAGCAGGTTTAACCTCAAGAAACGGGTCTGGCTATAAATTCACTGGGTCAGTACAGACACCATCCATCTTCTAATTACAGCAACAATCTGGTGTCCGGATCACCTGCCTTTCCTGTCTTCTTCTCCACACCAAATGACGACTGTACTGAAGCCGTAATCCCTCTAAGTTGGAAGCATTACGTCTTTTGTGGCTGGTGGAAATCTTGTTTAGGTCTTGATTACTGTGAGATATAGTAGGATTCTTCAGGATCAAGATTCCCTGAAATAACAGTTTGTGTTGGAGTTCCTGAACAAAAACTGTGAAGATGTGCTGATTTTATACATTTGAACTTAAACAATGAATCCAAAAAAGATATTGTTGTGTGTCCGACTGGAGGAAACATTGAAAAAGGTTTCAATTATTTTAGCATATCTGGAGGTTAGAGTTAGTTTTGTGTGTGACACATCAGGTATGTTGTGTCAAGGCTATCCGCAAAAATAGATCTCTTCACATGTACACTAGAAAACTGTGTTGTTCTGCAATGACAAATTAGATGAAGTTAAAAAAAATCGGCAAATTTAATAAAAAAAATGAAAACCGATTCATGGTATTGTGTTAATAGAACCTGACAAATAACAGATTTCTAAGACTAAAACCAACACCGATATTTAACAATTTAATATATTGGCCATTTTTATTTCTTTCAGAGATCCGAAACATAAAACGATTTCCATAAAATTTGTCATATGCAATTATCCCATGTTTTAGCAGTTAAGATGTATTTATTAATATTTTTGTTTTTATTGAATTGAAAAAAGGTTTTGTAGTATACAATAATGATGAATGATGACTTGTTATCATTAAGTTATGATTAATCAGTAAGAGCACCTGCTGTTTTCAGACAATCCTTTGCAGCCCTCTTATCTCCTCTGCACACCAGTTCCAGCCACTAGATGGGGCACACACAAGCAAAGGAAGCCATCTTATATTATACATAATCACCTTTGGTTCCCACTATATTTTTCTTTAACTGTTATTCAACAGTCAAGTTCTGCATACTTATCTAACTTTCACACGAAACTAATCTCTTTCTGTCTGAGGCCCCAATTCTGGAGTAGTTGAGAATGGGACCAGATGTTGAGCATCTCATACCTGCTTCCTCAAAATAACCTCACATGCTAATGGCAAGGCGGGGCTGATCACGGCAGGTGTATAAACATTGAATGAAAACACAGAGAGTCACTACTACCCAGTAAAACAGGCAAGTGAGTAACACCCGCATGTACCCCCTGTTGTTTATGCTTTATCTTTAAAAGCTGACAAACTTTTTTTCATTGTTCTTTACAGGTTGTGGAGAAAAATGAATGCCATCCAGGTGATTTCCCTCACTTGGCTGTCCATTGTGGCAGCCGGTGCTCAGTCTATAAAACCAGGAAGATGCCCCGTGCCTGCCGTTCAGGAGAAATTTGATGCTGCAAGGGTGAATACCAAACTCCTCACTCTGAGCTGTATTTTAATTTATCTTCATTAAGGTAAACTGGGATGTCCAGTGTGCACATCTGCCTCACAAACAAAACCAATTCAACTCCCTCTACAGTATCTTGGTAAATGGCATGAGATCCAGAGACTGTCGAACAGCTTCCAGAAGGGCCAGTGCAGCACTGCCACCTACAGCCTGCAAAGCCCAGGAGTCGTTGGTGTCCTCAACAAGGAGCTGCTGTGAGTACTTCAGTGCCTGAGAGCACTTTGGATAACATCCGTTATCCAAAAAATGTTTGTACAAGTCAGAGTCTTTGTCCTGCACCATTTCTCTGGAATACATGTAAAAGATAAAGATATGGATATATCCATGGTGCTGTGTGTGGTGCTGGAAGGGCAGGCAGATTTGTGTCCTCTCAGTCCTGCTCTTCAGTCTCTTCTTGGATTTAAAATATCATTCACAATAAATGGTTATTCCTCAAACCTCAGACTGCATCTGAAAAATATTTTAGGTGAGACACAGTTTAGGTTTTACCATAATGTGTAACCAGTAAATGAATAAGTCTATAGAGAAGATGGATTCATCCTAAAATGAATCCAATCCATAAAAGTTTACCATTCAAGCTCAGTTTAAATGACTCTGTGCAGTCAGTGGTGCTTAATCGAGCCTTCTGCTGACACTTTTTTTTTTCAGTTCTGTTTTAACACGATTCTCTCTTGATATTGTGTTTTAATTGTTGTGCAGTGCTTTGCGACTTTCATGTCTGTGAAAACAGCCTTGTCTGATTGTTAATGGCTGTGGTGTTCTCTGACTATCAGCCCACCCTTTAAGGAAATGACAAATCACCTGCTGACTTGAGACCTGAGAACTTGAATTTTACATGTACAAACAAATAATACTAAATAAAATGAAAAGTACTTTTGAAGAGTAAATATGTTGCTTTGACTCTGAACAGTCTGAATATAAAAAGTATTTTTCTAACTTTTAACTGTTTATCTGCTTAAGTCCTGACGGTACCATTGACAGCATCAACGGCACTGCCAAGGCCGCAAGTTCATCTGAGCCTGCCAAGCTGCTGGTCACCTTCTTTGAGAGTATGGACCCTTGTTTTTTGTTTTTACACACATATTAAACATTTTAAACTGGAGAGCTGAATTGTACAAAAATCCCTTTTACACACCTTCAGACACCCCTCCTTCCCCGTACTGGGTTCTGTCCACCGACTACGACAACTTTGCCCTGGTCTACAGCTGTACTGAAATCGAATCGTTACATGGGGAGTTCATCTGGATCCTGAGCAGAAATCCCAGCCTTCCTAAGGAGACCCTGGAGGAGCTGCAGAGCATCCTGTCATCTTTTGGAGCCAGTGTGGAGAAGCTGCTTGACACCAATCAGGACAGAGATCACTGCAGAGTCATGCACGAGTAAACATGTGCTGTGGTTATCACTGAATGTCTCCATGATAGGTCAATGCATAAAAAATAAAATAAAAAAATTGGGCCTACTGTCAGATATAATACAAGATTAATTAATATGCTAATATAATGTCTGCTTGAACTCTTTGGTCAATATTTATATTGTTGCACCAATAAAAGTGGACCATTCTCACTGCATTCCTTTTGTTTACTGTCTCAATATACAGCTGCTGACACTGACACACAACTGAACCAACACACATCTTTAAGGACAGCTGCATTAGAGTGAATTAACTTTATTTGGGGTAACTTTATTTCACCTAATAAATACATTCATTTAAGGCAATTTTCTATTTTTAAAATTGTGCTTTAGTGAAGCTGGGATCAAACTGGGGTACATTTGTGTCTGTGAGCCGGGGTGGAGTCAGTGGCACACATCAAGAATGACAAAAAGGGATAAAAAGGATTTTAAGCGGTGGTCAGGGTACACATTATTAATGAAGTATTTAAAATTGGGCTTTAAGTGACTTTTCTCTCCTTTTTTAGTTTCCTTCACCTTGTTCCCTAGAATAGGTTTTTGCTTTTTTATGTCTAAATCTTTTAACTGGAGCTGCTCATTTGTTAGGTTTCATCCTCATCCTCTTTGCCTTCACTGTTGCTTAATGGAGATGAAATTGGGCTTTTTAAAAAAAAAAAGTCTGTTTTCCTTCATGGAGCACTTTGTTTTTTAAGTGGCAATAAAAATAAAGTGTATCATTAAGTTTTATTAGGAAAAAAGACAAAAAAAACAAAAACGTCATGTGACTGACATCTAACTTTGCAACTCTGAAATTAACCAGTGAAAGGAAGAAGGCTAAAAACATGCTTTTAAGAAGGAGTCGAGCCCCATCAGCAGTAAGTAAAGTTGAAAAGAAAAGTGCTGAAGGTGAAAGAGAAATTGGGACTTTTGTCTTCTGGGCATTGTTGGAATTTAAATCCTAGTTTTAGATTTTAAAAGGTGCAGATTGTGTTTGCAATGTCAAAATGGACAACATGAAATTTCTTCACACAGCTTTATTGTTGCATTGTCTTTGCATGCAATCATTGTGCCTCACAGTCCTGTGGGCTGAAGTAGGAGCGTACGTTAACTGGTTCACTGGTTAACTGGGCTGCAGTAAGTCTCGTCCTGGTTGGTGGGGACCATGTTTTCCACGCTGACTCCGACAGAGTACAGGATGCCTTGGAGCTTCTCGAGGGTCTCCTTAGAGAGGGTGGGCTTCCTGCTCAGGATCCAGGACAGCTCCACACGGAACAAGCCGTAGTCGGTGCAGCCGTAGACCAGAGAGTGACCGTCGTAGTCGGTAGACAGAACCCAGTAGGGGCCGGGAGGAGAGTCTGCAGGAGAGGTGAAAACAGCAGGGATATGTGGCTCACTTGAATCTGTCATGACTGAAATTGAAAGTCATTTATGACAACTTACTGTTGAAGGAGACCTCAAGCTTGGAAGGCTCAGCGGGGTTCTTGACTTTGGCAGAGCCGACGATGGCGTTAACGGTTCCATTATCGCTAATAAAATGAAACATGAAATAGAAATTAATTCTACTCGTGTACTTTCCTTCAATTATATATTTTTTTCTACAAAATGCTCTCTTTGTATAACTCTGGAACAGTACAAAGGTTCAGCCAGTGACCCTGCGCGTTCATGAGGCATGAGTTTTGTTCCGGGACGTTGAAAACATCTGAAGCAAAAACGTCTAGAACGAGGATTTAAAAAACAGAAGCAAGCAGTTGTACGGTAATGCTGTTTTTAGTAGAATGAAGCGTTGGTGTGAAGAATAAAAAGCCCTCTGATTATTACAATTATGTCAAGGACCATGTGTCCTTCTGAGTTTATGCAGAAGTTTTCTTAAAAATTAAAACATTTTCAAAGTGTCAGATCTAAACGGAAATATTTTAGCTGCTCACAGAAGCTCAGTGTTCAGGACCTCGATGACTCCAGGACTCAACAGGGTGTAGTTAGCAGTGGCACACTGGCCTTTCTGGAAGCTTGTGGGTAACTTATGGATCTCATACCATTTTCCAATGTACTGTAGAGGAAGCACGAGATTCGGAGAGCCCGTAATTAATATTTTGTGTTTGTAGGAAAAGCAGGTGTATAGATATCATCTGTATGTCCCACAACATAAACAGTAGAAGAGGAAAAAATTTAGTGTTCACCCTGTTGGCGTCAAAGTTGGCCTGAACAGCAGGCTGGGGACATTTGCCCAACCTCAAGACCTGAGCGCCGATCGCAACAACAGACAGTAGAGTCAATGCAACCACCTGTGCAGGCTTCATCTTCTCACCTCAACCTGCAGAGAATAAAAAACAAACAGCAAGAGTTCACGCTGGAGTTCACTGAGCAAAACATGATGTGAGTGTCAGTTAGTGACAGAAAGAGCCTGAGATGTGAAAAGAATGAATAAATGTAGAGAAGAAACAAAGAATCACGGCCACTGACTGTTTATTTGCAGGTAATCAGCTGTGTGAAAGAACTCAGCCTCTGAGGTTCTTTTAAAGATTCAAATGCTTGCATCACTTCATTATCGATCATGGGTCCCACCTCTGTGTCATGATAGGGGGCCAGTGTGAGCGCTGGCACCTGTTCAAATAAATACTCTGTTCAAACAGTAACAGGTTGGTCATGTAATCACATCGTTGGGTTTGTTGGATCTCTTGGATCACTGCTCCCTCCTTCACATTTATTTTTTCCTGAAAGACAGACAACAAATAAGAAGATGAAAATCAAAATTACTGAATTTACACTCAAAAAATGATAAGTTAGCAGCTGCTTATATTTGCACCTATAAATATTTTAAAAAATTTATTCCCCAAAATGTGATCATAAAACCTAATTTCCTGCACATTTTACAGAAACAGAGACAACACAAACCTGGACTTTAAACTGAGCTGTTATTTTAAACTTGATTTTACTTAACATGGTTTCATTTGTTAGTTCCTCAAATATATATATTTTTCATATTTTTCTGCCTTCCTAATCTGTGAGGCACCTTAAAGACACTAACCTGCATGAAACTTCATGCATATTTAGTAATGGAGGAAAGGACCCCAAATGCTGACTCACAGGTAGGCGTCAAAAGAAAACAAGCTTTTATTCAAGTTGAAGGAATAAATGTGGGGGAGCTAGGAAGTAGGGAACAAAGGATCCCTGACACAGGGTGACACACGGGGCAAACGGGTGGCAGACACAACGGGAACAAATCAGGGATAATGAGACACAGGAAAGTAAAATTAAATAGAAAAAGCACGAGACCAAGGCTACAAAAATAAAACAGGAAGTGACTAAACAGGGGAACATCCTTGACTGAGTCTTGACAACACATGGGGAACACCAAGGAGGCAAGGTAAACTGAAAGAAGGAATATTATAAACAATAAACATAGCAGCAACGGGAACAAAAACTAAACACAGCAACTAAGAAACAAACTCAAGACAAAACAGTGATGAAGCCAAAAGTGTGTCAATGGCCCAGTGACTGTGACACAAAGAAAGTCTGACTTTTAGCTGTTTTAATTTTCACTTTAATTAAATCCAGACAAAAAGAGGCACAACCCTGTGTTTTGGTATGGAAAAGATCATGTCTGTGAAATTATTGTTTCTGACAGAAAACTGATGATAAACTTCTCCAGTTGCAGAGGAAACAGGCTGCCTGGCACTAAAAAAATAAAAATAAAAATGAAAAGAACTGATATCCAGGAAGTCATACTTGCTAACTGCAGCCCTGCACAACTGCAAATGTTTCACAGGAAAAGAGGAACGAGACACAGGAGACTGGGGGGCACAGTCACTGCTCAAAATACAGTATATGTATTATTATGAGGGTGGCAGACAAAGGCACAAAGGCATGGACCAGCAACAGCTTGAAAGGTCATAAATGAGGAGACCGAGTGTGGGAACATGCAACAAGGAGAGGAAACACAATGAAGATTTGTATGAAAAGAACCAGTGATTCAAATTTATTTACACCCTTAAAGCGGAGCTAAAGGTTTAGTGATAGAGTGGCTCTGTCCAGGCAGACATTTGTTTCATCTACTGAACTACATCTGACAGAGATTCTCTGGGATGTTGTAAAACACATATCATCATACTGAATCATGAAATGACCCAGACTCTAAAGAGGCTATTTTCAGGTAACCTGAGATGACGTGTAAGATGAAGCGTGTCTGTGTCCTCATCCGACATCAAACAGATTTTGCAGCCAGCGTCAGTCTTTCCACCTTCAGACAAAAGTGCAGCATGAGGTCGGTGCTTACTGCATCTCCTCTCGCCAAGCACACACAGGTGTGTGAAAAACACGACCCGAGCTCAGGTGTCCCCGCTTTTCTGGACGCTTTGCTCCCACTGCAGCTCTCTCTGCTTCTGGACTCACTTTTCATCTCTTTAACAAAGGGCTTTGAGTGCCTTGAAATGCACTCAGACAGGAAGTGGGTTGAGGCTGACGTAGTTTTTGTGGGTTTGTCATAAAAGGGATTTACATAAAAGAATCAGACAGGGAGCAGCAGGGCTTGAAAAACTAATTAAAAACATTTAAAATTTAGAGATCATTACATGGAGCAGAAGAATGATTGAAAACAGCAGTGTATCGTGATAAATTGCTGCGCTCATTTTGGAATATTAAATGATTAATTATTACTTTTATCTACAGTCTGCTTTGTGATTGGCCTTGTAGAAAATAAAACTGTTGTCTCGAGATATTCCAAGTCTCATTTCAGACAGAAAAATTGCATCACATCTCTGGAGAAAGTGTTTTGCAAACCGCCGTCCGAAGCATTTTACAGCAGAGCTGCCCTTTGATTCAGAGCTGTTCATTTAAATCGTCTGAGACTGAAAGATCAAACTGTGAGACTTTTATTCTTTGCAATCCAACCAGAGTCCAAAAGCTGGTGATGCTCGGCACAGTGGTTCTCTCAGCTAAGTGCTAATGCCAGCAGGCACGTTTAAGATGTTCTTGTCCTGGAGGAAATTTGACCTGATTATGAAGAATAAAGTCACCTGTGTTATTAACATCTACTGTCATGACAGTCGGACCTGAGAGGGAGGTGAATATTAGAGTATTTTACACAAGAGTTGAAAAAATATTCTCCAAAGTCAGAGCAAACTGGGGCTCAACTTTTTAGTTTTCTGGAAACGTTATAAAACAGGTGGATTTTTTACACACTTGCACCACAAAACATGATGATATTCTTCCATAAAGTAATAAAAGAAACACAGTTTAACTGATTTACCTTATCTTTACTCAAAAAAAAAAGGTTTTCATTTAGTTCAGTTAAGCTAGATCCTGTGATGTTTTTTTCTGTATAACCTGTGAACCTGTGTTAGTTTGTGTTTTGGCAGAGAGTGGAACTCATCATCATCATCATCATCATCATCATCATCTCAGCCATGTTTGATATGTTAAAGACACCACATACTGTATAAGCTTAACCAAACACTCCCCAGTCTCAAATAAGTTGTTTTCAAACTTGGCAACACTGCACATAAAGTATATCAGAAAAAAGGAAAAATTAACATTTGATGATTTAGGTTTTCCATATTTGAATAAAAGTGGGAAGCAGTACACAGTTAATTAATCCCACTTCATCTCCACAGGTCATCAGCTGTTATGTCTCCAGCTTCTTTATTGATGGGAATCTGAATAACAACAGGCTACATATTTCTAATTTGTTCCCTATTTGAAACACTAAACATTATCATATATAGGCTTTACAGCTCCACAATTTCACTTCCACATAACAAAGACAAATTCCTCCAATTCTGGAGTGTCGATTGCAGTGAACAACACATTTGTTTAATAACTGCATAAAGGCAAAATAACCATAAGTGCTGGTAAAATCCTGTTTTTCATTTGATTAAATACATAAAAATAAGGGTGCTTTGCTATTTTTCTTATATCACATATTAAGTTTTTTATCACTTGGCCCCGAGGTGTTTGTGTTTAATTTAATTTAGCCGTGAATGCTCCATTCGGTCATTTTTCATGAAAGGAATCTGCTTCATGAGACTTAAAAAAAAAGAGAAAAGTCTTTTTAAGGCCAATTAAATCCCTGAAATGACGAGCCTGTTTTAATTTTCATTAACATGAAGAAACATGCAGATTTCTTAATTAGCCGACGGCAACGGGAAGCAACCACTTTCATTTTTAAATTATTGTTCAGGAAGATTTGAGATCATGTTCTGTGACCGTATTCTAATTATTTCATGAAATTAATGATAGAGAAAAAGTGTCGGACACAATAATGATAACAGACAATTTATTGCAGCAGAACAGACGCCCAACAGCAAAGGAATATTTGGTGTGTCTGACAGATTTTGTTGTGGTTTGTTCTTCTGTTGCTCGAGGTTTTGGACTGAGCTGCCATTAAAACTTTGATTAATCCACAACCCACTCACACACAGTCGTATTCGGTCACACATATACAGAACTGAATTTGTGTTTCTTTGTGGTTGTTTTCTATCATTCAACTGATTTTCAGACTAGAAGAGTGAAGTCAAAGCATACAAAGGCTCTGAATGCAGGGCCCTGAGGCATGACATAGATCCCACACCAAACTCTCCTGGAGGCTGACTGTGTTTTAGTCTTCCCTGAATGTGAATGTCACACCATATAATTGTTCTCTATTAGACAAACTCAGTCAATTAAAGCAAAGAAAATGATTTCAGTTTTGTGTTCCCTCACTATATTGTCCCCTCTCAATAAATACTCTTTCTGTTAGACCAAAAGTCCCCAGTCATGTTGATGTGTTGCCAAACTTAAAAACAAAGTCTCTTTTGAATACAGCACTGGCTTCACAGCAGTGAAAGTTTGCACGTAAATTTGTGAGCTTTGTTGTTCTTCAGCAGAAGGACATTTTCTCAAGCTCTAACTATAGTGCATATGTACATTGCACTATAGTTAGAGCAGTGTGTTCTCTTCCACATGTTTAACCCACAGCATGCTTGTGTGCACAGCTGCGGGAGCCCCAGCGTGACATGAACTGCACATAACAGCGGCTGTCACGCAATGCTGACAGATCATATTAATGTTGCTTCTGGTAAAGCTTCGTCAGAAGCAACATGCGGTACAAATTATAATTTTTTATTAGCTTATAATTTCTGGGCTGAATATATTTATTTGTGAGCAGTTTGAAGATGACGCTTACGCATTTGAAGAAGCGCATTTCTCTGCAATGAACAAAAGTAACGCTGTCACTCATGACATTAGAAGAAAAAGAGGCAAAAAAGCAGTCATGTTGGATTTCTTTTCTTATTGTTTATATTGTCGGAAATTCACTTTTGTAACTGTAAGATCTGCACAAAAGGCATCACAACAAATGCCTTTCAAAATAAAAGACACAATTCTTATAAAACAAGTCTACTGCTCAGCTTTTTAACACATTAAAAGCACTGAACACTCATGAGCTTGAGCACATTTCTGATGCGTCCTCAGATGTAAGCCAGTATTTCATGTGACCATGGCCACACATTACATCACCATCCAGCTCTGCAGTCAGTGCTGTATATAAACCCAGCTGTTTGTTTACTATGGCTCCTCATGCTGCCCTCAAGTGGCCAAAATATCAATCAGAGCAGGTTCAGGAATAGTATTGGCCCTAAATCTACCATAATTATCATCAAAGCAGGTAGTGTACAAAAAATAAAAAAATAAAAAAAATAAAATAAGCAGGAATCTCTGCTCGGCTTCTGACATCAGTGTGAGTTCAACTGCAACTTTAGCAAAACTAGTGCCAATTATATTTCACAGTTAAAAACAGCAGTTTACCTTTTCAAATATTTCAATCTCATCTATTTTGGAAGAAGTCCAACTAAATTTGTCTTTCAGTTTTACAGGGAGCAAACAGTAAAAGCAAAGTGGCAGTCGAACAGAAAGCGAGCCTTTAATGCCGGTACTTCAGAATGAAGTCCAAAGGATAATCCAAAAGCCTGAACCAAGGAATAAAGTGAAAACGGGAACCACGGCAACACGCAGCTGAGACTGACAACATGACAAAGGACAAGAGGAAACTCCCACAACATGGTAAATGGACTGGTTCTGATACAGCGCTTTTCTAATCTACCTGGGCACTCACAGCACTTTATACAACATGGCTCATTCGCCCATTTATACAAGCACTTTCTTTCAATGCTTTTTCTATCTAAGTGCTTTCTAACATTCACTCTGCGATGAATGCATCCAAGAGCAACTTGGGGTTCAGTATAATGCCCAAGGATATAGGATAGGCATGCAGACGGGAGATTGTGTGGCTAAAGCTGTCAGCTACTAATCGGTAAGCTGGTGGTTCAGTATGTGGCTGCTCCAAGGTAATGAGCACAGGGGACAACAGGTCAAAGACACAGTGGGAACGAATTAGAGATGATGAGACAGTGTATGTTCAACTAGATCCACAGAGCAAGAGACAAATAACCGCCAAAGAAAGGCAGGGAGTAACTAAACAGAAGACAGAATCACACATGTGACCTAGACATGGAAAGACAGAAGGAAACATGAAGGGAAAGAAGAAGAAAGAAAAAAACTATCACCATTTAAAGTGCAGGACTAATGGTAAAATTAATAAAGAGATTGCAGCAGGGAATATGAAATCTTAAACAGATGATGATAAATCCTTCTCTCATGTCAAGGTTCTGGGTCAGTTATGACCCAGTATTTTGAGTTTTCATGTTTTGGTTTGATTTTGTATTTTTTGGGTATCTTCTTGATCTATTTGATGATGATGTTCTATGTTCCAGCTTATTCTGGTTTATTTTTAGTTCTGCCCGTGTTAAGTCTGTGTTTCCTAGTCTGCATCCTTGTGTATTGTTTCCTGTTTTATTTTGAAGGATTGTGTCTTATATCAGTGTGTCCAGCTTTGCTCCTCCTGTCTCGTTAGCCACAATTTCTCCCAGCTGTGTCTCCCTCCTGTTACCCATTCCCTGATTACCACCCTGTATTAGCCCTGTGTTTTCCTCAACCCAGTGTCGTGTTGTACCCTCAGATCCTGCCTGTGTGTTCCTGCTTGGTTTCTGTGTTTGTTTCATGCCAGCAATAAAAGCTGTGGTTTTCAGTTACATTTCATCTCGGGAGTCCTGCATTTGGATCCACATTTCCACCTGCCCGCACACAGAGCCCTGACATCTCAACCCCCAAAAGAAATCATAAACCCACAAAACCCAAAACTGAGTCCAAGATGCTTGTTTTAACTACATGTGTAAAATATCATAAAATGTATTTTATTGATTTAAAGTTTATTTTTTGAATTTGAGCTTTAGCAACAACATTTTTACCATGCAGTTTTACAGTGTCAGGAACATGCTTCAATTCCCGCTGAACTATAAAACCCGTGTGTGGGTATGTGGGATAATAGGTGCTGAAGTCGGTCGGTGAGGTCGGTGTTTCCACAGAGGTGGTGAGTTTGTCTCCACCTTTAAGTGGCTGGTTAAGGTGCATGTGTTAGGATGAGTAAACAGTGAAAAGTGAAAAGGGAGAGAAAAACTTCAAGACAATCCAGTTTACTCAAGACAGAAAATAGAAACTGGATTATCCTCCACAGATTATCAGAACAAAAACTTTAAATCACGTGCACCCAATCAAATCCAGAACGTCCTGTCCCTTTGCAGTGTTTACATTCTGCATCTTTAATGCACCCTTTTGAAGCGTTCCCTCTCTGTCTTGCTGCTAGTTTGCCAGTGAGGCTGATTCTTTGCCTTGATCTTCTGACCAGTCGAGCTTATTGCCTTGATCCTGGGAAAACAGGCTTTGATGCATCTGAGTGCAGCTAACAAGTCATTCCTCTCTGAAGTGTATTAGCTGGAAATTGAGCCTTTTGATCTTTTCCTTTTTTTAAATTTAACCTTGTTGGTTGCCAGAACGCCGTGTCTGGGAGCCTTCCGTCATCAGATGTAACTGTCAGCTTTTGGTTTAAGCTATTTTGAATTTTAAACAGAATATTGCAGCATTTTAAATATTTAGATGTCAGGGTATAACCAGAGATACTCATGATAAACTCTTTTTGCTTTCGTCGTGTTTTAAGCATAAAGAAAAAGCCCTACCAAGTCCGCATAGATGCTTGTGTATATTAAAATCAATTGACTGGATTGGCAGAGGCTTGGCGCTCACTGTCAAGATGCCAAATTATTTACTTTATCAGCACATGTGAGAAAATTAATCCTTTTCAGAAAGTCAGAACAATAACAGCAATACTGTGGGCGATCGTGGCTCAAAGAGTAACCGGAAGGTTGCCAGTTCGAGCCCCAGCTCGGACAGTCTCGCTCGTTGTGTCCTTGGGCAAGACACTTCACCTGCCGCCTACTGGTGATGGTTAGAGGGGCCGATGGCGCGATATGGCAGCCTCGCTTCTGTCAGTCTCCCCCAGGGCAGCTGTGGCTACAACTGTGGCTTGCCTCCACCAGTGTGTGAATGTGAGAGTGAATGAATAGTGGAATTGTAAAGCGCTTTGAGGGCCCCGAAAAGCGCTATATAAATGCAATCCATTATTATTATTAATACCAGTTTTTTGGGTGTATGTGTATGTTTGATCTTTTGTTACAAAGACAAACTCAGAAGGATTTAAGTTTTTAAGTTGTTTGTCAATGTTACCAAGAAAATGCAAAAAGTACACGAGTTAATTTAAGCTGTCAAAACGCGTTCTAACAGATTTTAGCTCGACGGTCCACTCCTCCTTAGACGCTGCAGGCTACATGCTACATGCTTGTAGCCTGAACGGAAACCGTAAGAAAGCAAAAAAGATGGGAGTCGATATTCACAGACTTTTTCTATTGTTTTTTTCCCCCTTTTTAATTAGGGGTCTCCCTAATGATGACATCATCATGAGGTCATGCTTGAGGTCTAGTAGTTCCAACTTTTCCGTTTGAGCAAATCAGAACCAAGATACAGCCAAGATATTTTATAGATAAAATATGAAAGGAATTAGAGAAATAACATAAATAACAGAGAAATAACATAAATAACACCAAACTGATAATTCGGTAATCCATTCAGTACACTGAGATATTTCAGTTTAATCCAGGGATGTCAAACATAGGGGGAAAGAACCAATCCACCAAAGCGTGAAATCTGGCCCACCTGGAGGCTGTGAACAGAGGTGGGCACTTAATCTTCCCAAGGAGCCACATTAGAAACGGGGACTATTGTGCACCAGCTGCACCAGTGAGCATATAAAGAGATAAAATTAATATTAAAGTCAATGAAATGAAAATGATTCCAGGTTTTTATAAAGTAGGTGCACAAATGCAACATAAAAGGGGTCATTTTACCCCACTGCTGGTGGTTGCTAGGCAACATGATGATACTATATGTAATTCAGCTTTGGTGGAGAAGTTACTGTCATGAAATATAAAATCATTCAGTGCTTTTTGGAAGGTGTTGCAGGTGCATAGGTGCCCAAAACAGGTCATTTTAGCCCATTGTTAAGTGTTTGCTGGTGGGATGAACCCGTGTGTCAAGTGTGTCTGCTGAGTTCCTGCATGTACAAGGAATGAAAGGCAAAGATTTGGTTGAACAGCCGTCTCAGTAACAACAACATAAAACACCTCAGAGAGTAAAACTTGTTTGAATCAACAGAAAATTTTGGTCTTTTAGCAAGAGAATAAAAGCTGGAAATAAGCAACTTTTCTGTAATATTTCTTTTTTGTGTACTTCCTAAGAGCCGTGCTGATGGCAGTAGCATTTCTTAGTGCAGAAGAAATGAAGATGAATTACACTTGGGGTATTCATCATCAGTTTTATAAATAAATGGTTCATAAAATGCGTACTTGAATTTTTTAACACTAAAAGAAAAGGAATTTGCAGGTGTCTTTTTTTAGGGAATAGGTTCAGTGATCAGGCTCACTTAAGACCAAATCAGGCTAAATGTAACCCACAAAATCATTACAGTGATTTCGACACCCTTGGTGTAAACCATGAATGCTATTATATGCTGTTGGTGCTATAGAGAAACAGAGAGTCATTAAAGAGCAGGAAATGTAAATATGTAAACCATCGACCATTTGCGAGGCCATGCAGCAAATCTGAAGGTTTCAGTTCTGCCAGACAAGATATTATTAAATCAGATCAAATCTAATCATTTTGTACATTTTTTTCATATAAACACACATGAGTATAGCATGCTTGCATTTTGTGGATCAACACTTCTGTCTTAAAGTACTTGTGTGTCTGTGTACAAAATCATGTAACCTTGGAACTTGTCATTTAAAGCAATCCTCTGATAAAAAACAAAACAAAATATATACTTTTGTGTCCATCTGGGGCAGGAGGGCATCCAGATTATTTTATTACATTCATTACGTTTCTCCTGGTATGTCCCCCATGACTCCAATTTGCTAATAGCTTACTTCATGTCTGAAATAAAGCTGGCTCTAAACAAAGACGCCCATTGACGACACAGAACTGCAAAACCTCGCAGAGGACTACGTCTCCAACTCAAACAGCAGAGTCGATAAAGACAGAGCACATATCTGAACCACTGGAACACAGAGGTAAGAGAAATCTGTGGAGATACATGCGAAGGATTAAACTATAAATTAGTTAATATTAGATTATTTCTGCCAAGAAAAATGTTACCTGAGTTGATGTAGCAGTAATCTTGTTTGCGTTGGCCATGTTTCTTTTTGGTTTGTGTTACCTTACCTGCTTTTCTTTCATACTCTCTTTAGGTAATAAAGCCACATCTTTACCATGAAGCTACCTTTGGCTCTGGTGTTTGCACTCACCCTCCCCATCATCAGGGCTCAGGTTCCCCACTGGGGCCCGTGTCCAGAGCCTGCTGTTCAACCCGCCTTCAGCCTTAAACAGGTACCAGTGACGGTGCAGACTGTGCAGAATACGCTGAACACATTAGGCGTGAATGTCATGAGATCCTTCTTCTCTCGCACAGTTTGAAAAGGAAAAAGCTGACACCACAAACATTATCAGAGATTTCTGTTTAAATATTTTCATATGGCAAAGATTTGCTGACTGTTTATGATACATTCTTATTAAGTAGCAAAACGTACATGTTTAGTAATTGCTGGCATTTGTGATATAGATCAGAATAGTGTGTGGTGGAAGCAGATAGGAGTGTTTGTCATCATATTTGTCTCTGTATCGTGTGGGCACCAAAAAGTCGAGGCTGGTAGACACATGCATATGGACATAATTAAATACAACTACTACTAATTATAATTACACCACAGGTAAACAAGAATTTATTAATATATATATTGTTTTCACATGAAAAAAGTATAATTTAATCTATTAAAAGTACTTTTTATTTATATAGTTTATAATATATATATATATATATATATATATATATATATATATATATATATATATATATATATATATATATATATTTTCAGCATTTCAGCATAATCTTTGTTGTAAGTCAACTCAGTACCCAAAGTATTGTGTAAGTAAAGCTTTTCAGTACCTTTAATAGCATAGAAATGTGCATACATTAGTACAATAACTGAATAAATGAAGACAGACTTTTTCCCAGAGGGGAAACTTGGCAAAACATTGTGTTTAATTACTTCCTCAGCTGGTGTAGAGTAGGTTTTTATAAAACACATACCATATATCAGAGTATGTAGATTTATTCATAGTCTGCACTCACATTGCTCTGAGTTGTCTTTGAACCTGTGCGTGTTTCTGCCCTCACAGTTCATGGGGAGATGGTTTGAAATTGCCAAACTGCCAGCCCAGTTTGAGAAAGGCCGCTGCATTGAAACCAATTTCACTTTGACGACGAGCAACTCCATTCGAGTGGTCAGCTCTGAAATACTGTGAGTCCCATTGAATTTATCTGTGCAAACGTGGAGCCAGGAGGTAATGTCTGCATGTCGTGCAGCCGTTTTAGTCTAACATAAAGTTTGTCTGTGTGGAATAAAACAGAAAAGGAGAGATGAAGAAAATCGAAGGGATCGGGGTCGTAGAGGATATAAAGAATCCAGCCAAGCTGGGAATAAGTTATTCCTACGGTGAGCAACATCTGGTGACAACACTGAGAATGACTGGCTGTGTTATGAGTTGTTAAGAATGAAGTGGAAATGTAATGAGTTAATCAGCCTCTATAAGCCACATATTAGATATACGACTTTCTCTCAGTATGTGTAGCTTCAGGATAAAATACTGTGATACTTTTGTCTCTTCACTCTTACAACTTTTGTCTTGATCACAGTCCTTCCCTACTCCCCTTATTGGATCCTGTCTACTGACTACGTGAATTCGGCCTTGGTGTATTCATGCACTGACATCCTCAGGCTCTTCCACGTCGACTTCGCCTGGATCCTGGGGCGAACACGCACCCTGCCAGAATCCACCATCGAGAAAGCCAAAGAGATCTTTGCAAACAACAACATCGACGTGAGCAGGATGATCCCCAGCAGGCAGATGGGCTGTGAAAAAACGCTGTGAGCAGCGACACGGCAACACAAATTCAACACAGCATAATGTTGCTGTCGACAGAAGGGGGTAAATTATCCGAGTGTTTGTTTGCCTCGATGAATCTACGATTAATAATTTACGGTGATTGTTTCCAGCAGGATAAACTCAACTAGTTTCTCTGTTTTCTCCAGTTTTTACTTTGCACAACACCGACTGTGACAGTACAAGTTGAGAGGAATACTTTCCGTGTTAAGAGAAATGTTGTATTCGCTGCGAGCAGATGATTCTGAGTAATCTGAACACAAACTCAAAACATGAAGGATCTAATTAGTGTCAAAAAAAGTTAGTAAATCTCATTTCATGTGATCTTTACTGTGTTTTTAATGAAATCGTCAGCGTGCTGCACTGAAGCCTTCTATACACACAGAAACTGATTTGAAAGTTGAAAGGTGTCTTACTTTATCTGTAAAACGACGACAACTAAAGGTTACATATTTAAAATAGTGTCGATGTTTGAAGTTTACCATCTGTTTATGCTTTCTAAGTGTTTTAACATGTTCTGTATAAGCGTGCTGAAAGGCATTTTCAACTAAAAGCAGCAATAAAACCGCTATTATTTAGTAAAACATGAAATTCATTTCAATTCAATAAACCTTCAAAATGTCCAAGTTTTAAAGATTCCTATTGGCAGACATTGGAGGGTTTTTTCAGGCTAAACATGAGAATAAAGGCCTGGGAATTCAAAGTATTTGCATCAAGATGTTCTTAAAAGTTTTAAACCCTGGTGATTCAGGTGACCTTGAAAGGAGTTAAAGTATCTTCACAAGCACCACACTGCCTTACTTGAATGTTTTGTTTGTGCGTTCCACTGAGGTGGATTTTGCACTCTGAAAGGAAAAAGGTATTAGCTCTAACTAAAAAAGTAACACACTTAAAAAAAAATTAAGAGTAATTTGACCTTGGGAAGGTCGCATGAACATGTTCACAAATGTAAAAATCCCCCACCACATCCAGGTGTCCATTAAAAAGACTGAAGACTGTTGATTTTTGTGTGTTTGTCCTCATTTATCTTGGGTTTTGTGTGTTTCACTGAGGTGAGTTTTGCCCTCTTAAAAGAGATTCTAGCGAACTGAAAGGTAGGTAGAGTTTTTTGAAGTCAATACAAAATATAAAACGATTAATGATGCAATAGAAGGTGACTGATGTCTCGATCTGTAGCTGGTGTTACATATAATTAACAGGAGCAGGACATCTATCAATATACCTTATGTATACACACAAACACACACAAACACACACACACACACACACACACACACACATATATATATATATATATATATATATATATATATATATATATATATATATATATATATATATACATATACATATATACATATGTATATATATATATGTGTATATATATATATATATATATATATATATATATATATATATATATGTGTGCACTAGCCAGCCGCTTGAGGAGGTACACCAGAGAGATAGAAGGCAGGAGAATAAACAAGCTGTTCTCCACAGAACCAGCAAAGGTGTACTCTCAGTGGCAAGGGAACAATAAGAGAACAGCACCACCAAGGCTGGAGACGGAGCAATACTGGAAGAGCATATGGGAGAAGGACGCAACCCATAACGGCAATGCTCAGTGGCTAGAGGATCTGAGGGCAGACCACAGCGACCTCCCTGAACAGGGTCCAGTAACCATCACAGTGGCAGATATCCAAGAAAGGGTCTCCAGTATGAAGAGTTGGACAGCACCAGGGCCCGACATGGTTCACGCCTACTGGCTGAAGAAGCTGACTGCACTCCACGAGCGTCTGGCAGCACAAATGAACCAGCTGCTAGTTAACGAGAGACACCCGGAATGGCCAACTGAAGGCCGGACGGTCCTGATCCCCAAGGACCCCAAGAAGGGACCGGTCCCCTCCAACTACCGACCAATAACCTGCCTCAGTACTACATGGAAGCTCCTGTCAGGCATCATATGGGCTAAGATGAAATTGGCAAGAATACCAGAGGCGCAAAACACCAGCTACTGGTAGACAGAACAATCAGCCGAGACTGCAAGACCAGACTGACCAACCTGTGCACTGCCTGGATTGATTACAAGAAGGCCTATGACTCAATGCCCCACAGCTGGATACTGGAATGCCTAGAATTGTACAAGATCAATGGGACCCTAAGAGCCTTCATCAGGAACTCAATGGGGATGTGGCGTACAACACTAAAGGCCAACTCCAAGCCCATAGCACAAGTCACCATCAAGTGCGGGATCTACCAAGGAGATGCTCTGTCCCCACTGCTGTTCTGCATAGGCCTGAACCCCCTCAGTGAGATCATTAACAAGACTGGCTACGGATACCGACTACGGAACGGAGCAGTTGTCAGCCACCTCCTGTACATGGATGACATCAAGCTGTATGCCAAGAGTGAACGAGACATCGATTCACTGATCCACACTACCAGGCTATACAGCAATGACATTGGAATGTCGTTCGGACTGGAGAAGTGTAGTCGGATGGTAACAAAGAGAGGGAAGGTAGTCAGAACTGAGGGGATTGAACTACCAGAAGGCAACATTGCAGACATAGAGGACAGTTACAAGTACCTGGGGATCCCGCAGGCAAATGGGAACCATGAAGAGGCCGCTAGAAAGGCTGCAACCACCAAGTACCTGCAGAGGGTCAGGCAAGTCCTGAGGAGTCAGCTGAATGGTAAGAACAAGATCCGGGCCATCAACACGTACGCCCTGCCCGTGATCAGGTACCCTGCTGGGGTAATAGGCTGACCAAAGGAGGAGATAGAAGCCACTGACATAAAGACATGAAAGCTCCTTACCATGCATGGAGGGTTTCACCCCAAGTCCAGCACCCTGAGGCTGTACGCTAAGCGGAAGGAAGGGGGCCGGGGACTGGTGAGTGTCAGCACCACAGTCCAGGATGAGACAAGGAACATCCAAGAATACATTGGGAAGATGGCCCCAACTGACCGAGTGCTCAGTGAATACCTCAGGCAGCAGAAACCCAAGAAAGAGGAGGGAGACGAGGAACCATCATGGAAGGACAGGCCCCTGCACGGTATGTACCACCGGCAGATAGAGGAGGTGGCTGATATCCAGAAATCGTACCAGTGGCTGGACAAAGCTGGACTGAAAGACAGCACAGAGGCACTAATCATGGCAGCACAAGAACAAGCTCTGAGCACAAGATCCATAGAGGCTGGGGTCTATCACACCAGGCAAGACCCCAGGTGCAGGCTGTGTAAAGATGCCCCAGAGAGCATCCAGCACATAACAGCAGGGTGCAAGATGCTAGCAGGCAAGGCATACATGGAACGCCATAACCAAGTGGCCGGCATAGTGTACAGGAACATCTGTGCCGAGTATAACCTGGAAGTCCCGAGGTCAAAATGGGAGATGCCCCCAAGGGTGGTGGAGAATGAC
This sequence comes from Astatotilapia calliptera, assembly GCF_964374335.1. Lineage (NCBI taxonomy): Eukaryota > Metazoa > Chordata > Actinopteri > Cichliformes > Cichlidae > Astatotilapia > Astatotilapia calliptera. The sequence continues at coordinate 13,612,995 of NC_137439.1, forward strand.
CGAGCTAAGATCCTGTGGGACTTCCAGATACAGACAGACAAAATGGTGGTGGCTAACCAACCGGACATAGTGGTGGTAGACAAACAGAAGAAGACGGCCGTAGTGATTGATGTAGCGGTTCCGAATGACAGCAATATCAGAAAGAAGGAACACGAGAAGCTGGAGAAATACCAAGGGCTCAGAGAAGAGCTCGAGAGGATGTGGAGGGTGAAGGTAACGGTGGTCCCCGTGGTAATCGGAGCACTAGGTGCGGTGACTCCCAAGCTAGGCGAGTGGCTCCAGCAGATCCCGAGAACAACATCGGAGATCTCTGTCCAGAAGAGCGCAGTCCTGGGAACAGCTAAGATACTGCGCAGGACCCTCAAGCTCCAAGGCCTCTGGTAGAGGACCCGAGCTTGAAGGATGAACCGCCCGCAGGGGCGTGCTGGGTGTTTTATATACATATGTATATATATATATATATATATATATATATATATATATATATACATATATATATATATACATATATACATATGTATATATACATACAGTATATATATACATATATATACATATATACATATATATATACATATACACATATATATATATACATATACACACACATATATATATATATATATATATATATATATGTGTGTGTATATGTATATATATATATATATATATATATATACATATACACACACATATATATATATATATATATATATATATATATATATATATATATATATATATATATAGGGATGGGTACCGGTGATCATGGCACCGGTTCTGACATAAACGGTAGAAACCAGACCGAAAAGCAGCGCACATTTCGGTGCTTTATTTCTGTGCTTTTTTTTTCCTGAGCTGTGATACACTTCTAGCAGAGGTGGGACCAAGTCATTGTTTTGCAAGTCTCAAGTAAGTCTCAAGTCTTTATCCTCAAGTCTCAAGTCAAGTCTCAAGTAATGTCAGGCAAGTCAGAGTCGAGTCTCAAGTCACTGGTGTAAAAGTCCGAGTCAAGTCACAAGTCTGAAACTTTGAATTTCAAGTCCTTTCGAGTCTTTAAAAAAAACAAACGAAAAAATAATGTTGCAGTTATGCTAAATGTAAATATTAGACCATGTAATTTTTAAATCTGTGTTTTTCTCAACACATGACAAAATAGTGAACTTAGAAAATATACACAAATTGTGAAATTGCACCTCTTTAAAATGCAGCTCAATTAAACCTAGCTCCAAGAATAATTTTCACCGACAGTTCTGAGATAAGCTGCATGTTATTCTTGGATGCGGTTGTAGGACCAGCTTTAAAATCGCATGACAAAAATATCATACATATTAAAAAGAACTGTATCACCAACGTAGCCTGGACAACATTTGCTAGTTAGATGAAGTCAGCTATCTCATCGTAGCATATTTATATGCACATTTATAATCATACGGTTCTTGGAGTGAGTGCATACACTCATGAAGTTTAGTAACTTCAGGTCACTGCAACAAGCCCAGGTACAGTTTACTGACGGATGGGTGCAGGACCTTGAAATGCACCGTGTAGAAAGTAAAGACCATCGTACGTATCATAAGTTTACCAGTCTCACAAATTGTCGTCATAAATACACATTCCTTAACCGTTTATTAATAGGACCTTTGAGCTCAACGGTAATTAATTAGCAGTGGAAATAATTTCTGGTAGCATCACAGAAATGTAGCAGTGACAATAATACTGTATGCTGTAATCGTACTGGGCAATTAGTGATACAAAAAACCTGTTTTATCCTGTGAATAAAAGTATATGTTTTTGTCAATGTACCATAATAACAGAAGCGAAACGCAATATTGTGTCAGGACAATTCACTATTTATGCACAATAAACAAAGGAGCATAGCGCGACAATTTCTGTTCAGCGCCAGACTTGCTTGTAACCTATATCACTAATTATGTTATGAAAATGACGTATTAACTACTAAAAAACACTGACCTTCGTGTAAATGCTTGGAGCAGACTAACCTGTTCTGGGACGTTATATTTGATCTTTGAATGGCTGCAATCCAGTCGCGTCTTTGTTACTTCGGAAACATGGCTTGAACAATTTCTCTTCAACGACGTAATCCGATAACAACCGATCTCTTTACCCGTCGGCTTCCCGTGGCTGTCATGCGACCGGCTATTGCAGTTAATAATACAACAGCATCTTGCCATTTTTGTGTTTCTTTTTATCGCTGTGTGACTGATTTTAATTGAAAGCCTGCGCGCGCTAGTACCGCTTGCCACGAGTTCCCAGAATCCTTTGCGGTTCTACCCGTGAATGACGTCACATTTTCAATCTCTATATAATATGCATGTTAAATTTTATATTTTGGGGTAAAATATCAAGTCTTTTCAAGTAAACCGGTTCAAGTCCAATTCAAGTCCCAAGTCATTGGTGTAAAAGTCCAAGTCAAGTCACAAGTCTTAGAACATTTTTTCAAGTCAAGTCTAAAGTCATAAAATCGAGTCTGACTCGAGTCCAAGTCATGTGACTCGAGTCCACACCTCTGACTTCTAGCCAATCATTTTACGTTTCCGAGGATAGTAGGCGGGTCCAGGTACGTACGTTCTTTTAGAGCAGAGCTACAGATTAAAAATGCCCAAGGCGAAGCGGTCAAAAGTCTGGCTGTACTTCACAGCAAAAGAACTCAGCAGCCTGCAACAAGTGCTTTAAGCTGATACTGTGATACTGTCAAAGGAGGTAACACCTCAAATCCGATTAAACACCTGGCGACGCATAGCGTTTTTTTTAAAAGCCCAGAAATGCACCGTATTTGATAGCTTGCTGCGAGACCTCACACGAGCGCATCTACTGCGGTGGGTTGCCTGTTATCGGACCCGGAGTTAGCAACATCCCCCAAAAACACGAAGAGGAGAGTCCTGGCCCCTAGCCCTGCCAGTGTAGCAGAAATGATGAGGATGATGATGGCAGCAGCAGCCGTTCTTCTCTGCGTGAGTAGCTTAATGTTGTTCGTGTGTAATTTACGTTGAGTAGGCTAACCACGTTATTACATTAATGCATGTAAGGTGAACTAGCAAACCTCATCATAGCTACATGCGGCTGTCTTCTTGTTTGATGGCAGATATTCCCTTCACCCTGGCCAAAAAGGCTAAAATGATCAAAGAAAAAGTGGGAAACAGTTAAACATGAGAGGTTTTTGGACAAAGTTTATGTTTTTTCCATTGTTGAAGCACTGCTTCCAGCCAAGAGTGATACCATATATGCCCCATAGCTGCAGAAAAGGCTAACATTTTTATCTTTTTACAAAAAACTGCTGAACATGAGAGGTTTTTGGACCAATTTTGTGTTCTCCATTCTTTAAGCACCGTTTGAGCACCGTTTGAGCACCGGCACCGTTTCAAAAGTACCGATTTGGCACCGGTATCGGATAAAACCTAAACGATACCCATCCCTATATATATATATATATATATATATATATATATATAGAAAATCAAACAAACACTGTGGCATCACTGAGAGTTAAAAACTGTCTAAATTCTTTCATCTTTAATAAAATGATCAGGGTTGCTGCTTTACCAGGTGCAACATTTAAGTTTAACATCCAGGCATCCATGAAAACAGAATTGATTAAATTTAATGTATTTCAGAAGTTAGCAGAAAGTTGGCTCAGAGAGATTTCTTGTGCTTGTGCTGGAATTAAAACGGTCTGCATCAGACCAGCGTGGTTTACCCTGCTGTGTCTGTGAGTTCAAAGGGTCTTACTTTCTTAAGTGTAGTGAAGGACCGAAGGTTTTACATTGTAGTGCAAGTCCTTTAAATGAATACTGCTTTAGTTTTGTACAGAACTTTTTCATTTTGATATACAATATACAATATGTGCAAGATCCAACTAATCCACACACTCTTTCAGTTACCATAGGAACATGCCTATCATATGCTACAATAATTTAACTTCACTGGGCTTGGGGAGACATTCATGTACTCCACCGTGCAAAGGCTGGATTCAAATTTAGCTTTTTTTTTTAGGTCTAATCTACATTTGGGGAATAATTATTGCTCACTTAGAAAGAAATGAACAGTCTCTAAATTTTATGGTTTATTCATTTTTTATGGAGGCAACAAAAATCCAGAATAAAAACATTACATTAAAATCTAAATTGATTTTGGCATCATTGAGTGAAATAAGTACTGGATCCCCAACCATCCACCCATAGATTACAGGTGATTACAATCAAGCAATCAGTCAATCAGTTACAGATACTTGCTTTATGTATAAAGTACACTTAACATAATCAGTTTCTTTGACCTCTCCACCATCATGGGCTACATCAAAGAGCCATCAAAGGATGTCAGGATTAGAAGTCAGCAGGAAGTTAGCTCGCTAGTTTCCACCTAAACATGATATGGCACGTTCTGACTGAGAGATTTCTGAAAAAATAAAAACGTACAGCTCTGCCATCTCTTCCAACATAAATGAAGACAGAAAACTAAACAGCAGTGACATTTGTAGGGTTACTGACGTTGGACTAGCTGGTATATAATGATGTGCTATGTGATCGCTAGCGACACAGCTATGTTAGCATAACATAAACACAGTGAAGCTGGAGGATGAACGCTAACATTTTTCACTTGATAAAAGTTAACGTGATGGTTAGGGACAAATGCAATTGCATGTCGGGATGCTGGAAATGGACCAAAGTTAAGTCAGGAGAATAACTGAGATCATCCACCCACAATATGAGGTTAGTCATTAATATACTGCAACAACATGGGAATAGAGCAGCTGCGAGAGAATTCAACATTAAAGAATCAATGGTACGGAAGTGGAGGAAGCAAGAAGAATGAGTTGAGTAAAATTTGACGTATTTGACTGTTTTGTTTCCCTTAGTGCGCCTTATAATCTGGTGTGCATTATGTATGAAAACAGACCCGTTGATCGACAGTGTGCCTTATGGTCTGAAAAATATGGTAATAATTATTGTCAATAAGGGTGGGGCAGAGGTAAATTTTAAATAAGAAATATGGAATAAAAAACAAAAAACAGAATACAAGATAAAAGATAAAGAAAATACGAACTACAAAGTCCTTAATCATACCCCAAATCTCAAGACCCAGGATCCAAGTGAGGATGACTTTACTCCAAAAACATTCGTGAAAAGAATTATTCTTGCCTAAGACACTCACATGGATATGTAAACACTACGGATTAGTGCAGTTTTTTCAAGCCAGCTTCAAGACTTGAAAAAACTGCCTGAAGCATGTATGTGTACTTACTGCACTCTACTGGAACATTTCAGTTCAATTCAATTTTATTTATACAGCACCAAAGCAGTTGCCCCGAGGTGCTTTATTTTGTTAGGTAAAGACCCTACAGTAACACAAAGAAAACAGAGAAAACCCAAGCGACTCTCTTTGAGCAAGTGCTGTGGCGACAGTAGGAAGGAAAAACTCCCTTTTAACAGGAAGAAACCTTCAGCAGGATCAGGCTCAGGGAGGGGCGGCCATCTGCTTCAACCGGTTGGAGGTGCAGTGAGGAAGACGGGACAAAAGACTTGCTGTGGAAGAAAAATAGAGATTAATAATGAGTAATAAATAAATACATAATGGGTGGTAAGCAGTAATCCTGAAGAATGGGGTGATATGGTACTATAAGGTCATTAAGATAAGACAGGCTTGATTATTCAAGACCTCATATGCTCTTTTCTGTCTCTCTTTTTATTATTGTCATGTTTCTTTTCCATGCAGGCACAATTTACCCACTAAACCACTGAAAACTCCAAGAAACTTTTTTTAAACACGAGAACATTTTATTTTTTTGCTTGAACTATATCCATGATCTTAGCACCAAGACAGTGGAAATCCCATCCTGTAAAAGATTTCTTATTGCTTCTTTGCAATTAAAGACTAAAGCAACACTACCTGCCGAAAAGTGTGCTAGTCAGCTTCAACGTCAACTACAGTAATTCTACACATGCACAGATGCATGTGGACAATTATTGTAGGCTCTTTACCTCACAATGTAAAATTCTTTGCGGCAACTGTTGGATTGAATTGATGCTAAATAATAATAAAACCAAGTTGAATTGAAAAATGGAAACAAACAAATTAGACTGTGATTCATAATCTTAACAGACGTGTTGTCTAATCTTCATTATCAAGGTTTTGTGACGACAAGGCTTCGGGATGTAGTGTTAAGTAGCTTTTAAAGTGTTGGTAAGTTAAGCACATCGTGCAGCACTCAAGCCGAGGAAGGAGGAAAACCTACATGGTCTTCACAGGACAGTAATAAATATTAAACTACCCAACGGAAAATAAAATTATTGTTTCTGTTTTACGGTTGCCTTTCTGTAAAAGTCACTGATGACACATTTAAACATTTCTTACATTTGGAGCTGACCGCACATGTTGCGGCCTGCATTCAGAAATTATTGTTGAATCTTGTGTTATTTTCAGTAAACCATTTCTATTTATAGCAGTTGGATCCTTAACGACACTCTGGAGAACTTTTGTCTGCTCTCGGTTTGTTCCCGCAGTCTCTCTGTGTTCCTCTTTTCTGTTTCCCCCCCGCCCATCACCCCCAACCAATCGAGGCAGATGGCACTCCTCCCTGATCCTGGTTCTGCCAAAGGACTTTTCCTGTTATAGAGGACTGTGTGATGGTTGGGCTCCTCTAATACTGTACAATCATCTCAAGCACATTGAGATGATTGTACTGTGAACTGCCCAGTAGCTCTGAATTCTTGGCACAAGAGACGCCAGCCTGGAGAACTCAACGTGACCAGAGTCACCACATTTATTGTGCAACAGATGAAACCGTTAGTTATGTTCACTGTTTGTGGATCTATGTAGCTGCCAAGAGGCTGTTTGATAAACCTTTGATATAATTTTAAAATGAAACGCATCCACACTGAAATCATAAAAACACTGGACACAAACAAATCTGTGTGCAAACGGTGTGTAAGAGCTTTTTATTAGGACAGCTCTGTCAGCAACATTTTTCTTACCTGAAAAATAGTTCACACCCACAGTCTTGAGACACAAAGTCCTAGCAGTCTTAGAAACACACACAAAGAAAGTTAAAATGCTTAGAATTTGAACTAAACACTTTTGGGATGGTTTGCTGTTCCAGCTCCTTGTCACGCTAGGCTTGGTTGGGTTGAGCAGCCATGCTCCGTCTCTGGGTGTTGTCCTGTGCTCCTGCTCTTCAGCAAGCTCACCTGCTCCACATCTGCCTCATCAACATTGTCTGCATCATCAGAGTGGAAAACAGGCTCTCCTGATCCCTCAATATGCCTCACCTGTGGTCTTTAAGCTCCTGAGTGTAATGTCCTTGTCTCTCCACTTTACAACGTTCTCGCCGTGGCTGAGGAGCGGCTCAATCCTCAGATCCATTTCCCTGTCCTTGATGAGCTGGTCCAATACTTCTGGAATCCCTCTTTGAAAAACTCACAACTTCTGCTTGCCCACCCAGCAACCCATGACCTCAGCTGCAGTCACAAAGCAAACAACTGGCCCTCCCACAGCCTCCCCCCCGCGCATAGTGAGTAAGCTCTCTCTTATTCTCTGCAAGCTCACCTTTGTCTGCAGAATATCTGCGAACCAACTTACCTGGATTAATCTACCTCTCGCCCAGTGACTCATCTCTCTGCCGCCTGCTCTGTCTGTCTGAGCCCTCCTCGCAGACATCTGCTCCTGAGTTAATAAACGAGCTGTACTGTGAAGCGCTCTCTCCTGGGTCTTGCTTAAGAGACTGCCTTTTAATATTGCTACTTTCACATTTCACACGATCATTTATCACAAATAACTTCTACCATTCTGTTTTTTTCTTATAGTCTCTCAGTCTTTTGCTTGAGCCACACTGAGCATCTCAGGGAAAACAATATTCAGCTATTTCAGTTTCTTCAGTTGGATTTTCTCCTGCTTTTTGGGCTTAGGATTGGAGGCTACAAGTCAATGTGTTTTTCCTAGAGTACATATAGAAACAGGTGTGTGGTTTTATGAAGATTGCAGGCACCCGACACAACCTGTGGATTCAGAATCATTTTAAATCATTAGCATGCAAATTTATGATGTACAGCGTAGAATAGCGCTATAAAAGACAGGTAAGAACAAAACAGGCCAGTGTGCATGTTTAAGGAATTAAACTGTGATTTTTAGTGTTCATGCTGTGGAAGTCAGTTGCCTCTGTGTACTATTATTTCTTCCACTTTGATTAAAAATGAGAAAATCTATTTTGGTTTCAATGCTCAGTTTATTTTCCCACACCAGTTCAGTTATTTTTTTGAGCAGGGTAAGAACAGGCTGTGTTAGTATAAGCCCAACAAGGGCTGAAAACAATGACCATAAACTCTCTGTGAAGCATGCTCCATACTGGAACTATGTTAAACGGCAGTGTTCCTTTTTAAATAAATAGGAAATAGTTAATGAGGCCTAATGTGTTTGTGTCACATGGAAAATTTCAGTGTAAGTTATCCAAATGTTGCCTTAGAAAATCGTGAAAATAGCAAAAATAGCATAGGGATGAGCAATACGAGTTATTTATAGCAGGCATTTCTCTATATTGAATTCAATTCAATTTGATTCATTTCTGTAAATATCTACCTTTTTTATTTTAAGTAAAAAAGTGCTTGATGTGCTGACCTGACATGAGCTTAATATAACTGAAATGTTCCCCTGTGGGGAAGAATTAGAAGAATTATGCAGAGGGTCCATGAGAGCCTGAGCGCTGCAGAAAATGAAGATCATAACCAGATTTCTGTGGTAACCTTCTACCATTTGAATACATTTAATGCAACAGATTATAGCACCAAGGAGACAATAGAATTAAAACATAATCTGCAAAGCTTTTTGTAATTGTTACTAAACCATTTACCCCATTGTCAGATTTACAGATTTACAAACCCTGAAGCCCATTTTAGTTAAAAAAAAATCTGAGGAGAAAACTGCAGAAGGTCAAAACTGAGAGAGAAAGATGTGTTTATAAATTTCCCCGTGGTCTCATTCTCAGTGCTTGAAGTGCTTCCTCACAAAATATACATTTCCTCCTCTGTCATGCTTATGTGGTCAGACACTGCAGCGGCTTTCATTTGAATCGCTGCAGTAACATCATGCACACACACACTTAAAAGCTTGAGAAGAACATAGAAATATTTGACTTCAGAGTGAAAGAGAGAACAAAAATGCTGTTAAATGTGAAAAGTGTCGCACAGGCATGTCAGAGAATTTGTAAAGGGCACCCTTTTCAAAGGTGAAGAGCCTCCTTTGACAAGGTGTTGCTGCTTCTTCCTGAACCAGGGCCGAAGGAACCTTATGAGATTAGCAGTGATGTGCAAAAGAAGTACGAAAGTTTTCTACTGAACAGTAGCAGAGATTCTGTTTTTTATTTTAATCATTAAAAATTAGTAGAATTGAAGAAGTTGTTGGCTGTTTTCTTCGTCTTATAACTGAGGAAATAAAGACATTAAAATGAGTATTCCCTGTTGTTAAAGATCAGGGACTTATGTTGAAAGAGGGGGTTTCTTTCTCCTGCCTGTGCGAGGAGGACATCTACATTTTTGATACCATGAATCAAACTACGCAGTCACTGTCATTCTTTTTCCTGTGTTTGTGCTGTGTCTCGATAACTAATAGGTCCTGACAGAGGCCTCTGGCTCCCTCGGTCTTTTGCTCAATATACATTAAAGACTGAGTCGAAGTGGAAACTAAGAAAATAAAGATGACACAAGGTACAGGGAGGGACAGCAGTGTGTTGCATTAGTTTCAAGCTCTTTATTACAGTCATTCGGCTGTGAAGAGTGAAAGAACAACACTTGTGCAGCCCTTAAAGAACGAAGGACATGAGACGACCTCTGCCCACAGCACGAGATGAACCCTCTTCTCACCCTTGATCCATTCTGATTCAGTTCCAGCCTTCAACTTAAAAAGCTAAAAAGCTTTTTTAGCTTTTTAAGTTGCTCTGCCAAACAATATCAGAACCAGAAAGAACTTGGAAATTAATTTGGAAAACGTGGCAGCCAAAAAGTTTGGTTCTGTCACGCGAACTATAGAGCTGAAGCTTAGCAGACTGAAAACCGATATACAGGTGTTAATCAAACACCTGCATCTTTAATGGTATCTAAACAGATGTTAGCCAATAAATACATCAATAATCACTCCCTGTACTGAAGGGGAATTTAACTACAGATAATAAAAACTATTAAAAATGCTGTGAAGTTGGACTGTACCGCAGAAATCCGTTTTGGAGCAAGTCTCAAGTGGCCACTCCAGGAACTGCAGTACCTGCAATATTAGATGGATACAGATCTCGTTCAGACCACGATTGAGACCATTGCCTTCATTTTTAGTAATGCGCAAAAAGATGAACTAAATGGCTAAGGCAGAATTTGCAGGGATGCAATTTACACTCTCACTTCTTATTCAGTTTCACATTGGGGTCACACTTTGCCAAATTTAGTTGTAGGCCTGTTGCTTTACTTTGCTCATGCTAAAAGTTGACAAAAATTAATTTTTAGAAGCATCAAACTGTGTTTAGTCAAATGCTCTAGTGCGACCATTGTGCCAACATTGTCTGGGAGTTGGCTGCCTGTGCACTGTGGCATCAAAATGTAGCTGCTGGTCACTGTGGCTAATTATCAGCTAGCTGTGTGTGAACAGGCAGCTAGCTTGGCTAATGCTAACTACTAATCAAAGCTTTGTGATGACTGCTTAATGCTGATGATCGATGAACAATCCATCCCTGTGAGTCCTAATAAAGTTAGAAAAGCAACTGTTTTCATTGAAACTCTGTGCTGTACTCAGTGTGATAAAACTAAAGAAATCCAGCAACAACATTCAACAAAGCTTTGTTAGTTTGCTGATAATCACATATAAAAGAAACTAAAAGAAAGGACTGTGCTGGCAGATTTTTACCACGGTAGAATTATAAAGACAACATTAGCTAAACACTTTGTTAGCGTTAGCGGCTGCCCAGCTGGTGAGCTGCTGGCTGACTTTGTGCCTCTGAGCTGCATGTTTGCTGTCTGGCAGGCTGGGGGAACCACAGGACTGCTGATGGACCTGGCTGCCAATAAAGAGGCAGTTCATGCTTCTAGTGGGTTTTTGTGTACACACACACACACACACACACACACACACACACACACACACACACACACACACACACACACAAATCTTTGCTTATATTGGAATCAAAAGATAAAATGATGCACTCTGTTCCTGGTGGACTGCAGGGTATGAATCATCTCCTCCTGGCCAGTGAGGTGTGTGGTTGACAAACTGAATTCATACCACCAGATACTGAGGAGGCCTTTTGCCCTTCATGCTGTACTATGATATCAGTCAAAGAACTGGAAAGATGCATAGTTTAAGTTTGATTTATTTGTTATATCGAGCATCCACCCATTTATAGAATTCTAAAATATGGATATTTCACAACACTGTTCCAGTCGCACATGTTGTGGGTGGAAGGAACAGACTACAGTTTATCAATATTAAATGTTTTTTCATCTCCTGTCTCCCAACCAACTTGCTCATTTAAATGGTTCATATGTCAACAGTTAGCTGTGTCTTTGCGCATCACCCATACAACATTTACAAAATCAATATGCTGTTTTTATTCTTCTAGATAAAGTACTGTGCAACTCCCAGAGGATGAGGAAGAGGACAATAGAAAACAAAGAACTTATTTTCTGTATCAGACAGTGCAGCAAACAAATCTGCTTTTAATGTGCACTTCAATATTAAGTGGTAAAATAACACAATATGAAATAAATGAAATGCAGACTGGTTCTTCTCTGTACCAGAAACTACATTTTTGTTAGTGGCTAAGGGAAGATTCACAGAAAGGCACGTCAGGCTTCAGCGTCACACAGACCTTGATGCTTTACTTTTCCCAGCCATTCTGTTGTTGATTTGCTGGTCTGATCGGAATCATTGTCCTGTTGCATGACATAATTTCAGTCAAGCTTTGGCTGCCAGACAGATGGCCTCACATTTGACTCTGGAATCCTTTGGTTTACAGAGGAGTTTATGGTCCACTACATGACTGTAAGGTGCCGAGGCCCCGCGGCTGCAAAACAAGCCTGAATAATCACCCCTCCACCCCAGACAGTTGGTGGTTATCCTGATATACTGTGTTTGGCTTTTGCTAAATGTGGTGCTGTGCATTATGGCCAAACATCTCCATTCTGGCCTCATCTGCATAAAGGAACTTACTCAGATGCAGCTTTGCAAATCAAAGCTGTGCTGCTGTCTTCTTTCTCCTGACCACCTGTCCAAACAAATCATACTTGTTTAGTCTTTTTCTAATGGTACCATCCCGAACTTTAACCTGCTAAATGAGACCTATAGAATCTAAGATGTAGCTCTTGAATTTTGTGCAGTTTTTCTGATTAGTGCATAGTCTGATCTTACGGAGAATTTGTTAGGGTGAACCTCTGATTACAGTATTGATTATCCAAAACGGTTTAATTAGTCTGGAGTTCTGGAAAAATATATTAGATAACCTTCTAGTGTAACGATTCTCAGAAAACTGTTTGCATTTGCCAGTCATGTAATTTAAAGAGAACTGAGGAGGAGCACGTCAGTCAGGGCCGACTGAATCTGGCAGCGCATGATGTTCGTTCACCTCTGGGCATCAAGAGTGCTGCTTGTTCCACGGCAGGAAATCTCTTTACTGGCCTCAAAACATTCCTTGTCCCCCGCCTTCCCCTTTTACAAACTGTGGCTTATAATTTAACGTGAATTCTGTCCCGGGGCGCTGCTACATCAAACAGCCACGACTTCGTTCCATATGCGACACAGATTCCACGCAGGCTTCACAGCAGGAGCTCTGTGGATGTGCTTTGCATGAGGCTCATTTCGTGTGGCGGTCTTTATTCCCCTCTCATAGAGACGTGTTCCACTTAACTGTCTCCAGGCCCATTGAAGCAGCTCCCAATCCGCAGCCTACATTTATAAAGGGATTTTAAATGTTCATTAATTTGAACAATCAGTGTCACACTGGCTCCATTCTTTCACATTCATAGAAATAAAACTGCTTTGACAGTTTGTGCTAATTTGCCAGGAAATATCCAGTCTACAGGAGCTCCGTGGAAAAATAACTCAATTGCGCTGTAGTTGCTGTAAAGCTTTAAAGTTGTTTTTTTTTTTTTCAAGAAGCTTTTATTTATTTGAGTAATTTAAAAAACAGCAGTATCAAAGATTTCTTTGAGGAAAAGAAATCTAGTTTGACAGCAACGTTCTCGCATGTTTAATCCTGCATGATTAAATTGTGTTGGCAACTTTAAAATTGAATTAGACAGGTTGGAGAAATGAATAGAATTTTGTTGTTGCCGCTCGTGTTAATCCGTTAAGAAAAAGGTTGATACAGTCTGACAGTGTACAGCTGCTTTTGCCTGTGGCTGTTTTCATGGTTTTGGTGATTCCCTTTAGTTCCAGTTAAGGTGAAAAGTTTGCAGAGCTATTTTGCACAATATAGCGTATGAAGTTATTTTGAAAAAGGAAAAGACTCAAGGTATAGTAGTAAAATTTGTCTACATATCTTTGGGCAAGTAGTGCAACTGGTGCATTGGCCATGGGAAAACATTGTCATCTGTCTCTTGTTGTAGGCCATGTGTTTTGTCTATATTATGATGGCTGTGATTTAGCTTAAAACTGCTTTCCATCTTATTCTAAGATTTCAGTGTTTGTGTCTGTTTGGTGAGATGCTTGAAAACAGCAAATTGTTCAGGTCTGTGTTGACAAAACACAATGCCTCAAAAACTCAGGTAATCAAACTTTCTTTATCTTTAAGTCAGAAAAAAGGCCAAAAAAGGTAGTAAATCTGTGGTATTCTTATTTTTACATCAGAAAAATTCAATATTATGAATGGTAGGAACCAAATGTAAGACTCTCAAGGCAGAAATTAAAAAAGAAGAAACTCAGTCCAAAACTTTATAAAGTAAGTAAAGTTTATTTATAAATTACCTTTCACAAGCAGGGGCATTGGGTCACTTGGGTCAAAAGGAAAAAACAAAAACAATAAAACAGGTAAATGAGCAAGGTCACGAAGAAGGTCAGACTCAGATTATTCAAATGCCTGTCTGAATAGAAATGCCTTTAACAGTTTTTTTAAAAAGCTACCTCTGAAGCAATAAAATGCCGAAATGAGGGCAACTCAGAGTTTTGAAGCCACCGCTCAAAAGGCCCGATGTCCATGTGTTTTAAAGCGAGTATGAGGCGCCAGCAGAAATCTCTGCTCTGAAGACCTCAGGGACCAGTTAGAAGAGGTAGTAGGTCAATTAAAGTTCAGAAATACACTCGAGCCCATTGCCATTCAAAGCTTTAAACATTAAGACACGACAGGTAAATATGGAGCTGCAATATTCCAAGTGAGAAAAAAAGAATCAACGCTTGCATCAATTGACCTTAAAAATAACACTGAAGTCCTCCTTCTATATGAAAAACTGAGGAATGAGTCAGCTTAAAGAAGAGGAGAGTCAGTCTAAAGACAGAGCTGTCCAGGATGATGATGCAAGCTAGATTTAAGGAGCCTAGAGACCCAAAGCATTGTTTTCACTATCTGGAGCAATGATGATCTCTGTGTTGTCAGAATTTAACTGTAGGGAATTAGCATTTAACAAAGACTTGATGGCAGTCATGAGGTATTTGAATAAGAAAGCCTAGAAAGCTACCCTAAAAGAAGGGTAGTTTCAGTCAAGTGCAGTTCATGAAAACCTGACTGAAATGAGAAAAAATCATACAAGCTACTCAGCTACAGCCCTGGTCCTGGTCTAGTATAATTTCTGGGCAAGAAAAGGTTTGATTTTTCTTTCTTTCTTTCTTTCTTTCTTTCTTTCTTTCTTTCTTTCTTTCTTTCTTTCTTTCTTTCTTTCTTTCTTTTTTTGCAGGGATTGAACAATAGGATTTTTGAAGTAGGGCTAATTTATCAAAACAACCACACAAAGGCCCAGTGTATGAAAAACCTTGTCATGGTTTCATTTTGCCTATGAGTTTAGTGATACTTGCCGATGTTACAGGAAAAAAAAAATCTAGATTCACATAAGATTAATGTAAATTTCTTGTTTTTGAACTAAGAATCCAGAACAAAAACATGTCCAGTTTACTTTGAAGTATAAGCAGGTGACAAATTAAAGTAAAAAAACCCAAAAAACAAAACTGTGTCCTGTTGTCAAGTTTCCATCTCTATTGTACAGAATTAGCTCCTTTATTTAAAGGAGGCAAGTGGAGCCAGTCAGAAAAATGTCCTCACATTATAGCAGATGTACAAAGGGGAGGTAGAAATAAACTTAAAACTCAAGGACCCACATATGGATCAACCAGGAACAACTGCTGAGAGAATATAAAACTCAAAATACCTCAAACACAAGAGTTCTAAATACAAAACTCAAACCCAAGCACAAACCCCCAGGATTCATGACAGATTTAGCATTGCCTGCATTAACTGCTAACCACTAAACAGCACCTGGGTTCTAGTGAGTGTTGACTATAAGGATGGCTGGCCTGCAGAAATCAAGGATGTACAAATATTCCTGTTCTTGCTCATTCGGTTCTCCTGCCGACCTCTGCCCTCACAAACGATCAGATCCACCAGAAGGCAACTTTGTACACGACCTAACAGATCCTTCACTTTTATCACCCTGAAGTCCTTCAAACCAACATCAATCTGCAAGCTCGCTTCATGGAACCGGGCTGATAAAGAGACACGTTCTGTTCTGTAATTTCATGAGAGATTACAGATTCCAAAGAAGCAATAGATAATATTTTCACTGTTTTATCCCCGCAAACCAACCATTTACAGTCAAAAGACATATAATTTCCCTCCATATTTCTCTTAGTTTCAGGTTTCCTTATACCCCCCACCCCCCTACCTCCAGATGTTGTGAAATTCTTAACATTGCAGAGATATGGTATGTTAAAATTATGAGCTTCTATGTTGTTCATGCCTTTCACAGCTTCTGAGCTGGACTGCAGGTTTCATTGCGTTTGAGAACACCTGTTAGAGGTGTAATTACACAGCACCTATACAAGGAAATGGCACCAATCGCTGTTACCCATAAACATGTTGCAGATGGCATGTAATAAATGATGAGCTGTTCAAAATGCCTTAAATGATTTGAATGACAATGTGTCATTTATTTATTTATTTATTTATTAAATTTTTTGTTTCACACATGGTACAGCAGTAATTCATTTCCCATACACAACCTTCCTTTCAATTAAAGTAACACTGTTTCCATGCATGAAAAGGAGCAGGAAGAAGATGAAAATCATCATCATATTCTGTTCTTGTTTTAAATCTGTCTCCTATTGTCTGCAATTGCTTTGGTGTAACACAGTCAAAAACCTCTAAAGTAGAACTTTAGTCATACAAACCAGTATATACATCAGCGTATACGATTAACTTTGTAGCAGTACTGATTGTGCCTTTCTAGATGCTTAAAGTGCTTAAAAAATGAAAACATGCTTTCTTGCAGTATTATGTTTAAAGGTTATGTTTGAAGGTTTTCTCAGTTTAACAGCTTTTACAGCCCATGTGTGAATGGCTTGTAATGTAAGTTTAAAAAGAAAGCCTTAACTGTCTATGAAAATTCAAATGATGTGACGTTTGTGCTCACTCCAGAGCTCATTTTGTGTCTTCTGCTAACGTAATCACAATGCAGTACATCTCCTAAGCACTTATCACAACAAAGACTCACAACATGTACTCCACATTAGGGCAAAAAATAAAACTGGATTTGACTTTAGGTGGTAGTTTTGTATTGATAATGTAAACAGGTGTACCAGCTAGCTGACAGCCTGGGTTATGAACAACATGAACTGGTGAAGTAACGCTAGGTCCAGCATAAGTGAAAAACAAGAGTCAACATCAGCAGGGCATTTGATGCAAAGCTTTGTTTGATCAAAAACAACCCTGAGATTTCTTTCTTTGTACTGATGGCACACTTGGCATTTTTAACAGATGCACATTTAAAGTATTCAGTCACAAGTTGGATTGTTAGCACAATCCATGTAGTAGAATGCCGACTTTCAAGGATAGCTAATACAGGAATGTGCAGTCTTGCGCCCCTCATTTCTTCTATGAAAACAGGAAAAACAGTTGCAGCGGTTTACTGAAAGATGTGCAAACACTCATGGAAATACAGTTTATAAGGCAAAAACAGAGTTTGTACAGTTCTATGTCCAAGAATCATTATCTAGACCTCTTGAAAGATATCCCAAAGCATCTTTCTGGCCATTGGCACCCACTGTTAACCTTCTCCATACATACTGACATCATTTTACCCAGAGATGTTACTGTGTAAGTGCATCCCAGTACATGGCAAACAGTTTTGACAAACTAAAAAGCTTTGAGTGCACATTTTACCAGTAACATTTAAAAAGTACCTTCCTGAGCTGTACTTGGATTGCTCTGAGATCTGAGCAAACAATGTCTAATAGTATCCAGCGCTGTCTTGCTTTGTAGTGACATTTAGAAAAATCTGTTTTGATTGATGGCTTCAATACTTTCAGCCAGACACTACATCAGCTGCAGATAACAGTTATTTTTGGCTTCACAGGAAAAGGTGAGCTGTTGATATGAACGATCAAAATGAATGTTTGAGCATGTAGCAAGCTGTTTCATTCCAGCAGTGGCACTAATCTGCAAGCTAAGCAGTTTATCCATGTAAGACACCTCATTTTTTTCCACATTTGGTGAAGCTCTCACATCAGACATCCCCTCTCCTAATGACTGTCGGTCAAAGAAGCAAATATTAACAGGACTCAACAGGAACAGTCTGTGCCGTCAGATGTTAACATCAACTTACATTATGTGAGCTTGTAATTTTGAAATGAATCCAGCAACCAAAAGCATACTCTGGCAATGAATTACCTTCAACGTCATGCCTTTGAGCATGAAAGCTCTGGGACTCTTGCATCATCAAGTGTCTCTATTATTAATTAATAAAGACACCCAATTTACTAAATGGACTTCATTGAGGTTTTTCACTAATCTGAGGAGACTGGAGCTTGAGGCAAAGTTCACACCAATAAAGACACAGAGATATGATATCTTTTGGAGAAGCACTTACATGTATACTTATGTACACACACAGACTGCTGTGTGTGTACTTACAGTCTTTATAGAGAAGATGAGAGAGACTGGAGAAATGTCTGCAATGCAACAGAGAACAGAGCAGTTATTATTCTCAGTGTGGATGTCATGTGGATTTTATCATTTCCAAAATTAGCTGTATAAAGAGAGACTACCTCAATATAAGCATGGATGAGAATGCTGATCTGAAGGTCACCTACTGTATGCTTTCAGTGGTGGGCAGCAGCATGATGTGGTTTTATTACTATTCAGCACAAGTTGGAGACTGATAAGAAGCTTCTGAAGAACACAAAATGCAAACTGTAGGTTTTTAAAAGCTGGCTGTACAGATTCAGAAAAACAGAGAAGTGTGCTGTCAGCAGAGGGATGTCCAATAGTTATATACAAGACACTGGTAATTGTGCATTAAGCAGCAAAATACATCAAGCTTGAAGAAGTTTCCAATGAAATGAAATGAAACACAGGCTTAAGGGGCACAGTGACTAACAAAAGTCTCAGAATGAAATCATGAGCTTTATTAAAACACCTTTGCACATTTGTGATTATCCTGCCCACTCACTGCAAAATATACACATTTAGGAATTTCAGAGTGTGCAGGATGATGTAGACCAAAAGGTCATATTTTAATGTATATTACATTCAATAGCTGAGAGCTCACAGCTCCCTCTGAAGCCTTCTTTCCACATTTGTGCCTGGAGCCAAAGGTTAACCAAACCAAAAAATTAAGGGGCTCATCTATGTTTTTCCTCATCCAGTAAAGGAATGTTTGTGCAAGATTTCACGTTACTAAGATACTTTAAGCTGAAATTACATGTTCGCAGTAAATCATAGATTTGAAGCAAAAAGAAATGTTCTAACCGGACATAATGCCTGTTAAAGGTTTTAACCAAAAACTGCTTCAAGACTTTCATTTGATTTAAACGGCGACTCCTTTGAGCTATAACTTTAAAACAGCTGAAGCTGTTGGTATCATCTCATCCATTAATGTGCTTCTTTCTTGTGCTGCATTAACGTATGAACTCTGTTTGAAATGTGGTAATAACCATGGCAAAAATTTGCTGTTGTTCTTTAAGTGTGACGAGTAACTCAAAGCACAGCTAAAGTATTGTAAAAACCTCTGACAGGCATCATCATTAACATGGCTCTATGTTTTTTAATGAGCTTTTTCTTCACAAGAAGCACTTTCTTGGCTCCCCACCCCCCTACCCCCCAAATTTCTCTTAAGTTGCTGTATATTTTCCACACAGACACAGAGATTGACTTGTTGTGATGGCAGATCTGTTTTAAAATGAAGAGGACAGCAATTTGCCTCCCACTGTGACAAACCTGGTAATTCAGAAATGTGCAAATTGCATGGATCATAGCCAAGGCTGAGTCACTGTCAGTCATGCGAGATGGTCACATGTCCTTGAGAACAAACTGTGCGAATGCAGAAAATATTTAGAAAATAAATGGCAACCTAGTAATTTGATTTAGTCTCGGTCTGTCTCTCTGTCAACATATATTTATGTATGTATATATAATCACAGGCTACTTTATTAAGTATGCCTAATCAATTGCTTCAACACAAATATCAAGTAGCGAATATCTAATCACATGGTGGCAAATCATAGCACTTCAGCATGTATATATGATGTCAGAATGAGTAAGAAAAACGATTTAGGTGACTTTAATTGGAGTGTCAAATTCTGCTGTCACGTTTGGATGGTAGGGTCAGAACTGAATGTCAAAGGCATGAAAGCATGGATCGATCCCACCGTGCATCCATGGGCTTTTCTTGGTACACCAGTTAAACATCATTTAAACACCACAGCCTACCTGAGTATTGCTGCAGATCATGTCCATCCCTGTATGACCACAGTGCACCCATCCATCTTCTAATGGCCGCTTCTGTAGTATCAGGTAAATGTTAAGTGGTAGGAACGTTTCTGCTGGGTTGTTGTTGTAGGGGGGGATGGAAAATAATAAAGGACACTCATGGAGTAATGGCGCGTCTCGTGTGTCTGTGAGGTATGCCTCCAGTCAAACAACATCCATAACCTCAAATAACGGAACATGGTGTCAGAAGACAATTGGAAACGTTAGTTGGGCATAAGTGAAAGGTTTCGGCGTCGGTGCCAGGTTAAAGGTCGGCCATAGAGGAGCTGCGCGACAAGAGACGTGGCGTCATGAGTCAGTTTCAAGTCACCCCGCCGGAGAAGTTCACTTTTAGGTCCGACGACTGGACCAAATGGATAAAGCGTTTTGACAGATTTCGCATCGCGTCTGGATTGGAGACGCAAGCGGACGAAAATCAAGTGAACGCCCTTATCTACACTATGGGCGAGGAGGCAGAGGACATATTGGTATCCCTGCACCTGACTCCCGAAGAGGCGAGCGATTATGAGACCGTTAAAAGGAGGTTGGATGCTCACTTCGTAGCCCGAAGAAACATCATATTTGAGCGAGCGAAGTTTAACCAGCGCCAACAAGAGACGGGTGAGTCAGTTGACAACTTCCATACTGCACTGCATTGTCTGGCAGAACATTGTGGATACGGGACTTTGCATGACGAAATGGTGCGAGACAGATTTGTCGTGGGTCTGAAAGACAAACGATTGTCAGAACAGCTACAAATGGATCCAGAACTAACGCTAGAGAAAGCGCTTAACAGAGCCCGACAAAGTGAGCTTGTAAAGAAGCAACAAGAGATGCTAAGCACTAACTTTAAAATGGATATTACCAACTCACAACTGAACCGCGTCCATGCTAAACGGCAAGAAGGGGCACGTCCCAAGCAGCTGACACCGCTACATAAACAAACCGCCAAAACACAGAAAGAAAAAAAGACACAATGCAGAAGATGTGGAGACATAAAAGGTCACAATCTTCAACAATGCCCTGCGAGGGAAGCCGCATGTAATTACTGTAAGAAAAAAGGACATTTTGCCAGGATGTGCAGAAACAAAAAACTGTGTGAAGTCAATGCTGCAACAGTTTCAGAGAACAGCGATACAGATGATGAG
The DNA here is from genome assembly GCF_964374335.1 of Astatotilapia calliptera. Lineage (NCBI taxonomy): Eukaryota > Metazoa > Chordata > Actinopteri > Cichliformes > Cichlidae > Astatotilapia > Astatotilapia calliptera. The sequence continues at coordinate 13,634,079 of NC_137439.1, forward strand.
GTCGCTTTCTTGGGTTCCCTCTCTGCGGACACCAAAGAGAGTCCATGGGTAACAGAGATACATGTGGACAAATGCAACACATTCTTTAAAATCGACACCGGAGCGGATGTCACAGCAGTCCCAGAGACTTTCTACACACAGCATCAGTTGGGGAGATTGGATAAGCCCAAAAGGGTTCTGCAGGGCCCAGGAGGAACACGTCTGAAGGTAAAAGGCATGTTCACAGCCACTCTCAGCAAGAACAACCACAAAACCAAAGAAGACATTTATGTCGTAAAGGGTTTATGCACACCGCTGCTGAGCGGGCATGCTGCAGTGGCACTACAGCTGGTTGCTAGAGTTAATCATATTAGCTTAGAATCTATTGACGCTGTCAAACAAGAATTCCCCAAGCTTTTCTACGGCTTAGGCAAAATGGAGGGGGAGTACAATATTGTTCTGAAACCAGAGGCACAGCCGTTTTCCCTCTCGACCCCTAGGCGAATCTCTCTTCCACTCTTACCAAAGGTTAAAGAAGAGCTGAACAGGATGGAGCAGCAGGGTGTCATTTCCAAGGTGGAGGAGCCCACTGATTGGTGCGCGCCTATGGTGGTGGTTCCTAAGCGCACAGGCAAAGTGAGAATATGCAGCGATCTCACTGAACTAAACAAATATGTCATGAGAGAGAAGCATCCACTCCCTTCAGTAGAACACACACTAGGACAGCTTGCAGGAGCAAAAGTGTTTTCAAAGCTGGATGCCAATGCAGGATTTTGGCAGATTCCCTTATCCCGGGACTCTTCTTTGCTCACGACCTTTATTACACCTTTTGGTCGGTATTGTTACAATCGTCTGTGCTTTGGAATCTCATCAGCCCCAGAACACTTCCAGAAACGGATGGCACGCATTCTTGAGGGTTTAGAAGGAGTCCTCTGCCAGATGGATGATGTGCTCATCTGGGGGACGTCACAAGCAGAGCATGATGAGAGACTTCGAAAAGCACTGGTTCGACTGCAGGAGGCTGGAGTAACATTGAACGACAAGTGTGAGTTCTCCAAGAACAGGATAAAGTTCCTGGGGCAGGTCATTGAGGCATCGGGGGTTAGCGCAGATCCTGACAAGACGCATGCCGTGAGTTCCATGGATGAGCCCAGCAACATAAGTGAGGTGAGACGCTTCCTGGGCATGGTGAATCACCTAGGAAAGTTTCTTCCTCACCTGGCGGAAAAAACGCGCCCCCTAAGAGATCTACTGAAGAAGTCCAACCTGTGGTCATGGGGGCCACAGCAGCAGCAGGCTTTCGACGGCATCAAAAAAGAACTGACAACACCCCCAGGGCTTGCTCTGTATGATCCAAATGCTGAAACGTGCGTATCAGCTGATTCATCTTCGTATGGCTTGGGAGCAGTGCTTCTCCAGCGGCACGCCGATCTAGGGTGGAAACCAGTAGCATACGCTTCAAAAGCTCTCAGCGCGACAGAGCAGCGATATGCTCAAATTGAGAAGGAGGCCCTCGCTTCAACATGGGCCTGTGAGAGGTTTGCAGAGTTCCTAATTGGGAAAACATTCCACATTGAAACAGACCACAAACCTCTGGTCTCGTTGCTTGGCTCCAAGGGCCTGGACGAGCTTCCACCTCGTATACAACGTCTACGCATGCGATTGATGAGGTTCTCTTATACCATATCTCATGTTCCTGGTAGAGACATTGCAACAGCAGATGTACTGTCCAGAGCTCCTGTATGTGACACAACTGAGGGTTTGCCGGAGGAAGAAATCAACTTGTATGTGGAGTCCGTCATAGCAAGCCTGCCAGCCACAGAGCCACGACTCAGAGAAATCCAGACACATCAGGACAATGACAGCATTCTAAGCCAGCTGAAGAAGTTCTGTGTGGAAGGATGGCCAGATAAGTACTCCATCGGAAGGGTTTTCCAGCCTTATCTGCCATTTTCAGGTGACCTCACAGTCCACAATGGTTTGCTTCTTTATGGGAGCAGAATAGTGATTCCCACATCGCTCAGAGCAGACATTCTGTCTAAACTACATGAGGGACACCTAGGAATAACGAAATGCAGAGAGAGAGCTAAACAATCTGTTTGGTGGCCAGGCCTGAGCAGTGAGCTGATAAAAGTGATTGGGACCTGTGACACTTGTTGCCGTGAGCGGACTAACCACAAAGAAACCATGCTACCTACCGAGTTCCCACAAAGACCGTGGGCCATGGTGGGAACTGATCTGTTCCAGATAGAGAATAAACAGTACCTGGTCATTGTGGATTACTTTTCCAGATTCTTCGAAGTTGCCAAACTGACATCTACAACATCAGAGGCAGTGATCGAGCACTGTAAATCAATCTTTGCACGTCATGGCATACCAGAGCGGGTTCGCTCTGATAATGGACCTCAGTTTTCGTCTGATTCCTTCAAAAGATTTGCACAAGAATGGGGTTTTAGCCATGAGACATCCAGTCCCCACTTCCCTCAGAGCAATGGGGAGGCCGAGAGGGCAGTCAGGACCATCAAAAGTCTTCTTAAAAAGTCTGGCGATCCCTATCTCGCCCTTATGGCATACCGGGCCACTCCATTGGCAAATGGCTACAGCCCAACGGAGCTTCTCATGGGTAGACGGATAAGGACAACTATTCCTGTCATCCCATCACAGCTACATCCAAGAGGTACGGACACAGACAAGCTCAAAGCTATAGAACAATCGTACAGACAAAAGCAAAGACAAAACTACAACCGCAGACACAGAGCACATGATATGCTACAGCTCAATCCTGGAGACAAAGTGTGGGTCTCAGACATGGATACTAGAGGGACAGTCGTGTCCATGGCAGGCTCACCGAGGTCCTACATCATCGAGACAGCAAAGGGCACGCTGAGAAGAAACCGTTACCATCTTACATGGACACCTGGGGCACCAGAGATTTCTGGCGATCCACCAGAGGCTTCACCTGAGAACTCTGTTCCAGCTGCACAGATTGTGTCGGTTCCAGACACTATCTCACAGGAGGCCAGCCAGCAGACTCCTGAAGCTGGGAGCCAAATCCAACCCAGGTCTAGGAGGCCTCCAGCATACCTAAAAGACTATGTTTGCTCATAGGGCTTGGAACTGAGTGAGCACTGGGGCAGAATAATCCCCACACTCAGGCTGAGGGCTGGGTAGTCTACCCCATCCCTCATAGAGACAATGAGAAATAAAGCAAATGGTTGCACTGTTTAAACATGTTGTTTGTAGCTGCACTGAATAGTTCAGAAATGTGCACTTATGCTTAGTGTTCAGAGTTGTATACTTTGAGAGTTTATTTTTGGACATTCTGAGTAGTCTGGTTTGAAACCAAGCGAGTTCAGTAAACAAGCTGTTACCAGATAAAGCACAAGGACATAGTAATAGTATACTTTAAAGCGTGCGGGTCTAATCTGTTTTCTTGGTTATATTCTAGCATCACATCCTATTTAGTAGGGGGGATGTAGTATCAGGTAAATGTTAAGTGGTAGGAACGTTTCTGCTGGGTTGTTGTTGTAGGGGGGGATGGAAAATAATAAAGGACACTCATGGAGTAATGGCGCGTCTCGTGTGTCTGTGAGGTATGCCTCCAGTCAAACAACATCCATAACCTCAAATAACGGAACAGCTTCCAGCAGGTTAACACAGCAGCAACCAGATTGCAAATCCAGTAGAGCACCTGAGTGATGTGTTGGAATGGAAGATGGTCACAGTTTTTAAGGGTTAGCTAAAACAGAAAAATGATTGAAGTAAAGGGCCTAAAGTCATGGATACACACAAATTATTTAAAAAGCTTTCTAAAAAGTACAATTAAGTACACTGAGTTCAATGAGTTGTGTTGTTTTTTAGCTTCCTATGTTGTTTGACTCTTTTAAGCTCAGTTTTCCCGTTTCCATAGCTCCCAAATCCAGTATATATATATTCCACTGACACAGGCTGCAGGCTGTGCCGGCTACGTGGCATGATCCAAGCATCAGGATCATGTAGCAGTGCTGCTGGCATGCTGGCCCTGATGGCTCTGTCTCCACAGCAGAAGCAGATTACTTTATTAGTAGCTCTCTGTATGAGACCTGCCTGTCCTAATGGCTTACATCTCCTCTGTGCTGTTTCAGAGCAGAAAATATGCCTGTGCAACAAAAGCAAGCATTTTTAATCATCTAAAAGATGTGTATTTAACATATGAAACCACCCTTTTTACCATCACTCTGGTTGGTAAGATTTAAAATCTCCATTCAGAGTTGGCTGAAGGAATTTGGTTCTGGGTTTTTTTTTCTCTCTCCAGCAGCAGATTTCACATCCAGTATAAAACAGCTGACTGGGTGCAGACTTTTGACACCACAGACTCACGGGAGGTTCACAAACATTATCAAATGAGCTGCAACTGTTGCTGTTTGGATGTTGCATTGCGTCACTGAGGTGAAATGAGTCATGTTCTGTCATCCTGCAAATATTGCTCACACATTAGTCAATACACTGACGCAACAGAGTAGAAATATTTTTTATTTGCAGTCAATTTTCTGCAGGAAAAGCTGTTCCTGGGGAGAGAAAGCTTGAAAAGAAAACACAGGAGACTCATTCCCTTAGTAGTGGAGGATGATTTTATCTACTAGTTCCAGAGTATATTTGGGAAGTACCAGGAAAACCAGGAGTGCCTCAAGCTCTAAAGTCTCTTAAGGTTTACCTCTGTGAGTGCCCCACTTACACTACCTTTCACATTCACACCTTCCCATTTATTTTATTTTAAAATAAAATAAATTCCAAAACTGTGAGGAAAGAAGCTCTAAATGGTACCTTGCAGTTATACTGTCATACTTCTCACCTTTCATAATTACAGGACCCCTATTGGTTGGATGGGTGGCAGCACAGGAGCCAATCCTGGAGCGGGCAAACTGTATCACATGCCTTTTTGTTTTTAATGATCGAGAGAGCGCCTTTAAAATGTTTTCGTGTGTGTCCGGCCCGTACAGAGAGCAAAGAGGTAGAAGGTTTAGACAGCTCAGATAACCAGTGTGCAGAGAGCCCCCTCCCCTTTCCCAAGACAGCTGCTGGACCAAGAGGCCACAACTTCAACACCTTTTGCAGGTAAGGGCCAATAATAACCCCTGGAGTTCATAATTCTGGAGTGGTCGCTTGTAGTCTCATCTGCCTTGTCTTTGTTAGAAAAGTGAGGTTGTCCAACTTTTAGAAGCCATCTGTCTTTTTGAGAACAACAGATGTAATTAAGCAGCTCTCCACGCATCGATCCAAGAGAACATCTCAAGCTTTTGGCTGTTTGAATTGTCGAGTTCATTTGCTTTATTTGATATTCTGATATTCAGAAGTGACATCTTATTTCTCTCGTTAATCTCTGAAAAGCTCTATTACAGCATGTCCTCAATCCTCTCCATTGTCTTGGCATCAGAAAGTTAAATAAAAGCGCTCTCTTTGTTCCAAGTGCATTGTCTTCTCAAGGATTTCCATATCTATCAGTTACATGAAAAATTGCCTTAAAAAAGACAAAAAAACCTCCCAAAAATAATAAAATTCTTATAAGACTCTTGTCGTATTGAAATAATAGACTATGTCTCCAGAAGTTCAGCCTGCAGACACTCTGAATATTGTTAACTGCCTTTTCCCCCAGGAAGCACAAAGAAACAACAGAAAATGGCACGTGTTGGGCGACCGTCGCTTTCCCTGATCCGCACAGGATTCCTGTTAGCAGCTGTTTTATTACCAGGTGAGAGTTTTCATAAATTGCATCTATGATATTAGAAAATATTTCACTGAGAATTTAATGAGTCGAGGAACCATTTACATCAGTTTTTGTTTTTTTGTTTTTTTGTTTTTTTAATTTTGAGATTTCAGATACAACATTTTTCAATTAGACCAGTGAAGGTGAACTAGATGCCCTTTAAACTCCTAAAGCTTGATGTCATCTACTTTATTACATACTGAACGTCTGACAAATATAGTTCCTTTGCTCACAGAGATCACACAACTAAAAGACCTCTTTTAACATCAGCATATCTTTAACTATTTATCACACCGACAGTCTATTGATGTATATAACGATACTTTTACTTTTGATACTGTAAGTATGTTTTGGTTTAAATAAATTACATTTTCCGATTTCCTCTGTGTCTTTACTTCATTTAAAGACCTGAGTACTGATTTTTTTTCTCCTTATTTTTGGTTTAAGCAAAAATACTTTAGAAGCATTTTGACCTGGTAGTATAGTCCAACCCCGGGCACGTTAATCTCTGCCACAGAGTCAGAAGAACACCATTACCCTTCTCTCTTTAGCAGTAAAATGGCTTGTCATGATGATGCCCTTTAGTACTACAAAACCTTTCTGCAGTCATAAAAAACACATCTATCACTGCCTCCCCTTTGGAAGATTTTCCACATTAATGAAAGTTTAAGGGATAATCAGCTGACTTGGCTGTTTTCTTGTAGTTGTAAACCTCAGCAGGAGCAGAAGAGACCCGGAGACGTCCTTCCCCTCCCACCAGACATTTTTACAGTGTATCTGTAATTAGTTTGTGTGAGGCCTGACTTTGTAGTTTTACAGGTAAACTTTAAGAAGGCCCCCAGTACCTGCATTAATTTCACTGGGCTGGTTCAAAGCTATACGATATACAAGTTAGGGGCTGGGTGGGGGCTTGGTGTTGAGGGGGGAATTTAATCTGCAGGATGTTGCCTGGCGCTCCAGCACCTGCCGTGTTTCACCCGGGGGCTTATTAGTGGGTCAGCATTTTCCCTGATGTTGTGGTAAAGCGGAACATCTGTTCCTAATCAGTGAACGTCTCTGCTGCTGCTAATGTGGCTGCTGCTTGTGTTTTACAGATTTTCTGGGGGCCGTTCCAGTGGAGCAGCACAAGCAGGAGGAAGGTGAGGACGTATGATGTGGCAACGTGGGGCAAAACAACCTCAACAACCTAAAAACCAACTGCAGAAACCTTAAACGCTGCTATTTATAGGGAGATAAATGCTCCACGTAGCTACCTTTTCTTTCCATTCTGCCAATTAGCACCAAATAACTTACATGTTGGTTCACAGTAAAACACAAAGTCTGAGGAGATCTAGTTTGGAGCTAAAACAATTAGTCAACAGAAACAGGATTGTGATAATGGATTAAAGTAAGAAGCTAAAGTGCTCTATGAGAACTACGTCAGTCATACACGATAATTAACAGTCCAAGAGATTAAGAGATTAATCTACTTATAATAGAAATAGTTGGGCCAATTAAAATTATGCCATTTTTTTGTTGATAAAAATTTCTCCTTTGAGATAAAGTTTGATGAACCTGATTTAACAACAATATGATGCAATTCACACATTGAAATTAAATATAAAAGAGCTTCTAGGCTATCTTATGGAGGTGCAGCCAGTCACAGCAGCAGCCTTCTATAGGGATGCATTTCTGGTGGCTGTAAAAGCCAGCCCATGCTTTCCCAGATTAAAGCTTCGGTGTGAAGTTCGAGCAGTAGAAAATGTTTGGTTTGCTTTAAACTTAACACAGCTTTTATATATATTACGATAAAAATGCTTCACCTGGTCTGTACCAGTTGAAAGGGACCTGCTCACTGTTAGTTGTGTGATGGCCTATATAGTAGTATATATAATTACGTTCTATAGGGACATAATTAAAGTTAGTGAAGGTCCTTCTACCGGTAATATATTGTGCCCTGTTGGGGCATTGGCATCTCTGTGGGTCTCCTGTGCTGTCTGGCACCGGGACACTGAGTGCATTCTTTGGACAGCACCTTAATCCAAAGACAGACGTTTATAACGATGGTTTCAGAAATAATAACTGTGTTTAGTGTATTTTAAACTTTTGGAGCTTTTAAACACAATCACTGTCACTGTGTTGTTCTTGAAATGACTATTTAAAAGAAAGTGTGAAAAAGCTCTGCCCACTCTCTGCACAATAGATTCACAGCTCAAGCTCTCCTTCACCTACAGCTGAGGGGAGCAGGGTGATCTCTCTTTGTCACCCATCTATGGACTCTGCCTCTTAACTATAACATACTGCATCCTTTGCTGCCAACAGGATTTACCGTTCCAATTATAGATGCAGTTTAATGAAGGTCAACAGTTAGTTCATCAGACTTTTGTGCACTGTGTCCTCTGCAAGTACAGATTTGGCATTTTTATTTTACATTAAACATTCCTGTTAATGAGTTCTACTGTCCTGTAATTGGTTTATAACATCTCCACTGGACCTAAAGTCTCTAATTCAGCCTACTTAACAAACAAAACTGTGGCTAATGTTTTGATCTTTTGCACCAACCTATGCATATGTATATATATATATGTGTGTATATATATATATATATATATATATATATATATATATATATATATATATATATATATATATATATATGTATATATATGTATATATGTATATATATGTATATATATGTATATGTATATATATGTATATATATGTATATGTATATATATGTATATATGTATATATATGTATATATATGTATATATATATATATATATATATATATATATATATATATATATATATATATATATATGTATATATATACACATATATATATATATATATATATATATGTATATATATACTATATATATATATATATATATATATATATATATATATATATATATATATATATATATATATATATATATATATATATATATACATATATATATATATATATATATATATATATATACATACATATATATATATATATAGCTTAGCTGTTCCCAGGACTGCGCTCTTCTGGACAGAGATCTCCGATGTTGTTCCTGGGATCTGCTGGAGCCACTCGCCTAGCTTGGGAGTCACCGCACCTAGTGCTCCGATTACCACGGGGACCACCGATACCTTCACCCTCCACATCCTCTCGAGCTCTTCTCTGAGCCCTTGGTATTTCTCCAGCTTCTCGTGTTCCTTCTTCCTGATATTGCTGTCATTCGGAACCGCTACATCAATCACTACGGCCGTCTTCTTCTGTTTGTCTACCACCACTATGTCCGGTTGGTTAGCCACCACCATTTTGTCCGTCTGTATCTGGAAGTCCCACAGGATCTTAGCTCGGTCATTCTCCACCACCCTTGGGGGCATCTCCCATTTTGACCTCGGGACTTCCAGGTTATACTCGGCACAGATGTTCCTGTACACTATGCCGGCCACTTGGTTATGGCGTTCCATGTATGCCTTGCCTGCTAGCATCTTGCACCCTGCTGTTATGTGCTGGATTGTCTCTGGGGCATCTTTACACAGCCTGCACCTGGGGTCTTGCCTGGTGTGATAGACCCCAGCCTCTATGGATCTTGTGCTCAGAGCTTGTTCTTGTGCTGCCATGATTAGTGCCTCTGTGCTGTCTTTCAGTCCAGCTTTGTCCAGCCACTGGTAGGATTTCTGGATATCAGCCACCTCCTCTATCTGCCGGTGGTACATACCGTGCAGGGGCCTGTCCTTCCATGATGGTTCCTCGTCTCCCTCCTCTTTCTTGGGTTTCTGCTGCCTGAGGTATTCACTGAGCACTCGGTCAGTTGGGGCCATCTTCCTAATGTATTCTTGGATGTTCGTTGTCTCATCCTGGACTGTGGTGCTGACACTCACCAGTCCCCGGCCCCCTTCCTTCCGCTTAGCGTACAGCCTCAGGGTGCTGGATTTGGGGTGAAACCCTCCATGCATGGTAAGGAGCTTTCTTGTCTTTATGTCAGTGGCTTCTATCTCCTCCTTTGGCCAGCCTATTACCCCAGCAGGGTACCTGATCACGGGCAGGGCGTACGTGTTGATGGCCCGGATCTTGTCCTTACCATTCAGCTGACTCCTCAGGACTTGCCTGACCCTCTGCAGGTACTTGGTGGTTGCAGCTTTTCTAGCGGCCTCTTCATGGTTCCCATTCGCCTGTGGGATCCCCAAGTACTTGTAACTGTCCTCTATGTCTGCAATGTTGCCTTCTGGTAGTTCAATCCCCTCAGTTCTGACTACCTTCCCTCTCTTATATATATATATATGTGTATATATATATATATGTGTATATATATATATATATATATATATATATATATATATATATATATATATATATATATATATATATATATGCCTATGTGTGTGTGTGTGTGTGTGTGTTAATAATTTCTAAAAAAATATATAAATCAAAAAAGATCATGGAACCTTTCTTCATAACAAGCAGTAAATGATATATATAGTTTAACTACAGTCCTGTATGTTTTCTCTTCTTCCTTCCCTTCAGTGGCCGCCGTGTCTGATGATGTGAAAGCCGAGGCAATGACCAGCCTAAAAAAGCTGGTTCGTGACAGAAGGAACGTCCCCGTCGTGGCTGTGCCCCAGTTCAAACGCGTGCCTGACTTCTGGGGATGGTACAAATACTTCATGGACAGCCACAACCAGGAGGGAGTGAGTGGAGCTTGTTTCACATTAATTATTCAGATTCTCCCAGTCACGATTATGAAACTGTGCTTGTTTTTCCTTTAAAAATTGAGGCAACAATTTGCATCACTACTCTGCACTTTGAGGAGAACTTTTCTCTCCTTTTTAAAATTAAATATGCCACGTTTAATGCAGGAAACAGAAAGGTTCAACCACCTTTTTAGTTTTAACAGATTCCTTATTTATGCAGTTCAGAGAACTAAATTTGCCCAGATATTTTTATAGAACAATTTTTAATAAGCTATTAACCTCTTAATGTGTTCAGTGTGTAGTATCTGTGAAAGCTCCGTGGTTTACACAAAAGTGAAAAAGTAACTGTTTTTCTCAACAGAGGATTTCTGCAAATTTATCTTTGGGGTTCCTCTTTGTTTTACTTTTACTCTCTATGGCCTCTGTATCATTTGATTTGATTTTTGGATTTGAGGAGGTTAACTTGTTTTTCCCCTTTCCAAACATCTTCAGGTTGAGGACCTTGATCGTCTGTATGTGGCCTACCTGCAGAACAAGCACAGGTCAGAGGAGGGACCGACTTTTAACCACTACCTCAACCACCTCAGCGAAATCTACAAGACCTGTGCCGAGTCTGAAGATCCGGAGTGCATCGCCGAGTTAACTAGCAAACCAAAGGCGGCCGTGGCGATGCCTGCCCCCATCAAGTCTGCTGATGTCAGGCTATGCAACCCCTATACTGACCCCTACTGCATGTTCCCTGTTACCAGCAAATCTGCAGCCCCTGAGCCACCTTCAGCTCCAGCCAAAGTGCCAGCGCCTATCTATACCCCGGTGCCAATGAAGAGCCAAACTGGTTTCTACTACTACGCTCCTGTCCTGGAGCCCTTCCTGGGTGCTGAGCAGAGGGCTGAATTGCTCAGAATCTGCCAACCTGAAGATGTAGAGTGTCTGCAGTACCACCTGAGAGCAGCCTATGGGTACCGTCCAGCCCAAGGTCCAGCTCCATCTTATGCTGCCCTCAAATGCAACCCAAAGGATCCCCACTGCATGGCTTCCCTGGTCCAGAAATATCCTACTGGCTTCTACCACTTGATGCAACCCAGCTGTGACCCAGCTGTTGATCCTCTGTGTGCAACCAACGCTCCCGCTCCTCTGGCTGCTAAAGAGCAACACTGCAACCCCCTGTTTGATGCAAGCTGCAACCCCCTGACTGCTACCAGGCTGGCCAGCCTGACCAAGCCTGTGGTGAAGTACGCCCCCATGAATCAGCCTGCACATCCTGCTGCTCCTCTGTCCTGCGACCCTCGCTACGACCCATACTGCATACTGGCAGCTGCTGCTGCTCTGCGCAAGCTGCCTCCACAGCTACCAGAGCACCAGGTCTGAATCTGAAGTCCTGTAAACAGGCTTGAATTTTTCTGTCATTTCATCTAATCTAGTGTAATCCTTCTGACTGAATAATTCTTTAATTCATCTTTTCTTTAACATTTGGTCTGTTTAATAATGTAGTAAAATGATATTGATGTTGAATAATGCTTTCACGGTCTGCTTTGCATCTGTTTTGATCCAAAAACATATGAATCAATCAATCAATCAATCAATCAATCAATCAATCAATCAATCAATCAATCAATCAATCAATCAATCAATCAACCAGGTACGCTACAAACTTGGTGTCCGTGGCAAGACCAAGGAGGGCTACGACTGCTATGTGCATTATGACAGAGACTGCATCCCAGTCGAGAGTAGTCGTGAGGCTAAGGCTGACGTCATGGCTCCAGCCAAGCTCTTCTGCCATCCATTTGACCCCAACTGTCACAAGTTTGCTCCACCCTCTGGTGCCAAGGCCATGAAATCAAGTGAGGATGGCATAATCCTGCCTGATCCAGACTGCGATCCTGAATACGACTACAACTGCCGCCTGCGTCGTGCTAAGCCCGCCGCCGCAGCCTCCGCTGCAGATGAGCCGGCCAAGGAGGCTGCCGGTCCACAGCTTGCTGTTCCACGCTTCGAAGATTTCCTCAGGGGCGTCATGAACCAGTACAAATAGATTTTAAAATAAATCAGTCTCAGAACCAACACCTGCTGGGCAATGCAGCTCACTCTGCAGTCTCTAATTTTCTTCGACCACAACCTCCGACAGAAGCCTTAAGGCTTTACCAAGCTTCAGATCAATCATAAAACAATGCAGCTTTTAAATAATCCATCTCACTCTCTCAAACAAGGTGAAGGCTTCCTAGTTTTAGTCTGGTCTTATAAAGCAGGAACAAGAAAAGAGTGCCATGCCACGTATAGCACCGTGTGTTATGTTTGTATGTTTGTCGAAAAGAGGCGTTTGTATAGATGTGTGGTAGAGTTAGGTTACTTTGAATTTCAATTAGTGGGCAGGATTTTCTCTCTGTTGTACATTCTCTTTTACTTGAGTGTATTTAAAGTTAGTTTCAGTGGTTTTCTGTAACTTTGATCCTCACAGAGCTTCATTTGTTTAGATTTTGTAAAGTTCTAAATAAAGAAAAAAAATCACTTGAATTTAATTTCTAGATAATTGTTGTTTACACTGCGGTCACAGACACATCTGCTTGGCAGCTAAACATAGAAAAAGAGAAGAATCAAAACACAGAGTCAATCTATTCCAAATACTGTGATGCTTACTCTGTGATTATACACATCATTTCCATGCATCAGTCCCCAGCTGTTGCAGTGAACATGCAGGGGTGTATTGTGCCAGCTGGCAAACAGTGTTAGGCTTTCACCGGTTTGTGCCCATTATAGAAACGGCTTATTGCTGCAACATGTGCAACAATAAGCTGTTTATTTCCAAATACAATTACCATAAATAGATATTATAAATATAAATATATATTTTGAAAGGTAGTAAGCAACCCTGCAAGACCCCTGATGAATGTTTTTGAGGTTAAAGGCAGTGATTTTCTGTTCATTTTGCTTCTATTGTCAGAGAAACACGAATGCAGACAGGAAATGATGAGGCTAATCATGGCAAACACTATGGGTGTCACAGGAAGTGACACCCATAGTATAGAAACTAGCTGCACCTGAGCTAGCCGTCATGGATGGAGTTAATGGATCTAACTGCCAACATTGTTTCTTAGTTTGGGCAAATAGAATATCTATAATATGTATGAGTTAATCACAAATGCCCTGTTTTTCTTACAGGAAAGGTAAGTCCTTTAAAATGCTAGCATTCTGCTAATGCATGAAGATGATGGGCCAGGTAACAATTTAGGCCTGGACATGCTCACTTGATTGAACCCAATTCCAAACAACAGCTAAAACAGACATTGTTAAGTATCATTAAATCAGAGGTGGGTGAAGGTGTTTGCTGCTAGAAATTCTTCAGTTCATTCAAGTCCAAATTGCACAAGCTCTGAATGAGCTCATGCGGCGGTGACATCCCATAAATTTACAGAAATATAATTAGCAATGATTAAAACCTAGTGACTACTTTAAGGTTAGGCTTACCCCACAAAATATATTTTTTTAGGTTACAGCTCCATGGTGACCAATTCATTCATCTGAAGCGCAACCTGCTGTGTAGCTGGAAGTCCAGAGTATGGAGCTAAAAGCTTAAAGGACCAGTTATGCCAATGCATTAGAGCATGGATGTCACATTCATTTTAGATTGCAGGTCACATACAGCCCACTTTTGTGTTCTGGACCAGTGAAACCCTCCTTTCTGCCACTTTCTGCCAGTGTAAAGAAGTTTAACTCTGCATTTCACTCGCTGGGCCCACGTCCTTAGTTGAGGTTTGACAGCGTTTTAGTAGATAGAGGTGAATGGCTTGGACACGAATTGAGCTGCGGTTTGGGGAAGGCCTCAAAGGGGACTGGTGGTGGCTCCCGGGCCTGGCAGATCCCCATGTACTAAATAGAAGTGAAGAAGTTAATGAATTGAAAAGGGGAGGAAGGGTGGGGCACGTAAACAAGAACGGACAGCTTGTAGAGCTGGGGGAACTTATATAGATGAGAAGCGAAAGGAGCTCATGGTCCGAACTCATGGTCCCGCTCCCGAAATTCAGATACTTTATCTCCAATTAATCTGTCAGAGATCTAAATATATGAAAAAAGTACAGTTTTAACAGCATATTTAAAGAAAAACTGATGTAGTAAATAACAAATCTGTCAGCACAACTCTTTGGGTTTAAATTATAAGAAATAAATGTGTCAAATATTGTGTGTCCTCTAATTATAAAAGTTTTTGTCAATTAACAGAAAATGTCCTATTTTTAATTGTTTATTTTAGTGGGGACAAACTGTACGAAGAATCAAAACACATTTCTATGTCTCTAACTGTTGCGTCATTTAATTATTTATCTTTTACTATATTGCTTTGGTGTAGTATGAATGACCTGATCAGCAGGAAAAACTTTAAAATCTATGAAAATACAATACTGGAGTCTTTGCCGTGCTGATTCTGGACCCCTAATCAGAGAAATCTTGATGGTACACATGATTTGAGATATTTTAAAGATTTCTAAACTGAATGTCATGTCATTTGTTCAGTTTATCACTAGACATGTAAAGAATCTCAGTGTGATCAAGTAATGAGAAACAGGAAATGAAACTGCTAGCGTAGTTGTTTTAGGATTGGTTATTCTGGCAATGTTAATCAATGCAGGCTTTCTAGCCTGTACGCAGCTGCAAACTGGCATTTTTGCTGTTACTGTACAAACCCCCACATTTATTGTAAATCAAGCATATCCTAACTCAGGAGATCTGGGAGACTCCTGCAACTTTTTGAGTTTCTGTTTTCAGGTTTTATAAAGTTTTCAATTTTTTGAGCACAATTTAATCCCCAGAAGAAGACAAATGTTAGCAGTTGCTTATCTTGTTCTATTTTAAATAGAGTTCGTGTGCCTGTGCTTGTCTGGTTGTAACAGGGCTGTTGAGTTTTAAAATCTGCTTTTTTTCCCCCTGCATTTTTATTAAATAATAGCTGTACATGTTAATATATTCAGCTTCCTGTAGACCATAAAAAGTAATATGTGTACTTCAGTACATAGATGGGGTCATTTTATATATTTCTTTATGGGTTCATACAGCTCTCTCCACACATAACAGAATCAGAGAGTCTACCAGCTGATCACAACAAAAATGAGACCCAACATTCACTTTGGATGATGAATGAAGGCATTTTTCTCAGTCTTTATTTAAGAAGTAGTTGGTGTTGCCCTTTGGTGCTGTTTTTCCCTCAAAACCAGAAACTCCACATTTCAGAAATGGGCTGCAGCTGTCGGATACAAGGATTGCTTTTCAATAACAAACGTTTCAGCAGCTGAAGCACACAACAGTCACCTGGAGCAGGCAAACGCTGTTGGCGATGACAGTTTTAAAGGCAGACAATACACAGCTGGGTCCTGTAATGACTACCTGCATGCAACATGTGTGCAAGTAAGCGCTGCGTGTTGCTAATTGTAGCTGTTGTCCTGTAAAGTTTGACTTGTGCTGAGCTCTTGTGCTTGTGATGGAATTAAAACGGTCTGCATCAGACCAGCGTGGTTTACCCTGCTGTGTCTGTGAGTTCAAAGGGTCTTACTTTCTTAAGTGTAGTGAAGGACCGAAGGTTTTACATTGTAGTGCAAGTCCTTTAAATGAATACTGCTTTATTTCTGTACAGAACTTTTTCATTTTGATATACAATATACAATATGTGCAAGATCCAACTAATCCACAGACTATTTCAGTTACCATAGGAACATGCCTATCACATGCTGTTACAACAATTTAACTTCACTGGGCTTGGGGAGGCACATGTACTCCACTGTGCAAAGGCTGGATTAAAATCTACATTTGGGGAATAATTATTGCTCACTTACAAAGAAATGAACAGTCTCTAAATTTTATGGTTTATTCATTTTATATGGTGGCAACAAAAATCCAGAATAAAAACATTACCTTAAAGTTAGAAATTGATTTTGGCATCATTGAGTGAAATAAGTACTGGATCCCCAACCATCCACCCATAGATGACAAGTGATTACAATCAAGCAATCAGTCAATCAGTTACAGACATGTGCTTTATGTATAAAGTACACTTAACATAATCAGTTTCTTTGACCTCTCCACCATCATGGGCTACATCAAAGAGCCACCAAAGGATGTCAGGGTTAGAAGTTAGCAGGAAGTTAGCTCGCTACTTTCCACCTAAATATGATATGGCATGTTCTGACTGAGAGATTTCTGAAAAAATAAAAACGTACAGCTCTGCCATCTCTTCCAACATAAATGAAGACAGAAAACTAAACAGCAGTGACATTTGTAGGATTACTGAAGTTGGACTAGCTGGTATATAATGATGTGCTATGTGATCGCTAGCGACACAGTTTTGTTAGCATAACATAAACACAGTGAAGCTGGAGGATGAACGCTAACTTTTTCCACTCGATAAAAGTTAACGTGAGGGTTCCTGATGGTTAGGGACAAATGCAGTTGCATGGCAGGATGCTGTAAACGGACCTAACTTCAGTCAGGAGAACCTCTGAGATAATCCATCCACAATACGAGGTTAGTCATTAATATACTGCAACAACATAGGAACAGAGCAGCTGCAAGAGGATTCAACATTAATGAATCAATGGTACAGAAATGTCGGAAGCAAGAAGAATGAGTTGAGTAAAATTTGACTTACCTGACTGTTTTATTTTGCTTACTGTGCCTTATAATCCGGTGCGTCTGCGTCTTATGGTCCGAAAAATACGGTATTTGGAAGCAGATAAAATATAAAATGACCATTAATCTTCCTCGATCTGGGGATTCACACAGAATCCTGCCTCATGGCGTGAGGATGATCCTGAGAAAGGTGGTGGATCAGCCCAAAACCACAAGGGAGGAGCTTGGAACCACAGTCACTAAAACACCATTGGGAATAGGTTGAAATCTTGCAGCCCCTGCAATGTCCCCCTGCTCAAAAAAACACGTGAACAGCTCTATCTAAAGTATGCCAGAAAATGTCTGACAGAGAAGGGTTGAGAAAAATCTTTATTTACTGTTACAACAAGTTGTAGATTACTCATTTATGATCTGCACGACTCAGGTCAGCTGGTTGTTGTTTGTGGCTTTCCAAACATGTGCTGCCAACAGGGAAGCTGCATAGTGCACTCTGGTTGAAGACTGTTTGTCCCATTACTACTGTACTTTTAAAATTTAGATTTACTACTCAATATAGTGAGGGCCGATATATTGGTTGGGCTCTACATAGAAGGCATAAGTACCTAAAGACAGACCGGGAAATGCTGGGGAACTAGAACTACCGCTACGACCAAAACACAGAAACTCATCAGAGAAACCACA
The DNA here is from genome assembly GCF_964374335.1 of Astatotilapia calliptera. NCBI lineage: Eukaryota > Metazoa > Chordata > Actinopteri > Cichliformes > Cichlidae > Astatotilapia > Astatotilapia calliptera. Next base: position 13,651,768 of record NC_137439.1, read on the forward strand.
AAGTAAAACAAGGATCCACGGATGCAATTGTATCACAATCAGATTATCAAGTTGGAATATCCTTTCCAATCATGGCCTGTTCACCCCATAGCTGGACTGGCCATCTGATGGTGATTTTTCGTTTTTATGTGCCGATGGCTTTTGGGTTTTTTTTCCATAACGGTATAAACACTGCACATGTGTCAAAGTCAAGACATCCGGTCCGGCGTACATTTATATCCGGCCCGCGAGATCATTTTATATAGATGTACTATTATTGATATATATATATATATATATATATATATATATATATATATATATATATATATATATATATATATATATATATATATATATATAATTATAATTCCGATACTGACGTGATAAAACTGTGGGGTTGTATACTGTCAATGTAGAGTGAAATGATCTTGTGGAAACAGCAACTTTGCTTTTAATGGGATTCTGAAGTCAGTGAAAGAGTGGGTCATACATGGACAATTTCAATGGACCATTACTTTGAAAGGCAAATTGACTTGATATCACCGTGATAGTGTGCACTGTTGATCTTGAGTGAAATTATGCCGTGGAAACAGCAATTTTCATTTTTAAAACATTCTGAAATAATTGAAAGAGTATATCACATATGGACAAATTCGACGGGCCATTAATTTGAAAGGCAAAATCAGACCAACATGAAATTTACATGGTTTTACTGTCGGGTTGGATACTGTTGATCTAACGTGGAATTACCCTGTGGAAACCGAAATCTTCCTTTTTAGAGCGTTTTGAAATCGTTAAAAGAGTAGGTCGTATATGGGCAATTTGAAAAAGCCTTTATTTTGGAAGGCAAAATCAGAATGACTTGAAATTGACATGGTAACATCGTGAGGTTGTATACTGTTGATCTAAATTGGAATTAGCCTGTGGAAACAGCAAAATTCTATTTAAGAGCATTTTGAAATCGTTCCAAGAGTAAGTCAGATATGGGCAATTTTAAAATACTTTTATTTTGGAAGGCAAAATCAGAATGACTTGATATTGATATGGTATCACTGTGGGGCTGTATACTGTTGATCTAAAGTGAAATTATCCTGTGGAAACAGGATTTTTTCTATTTAGAGCATTTCAAAATCGTTACAAAAGTAAGTCATATATGGGCAATTTCAATGGGCCATTACTTTGGAAAGTAAAATCAGACTGACTTGATATTGACATGGTATCACTGTGGGGCTTTATACTGTAAATACAGAGTGAAATTATCCTGTGGAAACAGGAATTTTCCATTTTAGAGCATTTTGAAATCACTGAAAGCTAGGTCAATTGTGGACAATTTGAAAAGGCTTTTACTTTGGAAGGCAAAATCAGAATGACTTGATATTGATATGGTATCACTGTGGGGCTGTATACTGTTGATCTAAAGTGGAATTACCCTCTGGAAACAGCAATTTTCCATTTTAGAGCATTTTGAAATCACTGAAAGTTAGGTCAATTGTGGACAATTTGAAAAGTCTTTTATTTTGGAAGGCATAATCAGAATGACTTGACATTGATATGGTATCACTGTGGGGCTGTATACTGTTGATCTAAAGTGGAATTACCCTGTGGAAACAGCAATTTTCCATTTTAGAGCATTTTGAATCGTTAGAAGATTAAGTCAAATATCAGCAATTTCAAAGGGCCATTACTATGAAAGGTAAAATCAGACTGACTTGATATTGATATGGTATTACTGTGAAGAAGACTGTGGTTGGAAAGTGTTGATATAAAGTTCAAATAGTATTTGGAAATACGACTTTTGCTTTTAAGAGCATTATGAAGTCATTGAAAGAGTAGTTCAAAAATGAAGATTCACAGGGCTTTTACTTTGAAATCCAAAATAAGATGGCCTTGATAGTGACAGGGCACAATTAGGGTACAAGGCTGTGTCATATAGATCTAACATTAGAGTTTGTAAAATAAAAAAAAAGAAGCCTAAATTATATGTTATTATGTTCTTAACATATCTGTTGATTCACTCGAAGTTGGCTTTTATTTTGAAATCCGGTTTCCACATCCATTCCCGTAATAATTTGAATACACAGGGAACGTAAAACAAACTGGAGGCTGGCTTGACTTCAAGTCTCGAATTGGAGGCTGGCTTGACACAAGTCTCACTTTCCCTGTTGACAAGTAATGTTGAACCAAGTCAGCGGACTTTGCTGAACTGCACCTGTGCAGATTCAGATGGAGCTGCAGTGTAATGATGCACTCAAGGGAAAGTACGACACTGAATGGCCCGCACAGTTTATTAGTTCCATTCCTGAAGCAACGCCCAGCTCCGTCTACATGCGGCTCCAACCCTGTGAATGCTTTCATTTATTTTTTCTGGGGGTTTTTGGCAGCATGTTCATATTTCTAACTTGCATAATTTTGACAGGATATATTTTTATGAAGAGCAAAATATTTAAAGTTAAAGGTTTTTTTTAAAGTTTATTTAATCTGGAATAATATTCCTGTGTTTTTATTCATATTTTGTGGAGTTTATATACTGCTGGGCGGGTGCTATGATGTTATTGATGTTGAACTTGTTTTATCTTATTTTATTTATAAGGTTAATTATTAGAGTTTCCAACCGTCCCGTAAAAAACGGAATCGTCTCCTATTCAGAGAAAATATTGCGCGTTTCGTATTGAGGTGAAAAGGAGCACAGTTTGTCCCGGACTTCAGCTACAATGAAAAAGACACAAAGCTGGAGTTATTCTGTCTTTGCTGCACAACTGCCTCTTCTTCTCTCCCCTCCCTCTCCTGTTTCCAGGGCTGGACTGGGACAAAAAAATCGGCCCGGGCATTTTGACTAGAGACCGGCCCACCAAAAATGTGACGTCATTCAGGGGTAAAACCGCAAAGGATTCTGGGAACTTGTGGCAAGAGGTACTAGCGCATGCAGGCTTTCAATTGAACTCAGTTACACAGCGATAAAAAGAAACATAAAAAATGGCAAGAAGCTGTTGTATTATTAATTGCAATAGCCGGTGTTGTGCCAAAAAGTGATTGTCTGCCAAAAACTGATTTCCGGTATTTGCCACAAACTGATTGCTCGTATTTAAATTGCTATAACTAACTTGTTGGCCTATAATATGTGAAACATATGTCAAATGCATCCCTCATGGATGACATAAAGTCATCTCTCCATAAAGTCATCTCTCCATCTCCATCTGCTGCTCTTCTGTCTCCTCTGTCACAGACTTCTCCACTTTTGATGATAAATCAGCCTGGTGCAACATGTAAGGATTGGCACAATTTGTTAAGATTTTGAGGAGTTTGAGAAACTAACCTTAAGCATAAAATAAAATTTACTATCAGTAACTTCATAGCACCCGCCCAGCAGTATATAAACTCCCTCATGCTAGCTAGTACGCAGTACCAGTTATTCTAAGCGACTGTAAAAAGTTAGCACAACGAAAACAAACTATACAACTAAACTTGGTTTATATCTGACACAGATAGACAGCAGGTCATAACTTCTTACCTGAAGTTCAGTTCCTCTGCCACTATGCCTCCTCTTGCCTCCCCTTTCCCTTATCCACCTGCTGGCCTCCACCACTTGCTGATGTTGCTAAATCTGTGGAAGCTATGCCATAGCTACCGCCAAACAATTCAGTTATTTTTACACATTTGGCAGCGTCTGCCTGAAGGGCTTGTTTCTTTTTGGCCCTAATTTTTTCTGCACCTCCTTTCCTTTTTTTGTTCTTCATTTTCTTTAGTTCGTCTATAACACAGGTGTCAAACTCTGGCCCGCGGGCCAAATTTGGCCCGCAGCCTAATTACATTTGGCCCGCGAAGCCATACCAAATTACTATTAGAGCTGGCCTACTGGTATTATACAGCTAATATATATATTGTTTAGTATTAAGCTTTGCTTGTTCCATATTCAGTTTTTCAGCAAAACTTGTTTGAGTCCATAAGAAAAGATTCATTCTTATATCTGGAGGAATAAATATATTTCAATAAATATTAACGTTAGCCCACGACTTTGTTCCAGTTTTGAATTTTGGCCCACTGTGTATTTGAGTTTGACACCCCTGGTATAAGATTGCTAAACAAGGGGGAGGGTGCATCCGACCTCCTCGGCTGTAATTGGTCCAGCCCAGAGTCGATCATGACCAATTGGCCAATCCAACACCTTTCATTATTTATACCCTTCCAAAAAAAAAAAAAAAATCGATCGGCCCATAAAAACAAAAAGTCGCCAGCGGCCCACCAGGCAAATGCCCGGTATGCCTGATGGCCAGTCCAGCTATGCCTGTTTCTACTTCAATCATGAAACTGATCAATGATCAGCTGATTTTGCCAGTATTTTCCCACATTTTCTAGATTCTGTACCAGTATTCTGTGTAAAATGCCATCAAAAAGTCAATTAAGTTTTATTCTTTCTCACCTGTCTTTCTGTCTCCTTTCACTTTTTGAAGGTTGCCATGTTAGAAAAAATATTTTGCCCTGCCATGCTGTTTATTGATGTGGCAAATGAATGGTTTATGAAAATATATCTAAATCTGTCATCAGTAATCAGTAATGATCATGTCTCACCTCTAGTCTCCTCTGTCTTAATTTCAGGTTTTCACCATGTGTTGTAGATAGTTTAGGAGGTTAACTCGACCAAGCAGTCTACTTTTGGGTACTGTTTAGAATACCAGAATAGGGAGCATGGTGTAGGCTTAAGTTTATTAGACTGATACATATATACCAACAAGACAGTGTACATCACTGTGACAACAGCGTTTGTTTTCATTCAAAGGCTTTATGGTTTTTCCTATAATACCTGGTGGGCTGGTCTCTAGTCAAAATGCCCGGGCCGATTTTTTGTCCCAGTCCAGCCCTGGTTCACCCTGATAACACATCATACATGATGCAAATTAAATGAATCTTAAAATGTGAATCTTGATATTTCTCTTTATTATTAGGTACAAAAATTACATTAAAATAAATTCTAGGGGTGTTCTGTCACACGGAAAGTGTTACTCTTTTACATGACATGGGTAACATCGGTCCTGGACTGTAGTTGTAACTTGTTTGTCATAAACACAAAACCATCTTGCTAAAATCTACTGTGTGAATTCTTTTACTGCTTTTGCTTTTATCAGATCTCATCGTGCCCTTCAGTCCTGACTGTGAAGCCGTTTCACTCAGATCATTTTAGCACAAATTCAATCATTAAAGGTGACCTACTAATTAAATTTTCAAAATTTAATTTGCTTCATTTAAGCCTCAATCCAATAAACCATTTCCTGTGTAAATGTGTTTAACTGAGATAAAGAAGACAAAGTACAACATTTCAGAGGCGCTTTCACCTCATTTTGGGGTGTTAGGCTTCATGTTTGCATGTCACCTCCAGCAGGGGGGGCTGACCTCTCAGAGCTCATTGCTTCAGCTGCTTCAGGTTATCCAGCTGTCTGACAGAATCACTCTCCGTCTCAGTGTGCGTGTCAGGCCTGCCTTAATAAAGCCTTCATTGTCAATAAAAGTCCTTTCTCTTAATTAATCAATTTATCCAGCATCGGTTATGTCAGCAGTCCAACTCCTCGCTGATACAAGTGAAAACATTTTAAAATCCGAGCAGTACGAAACAATTCATCACAGATGAAACTTTGATATCTTTCGGTGTGAGACGTGTGAGAGCGGCATAAAGTGTCAAAGCTCAAAATTGAATTTCATTAAAGGTCGTCTCGGGGGAGCAAAGATCAAACCGTGTGAGGAGGAGAAAAAGAAAATGTTTGGAATCAATTTCACGCCTCCGTAAAGAATAATTACTGTGGATTTTAAACATTATGATATTAAGATAAGCGCCTTTCAGCCTGTCACAGCGGAACGCATTTAGTCTACTGGTTTATCACGCCTGCCTGTTTTGTGTTAATTACTAAATTACTGATGAGTTTATCTGCCATGAAAACCCTTTTTTCCCCTCCTACTCCTGCCTGTGAGATAGATAGATAGATAGACAGACAGACAGACAGACAGACAGACAGACAGACAGACAGACAGACAGACAGACAGACAGACAGACAGACAGACAGACATGGCACTAAATGCACATAAATTCCCTTGAGATTTGTCTCTGAATTATTCACATCTAAAAATCTATATCCATGTGCAACACACGTACATTTATTATCCCTACAGGGTCCACAGCCAGCTTCAGTATTGGTGGTTAGATTTTTTATTTTTATTTTTTTAAAGGAGCTTTAACTTGCAGGTTTTCTTATGCTCACCATTTCCAAAGCAGCCATTTTTATCCAGAGTCCAACCTTTATTTAGAGGCAGGATGACAAAACTAATGGACACGATATTTATTAATAACTCAAAGGCACAAACATGCTGCATTTGGTCAAAACTAAAGTGAAAGGTGGATATCTGAGCTTCAGTGGCTCTTCGATTAGTCTGCGCTGTTTCTGGTTGAGGTTAGTGGGATTTTGAGTTGACTAAAACCTCCCCACCAATAAACTAACTGAGTCTAAAGTAGCAATTTGAAGACAGGATTTCATTTTCTTTGCTTTGTCCACGGGATTGCTTTTTTTATATGAGTGAAGCAATAAAGTGAAAAGGTAGACTATAGCTATAAATTGACAAGGCCTCGACTGTAGCGGCCCGTAGGGAGCCCTGTGCTTGTGCTACAGATGATAATTATGTTTTTTTTGGACGACTCTGTGCACTCTGCATTATCTTACTGTTTCAGAGGTGATGGGAAATGCTAATGGTTAGCAGTGTGGGAGAGTAAAAGTTGTGCGAGAAAGCAAGTGTGACAAGCAGAGTGGGTGAGTCATTTGAAAGGTCAGCACTGTATTAGCTCTCTGTGTGCTTTTGAATTAAGTAATCTGATGAACTTTCTGCATATCGATGTGTTTTTTTTTCTTTTTTGCTGTGACTAAAGTAAAGCAGATGCTACATGATTGGTTTTAGTGCGAGTGTGAAAATTCAGCTTTTTGTTTTTGTTTTATGTTATTTTATTTCCCATTTTATTTTGGTAGGGAAATGAAAAGAATAAGCCGATTGTGTTTTTAATTTCTAATTTTGTGTTTCCTGTTAAATGAAAACGTATCACCTTATTCTCCCTTAAACATTTTTGTGTTTCAAGCCAGCGGTAGATGACAGAAAAAAGCACAAACATAAAGAGAAACCCCGCAGAGATTCTCAGCTGTACTGCTTCTTTTCTTAAAATGTATTTTCCTACATAAACATTCTTCCTAATATATCTAGCCTCTTTTATTGTCACACAGAAAAGAGCCCGCAGCTGCAGGGGAGTAATTGCACCAAGATATTTCAGTGCTATTTCTTCCCTGCCAAGACTGTTTGAGCCTGTTTCATTTCTGAATTATAATACAGAGGTAATTTTTGTTTTCTCTGATGAATTAAAGTTGTATTACTCTTTATGCAGTTGTGCCTTTGGTCTACCATGTTTGCTAAGGGACCAGAGGGAGAGAACGGTAAGCTGTCGGCAGCTGCTGTACAACACGCTCAAAGACTTTTTCATAATTTCTGTCTGCATGTGAAGCTAAAACCTGTCAGTTACTCCTAAAGTTAGAATACTCAAGTTTTTCTACTATAAGCAATGAATGTTAACCTGCTCATTTTAGTGTACTTTTTCCCACTAGAGTTCATCTTAGGAAGTTCTTGTTGCTGGTGAATTTTTATTGCGTAAACACAGATTTGGGCTTTAGTTAAGTCTTGTAATTACTTCCAGGACTAGCTGGCTATCTGGAACAGGCTCTGACCAGTAACGTAACATGAAAACATTTTTAGCCAGGTGACCACCTGCAGATTTCAGACTCCCGACAGTTAACTGTAGTTTACAGACTGTAAAGCACTACATGCAAAACGTTGCCAGAAATTGACAGCTAGCTGGGCAACTGTTGCTGTATTTAGGAGGCCGATTTAGTGGAAAATGTAAATATTGCAGTCTACTTTAAAACAAGATTCATAATGCCTCTGACCGTACATTTATTTGGTTGTAAAAAGCAAACTTTGTGATGCTAATCTAATCTTGTTCAGCAATAATTAGATTAAAATGATTTGTTTTGAAACCAGATCTGAGGAGAGAGGACCAACAATCTGTGTGTAAAACAATATTAGTACATGAATCTTCAATGAAACTTCAATCTGTCATGTATGGCTCCTGCTGTAAAAGGGATTTTTTTTTTACTATTTCCAGTTGCCTACATGAGAGAGTGACTTTGCCTCCACACCTCCCAAACTCCCAGTAGCTCTTTGTGGATTTACACAACTGAATTCAACAAGATGCACAAAGTTTGACCAGCTATCACGGCTGATGTCCATCTCCTACACTGACACTACACTGTTTAAACTGTCTTTACATTAAACAGTATACAGTTGGTATAAAGGTGGAATTCAGTGAATGAATGCAAATTGCAAATTCGTCTCTGCTTCGCTTGATGTAACCGAAATCTGACCATGAGCACCACAGGTACTGTGTACCAGTCCAACACAGAGCTTTACACCACGTTAATGCAAGCTAAACTCTTCATCCTTAGTTTGTTTTGCAGGCTGTTTCACAATAATTTATCAAAGCACATCATATACAGATCAATACAGATCCAATATGTGATTAAAATGATGACATTATATGCAAGCTTAAAATTTGCAGTTTATCGAGCGTCACCGAGCAGTAAATCTATCTTCTTCCTTTCCTGTCCTGTTTGTCTTCCTACATTTTTCTCAGAGTGAAGTTAGCTCGCACTCTTTTCTCTCCCTGTGAAATACAGCAGCAACACGCTGTGCGACAAACTGCACACAAGCACAAGCAGTTTGTGTGTTTGTGTCTGACCTGACTTGTATTATCATACAATGCGGACTGTTCCATAAATAAACACAGTCTGAAGCAATGATGGATTATGTAAAAACTTCCCTGACAATTCAATCCAGTTATACTATCTGTCTTCTCGATAATGAACACAAAACAGCTTTCTTTAGTAGTGTTTATTAATGAGTTATTAACGTGATAGAGCGGCTTTTTGTGAATGCAAGATGAAGTACTTGAGCACTTTTCCCACCCATTAACAGGCCATTATAAAAAAACAACATTAATGTGTTGTGGCCAGAGGTGGGAAATAACGAAATAATATAAAGTACAAAGAGTTACTGTACGTGAGTATTTAGTTTTCTTACAACCTGTTACTTTTACTCCCTACATTTTTAAACAAATATCTGTACTTTCTACTTCTTACATTTTCAAAAGAGGCTCGTTACCTTAGGTTTAACAGTAATCATTTAGCATTCAGTTTCTGATGGCACAAAGTTCTGCCCATATACCTAAGCTGTGGTTGCGGTGGTTACCGTGGTTGCGTCTAGCTAGCACTACAGAAGAGGAGGAAGCATGAAGGGAGTCTGTTTTGTTTAAGTAGTTACAAATGCAATGTTTCTATCAGCTCAACAAACATCAGCCTTTGTTTTCATGCATTTAGCTTCAGAAGCTCGGTATAGAGCCACTGAAATCAGTTTATTTCAGTACAAGAGGACAATCCACTTGATGTGACTGAAGAGTCAGTATACTGAACCTTGTGTTGTCATTTTTTACTGTGCTTGTTTTTCTAAGGCCATGAATGAATCTGCAAGCTCAAAAAGTAACTGAATTTTCTCTCTTTCTTCAATCTGAAAGCGAAGCCATGAAACAAAATAAAAACTGAGCCTGTTCAGCATTGCCATAAAACAGACATCCTTTACGTCTCTCAACAACTGCTCTTTCCTTCCATAAACCCCATAAAAAGGGAGATATTGATGGTTGTCAGCTGATCTGATCAATGTTGGCTGGCCACTTCTTTAATTCATTAACCACATGGTGCATGGGCTTTCAGATGCAATCTATCCTTGAATAACAGTGAGCTGCCCTGACAGGCTTTGTCATCGATCTGCCGCAGCTCGGCGGCTCCGCCAGCAGAGATCAAACCCGCTGGTAAACCTGGGGACGCCGGCTGTTTGTTACCGTCGACTCACACCAACAGGAACAAGGACGGGAGCGGGAAGATGAGGGAGGCAGGAGGAGACGGAGTGGGAATAAGGGACAGCTGTGGTTTTTGCTGGATATTTGCACGAAGATACAGTAAACACAGAGAGTGGAAACTAGAGATGGAGACAGACAAACACACATGGACAGATGGAGACTTAGAGAAAAGCTGACAGGAGGAGCGAAAGAAAAAAAATGAGGGATGGAAGTTGACAGATGCACAGATAAACAAACTGTGGGAGTTGGGGGTAAAGGAGCTGGAGGCACCCTGGGGTGTTCAGTGATCAAAAACCAGTAAAGTACATTGTTGTTTTGCAGGTGGCGATTTTTAGCTAACTTGCTACAAAGCTTCTTGGCCTTGGAGGCTGCGAGGGAGACCCGGGCAGAGTGGGAGTTTCACTGGTGCTTGAATCAGCACGGCGGAGGTTTGTGCTGACAGTGCTTCAGCGAGGCCTCGGCACTCTCTCTTCCAAAGAGCAGGGGGGATATCATTACGTCCAATCAAACCTGCAGTCCATGAATGGCAATGAAGAGAATAAGAATAAGAAGGAGACAGTGCAGGTGAATAAGCTAACTGAAATTATCTCCCCTGTACATTTATTACACCCTCAGCACAGCAGTACCAAACAGTTGCACTGCCTGAGTCTGTGAGCCACACTTTAGATTCAGGACACGAAGAGCATCTGCAGTCTGTTCATCAAAAGTTTAAAATGAAAAGCTTAAGTGTGAGCGCTGCTGTTTCAAAGCAGTTTTCAAATATCCACCCTGTGTGTATGTAGCATGTAGCTTAGAGAATTGACGGCATTTTTTTTTTTACTGTTTAGATGAGGATCACTGCAGATAAAATCTGCAAATATTGCATAAAGACATTCACCAAACATTACAAACAGACTATTTGCAATGTATGCAGCGCTGCATTTGATGCACTGCTTGTCGAGAGAGCCAGTCAACAGCTCAGAGCTTGTTTGTTGGCAGAGCTTGAACAATAGATGTCACACGGCTTGTAAATTCACAAAGTTGCTCTCATTTCGTGCCACTAAATTCATGTTAGAGTATGACAAAGAGCTTAGAACTGTTTCTTGTCTCTGGAGGACTGTCAGTGTTTTTTTGGGGGAAATATTCCCTCAGCACACCAGCTGCTTAAGATTTAAACCAAAGTAAAGAGGACTATCATGGTTTGATGAGAATTTGGCATACGTCTTTCAAGTATGTTGAGCGCTTCTCTGCTTCAGGGTTTAAGTATAATTTAAGATTTTAATAAGATAAGATGTTTTTCATTATTATTATTTTTTCACCACAGCTAATTTACTTTAATGTTACTATTCTTTAAATACTTACAGAGGCTACTGATTTTTTTTAATTAAAAATGATATTTAAAGTGAATTTGCTAAAACAGATGTACAATCTCTTACTTTAAATTCAGAAGAGAAATTCAGACTCAAAGCGTCATAGAGTTCAATGATATTGACCATGTTATGAATGGAAAACCACACTCACTCACACACAGATACACACTCACACCCCACAAACATCCGCACAATTTAACACACACTGTTAAGCATTTGCTTTGAAGCATCTGCAATCCAGAATATTCCTCTCAGCATGAATTTCCCATGGTTGCTACATCTTAAACTCTTGTGCTCTGGCTGCGGGTTGGAACGACACTTCACAGGTCAGGCTCGAAATCTCTTTGACCCAAATACTCTCAGGTTCCTGTCACACATTGAAACAATCATCTGGGCTTTAAGGGTTTAAACCAAAGCAACATCCTTGTTTAATCTCAGGCATAGATGATGCTCTATATGAAGGAACATAAGCTTTTGGTTTTTTTGCCTTGGGTGTTTTTTTTATATAACAAAATTAAAATAAAATAAAAAAAGATAAATGAAAAGAAATCTGTTTTTATAGAAGAAAAGGAGTCCCAGCTTTGTCAGGTTCACATAATATTTACTGAAGGTCAGTTTGCTGCAGCTGAGCGGAAGAGAAAGGAGAGGAGAGACAAGATGACACATCTTTTGTCTGTGAAAGCAACACACCACCGTCTTTGTGAAACAAGGATAACTGGCAGAACCATCTTGTTTTGCCTTCTGCAGCAATCTTGGAAGAACAGACTCCCAGCAAGTGTTTTTATTCTGTTTTATTCTGCTGGATGGCTTACTCTATCCCCTCTCGGTACACACATATCACGTATCTTGCCTTTTGTTCTTTGCTGATGAAACACTCCTCTGTAACGCCAACATATTCACAAGAGTAAATGTGATCAAATGGAAGACTAGCCTTTTTTTTTTTGTCCACGTGCCTGATCAAATAAAACTTTTAGTTGATGATAAGTGTGGTTGTGTGTTTCAGGAATAGTTTTAGAAGCTGAGAAGACTGTCAGTGAAATATTAAATATGTATTATAGCCAAGAGCCAGTTAGCATAGCTCAGTATAGCACAAAAACCAAAGAGTAAAAATCTCAGTGTTTGGACAAGTAGCTGACAGACACGCTGCAACTCCTTGTTAAATAAATTTATTTTGGGGGTTGTTCTGTTGTTTTCTTATAGCCACTGTTGTATAAGGTACACCATACAAATGTTTCACATTAAACCCACTGGTACAAAATGAAGAACGCCTTCGTATTATATTGTCCTGGAAGGGTGCATCAGGGAAGTTAAAGCTGGTGCACTTCAGCTACAAAGTCTTTCACATTGTGTGATCATGAGTTGTTCTGTGTTTGTTCTGTACCATATTTTGTGTTACGTGTTAGATGAAGATGTGTCACCATGAGACTATCTGGTTGCTGTGCTGTGGTGATCCAGTGGTCCTGAGTCATCACAGGGAGGTTTGAATAGGCTGTTGCTTCTCATTAATGTAAAGAGCCGTGCAGAGGAAAACCAGCTGACTGGTGTTCTCTCTTGATTTCAGTAACTTCAGCAGAACATACAAGAAAAAGGTCAACATGAGGTAAAAAAAATATAGATCACAGGTGGGGAGTAACAAAGTACAAATACTTAAATTGAATTTTCAGGTATCTGCACTTGAGTAATCTGTTCAGTTCAGTTCAATTTATATAATAATAATGGATTGCATTTATATAGTGCTTTTCGAGACCCTCAAAGTGCTTTACAATTCCACTATTCATTCACTCTCACATTCACACACAGGTGGAGGCAAGCTACAGTTGTAGCCACAGCTGCCCTGGGGCAGACTGACAGAAGCGAGGCTGCCATATTGCACCATCGGCCCCTCTGGCCAACACCAGTAGGCAGTAGGTGAAGTGCCTTGCCAAAGGACACAACGACCGAGACTATCTGAACTCGAACCAGCAACCGTCCGATTATAAGACGAACTGCCAACTCTTGAGCCACAACCGCCCCAATTCACATCAGCAGTCACCTCACGGAGCATTATAATGCAAGGTAAAGAGCCAAAAAGACCCCAACAATCTGAGGACCTTCCATGAACAAGCACTTGGCAACAGTGGGAAGAAAAAACTCTGCAGAAGCAGGCTCAGGGAGCGGCCTGACCATTTGGGTGTGAGAAGGAGGAAAAGAGGGCAAAGAGAGACAAGGGTGAACTACAGGAGAGCGAGTCTGAGTTTAATAATGACAAATAACAATGATAAATATAATAATAAAATGTAATAAAGAATTTTATTTTTTAATTTTTTTAAAATTGTATTTGATAAAAATAAGTTATCACTAAATGTGAATAAAAAAACATGTTTAAAGCAAATTAACAACATTTCAGTGATGACTGTTTTCTTATTATACCTTATTTAAGTTAACATAAGGCACAGTGAGAAATTACATGTAAAATGTCATTATAATCACAGTATATTCTGCAAAAAAAAAGAGCCATAAGAATTGTACATAATATCAGAAACACTGAACACAGAAACTCTCTTTTCTTACAGTCAAAACTGTTAAAATTCTTTGACCTTGTAGAATTCAAAACAGCAAAAACAACGCATCAAGCGAGGAACAATCTGTTGCCAGTAGATATTCAAACATGTGATTGTGTGGGGGCTGCAATTTAAGGGGCACATCACATTTAAAGACGCACAGCATTCAGATAACTAGGAGATTTTGTGTATAATGTGGAGGAAAAATGTGGAGCAGACTAAGTGTGGATCTAAAGCAGTGTCCAAACATGAAAAAGTTTAAAAATCAAAATAATTATATGATTGTCATCAGGTACAGGGATATAGAAGCAAGGTTAGGTGTAATAATATAGATTGTTGTGTAATATATATATATATACACAAATATATATGTGTGTGCAGACTTGTGTTTTTTTCTTTACGTGTAAATGTGTGTATGCGATTACACATAAATCAATATTGAGCTGATAGTTATCAAACAGATTAATTAAGTTCACTCTTCATATCCTACTCCTTTTCAAACATGTAAAGTGATGTGGGAGACAACATTGTGTCCTTTTTCCTTAGTTTACCAGTCTACACATTTTTGTGGCTTATTTTGATTGTTATTGCTATTTTTCATATTATTTATTGTGTGAAATCAATCAATCAATTAACATCCACTCGCCATTCAGTGAAGGGATATACATTTTCCCATAGCAACCTTTGGCTTCCAGGGGCGTCACTAACTGATCTCTACACCTGCATGACTGTGGCTGTAGCATTAAATTCATAGACAGCCAGGAACCTCCAGCAACTGCTTGCCAACCAGTTGGGAAATACTAATTTAAACTTATTGACCAGCAGTTGCTGAGTGGTCTCTTGTTCTGTGTGACCGGGGCCTAAAGGACTCGATGCTCATGGAAAGCTTTAGAGACCCTGATGGCTAATTTTGTCACCAATGGACAGAGCAATGCTGTCTGCTTCCTCCAAGCTGTCATATTATATGTAACACACTGGTAGTAACAGATGCAGTATCGAGGTGTGACGGTTAGTATAGTTGCCTTATAGCAAGGTCATGGGTTTGAATCAATGTGCTGTTTGCAGCTGCTCTGCTTGTCTGTGTGGATTCCCTCCCACTGTGAGTGTAAATGGTTGTCTACCTCTCTTTGTTAGCCATGTCTCAGACTAAGAACCTGTCCAGGGTGTGTTTGGCAGCTTGGATAAGCTCCAACCCCCTGTGACCCTGAATTAGAAAAGTGGGAGAAAATGGATGGAAAGGATGGATTGTAGGATCAAACTTCTCATCTTATAGTGAGAGATAAATGTGAGGTTCTTTTGAGGAAAGTTTACCATCTCCCGGTTAGTTGTTGATGCTATATACATAAGACATGGTGGATGAAATTAAATATTTGGCTGATGGTAAAGAATGTTTGATTTATGATGCTAATTCACATATTAATTGCTTTTCCCTTTACTTGTAACATGGCAGTGATAGTTGATTGCTCTCTATTTATAGTAAGTCAGATTAGTTAGACATTTAACAGTAACTCTAATAAAAAGACAGAAAATAGACACCGACTTATGTAATAACAATAAAGTGTTATCTTCAATTAGTTTGAATAATAAAATACAACAGATCATTGCAGCGTCCATGTTGGCTCCACATTCGGTACCATGAGAGGATCAGATGGATGTGATATTACTTCCTGTAGTTTCTCCTGCCATTCCTTTTAAGACCGTTTTAAATCACGCGAACAGAGAATTACATGAAACCACTCTTACTCTCAATTGCTCGCCCTTACACAATGTTTCCTAATGTACTCCCTGAGCTGCTGCTGGTACACTTTCTTTCCTCTTGCACTCATTTTTATCTCTATTTGCTTATTATTTACTGAAATCAATGCACTGTGGAGGCTTGGGGTAGAGAGTGATGTGAAATACACTGGAAAATTGCAGAGCTGATCATTATCTGTAGCGGGGCTTTGTATCTGGCAGTTTATGTGCTTTTAATTTGGTCTGTCTCTGAAGCATGGAGCTGACCAGTCTGCAGCTCGTAGGCGGACGTAATGAAACAGATGCTTGGCAGATGTCAAGGTTAAAACAAGTGCGAAGGAATTCGTTTTTGGTCTAACAGGCTGTTGAAAGCGTGCCCTAGCAGTAGCCCCTGGAAGTGTTTGTTATTTGGTGTCTGTTTCTTTCCGTGCACACACACGAGAAACCTTTTGACTTTCTATGTATGCATTTGGAATCAAAGCTTTCAATTTTTCCTTGGGTATTAAGGTTGGATAAGAACTGAAAATCCTCGGTCTCCAAGGCACGGTGACAAAGTATGCAGAATCATGAACTGAGATGATTCTTGCTGCACTCTTGAGCTTAGATTGAAGGCAGCTGCCAGCCACAAAGAAGATCATTTTTAAGATGGTGCCTTTTTGAAACTTATAAAAGACCAGCACTCATCTTTCCGTGGGACACACGTGGGAGAGAAGCACCTACAGGGAATGAAGAAAAAGGTAGATTTCTCGACTGAAACTGACAGTGCTGTGCGTAAAGCATGTGGATTTATTCCAGAAAAGTTGTACTTTCCCCGCTGCATTATTTAAACTTTCCACACTTAACACATACTTCGAAGCAAAACTGATATTTGTCAATTTTTAAAAAAAGACTGGGACTCATTAAAAAGGGACTCAGTAATGTTGTTTAATCACACGGAAGCCATCTGATGTTTCTGGCATAAACTCTCTTCGGGAGGATTCTGTGAGCGACGTTTTGAGATTTATGGCAGTCGTGCAGACAGAGAGGAGGCCTCAGCTAGTTTTTCATCTTTGACAGTAACAACTTCTCAGCAGAACAGACCTCCCATTAGTGCAGGGACTACTATTACCTCTCAGCTATTCTCATATGCACAAACTGGTCTTCTGAGCTCATTTGGAGAGGGGAGTCAGCTCTGCAGCCTTATGTTTCTGTTTCCCCCTTAGGTCTTAATCTAGGTTGCGACTGTTGATTTGCTTCTTGACACTGATGAGAAAGCCCTCTAGAAATTAACATGGCGGTGTCTTTGTGAGTGTTAGTGCAAAATCCACCTTATATTTACTGAACATATGAAATTGTTTTACTTTTTAGTATTTGATATTCAGCTGCAGAATCAATAAGAGGGAGACGAGAAGCCATTAAAATCCATGCATGCAATAAATATGCCCACATTTGACTCTCATTTCTTATCCTCAGCTAACCCTGCTCTGCTACCAGTTGTAGCTGATGATTAATTAATAATATGTTCTCACTAATGCCCTCCAATCATGCCCTGTATCATCTGCCCTGCAGGGAGGAAGATTCAGTCTCACTCTGTCCAACCTCTCTTACTGTGCTGCAGCACCAGGTCACTGTCAGGTCATTCCAGCAGAACCTGTTCAATAATTCAAGCCTTGGACTGGAGAACTGGGACCCACATGTCACACACAATGAGGGAGCATATGACACTAACCTCCAGCCGAGCGCACAAATTATCATCGGTTGCTGACGGGTAATGAACCTAAATGACCTGACATGAGTAGGGAGAGAAAAATTACGTCTGGGACTGGAGAGCCTGCTCAGAAGGTTTACACTGGTACCTCTATGTAAGTTTGATGCTTTGCTTATTTGCTTTTATACTGTTAGAAAAGAAGGTTCACATACAAACATGGGCACTGCTTTTATGTTTTATGCATGTGAATCTGCCACAACAGCGATGTTCCTAACCATAATTCAGAAAGCAGTTTAGTTGTAAGGTTGGAGAGGCCGTTAGCTGGTGTTGTGTTTTTCCTATTGCAGATTCCAGCAAGGCAAGGCAAGGCAAGGCAAGTTTATTTGTATAGCACAATTCAACAACAAGGTGATTCAAAGTACTTTACAGAGACATTAGAAACAAAAACAAATAAAAAGCATGATTTAAAATTGATTAAAACAAGCAAACAAACAAACTAATTAACAAACGAAAAAAAACAGTATATAAAATCAAAACAGATAAAATCAGAACAATAGATAACATCAGTAGTTAAATGTAAGTTTTGAAATTTAAGCTTAAAAGTGTGGATTTGGTGTTTTATTCAAATGCAGCTGAGAATAGGTGAGTCTTCAACCTGGATTTAAATAAACGGAGTGTTTCAGCTGATCTGAGGCTTTCTGGGAGTTTGTTCCAGATATAAGGAGCATAAAAGCTGAATGCAGCTTCTCCGTGTCTGGTTCTGACTCTGGGAACTGATAAAAGACCGGATCCAGATGACCTGAGGGATCTGGAAGGTTCATACTGGGTCAGGAGGTCACTAATGTATTTTGGTCCTAAACCATTCAGAGCTTTATAGACCAGCATCAGAACTTTAAAGTCTATCCTCTGACGGACAGGCAGCCAGTGTAAAGACCTCAGAGCTGGACTGATGTGGTCCACTTTTTTGGTCTTAGTGAGGACTCGAGCAGCAGAGTTCTGAATGAGCTGTAGCTGTCTGACTGATTTTTTAGGTAGACCTGTAAAGATGCTGTTACAGTAATCAAGCCTACTAAAGATGAATGCATGGACTAGTTTTTCCAGGTCCTGTTGAGACATCAGATCTTTTATCCTTGAAATATTCTTGAGGTGATAGTAAGCTGACTTTGTTATTGTCTTAATGTGTTTTTCTAAGTTTAGGTCTGCATCCATCACTACACCCAAATTTCTCGCCTGGTTTGTGGTTTTTAGATGTATAGACTGAAGTTCTCTGGTGACCTGTAATCGTTTTTCTTTGGCGCCAAAGACTATTACCTCAGTTTTGTTTTTGTTTAGCTGGAGAAAATTGTGGCACAACCAGTCATTAATTTCCTCAATTCATTTACCAAGAGCCTGTACAGGGCCTCGGTCTCCTGGTGACATTGTGATATATATTTGTGTCATCTGCATAGCTGTGGTAGTTTATTTTGTTGTTCTTTATAATCTGTGCCAGTGGGAGCATGTAAATGTTAAACAGAGGGGGTCCCAAGATGGAACCTTGGGGAACTCCACATGTGATACTTGTCTGCTCAGATGTGAAGTTACCTATTGATACAAAGTATTTCCTGTTTTCTAAGTATGTTTTGAACCAGTTTAGTACAGTTCCTGAAAGACCTGTCCAGTTCTCCAGTCGTTTGAGTAATATGTTGTGGTCAACTGTATCAAATGCTGCACTGAGATCCAGTAAAACTAAGACTGACATTTTTCCACTGTCTGTATTCAGACATATGTCATTGAACACTTTGGTCAGAGCGGTTTCAGTGCTGTAATTCTGTCTAAAACCTGACTGGAAGGCATCATAGCAGTTATTCTGAGTTAAGAAGTAATTAAGCTGTTGAGAAACTGCTTTTTCAATGATCTTACTTAAAAATGGGAGATTTGAGATCGAGATTTGAGCAGGAAAAGAAGAATATAATGGATAAAAACAATATATTCATATATGTATTAGTCAGCTGCAGGGGTAAATATTCAGGCCAGGAAAATATGAAATGACAGAGCTTAAAATATGTAGTTTAAGAAAAAGAAAGTAGCGGCCTCTGAGCCTCAAGAACAAAGAACTGCAGTTCCTGGACTGGCCACTTGAGGCTGCGTACAAGTAAGATAAACCCCACTATATTCTCAATTTAAAGCAGAAATAAATGCAATTACATACGGCAACAAAAACGAGTCTCTAGCTTTATAATCCATTTAGCACAACTGCAAATAGGAGGTAAAGTTGTGCATAAAATTGTATATAATTTACCATTTTAAAATACATTCAGGCTTAAAGTTATGAATAAGGGGCATGAGCACATCCAGTGATAGGTGGGTGTTTTTGTCTTGTTAGGATTCAGCTGTACGGTGGTCCCTCGTTTATCGCGGGAGTTATGTTCTAAAAATAAGCATAGCATAGCAATAAGCATAAGCAATAACAGTAAGCTTTATTTTTTTTACAATTATTATAGATGTTTTAAGACTGTAGAACCCCTCACTGCACACTTTATACACTTTTCTCACACAGGCATGAACATTTTCACACTTTTCTCTCCTGTTTAAACACTCTCAAAGTTCAAACCTTCCTAGAAAAATAAGTTCAGTACCCACAGGTGCCTTTGATGGTGCAAAATGTTTCATCGACAGTTTTATGTTTGCTGGAGAGAAAACTTACAAACATACAGTGCAGCACTTCAGAGTCTCACCACTAGCGATCGAAGATTTATGTAAATTTGACAACCTGAACGCATTCTGTACTGTACAGGAGACATGGCATGAGATTGATTGACAGTGGTATACAGCCAATCAGGATGCAGAACAGAATGCGCTGTTAACAAAAAAAAACAACAACAAAAAAAAAAACATGCGAAATTGCACAAACAAATAATCTAGGTAGGTTCTAGGTTCTAGGTTCTTTATTATTTGTCACATGCATAGTTATACAAGTATAACACACAGTGAAATGTAGCCTGACACGCTCCTCGACATGTGCAAAAATTGGGGGGGGGGGGGGGGGGGGGGGTGTAGAGGAAGAACATTACATATATATATATATATATATATATATATATATATATATATATATAGAATAGATAGTATATACACTGGGTGAATGTGCAGTAGTAGCAGCAAGCAGGTGAATTCTGTACATTAATATGAATAGACATCTGACTATTTTACAGGATAGACAATATAAACATATTTAAAATTAAAGGAATTGAAATGTACATTGTGCCTTGGTTTAGTGTCTGGAAGAGTCCTGTCTCAGTCAATTATAGATGATGTGAGAGGGCGGGTGTGTGTGTTTAGGGCACGGATGGCTTGGGGATAGAAGCTCCTCTTGAGTCTCTCTGTCCTTGCCCGGAAGATGCGGATTTGCATACCAGATTGCAGAAGTTGGAACAGTTTGTTGCCAGGATGGGACGGGTCCTTCAGTATCTGCGCTGCTCTAGTCCGGCATCTCCTGGTGTAGGTGTCCTGAAGCGGGGGGAGAGCAATCCTGCAGCAGCGTTCTGCTGTACGGATCACTCTCTGGAGAGCTTTTTGGTCCTTCACACAGCTGTTCCCGAACCACGATGTCATGTTCTGTGTGAGGATGCTCTCCACAGCGCCTGTATAGAAAATCCTGAGGATCTTTGGAGAGACCCTGAACTTCCTCAGTTGTCGTAGGTGATACAGGCGCTGCCTAGCCTTTTTGGTCTGGACCTGAATGTGGGCAGCCCATGTCAGGTCTGAGGAGATGTGGACACCAAGATACTTGAAGGACTGCACCCTCTCCACTGGAGCTCCATTGATGATAATGGGCTTGTAGTCTCTGTGCTGACCCCTTCTGAAGTCCACCACCAGCTCCTTGGTCTTGCTGACGTTCAGCTGGAGGTGGTTGTCCTGGCACCACGATGCCAGATTCTTCACTTCATCCATCTAGGCCGCCTCATCGTTGTTGGAGATGGCACCCAACACCACTGTGTCGTCAGCAAACTTCACAATGGTGTTGGAGCCATGGGTGGCCACACAGTCTGAAGTGTAGAGGGAGTAGAGCAGTGGCGAGAGGACACATCCCTGAGGTGCTCCTGTGTTGATGGTGATGCTGTTGGAGAAGCACCTGCCCACCCTCACCACCTGAGTTCTGCCAGTGAGGAAGTCCAACACCCATGCACACAGACGGCTGTTAAGTCCCAGATCCCTCAGCTTTGTGAACAGTCTGCAGGGCACTATTGTGTTAAACGCTGAACTGTAATCAACAAACAGCATTCGCACATAGTTACCCTGTTTCTTGTCCACGTGGCTGAGAGTGGTGTGTAGGACGTGGGCGATGGCATCCTCTGTGGATCTGTTGGATCTGTAGGCGAACTGCAGCGGATCTGTGGTGTCTGGGATGGAGGAGGAGATGATGTTCTTCAGCAGCCTCTCAAACACCTTCATTACTACCGAGGTCAGTGCAACTGGCCGGTAATCGTTCAGGGATGAGGGTTTGCTGTTCTTGGGCACAGGGATGATGGTGGATCTTTTGAAGCATGTGGGGACCACAGACTTTGCCAGGGACTCGTTGAAGATGTAAGTGAACACACCTGCTAGCTGGTCAGCACAGCAGCGCAGCAGACGGCCGGTGATGCCGTCTGGCCCCGCCGCTTTCCTTGTGTTCACTCTCCTCGGTGCCGCTCGGACGTCATGCTCCGCGATGCTGGTCACCGGTCTCTCGCTGATGACGTCACCGTCCTCGGTAGTCAGGCGGTAGATAGCATTAGCCGCCTGGCTAACCTCGAAACGGGCGTAGAACCGATTCAGCTCATTGGTGAATGCAGAGTCGGCGTTGATCGGCGCAGTGTCCCTGGCTTTGTAGTCCGTAATGGTGCGTAGTCCGTGCCACATACTCCGTGTGTCGCCCTGGTGGAAGCGGGACTCCACACGTTCCCGGTACCTGCGTTTGGCATCTCTCACCACGCGCCGCACGCCGTATGAGGCCGCTTTGTAGGCGCTCATATCGCCAGTGGCGAGACCCGCGTTGTAGGAGGCGGTCCTGGCGTTTACTGCAGTGCGGATCGATCTGTCCATCCACGGTTTCTGGTTTGGGAATGTGGTGACTCTCGCAGTGGGGATAATCTCCTCCGCTAGCATATTGACGAAGCATACTGCTACTTCCGTAAACTCGTTGATGTCGACTGCGCATGCTCTGAACATGTCCCAGTCTACGTCGTTGAGTGCGTCCTGTAGCGTAGCTTCTGATTGGGCAGTCCACCGTTTTACTTCCTTCGTGGTCACGTCTTCCCTCCGTATGCTTTGTTTATACTGGGGAATGAGGAAGATGCCGTTGTGGTCAGACTTCCCAAAAGCCGGGTGTGAGACAGCTTTGTAGCCCTGCTTGTATGGCGTGTAGCAGTGATCCAAAATCCGATCCCCTCTCGTTGGACACGAGACATGCTGGTAAAAGTTTGGCATGACTTGTCTGAGGTTCGCTTTGTTAAAGTCTCCTGCTACAATGAGGGCTGCGCCCGGGTCCTTGTTTTGAAGCGAGCTCAGCACATCATGTAATTCGGACAAAGCCATACCAGTGTCCGCTTGGGGTGGGATGTAGACCGCCGTGGCGATGACTGAGGTGAACTCACGGGGCAGATAGAAAGGGCGGCACTTAATGCTCAGGAACTCCAGATGTGGCGAGCAGCCGCTGGAGAGAGTAGAAATGCTCCTGGCATCACACCACTTTCTGTTTACCATGAAACACACTCCTCCACCTTTGGTTTTGTTCGACTCTGCCACCTGTCCGCGCGGAGCACAAAGAATGAATCCGACGGAGTTACGGCCTGGTCCGGCACGGTGGGGGACAGCCATGTCTCCGTGAAGCACAGAATGTTGCAGTCCCTCATGTCACGTTGGAAGGTGACCCTTGCTCTTAGGTCATCGAGCTTGTTCTCCATGGATTGTACATTGGCCAGTAGGATACTGGGCAGTGGTGCGCGATGCGCCTGCTGTCTCAGTCTGTTCCTAATACCAGCGCGTTTTCCCCGGCGCTTCTTTGTTCTGCGCCTCGGATGAGCGGCCCGATCTGCGAGGCCGCGAAAGGTGAACCGCGTTAAAGCGAGGCACCACTGTACTAAAAGACATTGCAGTCTGCTAAAATTGACCTCCTGACTTGTAGATGACTGCTACTGCTATGGCTACTTCTAGTTTCAGATAGAAACAGTGATCGCCAAACTTAAAACAGTAGTCCACTGAGGCACGGAGAACTCCACAGAGCAACAACTATTTTCTATTTACAATAGATTTTTGCATGGTTGATTAAAAAAAGAAGTAGAACAAATCTTATTTTTTGTATTCTTTTATGGCATTACTTTTTGTGATTCTTCTTCAGTAGCCTTCATCATTTTGAAACCACATCACAACAAATGCTAAGAAAGATCGTTGTGACTCCTTCCCTTATAAATGTGCTGTAAAGGGAATTACTAATCATGTTCTGAAACTAATGAATCAATGCAGTTTGGGCTTCTCTCACTGAAAAGCAACGATCTCCAACAATATCCAGAAAAAAAAAAAGCTGTACATTTTTGTTTTATCCCAACAGAAGAACATTTACACAAGTTATATTACTCCCTATTGGAAAGTCTAGTAAGATATGTGCATGTTATTAAATCCCCCTCCCTGGCCACCTCCTCCCGCTTATCTGTGAGAACACCGAAGTGTTCCTAAGCCAGCCGACAGATGTAATATCTCCAGCATGTCCTGGTTCTGCCCTGGGGCCTCAACCAGGTAGGACATGCACAAAACACCTCATCTAGGAGGCGTCTAGGACACATCCTTCTTAGATTTCTTAATCACCTCAGCTGGTTCCTTTCAATTGGGAGGAGCAACTCTACACTGAGCACCTCACCCTGTCTTTAAGGCTGAGACCAGCCACCCTTCGGTGAAAGCTAATTTGTGCCGCTTGGGATCTCATTCTTTTGCACTCTACCCAGTTTAAAACTTTAGTAGAAAATTAAAGAAAAAAACTAACCTCACTTGCCTGGGGGAGAAATTTGATAAGTAAATTTATTTTTGCTGTTTTATTAATGAATATTAATATTGTTAGCACATTTGCATGCAAATCTTGTAAAAATGAAACTTGAAACTTCGTAGTTAAGAGTAAAGGCCTGGTAAACAGCAAATTGCTTTACTAAATAAGACTATAGCAGATGCTGTTCAGAGTGTTCTTGATGTCCAGGCAGACAGATTGTGTGAGGTGCTAAGCTAACTTCAATTTGTCCCCAGCTAACCTCTGTATGTTTTAGGCTAACCTCTGTAGCTGTGTCCCAATTCATAGGCCGCTTCCTTCGAAGGACCCAGCCTTAGCAGCCTACGTAGGCCAAATTGGGACAGCCTTCATGGCCTGGCTGTGATGTAATACGCCTTCAAATGCGGCCTCCGAAGGATGCAGCCTATGAATTGGGACACATTTTGCATGTCCTAGGCTAACTTCCATTTGTGCTAATTTCTATTTGGGCTAGACTTATCTCTGTTTGTCCTCGCCTAACCTCTCTTTGTACTAGGCTAACCTCTGTTTGTACTAGGCTAACTTCTGGCCGCAGTTTCATATCAAATATTAAAACAACTCATCTAGCTCTTTGTTTGAAAATTAAGCACATTCACCAAAATATAATACGTTCTTTTATTTACCTATTTTTTTTTATGTACATAGCAAGTACTTCAAGGGTACAAGCATTATTTCAAGCACATTACTGCTGAGGAAATTCAGCAGAGTCAGACCCTCTGCTGGCAATGGTTACTGTAATTGGTCATGAGTATGCACTGAAAGGTTTTGACAACTTGTGAACATTTCAAATCCCCACAGGAAGCTTAATAATCACCCCTTGAGGTTTAACTAACAAAGGAGGGAAATGAGAAAGAGCATCAAATTTCTCCATCAGCTGAATTAATCAGGAGCCTGAGAGCACTCTTCAGAGCACAGGCTAGCATCACATCTAATGACTGCAAGTCAGAGCACAGTGTGTCCCTAATTGGACTTTAAACAGACAAGGAGAGAGGGGACAAAAATATCATTGCGCTTCCATTAAACTCCATGTAGCAGAGTGGAAGTTTAGACTGAAGTCAAGGTGGAATACAAAGTGATGACCTTACACTGGGGTTTCAGTGGGACATACAGATTTCCATTGGAATGATAAATCTTAAGCACATAAAGCTGCACTCAGGAGTTTACATAAACTCATCATTTTGGGTTTTTTATGATTTAAGTGAACTGTTCTTTGTCCATGGTGGAATGATTGTACAGACTTCAAAAAACAAGAATTCAGTGAACAGGCTTCAAAATTATATGGTCAAATATGCTCCCCCGTTAATCTTTGGTTAAATATTAGCGCATTGCACCTCGACCAGACACTTCCCATCAACAAGCTTTTGCCAAAATTTTTGTTGGATATTGTTGGACTGCTTTTCTTGGCAGATCATTTAAAGTAGTCGGTTTCTTTGCACAGACCAAACTTTTAGGCATACTTCACGAATTTCCCTTGGGTTGAGGTTGGGGTTTTGGGAAGGCTGCAGTGAAATTACAATAAAATTCATGTTCATAATAGAGCTGGGCGATATATCGAGTTTTTAAAACATATCGATATATTTTTATACGAGATATAAGATGTGACAATATCCTTTATATCGATATAGTCTATGTTACGTTATAATTATAGTTGTGGAGCCGCAAGTTTGCCTCTCTTTCGTCCACTTTTGTCTCTACGCAACGTTACTCCGCCTCGCCTTCACTGAAGACAACTCCCCCTCCTCCCCCATCGCTTCACGTGCAGGCAGCGACAAGACGGACACGGCAAATCTCCGTTAACGAGTTACTGCGCATCGCCCCATGCGTGGGGCTGGACGGCGTCAACGTGCTAACGAGCTAACCGCGCTAACGAGCTAACCGCGCTAACGAGCTAACAGCGCTAACCCTAAAATCCTTTCATTCTCTCAAAAGTTGATAGCGCGCCTTATGTATGAATTCTGGTTGTGCTTGATGGCCGCGAACCGATTTTATGTGGTACACGGCGCTCAGCAATCTGTCAAAATGTTTGAGTACGACTTTGGTCAGCTACGGAGCTGTACCGCTTGATAGGTTGTCGGCGCATTACGGCTACCGAGGAGCTTCGCGGAGTGATACGTACTGTGCATCAACGTAATATTACCGTATTGTGTGTGTATAAGGACCATAAATGGCACCTGTAAGAGACGTGGTTATGAAGCGGATTTCAAACTCCAGGCTGTCAGTCACACAGCAAAACTTGGGAACAGAGCAGCTGTGAAATCTGTCTTTGTTATTACGCTCAGCGTCTTTTAGTTTATATTTTGACTGCACAATTGTGAGCTCTTTGTTTAGCACAAAAACAACCTTGTTTTCTTTTATTTATGGAGCATGATTATTTAATGAATGCTCATAATTTAATTTTGAGTAATTTTTCATGTACATCTGTGCTGTATGTTAATAAAAGTGCCTGTGTGACATCTGGGACACAGCTTTGACTAAGAACTCTCTTTTTGTTCTTACTTTATGGCTTAAAAAAAAAAAATATCGAGATATATATCTTATATCGCCATCCAGCTAAAAAATATCGAGATATGAATTTTGGGTCATATCGCCCAGCCCTAGTTCATAATGAGTATATGTTCTGACCACCGCTGTATGGAAGCTTGTTTCTACAGGTTTAAGTCAAAATAAAGTCAAAAGTTACTTTATCAGAAGCTGGAGTCAGTAAGTCAAAATCTTAACATGCCTCACGTGAAATTTTGAGATAATAACCTGATAATCTGAAATTTTAAGTTATAGATGGGATTTTCCTTTAAGTGGCAGAAACAAAACGTTTTTTTTCCAATGGTGGAAACAAACTTCCATAAGGATCATGTTTCAAATCCAGTATGTCTCTTCTTTTTTTTTTAAACAAAGCATA
Source organism: Astatotilapia calliptera (assembly GCF_964374335.1). NCBI lineage: Eukaryota > Metazoa > Chordata > Actinopteri > Cichliformes > Cichlidae > Astatotilapia > Astatotilapia calliptera. The sequence continues at coordinate 13,678,974 of NC_137439.1, forward strand.
TATTTTCAGGGATTAGCCAACTGTGCAGTAAGACCTTGATTTGTTCAATAGTAACATTCCCAAGTGTGCTTTAATACAACACACAGTTTGCATAGCAGGCAAGTCTGTAGTTTCTGATTTGCAATTCATAGCAGCTTCCCTCACACGTTTGCTCTGGTGTAATAGACTCGTGTCATTGATGAGTCCCTGGGGTGTGTAGAGTGAATCCTTTCTCAGGTCTGTATCGATTGGTCTGAGAGTCCTACCTGATTTACATTGACAAGAGCAGCGGGGCCCAAATGAAAGTAAGCATGTTTCTCAAATTGGAAACACAAGGGGCACGGTGCTCCGCAAACAGACAGCTGGGAAGGTAGACGCTGACATTTAGATTGAACACCGGTGAGGAAGGCTGACTCGGCTGCTTTTGGGGTTTCTTTAGACACTTCTAATTAATCATATACTCAAGGATTAACAGATTATTTCAGGTTTATTTTATCTTTTAAATGTGACACAGGGCTACTGTTGTTAATTAGTTACTGATTTTTCAGTTAAAATAAATTATTTAATTACATATTTTGAACTTCATTAACTATGATCATATATTTTTAAAATAAAATTATTATTGTGAGTTTAATAAAAGTTACTTCTTCATTCCCCAAGGGGACACCACAACACATGGATCTGAATATTTGATTTGACACTACCTTGGGACCAGCACTTAGAAATGCTAGCATATGACCTTCCTAGGGTGGGTTTGTGTGCCCTCCCAGTTCCAAACTAGGGATGTGGGAGGTGAACAAGTCTGGTTAACCGCTGGTTAAGGACTACACCATGGAGCCACTTAAAATATATTTATAGAACATTTATATTCATATAAAATAATTAAATAGTTAATAAATTAAACTTAAAGTAACAAAGTTAAGTACAAAATGAAAATAAACTTTACGACAGATATGCTGTGTATATATACACACACAAAGCCTCTGTAACCTTAGAAATCTTTAAGAGGTCACGTGTGTAAAAGATGTCCATGATACAGTCCTGGACTGCGCTCAGATCGTGGGTGGAACATGTTTTTAAAGCAAAAACATTCATTTGTATTTGACAGAGGGCAGATGATGGAGTGAAGCTGATGTAATTATGATGTTGAAGCCTGGTATGAGAGTCGACGGAGCCAGCAGCTCAAGGAAATGTGAGCCTAAAGAATGTCAAGGGTTTTAGTTTCTCTGAGGAACACGACAGATCTTGGGAAATGTCAATGTGTAAACACATTAAAAGGTTACGCTTCATCAGTCACATGCACCCGACAGGTGCACAGACGAATCTGCACATGAACAGACGCTCACTCTTAGACGTTCGAGGAAAAAAGACAACAAAAACCCCCACATAAATAAATGCAGGCAGATTCACAAAAAGCACACATACAGACTGACTGCATCAGTAAATGACCTTTTTGTCTAATCCTTATTTTTGAGTAAGCAGCACAAATGGCTTTTTCATGAATCTCAGAGACAACCAAATTACTTTTCTTTGCGTAGTAATTTCTGTGAGAAATGGCAGGGTGTGCAAAGCAATGCCTGAAAAATGGGGTATGAGCAAAAACAGAGCAACAGTGAAGGGAAAAAAATTACAGGACAAGCACTCAAAATTTCCTCAGAGCTGTAATTTAGACACCACTAAAATGCAGTATTTTTTCCTCCCAAAGAACCTTGAATAATAACAGCAGCATTGCACCAGGACAAAAAATGATTTGGTTTTCATAGATACACCACTCAGCCACCAGCTTTCTGTTCCCTTTCTGCATATCCTAAATTGTATTTAATAGCTTCAATCAGTGTGGGGTAGTGAAGCCTGCTGCTAATGCACTAGTCGTGTTTGAAGAGGGGGCATTGTGGGCGAAGCATCAGCCCGTCTGCCATTAATGTTGCATTACATGTCCCGTTCCCTGCTATAATTACAGCTCTTTCTCTGCCTCAGTTCAGACTCGTGTCTTGACCTGAGGCTGGGAATAAATCCAGTTTATCAGGGGCTGAGGATGAGACCGGCCCTGCAGCACACACAGCTCGGCTGCAAACACCTCTTCCCAATGCAAGCGTGTGGCTCGGACCTGGGAGTGTCAGCCAAAGTATCAGCTGCATAAGGCGAGCTGCATGCCAGATATTGTTGGTCTATCCACACAGAGCTCGGGATCCCAGCCAGAGAATTACCATGCGCACCGGGGTGGAGGAACGTGGCTTGAGATGAATAGATACAGAAATCCTTAGTCACACTGTGCTGGAATGGCATCTGCTCTGAGATTTGTGTGACACTGAGCAGAAAGGAGTGGTGTGCATTTTCCCTTTGTTGCTTTTTAGGTTTTTGCAGAAGTGAAGACTCAGACCTTTCAGATGCGTTGCTCTAGGAACAGTAGGCCACAGATTTCTATAAAAAGCTGAAATTACCCTCAGCATACTTTTTTCTGGCTTCTGTTTGAGACTTTGGCATTGGATCTAACATTGTGTGAAACATGGTCAGTAAAAATAAATTTATGCTTCTTATAACAATGGCTCTCACCTACAGTGTGGTGCAAAATCCTTGAGTCTCTCGTCATTTTTAAAGCGGTCTTGAGCAACCATTCTTCAGGCTTTTACTTTGGCTGCTTTCCACTCACTTTCAGTCCAGTTCTTGCACCTGACTTTCAGAGGAATGCTTTTAATTTGTTTGGTAAGCCGCTTAACACTGACCTATGAGTCATTCAAGCACAAAACTAACCCAATTCAAAGGATATGTCTACACATAACAAACAACGTAGAAATAAATCCATTTTAAATGGTATCTTTAGGCAGTTTTTGGCAAAAATGCATCATTTGGTACCATTTCTTCAGTTGAATGAGCATGCCAATGACAGGACAATTTGACAGGAATAAAACACAATTAACGCACCAACGAAGTGATTCTCAAAAAGCTATTAGCTGTAAACTTGGCCAATCTTAGCACGATGTGCTATGTGTCCTTAAAAAAAAGGAAGAAACTGGACAAATGAGGATAAAAGAAGAAGTGTCACTGTTAAAAAACAGTCTGCAGCAGATGAACTGTATCTACAAGTCATGCCCTTAAGAAATAGATATAGCTCTTACAAAACATAGCTTTGAATATCCTGGAGAACTATTCCTGAAGACTACTTGAAGAAATTACAACAAGCTTGGCTAAGAGAGTTCAGGCTGTGCTGAAGAATAAAGGCGGTTATTCTGCCCTCCCTGTACGTTGATGCCCAGTTTGGCAGATAGATAAACAGTTCTTCAAAAGGAGAGGCAAAGGCTTCCAGTTCTCATTGCAGGGTTTATTTGTCTCCCTAATGAAGGCACTGTAAAACTACAAACATAAGAAAAGCATATTAAAACATACATCTGGACCATAATATATTTCTCACATTACAAAGTACAGACTGAAGACTTAGCAACTTGAACTATAGCTGGTATAACCAAGAAAAATAAATGAAAACATGTTAACTCCAAATCCCGCTAGCTTGATGCTAACACACAATGGAATTTCCTATTGACATGCTAACACAATTAGCATCGGCAATGCAGCTAACATGCCGGCTTCAAATATGAGAGTCAACAACCTTTTTAAAACATCCTATGCTTAACATGAACACAGAATATAATCGTACTTACAAGCATATATTTCTCATGCTCCAGTACAGCCAACTTCAGAGCTAATATTTTGTGTGCTGGTATCAACTTGGCCAGACTCCATGAACTTTTCCTATATTTACTAGAGAAACTTGAGTACACAAACCCGCTTCCTCCCCCTAGTGGGGTGGTGGAGCTACTGCACCCAGCAGTGGCAGCACACTCCCCGCCTGGTATAATGAATTATACCACTACCCATTCCCTGGATGTAGTAGTAAAACAACCTCCGACACTGGCCGCAAATACACTTTAGGAGTGCCATTCTTGACTACCTTCACTTCCACCTTACGTACTCTATGATCTTGGCTAGGAAAGGCTTTAATCACAAGTCCAACAGGCCACTCAGTCCTTTTTACTTGCGAATCCTTCATCAGTACATCTCCCACTTGAAGGTTTGGCTTCTCTGTTGTCCACTTTCTCTGTGTTTGAAGCGTGGTCAGATACTCCGTTTTCCACCTCTTCCAAAATGCATCAGCAAGTGCTTGGACCCTTTTCCAGTGTTTGTTGGACAGATCATTAACATCAAAATCCCCAGAGGGAGCAGTCAACGTATCTCGTTTCTGTGTCAACAACATTGATGGGGTGAGAACTGCCGGTGCTTCTGGGTCAGAAGACACTGAGACCAATGGTCTTGAATTTATAATGGCGGTAACCTCTGCCATCAGGGTGACAAGTGTCTCATGTGTGAGGTACGATGGATTCAGCCTCAGAAGAAGAGCATCTAAGATTCGCCGAGCGATACCAATCATCCTCTCCCACACCCCACCCATGTGGAAAGAGTGGGGAGGATTGAATATCCAAGTACACTTGTTGCTTTTAAGGTAATTCCTCACCTCAGAATCTGATGTGTCAAGTCTGAGTTCTTTACAGGCTCCAGTGAAATTTGTTCCCCGGTCTGATCTGATTGTTTTGATCGGCCCTCTTATGGCAATGAAACGTCTGAGCCCATTGATGAAGCTTGAGGTTATAGAGACTATGACCACTACAATGTGCACAGCTCTGGTAGTCAAACAAGTGAACATTACTGCCCATCGTTTACTTTCCGCATGCCCTCCTCTTGTTCTTCGGGCAGTCACCATCCAAGGTCCAAAAACATCCAACCCTACATGAGTAAATGATGGATCTGGTGAAAGTCTTTCAGATGGTAAGTCTGACATCTTCTGGTCCTCCATTTTACCTCTCAGCCTTTTGCAAGTTACACATTTGTGTATCACACTAGATACAAGCCTTTTCCCCCCAATCAGCCAAAGTCCTGCCAACCTAATAGCTCCCTCCGTGAAATGGCGTCCTTGGTGCGCAGCCTGTTCGTGATATCTTCTGACCAATAATGTAGCAATGTGCGTCTTGGGAATGACCAGAGGATGTTTATCATCAAAAGACATAACGGCTGAGGACATACGGCCGCCAACTCTTAATAGCCCATCTTTGTCCAGAAATGGTGTCAGCTTTCGCAGTGGACTTTGTTTTGGGATTCGGTCCCCTTTGGCTAGACACTGCAACACCCTTGCAAAGGCATCTTGTTGTGCAGTTTTAATGATCACTTTTACTGCTTGTTCTTCTTCATCCCCAGTGTTGCCACCATGTGTATCTGCAACACTCCTTGCCTTTTTGATTAGTGTGGCGACTGCACGAGTCAAAGCTCTCCAAGTGGAAAATGTAAGAAACCTTTGAGCTCCAAGCGAGCTTTCTTTAACCACTGAGCTGAAGGTCGTTACTTCAGAGCGAACTTCTGGATCCACCTCCGGATGTATCAGCTCAAAGTCATCACTCTGGGGAAGGAGTCGTTTTGAAGGGCCCAATAGAAATGATGGTCCAGTGAACCAATTGGTGCCTTTGAGAGCTGCAGCAGTTGTTGGCCGAGTTCCATGGTCTGCTGGGTTTTCTTCAGTGGTGATGTAATGCCACTGATCTGGACGAGACGACTTTCTGATCTGTGCTATCCTGTTTGACACATAGACATAAAACCTGCGTGAGGTGTTATATATGTAGCCCAGTACTATCTTGCTGTCAGTATAGTACTTCACAGAATGAATGTCAATATCCATTTCATCTTGGATGAAGACTGCCATTTCAGTTGCCAAAACCACAGCACAAAGCTCAAGACGGGGCACGGTGTGCGCTGGGTGTGGGGCCAGCTTTGCCTTTGCCATAACAAATCCCACGTGGATATCTCCTGTTGCAGAAATTGTTTTCAAGTAAGCCACAGCAGCTATAGCCATGACTGATGCATCTGAAAACACGCACAACTCTCTGTGCTGAGTCTGTGTAGACAAAGACACTGGAACATATAGTCTTGGGATCTGGAGCTGATCTAAGTCTTTCATAGAGTCTTTCCAGAGTTTCCAGTGTTCTTGTTTTGAAGCTGGCAATGGTGTGTCCCAGTCATACTGTTCAATGGAGAGGTTTCTCACTAAATGTCTTCCTCCCACTGTGACTGGCACTACAAATCCCAAAGGGTCAAATAAACTGTTCACTGCAGACAAAATCCCTCTTTTTGTCAAGGGTTTCTCCTCCTTCGACACACAGAAGGTGAAGTTGTCTGTTTCCAGATTCCAAATTAGACCTAGACTCCTCTGAAGAGGTAGTGACTCCACTCCTAAGTCTAGATCTTTCAAATCCTTGGCCAAGTCTTCTGGTGGGAATGCTTGCATAACACTGCTGCTGTTCGATGCAATCTTGTGTAGCTTAATGTTTGATTTAGCTAGCATCGCTTGGGCAGTGCGCAGGACACCAGTGGCTTCTGCTTCATTAGGAAAAGATGCAAGTCCATCATCCACATAAAAATTGCGTGTGATGAACTCCCTTGCACTGGTAGTGGAGTCATCTGCTTGCTTAGCAGCTCGTCTGAGGCAGTAAATGGCAACTGCTGGTGATGGACTGTTGCCAAATACATGTACTGTCATTCGAAACTCTTTCACTGCTTTCTGGAGATCATTGTTTTCATACCATAAGAACCTCAGAAAGTTGCGATGTTCCTCGCACACCTTGAAGCAGTAGAACATCTGCTGCACATCCGCTGTAACTGCTATAGGTTCTCTGCGGAAGCGGATCAGAACCCCAAGGAGAGTGTTGTTCAAGTCGGGTCCACTCAGGAGCACATCATTGAGGGAAACCCCTTCATGTTTGGCACTTGAATCGAACACTACCCTTATCTGGTCAGGTTTTTGTGGGTGGTAAACCCCAAATATTGGTAGATACCACCTTTCCTCACCTTCTTTTAATGGAGGGGCCGGCTCTGCTTGCTTTTCAACAAACATTCTTTGCATGAAATCGATGAAGTGTTTCCTCATTTGTGGTTTTTTCTCCAGAGTTCTCCGAAGAGATGCAAGACGCTTTAAAGCTTGAGGTCTGTTATTGGGAAGGTGGTTTCGTGGTGACCGAAAGGGTAATGGGGAAACCCAAGTATTGTAACTGTCTTTATAGACTTGTTCATCTAATGTCTTCAAGAAACTCTCGTCATCGATTGACATTGCCGGGACGTCATCATGTTGTGTCCTTTGAAACACCTGACTGGCAAACTCACTTTCCTTACTTTTCAAGTGTTGTGCAGAGCTTTGAAGACTTAGGTTCGAGGTGTGACAACCAAGCTTTTCTTTGACTAGCATATTGTTTGGACATGCACTCAAGAGTGAAGCTCGTCCATTTGGTAGAATGTTGGTCTTGTATACACAGATGTTGGATGTCTTATGCACTTCTCCCAGACACACTTCCCCTACGATCACCCAACCAAGGTCGAGTCGTTGAGCATATGGTTCATTATGGAGACCATTATGTTGTTCTCTGACTTTGTGCACACGCAGAATGTCTCTGCCAAGGAGAAGGAGGATGTCAGCTTCTGGATCAATTTCTGGGATTTTTCCCTTGATTGCCTTCAGATGTGGGTAGAAATGAGTGACTTCTGGGGATGGGATTTCCGTCCTATCATCAGGTATCATATCACACTCAATAAGAGTAGGCAGGGGAAGCTGTGTGGTGCCATCAAGGGACTCCAAAATGAAGTCACGGGCTCGTCTCCCTGCTATCTCCACAACACCTGAGCATGTTTTCAGTGTATACGGCTCAAGCTGTCCTTCAATGTTGAAGATGTCAAAAAAGTATGTTTTAGCCAAGGAGCGATTGCTTTGTTCGTCTAGAACAGCATACATCTTGACAGCTTTCTCTGGTTGTCCAGCAGGATACACTCTGACCAAACATATCTTAGAGCATGACCTTGAACCAACTGAGTCTCCGCATACTTCTGTGCTTTTTGATGTCACGTCAGCCACACTTGCTTCTCCTTCTCTTTCTTCCCCGCCATACCCTTCACTAGCCACCAGGCTCTCTGCATTTTGAGGACGAGGATTGGGGTGTAGTGCGGTGATATGTCTTTCACTACCACAATCTGTGCACTGCACTGATTTAGGACAATCTTTGGCCATGTGCTGCACAGAAGAACAACACTTGAAACAAATGTTCTTGTCCTTTAAGTATGCCTTTCTTTCTTCCAGGGTCTTACTTTTGAAAAGACGGCATTTTCTGAGAGGGTGAGGCTTGCAGTGTAATGGACACTGTTTATCGGGGTCCAAGTTGTTCTTGCCTGTAGGAACGTTTGGGCTGGCTGCCAGATTACTTGCTATCTCCGTCCTCTTAGCAGAGACATGTGAACGATACTTCTGTTGTGTCATTGTCTCGATTCTAGGATTGTTGGCGTTGGCACCGGTTACACACGAAAAACTCGGGTCATTACGAATTTTAGCTTCTTCGTTCACAAGTTTCACAAAAAAGGAAAATGGAGGATAAGACACTGCATTCTCTCTCTTGAACCTCGAGGCAGCTGCAACCCACTTCTCCTGAAGGTTGTATGGGAGTTTTTCCAGAATCGGATTCACCCCGTGGGCTGTATCGAGGTGTGAAAGGCCTGGGAGATGACCGCTTGTCTTTGCAGCATGAAGTTCTAGCAGAAGATCCCCCAACTCTCTCAAACGCTGGTTGTCTCTGTTCGTCAGCTTCGGTAAATCCTGGATTTTCTTTAAAAGTGCATGTTCAATGACTTCTGGTGCGCCAAAACACTCTTCGAGTCTCTGCCACACCATCTGAAGACCTGCAGTGGGATTGTTTATGTACGCAGCCCTGACTCGCTTGGCTTGTGCTGCTGATTGTGGCCCGAGCCATTTGGATAGCAGGTCTAGCTCTTCTTGAGGTGTTACACCCAGATCTTGAATTGAACTTAGAAAGGAAGCCTTCCAAGCCCAGTAATTTTCTGGTCGATCATCAAACCTCAGCAGGCCTGAGCTGATCATCTCTTTCCGTATCAGGTATCTCGTTAGATCAGACGTGTCAGCATGACTACTCCTTACAGGTGTGGGTGTCCATACCTTAGACTGAGGATGGTGATATCGATCATAGTTTGCTGGCTCGCCTCCATAGCTCCAGTTGCAAGATTCTCTCTTTGGGCTCAAAGCACGGAAGACTGGCAAAGGTGTGAATTCTTGGTTGTTGCTCCTACTGGGCTGATGGATACTTGGTTCCTTGTGAGCTTTTGGTGTTGCATCGATGACCGTGGCTGGCTGTGGCACCAGAGAAGATAGGAGTTCTGGATGATTAACTTGTGGAGTCTGCAGATCGTCGCCGAGTTCTGACTGTTGCTGCACATACTCTTGGACTCGTTCTAATGGGCTGATTTGCTGCATGCCGTCCAGCTGGGGCTGTTGTGGGTGCTCACTCTCTTGCGCAGATGCTTCCCAAGCTTGAGCCTCAGCTAGGGCTGCTGCAACTGCCTTCTGCGATTTGAGTACGTGTAGCTCTGCATCCAGATCTGCTTTCTTTTTAAGCTGCTCGGCCTGTTGTTTTAGGATGCTGGCTTCCTGCTTAGCAAAGGAGAGCTGAGCACGGGCAGCTTCTGCTTTTGCTTGTGCTCTGGCGGCAGCAGTAGATGATGATGTAAGCTGGCTGGAACGTAAAGAACTGGACACTTTTGACCTTGTTTCCAGCGTCTCATCCATCCTTTCTTTTAGAGAACTATCTGGCTGATGAGAATGATGCTTTTTTACTATTCTGCCCTCCCTGTACGTTGATGCCCAGTTTGGCAGATAGATAAACAGTTCTTCAAAAGGAGAGGCAAAGGCTTCCAGTTCTCATTGCAGGGTTTATTTGTCTCCCTAATGAAGGCACTGTAAAACTACAAACATAAGAAAAGCATATTAAAACATACATCTGGAACATAATATATTTCTCACATTACAAAGTACAGACTGAAGACTTAGCAACTTGAACTATAGCTGGTATAACCAAGAAAAATAAATGAAAACATGTTAACTCCAAATCCCGCTAGCTTGATGCTAACACACAATGGAATTTCCTATTGACATGCTAACACAATTAGCATCGGCAATGCAGCTAACATGCCGGCTTCAAATATGAGAGTCAACAACCCATTTTACATCACATGCTTAACATGAACACAGAATATAATCGTACTTACAAGCATATATTTCTCATGCTCCAGTACAGCCAACTTCAGAGCTAATATTTTGTGTGCTGGTATCAACTTGGCCAGACTCCATGAACTTTTCCTATATTTACTAGAGAAACTTGAGTACACAAACCCGCTTCCTCCCCCTAGTGGGGTGGTGGAGCTACTGCACCCAGCAGTGGCAGCACAGCGGTCATACCAAATATTGACTTTCAGGCTTGTTAGAATTGTACAGACTCTGGCTTTGCCTGATACGCTGTAATTACTGCAACCATTTCCCAATTTCCTGGCAAAATATAAAGAAAGACGCGCCTAGTGACTTTTGCACAGTGTTCTAAATTGGTATTATAACATTATCACACTGCCTAACAACCGGTTAACAGACAACAACATTAAGACTGTACAGCTAGACCAAAGCGTTACAGGAAGCAAGCAAAAATTAGATAAGATTAGATTTTTCCAACTTATAATGTATAATTTTATTTAGTATGCTTTGGTTAGATTATTTTTTGAGGGTCAACTGCACAAACACACCAAACACACATGAGTGTGTCACAGTGTTGCTGTAATACAGAAATCTCTGTCTGTCTGTATGTGTGCAAACTCCTACACGATCAGAAGCTGAGAAACCAAAATTGCCACACAGGTACATGTTAGGCCTATATCCCACATTATGTCATTGTGTTTCCTAGCAACCACCTACTAACAGTCAAAGGAGCTTGCAAAGAAAAGCGTCTGGACTTCTTTAAGTTGCTTGAAGACGTTTCACCTCTCATCCGAGAAGCTTCTTCAGGACACCAAATGTCTGCCATCTATAATCCAGTTTTGAGTTCCCTCCCCAGACGTCTTAACTTTGACTAGTAAAAGCGCTATATAAATACAGGCCATTTACCATTTACCATTTAACGCCCACTTACATCCTGGGCCATCTGACCTCAGGAATTCGCATGATAAGGTGGGGCCAGGTTTCACAACGAGCTCACCCGAAACCCTGGCTGATTGGGACCCACACCCAGTTTCACACCTTTGCTCATGCGATTAGAGGATCATCAGGGGGTCCTTTTGTCCCTCTGTGGGGGGATACTCCCACTAGGTTTAAATCTGGGACTCCCCACCATTTGACCTTAGAACTGAAGAAGCTTCTCGGATGAGAGGTGAAACGTCTTCAAGCAACTAAAAGAAGTCCAGACTCTTTTCTTTGCAAGCTCCTTTGACTACGATGACCTGGATGACTGAGAACCTTCACAGACACCTACTAACAGGCTAAAATGACACATTATGAACCTGTAAAGCCTCATGAAAGCATCTGATCAGTTCAACTTCATGACGGTAACATATAATTTATATCCACAAAACCTGACTTATGTATGGTATATTATACACCGACTGTAACAAAGAAGTACAATTGCTGGCCACACAATACTCTAGTATATGCTGTTGCTAGTTTCAATTCTACTCTTCTATTCTATTGTAAAAACTCACTGAATAGATGCATTCCAATTAAAAGTTTAAAATACATTTCTTTGGCTTTGGGATTTATGGGGAACTTCAGATATTTATTAGAAAGAAGTAAAGGACAGATGTTCTCTAAGACACCTTAGGAACTCATATTTCTAATTTTCTACATTTCAACTATACTAAAGTCAGAGCCTTGAGAAAAGAGTTGTAGCAGACAGGTGATCAGGTTGAAGTTTGTCTTAATTAATTAATAAGCATAAAACTGAATTAGATATAGAGTGGAAAGTATTCAGAATGAGTCATATTGTACGGCAGCTTTTAATATCAACCACGTGCAACATAAATACCTCTCTCCATCCAGTGCTTGTTACACGGTGATAGTCTCTTGACAGTGATATACCTATTATCCCACACAAAGGTGTGTTATTATGGATCACATTATGATTATGCAGGAGTTTCCAATATATCATGATCTGCTGGCAAAAAATGGATAATTTAATTGGGAGATTTATTATAATGAATTTGCATCTATTAAAAAATATACTTTACCAACCAAGTTTTTGAAAATTAATCTTTAAGCCATTTATAATTTTCAGTTTAAACCATCAAAGTCAATGACTTGTAGACCCCCATCCATGTCATCTTTAATTAAATCTGCTCTTTTAATGTAATTGGGTTCTTTATACAGAGATAAGCAAAAGTAATGTCGTTTTTTTTTTTGTAATAACTATTTTAAATAGCAAGTAGTACTGAGCAATGTTCCCTCTAATTTTTCATGTGTCTGAGGAAAACACACAATCTCCCTGAGCGATCCCTTGGACCACTGTGAGCAACAGCAGACGTGTGCACTGTGGTCACGGCAGCATCGAATCCATCCAAGTTACATGGTTTATTAAAATAATCAAATTACAGCACTTACATTTATTTTAGACTACTTTTAATTAAGTGCTTCAGCCCACTTACAATCAAAATTTAAAAATAAATCTTGTTCATGACCTGTGTAGTATGTTAACACTATTGGAAGTAAAAATAACTTTAACTCCAATTTTGAAAACACAGCTTTCTTTTTTTTTTTTTTTTTTTAAATAAAGCTCTGACTTGTATTATGAATCCGTGGTCTGGGAGAGAGTCCTGTAACTCTCTGTCTGCAAACTACAGTATATAACGACCAATGTTGGGCAATTAATTATATAGTTACTTCTTCAAAAAAAGTTACTGATTTTTGCAAACAAAGGTTTTTTGCAGCTGTTTACCTAAAAATGCAGCCAAGGCGGGTTTTTTTAAACAAACATTTCAAACTATTTACAGAACAATCAGGTGTTCTGCATCAAATTTGATGCCACACAAATTATTTGTGCCACTCCAAAAGATAATTTCTGTCCACTATGAGATAAAGGAGAACAACAGCCTGATACCTGCAGGCCTGACAACAGGAGATGTATCACTCCTGTAACACCTGTAACATTCAGTAGTCGCCTCATTGTTCTGACACACACAACAAAACTATTGACTACACTACACACTAACTACACAAGATTTGCGCTAAACGTCGAAAATCTCTCACATCTCAAAACACCGCCGTCACTCCTAAAACTTCCCCCCTTCCTAAACAACTAAATGCCATGTTGCCATATCATTTTTTGATTGGTCGACATGGTACTTTTTTCGACCAATAGGAAAGGGTGGGGGTTTTTTTGGTTTTGTTTTTGCTCACAGGCTTTCGAGCGTTTTCCTTATAAAACGCAGTTTTTACCGTTTCTTCCCGCAGTAAAGATAGTATTCAGGAAGAAAACCAAACATTGCATATATTTTTGTCATAACTCTGGTTTTACGTGGCCTATCAACACAATAGAAAAACTGGTATAAAGTCCACACTGTTTCCGTCAATTCTTCCGTCTGTTCTGCTCACATCTCCAATGGTTGTGCACGTTGTCATTAACATGGCTTCACTCCACATCAGCATGTGTTGGCACATAAGGACGCTGCCATAGCCTGCCTGACGTTGATTAGCTGCGTATATACGAATGTGAATCACATTATTGGCTGGACTATGGGATAAGGTGGCATCGTTCTAATCCCATACGGGAGCAGCCAGTCACTTACTGACTAACTGTCACGGTCCTGGGTCGTTTTGACCCAGAGTTTTGTGTTTTCTTGAAGTTCATTTTTGTGCCTTGTGTTTGTTCTGATTTGTATTGGTTTAGGGTTGAACCTGAAGTTAGTGTATATTCAGCCCTACCTGTGTCTGTCCTTGGTGCTCTGTTCTTGTCCCCATGTTGTGTTGTAAATCAGTCCGTGTGTTCCCTGCTTTACTTTGTAGGCTCGTGTCCTAGAGTTCCTGTCTTATTCTGAAAGTCTGTGTCTCCTCCGGTCCTCATGTGTATTAGGTTCAGCTGTTCTTCCCTCCTGTGAGTGATTACCTGATTACCTTGTGTGTGTATATTTAGTGGGTGTCGGTCTGTGTTCTTTGTCGGCTCGTCTGCGTTATCTGCATTCATCTGCCTGCATTACTCTGCCCCTCTCTGCCCCTCTCTGCCCCGCACCCCTTTGTATGGTCTCAGGTTTGCTCTTTAGTTTCTCCCAGTTTAGGTTTCCGTTTGTAATTGCTCATGCTGCGTTGCCTGTTTTTGCCACCTCCACCTTGTAAATAAACATCACTCGTATCATCAGTTTGCTGCATTTTGGGCCCTCCTTTTCCTCCACAACACACGGCTCACTCCGCCAGCCGTGACACTAACACTGCAAAACAGAATTGTTAAAGTATTAATTTTAATTTCAATTCAGGTTAGATTTTTTTTTTGTGCGCAACACAGATTTTCCGTGCGCAGAGACCGTGCCAGCAGTGCGCAATTCCACACGCGCGCAGCTTAGAGGAAACATTGGTACTGAGTATGCTGGATGAATCCAAAGCGAAATGCTCTCCAAACAAGCTTGAATGAAAGACAGGAACTAAAAGCACAGAAGACTCATAAAGAAATATATCAAAATAAAACAGGAGGAGAAAACCATGAGGGCAAAGGCCTTCATACAGAGACAAGACAGAGGGAGGAACAAAAAGACACTGCTGGAAACAAAAATACATTCCCAAAACCTGAAACTGGGACAATCACAGTTATTTTGAGTAGCTGGTCTTTGACTCTTATCATTCATTATTGTAAATGATGAGTTGTAGCCAATATGCAATCTGTCACATCTGATGTGCATGATCAGCCACAACATTAAAACCTGCTTCCTAACATTGTGTAGGTCCTTGTCTAAGCATGAATCTCTGCGTGTCTCCCGCTCTAGGACACTTGCAGCGGACCCTTTAGTCCTTTGTACTGTACAGTAGGACCTCCTTGTGGGTTTGTTTTGGCAGCTCAGATTGGGATCTGGGGAGGTTTTAATCTCAGCCGTGCTGTTAAGGGCAGTTTTTGGGACAAAGCTGTGGCCATTACTCTGCTGAGAGAGGCTGCTGCCTTATCACAGGGATAGGTGTTTAGGGGCATGTCACAAGTTAAAGTAACATCCACATCAATAGCAGGACCTGAGGTCTTCCTTCAGAACGCTGCATTTTAATGAGAAGATCGGTTTTACTTACTTCACCAGTCGGCGGTTTTCATCTTGTGGCTGATCTGTGTGTACCTGTGTAAAAGATTCCTGCCCCGAAGGTTTCACAGTGACCTTCACAAGTTGTGTAGCGTTAATACGTGAGCATTTCTGGCCCTCGTCTACAACGGGGATCGTGTCTCATGCAATATAATTATTTTCACACAACATCCCATGCTGCACTAAAAACACCACTGACTTACTGGTTGCTATGGGAATAAAAAGGAGGAAAAAAACCTCATGTTGCGGCCATTTCAGGGTTGTGTTCAGAGGAGCCAAGAGCATGGCACACAGGAGGCAGCTGGTAAAAGCAAAAGAAGAAAAAGAAAAAATAGCAAGCGTTGCTTACAAAAAGAAGGTTAACTGTTCCAAAACAACGAAGCATGAAAACACAACACGGGAGCAGGCCGAGGCTGAATCCAAAGCACAGGCAGAGTTCAGAGAAACAAGCAAGAACTAAGAGCTGAAATCTGAATCCGTAAATACACGGTGATGCTCTGGTTTCTGCTGAGGCAACAAGAGGTAGGAGGGTGGGAATGTGCTGCATAAACTGAAGAGGGCTGATGAGCGGTGTGAAAACAGGTGAGAAGAGGGTCAGGAAACATCAGGTAATGCAGCAGGGCAGGTGGGACTGAAGAGGCAAGTGAGTGACTGAGTCAATGACTGCACAAATTAGGCCTCCAGCTACACAATATATTTGTTCCCGACATCTAAAGCAACCCACCTAAGCACCACTGAAAAGCTGCACAGTGCAGGAGTGGCTCCACTTCAAGAGAGTGAAAAAAAATCAGAGGGCAGGTAGGGTGCAGGAACCACAAATGTTACAGCTGACTTTTGACCACAAAATTTAAACTGCTTGGCAATTTAACATTGCACGCTGTGCAATGTTAAATACATTTTGTCGGTTGTCAAAGTGTTTAAGATTAAAAACAACTATAAAACTACAAATAACCTATAGCAACTGTCTGGGGGAGGACAGTCTCAAATATCAGTGATAAAACCTGCTATGAACGAAACCTTACTCAGAACCCCATTTAAAAGCAAAATCTATGGAGGAAGCGATACCAGCATATGCAAATAAACTACGACATATATTTTAACACATGAACTGACGGTTGTTTAAAAAGAATCCGTCTCTTGGATAAA
The DNA here is from genome assembly GCF_964374335.1 of Astatotilapia calliptera. Lineage (NCBI taxonomy): Eukaryota > Metazoa > Chordata > Actinopteri > Cichliformes > Cichlidae > Astatotilapia > Astatotilapia calliptera. The sequence continues at coordinate 13,695,270 of NC_137439.1, forward strand.
CTGTGAAAAAATGTGTCAGCATCATAATAGAAACTGAATGAAATCACAAAAGTAGCATCAGTTATGTTTTTGTATACAAATATTAAGTCTCTGTAAAAACATTATCTCCTGATGCATAGTTACATTCACTGGCCACTTTGTTAGGTACATCTGATCAAACTTCAGTGGAAATAGCTAATTAGCCAATCACAGCAGCAGCCTGCTGAATATCGAGCTGAGCATCAGATTGGTGTGGTTGTCAGTGTCAGGGGCTCAGGAAGTTGCAGAAACTGCTGATCAGCTGGGATTTTCCTGCACAACTATCTCCAGGCTTTACAGAGAACTGTTTGAAAAAAGAGAAAATATCTCTGTGTGAAAATGCCTTAGAGGTTAGAGGTCAGAGGAGAATGGCCAGTGCCAAAAGAGCATCTCTGAATGCGCATCCGGTACAGCAGCAAGAAGACCACACCAGGTGTCACTCCTGTCAGCTACAAACAGGAAACTGAGACTACAGTTAACACAGGGTCACTAAAACTAGACAACAAAAAAACAAAAAAACAAAAAACAGTCTCACTGGCTTAGTGAGTTCTTATTTCTGCTTCAGCTTTCACATTGCCAGAATTTGATGTAGACAGCACGAGAGCATGGATCCATCTTGCACTGTGGTTCAGGCTGCTGTTGGTGATGCAGTGTTGTAGGCCCCTTGAGAATTGTTTAAACAGCACACCTGACTATTGTTGCTGACCATGCTGAACATGAAAATGAGTTCACTATGAGTGTATGGCCTTCACAATCACCAGAACTCAGTCCAACAGAGCACCTCTGGTGATGTGGTGAAACAGGGAGATTCACATCATGGATGTGCAGCTGTCAAATCATCTGCACCCGCGTGATGTTGTCATGTCAATATGTGCCAAAATTTCTGCGTAATGTTTCCAGAAACTTGTTGAATCTATTCTACGAATCATTAAGGCTGTTCTGAAGACAAAAAACTGGTTCCAATCCAGGGCTATTAAGGTGTACCTAACAAAGTGGCTTCTGGCGTTATAGGCATTTGTTTATTTTGTGTTGCAAAAATGAATTTCTTCTTATTGGCACTAACGTTTTTTTAAGCTTTACAAATATCAAGTGAAGCTCAAAGAGATTAAAGTTTGTTATCTGTATCAGTCACAAAACACACTTTACACAAGTTTTCCTAAATCACACTGTATCAAATCAAAGAAGCACAAAGAACATGTCTGATAAATGCCGGTCCCGAGGTATTTGTCAAAGTCTATTAGGTTATTTGTCTTTGTAAAAAGAAAACAAAGGTGCATGGAAGCAGGCTGCCCCTGCGTCTATCTGCCTGTGTCTATCAGGGCCTTGAGAAGTCATTGATCCATGCAGACCCTTTGCTCATATGCCCGGCAGATGCTGCAGTAACAACAAAGACTTCTGTTCCTCCCTGACAGCACGACCACTCGTGTTTCCGTCAAGAATGGGTAGAAACCCTGGAGCCGTCAACCTTGCACAGCAGGATCAAATAAAACACGATGATAAGCTGGGGTGAAGTTTTCCAGACCTAAGAAATGCTGCACCTTTCATGTCCTCGAGTCGTATTAACATCCTGCAGAAAGCTCAGTAAATACTGCTTCTTACCTGTGGCCAACTGGCAAAGTGGACATTAACTGAGCTTTAAACTCTGTTATTGAGCCGCTGCCATTGACATCTTCATTGATCACCAGTATTCTCATAAGGCCCAGTAGAAACTCAGCTGATTAATCATTTAAGCGGATTTTAATGAGAGCACAAAGAGGCTTGAATTGGAAATTGATGATATATGAAAATCTTAGAGGGTGATACTGCCCTCAGCAATGATGGTTAATTGGCAAAAGGACTGAATTTATGTAAATAACATAATGAGCTACAAGGAGCGGTGTAATGAAAAATGTTGATGGATGTCAGTGACACAAGTAATTCTCTCTTATGTTGAACATTTGACAGCGGCATAAAGGAGCTTCAATTTATCATACATGCGACAAGATTGCTATTTTTCCCCAGTTTTGAACATCATGTATGTCACTTGTGAAACTGCTGAGATCACCACTGTGAGACCGTGATGGCTAAAACGAGGAAGACAGTTCATCAGGTGATCGAACAGGATTTAAGCTCAACAGATATTGTTTAAGGACTGTTTTTGCATTACTTCAAGATAAACGTAGCCTCAGAAAATAATGTCCTGTCAAAGTCTTTGGTGGGTTACATTATACAGTGTACTTTGGTGGGGCTGCAGAGCTCATGCAATGGCAATATAAACAGGGGTCACTTCCAGCTCATCACTTTTCTACATGCATTTTTAATGTTTTGTAGATCATTTTAACCTGAACCATGCTTTTCCTTAAGGTACAAAAGCAGTTTTTAGTGAGTAAACCTAATCAACAAGTGACAATGAAAGCAAAAAGTGAGTGCAAACTATGGTCTCCTGGCCATTCCCACCCCCACCAGCCTTCTTGTCTGGATACTGTAGGTCTGTTAAACCTGATCATTATTTCTCGGATATTGTTACCTTGTGCAGGGTGGCATTATACAGTGCAACAACCTGGGATGAGAATATGTTATGGAACATTTACATAACCTCACAATACTTTTGAGTTATTTCTCCTGCTACATATTCACTAGAGACTGAACCGCAGCAGCAGGAGAAGTCCGAACAATAACCACTTATCCAGGCGCAGTTCAACAATCACAGCAGGAAGAACAGCTGCAACTGTGCTCACAACCTGCAGCTGGATGCTGTTGGACATCTACAGTTTAATATGAGTAATGAGCATTAAATGCATCATGTAAAATGTCACATCATTTCTCCTCTTCAAGTTATCTGCAGCCTTTCTTTTACTGGACTGGATCACAACGACTATTCATGTGGATTAAAATTCATGTAAACCATATTACGACTAAATTATTGTGACATAAAGGCAAAAGCATTGCAAAAAAATCTACATTTTATGGTGAGTTAAGAAAAAAATGTCCTCTGTGGTCTTTAGGGAGCGCCATAGAAAAGGGTTCAGCTTATTTTGGAGATTTGGGGTGTGGTCGTTTTAACTCAGAGTGAAGGTTCTTGCCCCATCTCTCCTAATTTTAGTGATGCAGTCCTAATTTTTGTCTGGGTACTGTTATATAATGGATATAAATGATGACCTACAAGCTGGAGTTATACTAGCAGTATGCTTAGGAGAAACTTTTTTAGACAAACATCTCAGTAATTCCCAGAAGTTAAAAGTTTAAAGACCCCAAAGACGCTCAGATGTCTTATAGGTAAGTTCATGCGGCAGATGTGCTTTCCTATAGCAGCTCCTGCAGGGCTTTAACATTTCTGTAGAGAAGCCTGTTTTTGTTTTTTTTACTGTCCATCCACCCAAAACTGTGTAACTAGAAATTTTGAGATAACTCAAAACTTTGACTTAGCACTGCTTGACATTTTTATTTATTTATTTCACTGGCAGCAACAAGCTTCCATACATCTCTGCTTTTCTGGGTCAACTCGGATTTAATAAAAAGTTCTCAGACCAATCAGAGGATGAGCTATCGGGCCTTTTAAGTCAGTGTTCCTCCAGCAAATCAAATCAATCTCCACATTATACAGCAGAGAGGTTACAAGATGTTTGCAGACTGTGAATTCAAACTGAGCTTGAAAACTGTCTCTAAACTGTATTATTAAAATAATCACATTGCATGTGTTTGTTTTTTTTTCATGTAATGAACATAATAAATAATTGGGAAATAGATGTTATGTTACCACATGGACCCTCCTGGGACTCCCGCAGTGACCCTCAAAGAGGTGCCGGTCTCTATTTTGAGAAACTGGAAAAGCTCTACGTGGAAAAATCAGTGACATTATCAGAGAGAAAGAGAAAGAGAAAAGCAGAAAAAGACAGCAGCGAATACAAGAAGAAAGCTCGGACTGATTCAAAAACTCTGACCAATCCGAAGTCACATGACTCAACCACCAGCAGCGAACGGAGAGCGCAAAAGAGACGCAGAGCCTCGGTGTACACAAGCCTGCACACCGCCAATCCGACACGGCTATACGCCCAATTTCTTTTTAATTGAAACCTTTTACTCCCGCTCGGTGAGTACATTTCCCACTGCCATTTTCTTAAGCATATTTTTGTCCTCTTTTTCTTCCTTCCTGTTCTTGGTGTTTCGACACGGGGAAAATGTTTTCTCGTTTTCTGCATGCAATGATTTAAATCTTGGATGCAGAGTGTTTGTGCTCCGGTGACATCCACTGAGAAATAGCCCTACGTGCTTGCGGACGCTCTTGATATTTTTCCCCCCTCTTCTCTGTCTTCCTCTCCTCTTCCCGAAGCAGCTTTTTCACGAGCTCACTTGTTCCGATCTCGACCTTTTGCTTATTTTCTGGCTTTTTCCTCCTTTATCATGGCTTATTTTGGTGTGGTTTTGGTGCTTTTCTCGGGTCTTACAGTGTTTCTCTGGTGTTCGAGGCTGTACGTCTCCTCGGGCGCAAAAATAACAGTTTTGATTTTCATCTTTGAGGATTTTGCTTTTCCAATAGGTGAGAAATTTAACTTCGCTGGAGTTTGTTTTGGTGCTGTCTTTGTACTTCTTTCTGCAGCCTAGATGAGAGAATTCTGAACTTCCCTTTCCTCTTTTTTTGTCTTTTTAAGTAAATGTCTCGAACAAACCTGGATTTGTTTTAAATAATGAACTAATTTGAGCTCTTTTAATGAAGAAAAAAGAGAAGAAACATAAATCAGTCACCATGCTACAGTTAGAAAGATCTCCACTGTAAATGTGTAATTTGTTTCTATAGAGAGCGACTGGAAAAGGTGAAGGCATTCAGCTCTTTTGCTCTTCACATTTGCCTTCCAGTGACAGCATTGTGCAAAATTCAAACAACTTTATGAATGCAAATCGCTGATATGCAAAAGGAAACAGATTCCTGCCAGCTGAACCAGACACAGCTGTGCTTCTCTGCCCTGTTTGTCTTGCTACACACATAAGCCTTGATGCATGTGGGATTGATAACTGGTTGACACAGTCAGGCTTTACGCAGAGAAGCTGGGAAACTTAAACTCACTAAATGAGTCAATGAAGAGGGGAAAGGAGTTGGCTGGAAATTCTGTGACAGCTCATTATGCAAATCAGGCTTGATAGATTTGATTAATAGTTTGACCTTGCTGTATCAGCCAGATCTCACCCACAAACCTGCAGGCAACAAATCCAAAAAGAACACTAAATCCCAGACAATCCATATTACGTTCCCCTTTTAAATGGCTGCTGGAATCCTTGACCAAAGTTTTGTTTTTGTGCTCCACTGAGGGAAACTTTCAGAGCTCTAGACAAAAACCTTTCAATCAGCCTCAAAAGATGTGTGTGGAGACGTTTGACAGCGTTTCCAGCCTTCAGACTTCGCAGGTCAGGGAACAGGTGGGGGAAGCCGAGCATGAAATGTGCTGCTACGCAAACAATACTTATCTCTCACAAGGAATGAGGGTGGGAGGCTGACTCTGGAATAGCCAGCCGATACACGCATGCACTGAATCGCTATGAGCTCAGAGAGGGGATGGAAGGAATAAAGTTTAGCCAGGCATTTCTGGACCGGTCAGCAACCTGCCCGTATCCAGCGGAGGCCCGGCTTTACGTTTGTGCCCCCGTGGGCTGAGATGATCATTGACCCTTAGCAGGTGTACGATGCGGGCTGCCTTGAAGCCACGCACCACAGAGCCCATCTTCAGCGAGCTACGGATGAAAAACATTTTAGAGCGGCTGCAGCTTTCAAACTATAGGTCAAAGAACAGATTAGGAGAGCTGTCTCTCTCTGTCTCTTTTTATATCCCCTGCATGTGAGAGATAACCAAAGAGAAAAGCATACGGGCAAAGGCAGAAACAGAAAGAAAGATGATGGGATGCTCATGTGGAGGAGTGGGCTTTATGAGTACATACGTGTGATATCTACTTCAGTTCTGTGTTACATTATGCATGTGGTAATACCCACTGCTCCTTATTAAGGCTGCTGCTCTCGGATGCTATTTCTACGCCTGCATTTGTCATATTCAACACATTTCTCTGGGCAGAGTGTGTGTTTGGATAGCAGCAGCTTGACTGAACGACAGCCAGTGTGTACGTATGCATGCACCTGATGCTCACTTTTGTTGTGAGACGTGCCATTCGCCTTGCAGCGTCAGTATCTCGGCATCACGGCCAGTTCCTTCTATTCCCTGTGCACAGAGATAGTAGTTGATTTCAGCACCATGGACAGCTCCCAACACTTTATTCCTTTGGCAGCTGGAGCGAGATGATTCTTGCCTGGAAGTCTGGAGCGTCTCTACTCACTAACCCCTGCCCTCTCCACCGCAGACGTCTTATTCTCAGCTATTTCAAGCTCTGCACCTCACATTCAAAAGCCGAAGAAAGGATAATTATCATTTTGTGTTTTATCAACAGAACAGGGAAAGTAGTTTAAATTAAACATTTGAGCATTTCTTGAACCGTTTCAATATAGGAATCTAAAGTATAAGTTTAATTTAATACTTTATATGAAACAGAATTAATTAGTTTCTGGATTCACATGTTGGGGAATTAAATCTTGTTTTATGACCCACGCCATCTTTGTTTTCTGTTCCCAGAAGTGACTATATTTAGAGGAAAGAATTGAGTGCAAAGTTAACACCTGGAATCCTCACCCATAAACTGCACAGGTGCATCACGCAGACACAGAAACATGCTAATTAGTAACAGATTGATAAAATAATTTCTCCCAAACCAGAGAGCAAAACTGTTAGACAGCACATATTTCACAGTCAGCCTTATTATTTATCACATAACTCCAGTGATGTGCTCCTGAAGGAACTGACACCACAAATTGAGGCCTTAGCAGATCGCCTGCAGCTGCCTGTGTCGGTGCTCCTCTCAATCAAATCAACTGCGCCCCTAAATTTAATTGTTAACAAATTCAAGGGTGATCATTGTTCTGTTGTTATAAAAGAGAATATCAGCTTTCGACACTAAAACCATTTCCAGCACCAGGGTGTAAACATGCTTTTTAGTGCTTAGAGTTGGACATTTTGACTGACTGTACACAGGATAAACAGACAGATGTCAACAGCTGGTTTTCAAATATGCATTTTGGAGCTTTGACGTTAGCCCTTGCTGGCATGTTTGCCAGATTGGATGAAAGGGTGGAGTGCTAAGCTATCAGCTAATGTCAGATTGTTTTGTTAGGTGTTAGCAAGCTGTATTCATAAATTACATCCCTGCATTGCGCAGACACTCACATCTAATCATTAGTGCAAAGTAACATTAAAATACTAAGATTACATTTACCAAAACTGAAGCACAAACTTTTTGAATCGATTGAAGCTGTAATGTTTGTCATCTGTCCATGAAAATGCTCCTAAAGGCACCAACAGCACAGCCAGAGTGCAGTGGTCCAGTTAAGTGACTAAAAGAGCCTTTTATTCTAGTGTTCAGATGGATAAGTCATAAAAAATTAAATCCCTTTCAGGCATTTTTGTGAAGGGTAAGACTATCCATAGAGATACTGGGCTGTAAATGTGCGTTTTAATGATGGAAATTTGGACATTTTAACATGAGTCTATATGGGTCGACTCACTTTTACAGCCAGGAATTGTCCACTAGAGAAAATGCACATTTTGGCTCATCCTTGTGGGCTTGATTCTTTTAATTCCCCCTCATACTGCATGTGATCTGTGGAAGTTTGTTTATGCCACTGATACAAAAATGTTTTGGTCAAAATTTCATGTTTGTATCGCAAAATTTTGACTTGCTCAGAAGTAACACAAAATTTAGAGATATTAAGCCAGAACCTTGACATTTAAGATTACATTATTTTCTTTTTTGTGTGTGTGTGTTTTCAAGGGACCACAGTGAGCTGTTTGTGTTGACAAAATATAAACAGCACTATAAAAGCACACACTGTGCCCTTTAAGTTACTCTAGAGCTTAACTGAGACTTCTTCAGCAAACATTAAACATCAGCTTCATTAAAGAAGCTCAAGTGTAGCCGGCCCAATTTTAAAAACCTAACGAGATAACTTATTTTAATGATTTCTGCTGTGTTTTATTCTTTAGTGTTTAGAATTTAATCTCTAATCTTATGCACTAAGAATAAACAGAAGTATAGCAGAGTAGATATTTCTGTTTTACCAGTATCAGGAACATTTATACTTTTTCCCAGAGCGTTTTCTGACCCAACCCCAACAGAAGTAACCCTATGACATTCACCACCATTTTTTACCAAAGAAGAAGAAGCAGAAAGCATTTTGTGAGTTGGACTTTGTTGGCGGAAATAAACTTCAGTACACTGAGATTTAACAGGTTTGCAGCCACACAGACAATAAAACAGAAAAAGAAGCTGCTATTTTGCTACGTGTGCAAGTATAAAACTATTTGCTGCCGTGGTATTGGTATCCTAAAATGACCACACGCTTTGAGCCATGCGGCTTTGTGCTTTCAAACAATGTATAATCGAGTCCAGTGCCATTCAAAATACAATGGTTTTCAGTTTTTACTCTGCATTTTGAAGATTGGTTCTTGGTAAGGAGTAAATATTATTGTTGCTCCAAAATGTTATTTGATGAAGATTAAAGAAGCTCTTTCACCTTAAAAACATTGAAATGTTTTCGTAGAATACACATTATACTATAGTAAATCTTTAAAACTGGAATATCCTTTAGTTTTTAAGGATAGAAATGCAGATACATTTTTTTTTGCTACTTTACACACAAAAATTACTCAAGAATTAACAGTCAAACTCTGGTAAAAAAAAAAAATGCATCAGATCGTGTTCTGAACACACCTCTGAGGAATCCACTTAGATAGGAACCTTAATCACAAATCCCATTAAAACCAACCACCGACTGATCCCACAACATGTATTGTCTGCATGCAAAGCCTAAAGATTATACCGCCGTGCCGAGTATTCCCAATCAGGGATACATCATCCAAGGGGCTATGCAGACTGTCGGTGTGAAAGCTGCACAGGACTCCATTTGTTGCTATTAATTTACAGCTGAAATGGGTATTTGACCAAAAGCAGATCAGCAGCATACCAGGCTCAAAGTTTGGGAAATTCCAAGCTTAGTAAATCTAAAAATACTAAAAGAAATTCAGCTGTTTTAAAATTGATTGTGTTTGATAGCAGCCACTTTAAAACCTTTAAAAAGACACACACTTTGAACATGACTCATAAATGACTCAAGCTGTTGCACAGTCTCCATCATTACTGTAAACCTAAAAAAATGTGGTTTATTTCAGGCACACTCACTGTCAGAAACTGATCTAAAGCACCCAGGTAATTTAGTAAATTAGTTATGAGTTCTACACTTTTGCCTAAAAAGCAAAGGATTCCAGGAGGAGACACAGAACCCTTGGAAGTTGCATCAGGAAGGCCACGCAACATAAAAATCTGCCAAATCAAATATGCAGAGCTTCCCGCTGGCGACCCCTTGTGAATGAGGAGCTGAAAGAAGCTGTTATGTAGTTGTATAAGTGAGACTGGTCTTTTCTGTAGTTAGATTTCAAAGCCACGGGTAAAAAACAAAACAAAACAAAGCTGGAATATGCTCTACCTGACACTCACTGGCCACTTTATCAAATACACCTGTTCAGGTGTTTGTTAATGATGGCTCTAATCAGGTCAGATGGGACCAGGCATTAAAAAAAAAGTATCAATATTTTGTGTAAAAACATGAAACATCGTGTAGCAACAGTTCAGGCTGCTTGTGGTGTCGTAACAGTGCAGAGGATAATTTCTTGGTACACTTTGGGCTCGTTAGTAGCAACTGAGCATAATTTAAACAGCACAGTCTACCTGAGTATTGTCAGTGACCATGTCCATCCCTATATGACCAAAGTGTACCCATCTTCTAATGGTTGCTTCCTGTAAAAGAATACATAATGTGACAGGGCTCGCATCCTGTCAAACTGGTTTCTCAAACATGATGTTGAGTTCACCGTACTCACACGACCTCCAGAGTCACCAGATCTCAATCCAATAGAGCGTCTTTGTGCAGGGATGGGAGATTTGCATCATGGATGTGCAGCTGACACATCTGCAGCAGCTGTGTGACGCTATCATGTCCATATGTACCAAAATCTCAGAACAGTCTTTCCAGGTCTACGTAAAAAAATTGGCTGGTGGATGTTAATTAACATTCTTCCCCTTATTTTCATCTCCAACACAAAATAAGAACTGTAATATTTACAAATGTAGCATTTCCCACACGACTCTTGTTTGGGATTGGGATTTTTTTTTTTTTTGTCAACAAATATAGAAACCAGAAAGCGAAGGATCACGAAGAGAGAAAAACTGGCTCCTGCCCGAATGTTTTTGTTCTTTTTTAATTGAATCTTTCCTGCTTGCATCACAGTGGATGTGTATTTGCATTAAAATGAGCACTATTTAGTGTTTGTGACACAGCATGCATTCACCATGCCGTCACTCTGCTTACAAAATCTGTTGTGCACAATAAACTGAAAACATTGTCGGCACGTAACGTTTAGCAGCAGAAGAGAGCCTTTTTTTCATTTAAATTGCAAATTCTTCCTAAAATGAAATGATAATCAGCTCTTTGTCGTGCTGTTTTTCACATTCATGGAAAAGAACCTCCACATCATCCGCATCCCCCTCAGCCTCATGCATATTTCGACTCATTTGCTCCATTTCTGACTTTCACGTTTGACCTTTCACCCTGGGTGTCAACTCCTGCCCCAAATTATTACCTCAATATGCCTTTTAACCCCCAGTCTTCACCCTTCTGGTGTCATAAAGCGGAAACATATTTTGTTATCTGCTAATTACCCACAGCTCTAGTGACCCAGTTACTTTAGCCTGCTGGAGAGGAAGCTAAATTTGGCACTCACACAAGAGGAGAATTAAGGAAATGGAGAAATATGTCCGTGCCAAGAGATATGGGAAAGCATGGCATATGTTCGTATGCCCTCGAGCAGAGCTGTGTGTGGACTCCCCCTGCTGCAACAGCAGGTGGAGTCTTTCCCCCCCGTCATTCATTCACATACACATATTAGTAATGCAGGAGAAATCCTCTGTTTTCATGAGAACAGGGTAGACTCCCAACAAGACGGAAAGTAAAATTTTAAGAATACTTTGAATGTAATGAATTGGTGCACAGCGATGCAGTAAAGCAAAAATGCCTGAAAACAATGTCCCTGTGGAATCAGTGAGACTATATGTAAGCAGCTTTTACCATCAAAATCACCCCAAAACAGAGTAGTGTGAAAGACACACACTGACCTCACAGATCACGTTTCTGGTATGTTATTAAATTGCACCGATTTCAGAGATAATCAGAACTTCTATTATTGTAAGATGCGAGATAAAATGTCTTCCAGAGATATGACTTCATCCCATCTCACTGTACAGGTCACATTGTGCTTTATCTCCCGGCTGTCGTCGCTATAGGTTGCTCAAATCAGATTATGGCACTGCTCATTTTAGGCACGTGACCGTGTGCCCTCAGTCTTCATGCTTCACAGAGACTCCATAAAGAGGCTGGTAAAGCTGATGGAAAATAGAGTGTATTCTCCTTTGAGAAACTCTGCATATTCGCATACTTGTGGACTCTCGCACAGTAAAGCATAGCCTTGCAGTTCAAAAGTCAATTCATCAAATATATGAAAAATATGTAAACGATAAAAGGCTGATGGGATAGTAATATAAAAGGATAGAGTCGCAGTAATAATTTATAAGCTAGCACTACCTACCAACCGCATGATGTATGCCTGCATTTTCCATCTTTGATATTCCAGTCCAAGGCCCAGTTCTAAGCTCCTTGAAAATGATTGGCATTGCAAATGTCTTTTTCCCTTCTTCCTTTTTTGAAGTTCGCTCATTCTCTCCTTCCATCTCACCTCCTTTTAAACCCCCCCTCTCTCTTTCTCTCTCCTTTTGTTGCCATTTCCCCTCTCCTTCTTCAATTCAAACTCAAGACAGGTATTATGCAGAAGGTAATGGGGTGTGAACTGAAGGGAAAAAATATAAGAATAGTGCCTGACAGTCATCCTTCCTTGTTAAGATCCACAGCAGAACTGAAATTCCTGCTACATAGTAAACAGGGCTCGAAACTGGAGGGCAGGTTTCTGGTTATATGTGTGCAGTAATGGGCTATTCTCTATTTCCTTTGCACTGTTAGCCAGTATTTACTGTACAAGTCCTGCAGGAGAAATTAGATTCCACCAGGCTCCTCTGGGCAGGGAGGAAAACGGCCCAGCAAGGACCTCTATTCATTAAGTCCTTAATTGCTAATTGGGGTCTTTGAATGATTCAGCAATAGCTGCTGCTGTTGGGGCATTAGCCGAGTAATTTATGGCTGAGAGGGAGCATGGAATAATGAACGAGGGTGAGACAGGGTTATTAAAAAAGGGCACTGGTGCCCACATAGTGTTGTTATTACACAGTCACCTTATGTTAATGCTCAGAAGTCTGTGGTATGCTCTTTTTTTCTGTCTGATTTTCACCATTTGTCTGAGTTAAATTCATTATGTTCTGCAATTAAATTTAATTTAGCACTAATGCAATTTTTTTTTTGATTAAGCATATTATTGTGCCTTTGTGGAATTTGTGCATTTAAAGTGATGACATCTCTTTCTTTGACTGTGACAGACAATGAAAAATTGCGGCGGTCCTATCAGCTGCAGTCATTATTCCTGCTCCAAAGTCTCCCAGTAACAATAAAAGCTGGTGGGTCACTGAGAGATTCTTAACAGCATTTTCCCCAGCATTTTGATAAATCTTCACACCTCATGCTGTGTATATTCTCACATAAGAGAGGACGGGGAAAAAACTCATACATGGAAGCAGCATAGTTTATAAATGTTTTTCTGTCCACATTTAGTTTCTCATTTGGCTGTGATTCAAAAGAATGGAGAAAACGGGCGTATCATAAAAACTGATTCCTTTGTAATGCGCATGTCTTTGAACAAAGGAGACATAAATTAGATTAATAAGCTTCAGGTATATTATTCTCACTCCCTACAGCCTCAGAGATATAGGTCTAGTAATCAGCTGTTGACCCCCTGGCAACCTCTGCTTGCTATGGAAAATGTATTCCCCAGCCTTACCACATTTCAAATGGTGCAACTTTGAAGGTGACATTCTCCATTTCTGGTTTTTCAGTTTCATTGCTGCTTGACGAGTAGAGTGTTTGCACACAAGTCGGTGGTTACCAATAGTTTTCAAGCCTCCATGAATGTGGGACTACCAATAAAGTTTATAGCAACCGATTGGGGAATACAAATTTTTCCGTTGGAACAACACATCGCTTACTGTGCTGTCAAGTTGTTTTCAGATAGTTTCATTTGCTGAGATTGAAAGTGGTTACTTCCTTTCATGTGCGGCGATTACATTGAAATTACAAACCAGATGTGATTAGTTTATTGCATTCAAACTAATCATTAATGCCCGTTTCCAGCATAACATTTAATAAATCATAATACTAGGTTTAGTCCTAATAAATAACATTCACTAATCTACATCACTCTACATGATGAGTAGTTAAAATAGTTTTTAATCATCATCCAATTGTTACTTTGATCTGTTGTGTTTTTCTATTATAAGTTACAGAGCGGCTCATTGCACCTTTATACTGAACTCACAAATACAACAGTGTTATCAGTTTATATTCAACAAAATATTTTTCTGTTTTTCTGAGTTGAATTCATTACAAGATTGTATTCAATGCACTCCTCATGCAATTTTAACAAGGTTTTTCAATTTTGAAAATTAAACCTGTTTTTGTCTGGAGATGTTTTGCTGCTGTAATTAAGCTTTTTTACTGGCCCATGACTGAGAGTGACAGCCACAGACCAAGTAACTGAGTGATTTCAGCAAAATTATTGAAACATTTTGTTAAATCCTCACATCTTCACAACAGAAACATGGAAAGTGCTACGCGTCTGCATGAAAAAAAAACAAAGAAAGAATTAAAATACACGAATGCTTCATTCTTCATGTCTGTTAAATTCGGAACAACAGTCAAGAGAAAAACTCAGTTAACCTGGTATCACCATAGTGTTTATTGTTCTTATTACACATTAAACATTCAGGGTATATAGTGTTAATATAAGGCAGGGATGTCAAACATAAGGCCTGGGGGCCAGAACCTGCCTGGAAAAGATTTCTGTTTTTTCACGATTGACAATCATTTTTTTATTTATTTTACAGCAGTAAATTCAAAGTTTTTCACACTGAGAGGAGAGTTCAGTGGCCCATGATGTTAAATACCCCTGTTTGACACCTCCGGTCCCCTGATAAAAGGTTTAGAGGTGGTTGAAGAACTTCTATTCTCCAGACATGCTACTCTTGCTGTTTAGCCTCTTGGCTAAGCTAACCTCCAGCTTCATCTTTATCAAACATACGCTCAGGTGGAATCTATCTTAAACACCTTAAACCTACCTGTTGTTTATGGCTGATTAACATTTGTTTGATCTATTTTAATCTACATGATGATCCTCATGGTTTGCGTTACACATGTTAAACAGTAGAAAGAGAAGAAATAATCCATAGCTGCATTGGTGCCCAGTTTGTAAATTTAGATTGTATGAAAGCGTAATTAGGTTTCAGTACACAGTATTTCCCTTGTAATGTGTTTGGCTGTCCATCAAAGAAATGAGGCAAAAAGGTGAAAAGGTGTCTTATTATAAACCAATATTTTGTTCACTTGAGCAGCCACGTTTTTCCAGAAAGGCACTACAAGCAAGAGACATGAGACACAGCTGAAAAACACCTGCCTCCTGATAAAGCAGAACCGACGTGTGTCGATGGCTCTGTTCAGACAGACTATGAAGACGTCTGCAAATTAAACTTTCCTCTGTTGACGAGAGTCGAGGTTAGTCGCTTTTGGTTGTGCGCTGTCAACTTGCTAAAGATAAAATGTTGCAGTGCAGCATTCAAACAGTGGGGAGTGAGTGTGGCCTGAATGCATCTTTCACATCCCATATGTATTTGTCATATCGGATGAGAAGTTTTCATCTTTCTTCCTCAGACAGGAGCGTGAGTCAGTGAGGAGAGATCAGGGAGAGAGGAAGTGCTAAAATGATTACTTTCACCAGTTCCTCGCTTCTTTATCTCAGGAGAATTCAGGCTCTGAAGCCCCTGACAGTCAGTGTGAAAGGACCAAAGAGGATCCATGAAATACTTACACTTGGAACCTCTGCAACACGGGAGGATGCTGTAGAAGCCCTGAACAAAAAAAGGAAAGGAAAACATCACTGTCAGACACTCACTTCTGTGTTATAAGAAAGACTTTTAAGAGACAAAACAAAGTCTGTGTGTGGAAAAACACGCCAGTGATGAGTTTGGATGTATTCACAGCTCCGGTGATGCACGAAGATGTAATTTTGCATTAATTTCAGGAGCGTTAAGCATGCCAAGATGAATCCAGCACCATCTCTCTCCTCCTGTCTTGCCTATCAGACTGCTTTGAATTCAATGTGAGCGTGTTTCCTGGCCTGGGACGTTTCCACCAAGCATTTGCCAGCAGTTATGCCACATGCTTCTTCTTAAAAGGCTTTGAGGATCTTAGAGCCTCATGAATATTGTAAATGGCCTTTGAAGTCTCTTTCTTTCCATTTTGAAAACCAGAGGAATAATGTTACTCCTTTTTCCTGTGATCACTTTCATTAAAAACATGTAATTGAGGATAACTGAGTGATGCTCTACGTGAAAAATGTGGCGACTGAAAGCTTCTGCTTAGACTGACTGTGGTTGTATTTTTGTACCAGATGCAGCCTGCGGTTATTTAAAGCGTCGCTTGAGCGGTTGCTCAGTGACCATCTGATGCTGTCAGCTGCTAATAGAAGTTTGACAAGTTTGCAGACATTGTAAGAAACTTCAAGCCATTAGTCGAGGTAATGTCTTGTGTCTACAAGCAACTTTGCACCAGGCTTTAAATTCAGAAACAGACATACAAACACTTAAGAAGCAATTTGCTGTTTTCAACCGTTTCTGGTCCATATAGCTGTTTTTGCTCGATGCCGTTCCCTCAGGCTTTGAAGAACCTACTGATGCTGGGCAGGCATTTGTCTTCGTGCTCATTACCTTACTTAGATGCTAACGTTTGAGCAGCTGTGGCTCAAGCTATAGAGGGAATGTCCCCTAGTCACAGAGATGGCAGTTTGAGAACAACATATATTCAACCCAAAGTTACTCTCGATGTCCGGTGAGCTTCTAATATTCAGGTAGGAAAGCTTAGCCACTTGCTATGCAATTATCTAATGAAAGTTTGGACATCTATGGTTTGGATGGTGCGGTGGTTAGGTGGTTACAGTTGCCAAAAGGTTCCTGGTTTGAACCTGCCTACAGGCTTTTATGTGTGAAGTTGGTGTTTTGTTCTTTCTGGGTACTCCAGCTCCCTCTTACAGTCCAAAGACATCCATGTTAGCTTAACTGGTCATTCTAAATTGGCCATAGCTCTACCCTGGGTACCCCACCTTCTACCCAGTGGAGGTTTCAGGTTCCCTACGATTCTGAATTGGATAAGTGGCTAAGAAAATGGATGGATGGCATAAAGTGTGGATCATTTGGGTTCTAATGTATATTTTAACAGTTCAGTGTATATTGGAACAGTTGGATTTTAGCAATAATGAACACATATACTGACTCCTCAAACTGCATGAAAATAAAATAATAAAATAATAAGGTACCCTCTAAAATATGTCATTAACTCTGAAACAATACAACCATGCATGCTGTAAAGTCTGTTAATTATAATTTCAAGGCTGTACTTCCAGTAGTTTACTGGAATATTTTCTGGACCAAAGCCACATTCCCACCTCCAAAGCTAAAATTCTTTTTAAAGAATAAATCCTCACTGCAGTTTTTTTTTTTTTTAAGAATGAGCGATGGTGCAGATGTAAGACTCTTTTGTCTCATATTAATACATGTGATTAATCTTGTGATCACTGAAAACTCATTCTCTGTTTTAAGACAGAATATGTATAATTGTTCAGTTTTTGCCTTAACTGACCGATGTCATTACGAGTAGGCTATTCATGCCTTTGCGTACCGTCTGCCTCCTGGAATCCTTATATTGAAGCTATGATTATTTTTCTCCCACTGATAAGTGAAAAAACTGTGGGAAAGAAGTATCTGGAAACCCAGGAGGGATTGACAGTACTGAACAGGCCAAACACAATAGTTGTAGGCTGCATCGACATGATATGTAGCTCGATTTTCCAGGGAGCTGCTTGTCAATTATGGCATCTGTTATGGCGTAGGTTACATCGTAGGGTTAATGCTGAGTGTCCATTAATTAAATGTAAGAAACAGCAGATTCCATTTAGCATGTCCCACTCCACTGTATGTAATGAATAAATATATAATACCTAAAAAAATTATTTACAAACTACTGTAGTCTTTCCAGCACTGTGCATTTAAACCGCTTAACTAGTATTTAATAAGCAAATGCCACCTCTTTCATTCAGTGCTCAGCATTTGTCTGAATCACATTTTCTCTTATTAAATCTATTTAAAATATTCTCCTGCTTAATCAACTATCTTCCATCTAATGGCCTCACCTCTGTACATTTGCCTCAAAGAGACCATTCAGTGCACTCCACATCCATCAGTCACTCCGCAGGTTGGGTAAGGTGTTGGGGGTGCGATACCATTCAAAAGGTAGAGACGGGGTGAATGGGATTTGAGGTTTGATTGGATAGAGTGTCAGCTTCCTGCTCTCTCACTACCGATAATTAAGTCAATTAACTCCAAACTCACAGCACTACCGTAATATGGGACATGCACCAGTTTTAATTCATCTACTCTTCTCTGTTGTGCAAAAGGAGATTTTTTGAAGAGCAGCAGAGGAGATTTAGAGTGGATTATATGTGGGTGGGGGCAAAGGATGGAAGTAAAGAAGCGGTTGGGGAGGATGGGGGAGGATGGGGGAAGCTGTGACGCAAGGGGAACCTGAGAGAGGATTGACTGCACTCAGTGCGTCTGTGTTGGTGTAGATGTGTGCAGATGTTTAGAGTAACTGTCACTCGACATGCTTGCACTCCACCTCCAGCAGGGAAAATATTTCTGAGAAAATACCTATGGATATAACTGCACCTCTTTTTGTATATGTTTTATATTCAGGTCATTTGATTTCAGCTGTGCAGCAAAATCAAGCAATTAAATATATTCGTAAGAGGCACATCAGCTAGCAAGTACTATATAGAAAACAGTAAATATTTTAGATTCTATAAAATGAGTTTTTTAGATTTCTTAGCTTTAATGTTTAATTAGAAGAAGACGCTCATCCAGCAGGTGATTAGCTTAGCCTAGCACAAAGACAGCTAACTTGATTCAGTACAGGAAATAAAATCTACTAATGAGACTTTTTAAAGCTCCATAACACAAGAACAACCCAGAGCACCCTCTCAATTAAGAAGCTTAAACCACAGAGATTGTAAATTAATTGATTATGACTATATATAAACAAATATATCTAAATCTAGTTAAATAATTCTTAGTATTAATAATTAATCTCTCTACTCTCTGTGAGTAGCTGTAACAGCGCTAACCACTGGGACTCACTTCTGTCCTTATAGCCTCATGAGAGCTTATCCTGCATGGCAATGTGTCTATACTTTGTGAAATCTGGGTTAAGAAAGCCTCATTACACACTCTCACTCACAAACAAAGACCACCACCAACTGGGAATTCCAAGAAGAAACAACTTGAAAGTTTCTTCCTTCCTCTTGAAGTGGATGTGTCCGATTATTGTGGTGCACATCTTTATGCTCGTCTCCCAGGACTGTGGCATGATAGGAGCAAACAGTGCAGGCTCCACAGAGGTAAAAAGATCATGATGTGCTGCTGATGTTTACAGAAGGATTGCCCTAAGATTAATTCTAGATGACCTATTGGCTTTATGCTTAAATGCAAATTAATGTTAGGAGTCCAGTTAAATTATCTTTATTTCTGTTGACCTGGTTTCTGTTTGAAAGTAATTCTTCTTCTGGTGGTTAAAATATTCACATGCTTTCACATACCATGCTGCACTCAAATAAATCTTTCATTCAAAGAGTACTTAACCTAAGCATAAGTAGTGGTTATGCAGTTAAATGTCATTTGTGATATTATGATGCAAATATAATGACATACTACAAGATTAATGCTGATAACCTGGGAGGTTGGTACCTTTACACAAAGCAAGTTTGTACATATACAGTCATGTAAAAAAGAAAGTACACCTCTCAAGTCTAAGGTTTTATCAGGTGTTTATCAGGATATAATAAAAAAATCTGTGTTTTTGCTTGTTAAAAAAAATCTAAATACAACAACGTGTTACACCATGTCATTTATTTGTTTGAGTTTGTAGAATGACCTTTAGCTGCTTTAGCATGTAGTAATTGTTTTCTGTATGAATTTATCAGTCTGTCACATGGCTGTGGAGGAATTTTGGCACACTCATATTTACACCATTGCTTCAAACTTGTTTTGGCCGGTTGTGCACCAATTACCTACACCTTGAATGTTGGTTGCTAGAGATACAGCCAGTTTGTCGTGTCGATTTTTTAAACCACCAGTTTAATGATATATTAGTACAAGCCCAGAATTCACAGTGTATACAGAGAGAGTTATTGCAAAAGTTTGAAAAGATTAGATTTCTCCTCTTATACCAGTGCTGATGTCTGGGGCCTCACACCTATCATTCAAGTGAATGCAACATCAATAGCAATGTGCAAAGCAACCAAAGCGGCATGTATAATGTGATCCTAAGCTGTGTTGCCATGCTGTTTTTAGAAAAAAAGACACTTTCTCATGGCATCCTTTACAAACAAGGTAAATGTACTGTCATGAACATTAACATACTTCTGCATTTGCACTTAGTTTTTGGTAAATAAATAAATAATGGATGTAAATAAATAATGTTGGTATATTTACCTAATTTTAAGACTTGCTAAGGACTTTTTTAATGTGCTGATAAGTAGGGTGTGCTTTATTTATCACATGAACATGTATATAGAAACAATGTGTCAACCATAGCGGTAACAATATATAATACTACATTTTCTCCTTTTTGAAACGCTGTGAAAAAGATGAACATAGTGATTATAATGTGAAATACTCAGTTGGAGTATAAAGGCCACCTCTGGCACTGCATATAGAAGAGACTCAAAAGGAAAAAAAAAAAAGAAAAGGGTAAAACAGTGAGTGGGGATTCTTGTGACTTCAGTGTGATGCGCTATTTTCAAATGTGGGAACACAGTTCACATATATAGTGAGATCTATCAGATTCACACGCCTGAATCACAGCCGCCTCCGTGTCAGAGTTCCTCTCCCCTCCTGCAGACAGCAATCTGTCTCAGTCTCCATGCTCACTGAGGTAGGCACAAGTACAAGTGAACACTTAGACAAGGATAATAACAGCATAAGCAGCATAACGACTCATGAGCTGTAACCATGTGATTCATTGAATACTCGAGATAAATAATGTAGAATTTTAAAATAGCAGTTTAGGCAAAAATAACCAAAATCAGTCTGTTCAGACATTTTAAATGTATTTCATTTTCATTGGGTTTTTGATTTTTGCTTCCACAATCAAGCAATTAGTTTAAAAATATATAAGCAGTGGAGTAAATCCAAAGTTACTGTCAGTCATTTTTTAAATTATAGATTTTCTTGTTTTTTTCTTTGTTTTATGTCAGCAAACTGAATATTGTTGGGTTTTATCAACTAAAAAAATAGACACCAGGAAAGAGTTCCCTCTTACCTTATTTTATTTTTTGATGTTTTAAATGATTAATTAAGAAAACAGTTGAAAGATGATTGAAAAAAAAATGTCAGCAATCAAGGTTTGGCTTTGTAAAATTATGTTCAATGGTGCCTGGAGTTTGATTTAAACTTTGCTTGATATTTATTGTAATTATTATCTATCAATGTCTTCCTCTTTGTCAGTCCTTTTGCTCATTTGTTTAATCATAAAAATTTCTCAGGAGGGAAAGATGACACCAAATACATGCTGTATTATAATTTTTACAAGTGGCAGTTTTAAAAATAAATAAATAAATAAATACGTGAATATGACTAATCTAAAATCATTAAAGATTTGTCTACAAAAAGCCTTTAGGATAACATGCAAGCCTTTTTACCCCAGTTTTACTAGGGAGGGATTTGTTTCTCAGCCTGTACAAAGAAAATCTGAGGAATTATTTACAACATATGCTCTCAGATCTGACCAGTGTTTACATCCCACTGCTGCTCGCTGTTTGACTCTCTATGTATAACCTCTGCAATCTAACCTTCCTGGCTTCTTGAGCAGTGTTCAACTGTGTCTCCCTGCAGGCATTGCTGCAGGAATAGGATGACTGGGAAGACCCAGACCAGCAACGTGACCAACAAGAATGATCCTCGCTCCCTCAACTCTCGCGTTTTCATCGGCAACCTCAACACAGCCGTAGTAACAAAGGCTGACATTGAGGCCATCTTTGCCAAATACGGCAAGATTGTGGGCTGTTCTGTCCACAAAGGCTACGCCTTTGTTCAGTACGCCAGCGAGAGGAATGCCCGGGCAGCCGTGGCTGGAGAGAACGCCAGGATCGTTGCTGGACAATCACTTGGTAAGCAACAATTTTGATCCATGAACAGGTGAAACTTTCCATTATACTCCACATATACTACAGTGAACATATGATCAACTGAAGCAGTATATTCAGTACTTGCAGTATAAATAGAGAGAACTTTGTTTACAGCTTAAATACTTTCAATACTTCGGAGTTGGTTCTAGTTTCACTGTGTGTCAGGACATACAATTGTGGTCAGAAATTTTTATACACTGATCAACAATAGTTTGGGGCTTTTAATTGTTATTTTTTTTAAACCTTTTCCACAGTGGAATGATTGTACAACATACATCTTTAATGTCCTCTTAGCAGAAGTGAGGAATGCCGAAGGTTTTAGAGCAGGGGCTTCCTTCTTGATTGACACCCGCTACATGTAAATCTCGCTGCACTGTGGACAGGGATGCTGGTGTACCAGCAGTTTCTAGTTTTCAGTTTACATGGCCACTTTTATTCGTCAGATTGATCTGAAAATTCAGAGCAGGAAATTAACGTGATTATTTACTCCAACACTGTACTGTACAATTTTCAGGTACTTGTATAAGTGTTTGGATTTGCAGTCAATCTACTACATTCTCTCAATACACTTTAATACATTTACTTCTGAGCTTAAGCTGCTATTGTTGACAGATCTGATTATGACAGAATAAACTTCTGGGCACTTTCATCCAGAAAGCCCGCATCCGTGCTATACAACAGCAAAACCAGACTGAAAGCCTGCTGGTGGTTTATCTTTGTCTCTGTGCTTCTTTTTTTACCGCGTTGCTTTGACTGCAAACATTTTGTGTTTCTTTAAAGCTGTTGGCATTTTCATCTGTATTGTGACTTTTTTGTTCTGTGCCTCTTAGTAGTGTGGCTGTTTAAGAGGTTTTTGTGTCTCTTTGTTGTTTGATTGACTGCCCAACAAGAGATGTTAACAGTCATGTCTTACCAGGGCTCTGGCCAAATGAAATCTCTAAGGCCATGTGATCTGGCTCTGTGCCTGGCAGTCCTATTCAGTAATCCATCCTGATACTACTCTTATAATGTTATATGCACACAATATAGTTATTGAAAAATGCTCCAACTTGACCTGCTGCAGGGCTCATTTACTGCTCAATAATGTATCAATAACAATAAAATGCTAAAGAGGTCACTTGCACACGACATATACGGTACAGCAATTTGAGTCTTTCCATTATATCTTTGAAAGACTTTTTCTTGTTATGAACGATTTCATAGTAGTATATTTATACTTTTACTAAAGGAAATGATCTTAATGATGTCAATTTGGATAACCTTGGTGGAAAAGCATGGGAAACAATAATAGAAGTTCATGCAAACGAGGTAAGCAACAGCAGGTCATTGCTGAAAAGGATGGCTGTTCACAGAGTGCTGTATTAAAATTAACTGGAAGGAAAAAGTATGATGGGAAAAGGTGGACAAGCAACAGTGGATTGTCAAGAGAACTTCACAAGGACTGAGGCTGGTATCAGTGCAAGAGCCACCACACACAGGGGTATTCAGAAAAGGGGCTATTATGATATTAAGCTATTCCTGAACCAGAGACAGTGTCAGAAGTATCTTGTCTGGGCTAAGGAGAAAAAGAACTGAAATATTGCTCAATAGTCCAAAGTCCTCTTTTCTGGTGAAGGTACATTCTTTCATTTCATTTGGAAATCAAGGTCCCAGAGTCTGGAGGAGTAGTGGAGAGCACAGAATCCAGACCAGTGTAAAGTTTCCTAAATCTGGGTTGATTTGGGGTGCCATGTAATCTGCTGGAATGGCTTGTCCACTGTGTTTTATCAAGTCCAGAGTCAACATAGTCGTCTACCGGAAGATGTGTATTGCCTTTTCCACCAGGACTTAGTACCTGCCCACAATGCCACAGCTATTACCAAATTGTTTGCTAGACATGTCATTACTGTATTCAGCTCCCTAGGCCTGTTACTATCAAAACCACCTGGGCTTCAGTGTCAACTCAGCAGTGTCACAAGCTGATTGTCTCCATGCCATCCTGCATCGACTCCCAACCAAGTACTCAATATAAAAATGAACATATTTTACAGAATACTAGGAAATGTTCTTATGATATTTTCACAATTTGAGAAGCCTGAGTTCTGATTTTCATGATCTATAAGCCAAATACAGGAAAGACCTGATATTTCACTTTACATTGAATAAATTCAAAATATATGAAAGTTTCCATCCATAAATTCATCTGTTCCTGCTTACCCATCCAGATATTTACATTTTCTGAGATGAACTAGTAGACTTGATCATTTTTTCCCTTTTTAAATAAAATAACTAGCAATAATAAATGTTTATTTAGAAACCTAAACAAAATCAGTTTTAATTTAAGATTTAAAATATGATTGATTTGGTCCGTGTAAGGGCTTCTAGAATTATGTTTCAACCTCATGGAGCCTGAACAGCTTACAAATGATCAACTCTTATTTTTAATCAATAATGCCGGAAGACCTTGAGCTGTCATTTGGTTTTTACCATTCATGGTCAAAAGTTCTGCACTGTATCTGGTTGCCAGTCTTATATTTGATCTGTAAAAAGTATGAAATAATTTAATAAACTGAAGTATGGCCTCGGCAAAGTTTCTGAGATACAGAATACGTTTTTACTTAATCAGCTGAGTTAAAAAGGGAGATGCTGCGGGAAGGACACAAGGCGAGCTCGTACTGTACATACATTCAGGCCTCAGTCCTCATAGGCATTCTGTGGATCCCTCTAAGTCTTCCTTATATTACTTATTGATTGGCTCACAGCCTCCTCCATAGAGAATAAAAGTCCTCCCCAAGCCCTGTTCTCTCATTAAATATGAATAAGAGTGCTGCAGGGTCACATCTGTAATTCCACCTTATATTTTCCCAGTTTCATGCATTTCCGGATATGAAATTACATGCGGCAGTGGTAAAATTGCAAGGTTAACAGTTATTACACATAATTACGTGACTTGAGAACTGTTCTGGTATTATTGTAACTATATGACTGATCTCTTTAGTGAAACTGTCACTCAAGTTATCAGCCTGAGCCAGTAATGAAAATGTATTCTTTAAAAAAAAAAATTAAAAAAAAACACCACACACGAGTGTTTTTGATGATTATTCATATAATATGATTATTGTACTCACCAAGATATCAGTACAAGTCTAATGGTGAGGAACCCTCCGGATCTCAGACCTCTCTGGAAATGATTAACTGGAACTACCCAATCTATCAGTTCATTATAATTTAAAGACTAAGTTTCTGGTTTTGTCCTTTAGTTTGTACCAAACTTTGCATTTATACATCAACAAGACTCTAGTTTACAGTCCTGTGAAAAAGAGTTTTCACAGACCTCTATTCAGTCCCCATGATTGAAT
Organism: Astatotilapia calliptera; assembly: GCF_964374335.1. Taxonomy (NCBI): domain Eukaryota; kingdom Metazoa; phylum Chordata; class Actinopteri; order Cichliformes; family Cichlidae; genus Astatotilapia; species Astatotilapia calliptera. The sequence continues at coordinate 13,720,195 of NC_137439.1, forward strand.
AGCTGGTAGAAGCACCTTTAGCAGCAATAACTTGAAATAACCATTTTCTGTATGGCTTTATCAGTCTCTTACATCATTGTGGAGGAATTTTGGCCCACTCTTCTTTACAGCATTGCTTCAGTTCATTGGCGTTTGTGGCCATTCGTTTATTCACAGCTTAAGGTCCCACCGCTGCATTTCAATCAGGTTGAGGTCTAGACTTTTCTTTTTCAGCTATTCTGTTCTACATTTGCTGCTGTGCTTGGGATCATTTTCCTGTTACATGACCTCGTTCTGGCAAAGGTTTAGCTGGTAGATGGGTTCGCCTCACATTTGACTCTATAATACTTTGGTATACAGGTCGACTCAATGTCTGTAAGGCACCCAGGTCCTGTAACTACAAAACAAGCCAAGATCATCACCCCTCCACCACCGTGCGTGACAGTTGGTACGAGGTGCTTATTCTGATGTGTTTGTTTTTTGCCAAATCTGGCTCTGAGCATTATGGCCAAACATCTCCACTTTTGGTCTCATTTGTACAAGTCTTGTGTCTTTATCAGATGCGACTCTGGAAGCCTAAGCCTTGCTGCCTTGTTCCTTTTAGAGAGAAGAGACTTTCTCCTAGTAACACTTCCAAATGAGCCACACTTGTCCAGTTATTTTCTAATTGTGCTGTCAGGAACTTTAACATGCTAACTGAGGACTGTAGAGTCAAAGCAGTCCACCAACTAACTAAAAGAATACCTGAGCTCACCACAGTTAGGTAAAAATATAAAAACTTAAATTTGGTAACCGACAGCTCCTCAGATAACGTAACCCTTTCTAACATTTGCTATAAGGCTTTACTTTTCAAAGTGAATAGCTGTCTCAGGCAGAGACAATATTAGAGACATTTCAGGGATACTTAATTTAGTAAAACTGGAAAAAACAGTAAGCACTGTGATTTTTTTTAACATCATAGTTAAAATAGAAATGCCACAAAAGCCAAAGTTGTTTGCATATGATTAATTCAAGTTGCTGTTCAGACTCAAAAATTGTCAAGAGTATAGTGAAATGTGATAGGTGGGCACCAGAGATTAGCATCAATTCACTATCAGACAACATATGAAAAAGTATCACAATGTCTCCTATGTGTTTGCAGGACATTTGTCAGCTGAACCCTTAAGCTCAGTAATGAAAACCCAATGTCAAATCCCTGCTTATATGTCTTGCTAGCTGTCAGCTTATCAGGCAAACCAGCTGTGTCTTTAGGAAACAAATATAAAATAAAGACAGACCAGCCAGGGTTTGCTCCTTTTGATTTTCTCTCTATTTTTGTTTGAAAAAACTAAAAACAAAACTACATAAAGACCATAGGTCTATTTTAGAAATAGCAGTATTCTAGCTTTGAACAGTCTCTTTATGGCTAAGTTAGACTATCTGTCAGCTAGCTTCAGCTCAGCGCCCAATCAACTGTTTTAAACAGTTTTCCAGCAAAGATTGTGTTTAAAAAATAGATGTGGTCTTTATGTTAGCTTCCTTTTAGCTAGAAGTTGTCATGTAGTTGTACAAGGCAGTAAAGTTATTAGTTAATGCTAATGAGCTTAGCTAGCAAGATATCTATAGATATCTATAGACATGCATAACCGCTATTTAGTACTAACCGACTAATGAAACACTAGAATCTCACTCACCTAAACTGAAGCACAAGGATGCACCAAAGAGCAAGCCAATATTAAGTGTCAGATTATTTCCTAAATTCGCTCCAAAAGACACCAACAGTGCAGACAAAGTAGAAAGTTTTAGTTTAGTGACTCTAATTAGCAGAGACGAGGCTGCTAATTAGATGATCCACCACAGCTGCCAGGTGTTGAGGCATCTGCCTGTCAAACCAGCCAAGCTCCTACCTTCAGTGTCCAGGTGGATAAGTTATAAAAAAAATAAATTACCCTCCTGAGAGTTGTTATGATGTGTTAAACAATCCATAAAGGACCAAACTGTTTGTACCACGCTGTAAATGTGCTTTTAATGCTGCAAAGTTGGGCATTTTAACATGGGAGTTTTTGGCACTGACTTCATTTTAATTCTCTTTCCAAATTAAGTGGCTGCTGGCTTTAGCTTAACTAGCTATCCCTCCTGTGTCCCTATCTTCCTGTCTCTGCTGGCTCTAGCTTTGTGTTAAATGTACCATGAAAAAAATGGTATCAATCACTTCGTCTAAGTAGCAATCAAAGTTTTTACTCCGGTGTAAATCAACATTTTAGCTCTAAATGTAGGCCAGAAATTGGGGGTATAATAAGATCTCTAATAAATGCTGCTCATCACTGCATTCATAAGACCCAGTTAGTGCCAAGAAAAACAGTCATAGTCATAAACACCACTCTGTTTCACTTTGCCACAACACAGACATATTCACAGTGATGTCAGCACAAAACCACATGTCCCCTTTGCTCTGCTAAAAGAAGCTCGCCTCATTGTTATGCATGCTGACACAGTTGTATTCTCTGAGAAACACACAGAAAGAGTGTCTAGAGAAGATCTCGGGTCAACACGTCATCTGAGCTTCATACAGCAGCCAAAGTGAAATACTACTTTGCTTAGTGTGCCATACTGAGGCTCCACTGGCTGCTCTTGATTGTCTGACCATCTGTGCGCGCATGCACACACACACACACACACACACACACACACACACACACACACACACACACACACACACACACACACACACATTAAATCCAGCATATTAACAATGCACAGTAGTAAGTTGCCTAAAGTAATGTCTCTTCCTACTTTGGAAGTAATCTCTTCTGCCTTTATTCTTCCAAGAAATTTAACCCTAAACACCTTATCTTTTAAATATGAACAGGCATCTGCAGCCTGCCTAAGATATTAATGCTTGATATTTTCCTTAACATTTTTTTTTTAATTAAATTATATTCACTGAAGCATGACAGAAAATGCAGCTGTGTGAAGGTATGATATGTGACAGGAATGTTACAAGGTCAGAATCAAACCTGTATATCCTGCAGTGAGCAGCTCAGCCTGCTGAGGTACCACAGCACCCCTTGCATGAGTAGATTTGATAGCAATGAGATACTGACGTGCTTGCTTTACCTGCTTTAATTTCTTCAGACATAACTGGATTGCAGATACAATGACTTAAAGTGTTAAATGTGACTAAAAGTGACATTCAATCACCCTGATGCGGTCTTCGTCTCGCAACCGCTTCTTGGGCCCCTGATGAAGATGTCTGCTGGTCATTGGGGAGGGTTTCATTTCTTTTTTTACTCACTCAGCTTCCCTTCTTGTAATGTCTCTGTGGATAAAATCTGGACACAGATGTACTGATATTTCCCACATTCATTTTTCATAATCAGTGTTTGTGTGATCACATCTTGCTTAGGTTTATAGTGTTTGAGAGCGTTCATGGGTGACAGCAGTCTTGTAGTGTTTGAGTGCCTCCCTGTGGTTGAAATAGATACTACAGTAAAACCTGTGAAATCCTGGCGTTTAGTTGAGAAGAGCGGATGGTCCTATAATAAATTCTGCACTTGTGAGTTTGAGTCAGGAAAGGTGTTACATTGTAGTAGTTAACTAGTAATAGTTTAATTGTAGGCTTGTTTACTGAAACTCCATCTTAAATAAAAATAACCCCACAAGGAGAAACATTTCTTTGAGATTGCTTTAGTTTAAAATCAATTTATATAGTACGTTTTGAAGGGCTTCACAGGAACGAAAAAGATAACAAAGGAGAACAAACGTCGTTATACGCACAAGAATAATGGCATAAAATCAATACAGAGGATTGATTAGATGCCTGTTTGTTTTTCTTTTGCTAATTTGATATTTATATTGATTCATGTTCTTCTGCTTATCCAGTTCAGGGTTGCACGAGTGGGGTATCCTATTGCAGCTGTCATAGGGGTGCACAGTGGACAGGTTGGCAGGCTTTTGCAGGGCTAACACAGAGAGACAGACAATCATTCACGCTCGCATTCACTTAGAGTCACCAATTGGTACAAGATGGACTGTAGGAAGATCCTGGAATACCCAGACATAACCCACGCAGACACAGGAAGAACCTGCTGGGGTCTTTCACACTGAAAGACCCCAGCTGGACTCAGGACCTTCTTGCTGTGAGGCCACATTGACATTCATATATTAATGCTTAAACTTTTGTCTAAAGGTTCCTCTGTTTTCTTTCCAATAGCAGCAGTTTGTTGGCCTCTGCTGATGCATTTATTAATTTCTCATCTGCATGAACACTAGATGGTGCTGAGAGAATAGCATTGAGACCAAAACTGGGACATCTCATGCTGTCCCTCAGCATGTATCATTCATTTGTAGTCAGCGAGGGAAAGACTGCATGCATCCTGCACAGAATATCCAATCGCATTTTTCCATTTATGAATCATTAAATTCCACAAAAAGATTTTTCTCTGTTTGTTAGAAAGTTCTTCGCCTGCCACTCAATGTGGTTTATTTCTAAATTAGCCTCAGGCCACTTTTTTGAAAATATGCCAGAACACAATTATATATATATATTATATGTTGTTGTCACGCAGTATTTTCACCACTTAAGTCACACAGCGGTATTTTTACTCTTTCTTAAGAGATGTCAAATTGAGACAATAGCTGATGACACTGGAGTTTGATTTCGGCGACTTGAAGCCACAAATCGTCTCACTCAGCCTGTTTTCTTCACGAGCTTTTAGTTTCTTGTCTTTTTTTTGTGAGAACAAAGAAACAATTAAGACTTCAGGCTTTGCACGAGGCAGCTGCAAACCCCATGTCAGTGTAATTAGATATCACATTTACAAGGCTTCATCTTCATCCAAGCCTAAGAGCTGCAACAGCTGGGGAGTCGGCTCCTTTAGACACACTGCTGATTTTTTTTTTTTTTAAATCTGTCTCTTAAGTCCACAGGCTATCCACTTTAAAATGAATTAAAAACCCTGATTGATGAATGAGAGACAGTGACAATGGGAGGCTGATTTACTTTTATGACAGGATGCCATTTGAATAGTGAGGTCACACAGAAAATTTCTGTGGCTTTAGAGGACAGAAAAATCAGGACATTTTTTAAAGATGTAGCTCAAATATCAAATGAATCGTTCATTTGTGACCCCCGTGATTAGATTTTGTTTTGTTTATTCTGCTAAAAAGATTGGTTAAAATTCTGTGATTAATAGAAAGAATGACCTTTTTTTATGCTTGCATGTAGTCATTATACCTATAAAGCATCATGGAACTAAGGATAAGATCTTAACAGTTCTTACAGTTGAAATTATATAATAATAAAATGAATACAACAGTCTGTGTGTATGTAATTAAACATGTTAAACATATTATCTATGACTGGGCAAGTGTTCACACAATGCAGAAGTCTATATTTAGAGTGTGCAGTGCACACACGTGTGCATCTTTGTTGTTGTACCAATCACTATTTTTATATCATTGTTGGGTTAAGTGAGTTAGAGAGGGCCGCTCACAAGTGCAGACTCACACATGTGAGCGCACAATTCAGCATCTTTCAGCTTTTAGTCTTGCTTTTACTGCCTACAGCTTTATGTTTGATACAACCCCATTTCTCTTTTGGGGACCCAGTCTGGGCTAATGTGGGCAAAGGTCAGTTTTTCTGTGCTGTTTCTCTCTGCTGGGCACTGTTTAGAAAAGAAAAATAAGTGGAAACATAATTTGACGAAAGTTCAAGGCTATCTGGACAAATGCCATGAGCTGTTCACCTGCATGCAAGCTAAGCCTGCTCAAATCTCCTAGGTCACAGGCCAGGTCGGCTAAAATCAAGAACCCAGAAAGTTATCAAAACGTTTCCCCTTGCCAGCAATTTTTACATAACAATATCACACATGTATGTTTATTTACATCTGGTCATGATTATGCAAACTGGAACAGTGCTGCTCAGTGCTCCTGTTTTCGCTTTATATTAGGCCTACACTGTAGATTGGATGCAAGTATTTTATGTTCATTTTTATTTTTTTAAATGAAGATTTTTAAGGCTAAGCCTATTTGATACACCCGGCATCAATCATATTGGTCACCTGTGAGTCTCATGGACACCCATTAGTCTATGTAACCCCACCCTTTTTGCCTAGTGGGTCTATTCACCGCCGACCTGGCGCAGCAGATGGCGGCCCCTCCCTCAGCCTGACTCTTCCCACTGTTGCCAAGTGCTTGTTCATAGGGGGGCGTCGGATTGTCTGGGTTTTCTCTATGTTAGTGTGGGGTCTTTACCTCACATTATAAAGCACCTTGAGGTAACTGTTGTTGCAAATTAAATGGAATTTCATCTCCTCACCATCAAACTGAGAACAACGAGAACCCTGTAAGTCAGGAAGAATCTGTGTAACCTTTAAATTATTTGATTACCATTCACTGTAGAGAAATATTTCACCTTTAAAGACGATGGAAATAATGAGATGGTGAATGCAATGGGGATGTAAACTGATGTTATCCTAATTTATTAATTTATTTTGATGTGTAGAAAAACAAATCATCCATCCATCCATCCATTCAATCATTAACTGTCAGATTACCAAAGAAGATATTTTAAGGACATATCTGTGGAGTCTTTGAAAAGAGTCTTTTAAACATGCCATGTTTGTGACATGACAGTTACATTTTTCTGCATCTATCATGGCTATTTTAGATTCAGTAGTCTTAGATTAAAGTGGATTCTACTGAAGCAGCTTTGCATGATCAGCATAGTTCAAAATAAATGATTTTCAACATACAGTGGGGGTTGGGGCAGACACTCGGTCAACCCTCTCTCTCTTTCCGGCACCCTCACTTTAAGCCAACCCTTTTCTTATTGGCTGCCCCATGAAAAGAGAAGGTTTGAACTGCAAGTGAGTGTAGCTATGTAGAAAGTAGAAAAAAGTAGAGCCTCAGCTCTTTTTTTTTGTCTCATGGGGATAACACATCTACACTGACCTAATTTTTGAAAACTTTGACCATGTTTAATAAGAACATCCAACACTGGAACTGTTTATATGTAACAGAAAATTAGAATATAAGACAAAAATTTTCTAATAATAACAAAAGCATATTTTGGCCAGTAAGTAAGTGAAATATGATGTGTGGCATCTTTTGAAAATATTCAAACATTACAGGAGAAATGAAAAATGACAAAAACCCGGTTAATTTGGTAAACACTTTGTGAAGGAATGGAGAAACTTTGAATGTAGCCATGGGCAAAATGTATAAAACATTGGAAGACTTATCTACTGGAGTCATACAGCTTCTTCAAGATTTTTTATTTATTTATTTTTTTTGGCTTCAGGGGCTCCACAAAAAATACCAGATATTACAACAACTTCTATTAGGCAAAACTTTAAGGGGAGAGTAGCCAGTATTTTTTTCTGCCATCCTTAGATAATCATTATAATTAACGCATTTTAATTCTCAGCAAATAAACCGCGCAAAGACGTGAAAGCAGGATTTTTACTTCCCCTTCTGTGCTTTTGCTATTGGAGCATAGCGGAGCGTTTGCGTCTATGGCTCCCCCTGGAATAGGTGGATTAATGGTACGGTCCAGAGCGGCTCCGCTCAGCTCTGCTCGGAGTCTGGAGGTGCTCCGGCAGTCTGTCTGGTTTTTAGGAGAAAGAGGAGGCAAAGTCGGCTCAGCCACAGCATCACCCGTTTTGTTTCTACGCTCGTCATGACCATGTACAAAGGCAGGCGTCGCAATCAGAGATGTGAGTATGAGGAGGTCATTACTGGCACTTTAAACATCTGGTGCAGAACGTATAGGAAGATTGTGGTTTTTGTTTTAGTCGTGTAAATGATTAAAAAGTTGTTCAACTGGAAGTGAGAAACTAAGTAACTGGAAATGTGTTTATTTGAGGCACTTTTCGGATTAAAGTTTGTAACCACTGCTTTTCCATCCTCAGTATTTTAATGAGTGGATGCACCTTTTCGAACAACTCGCTTGATCTCACAGCGTGGGCTGTCGCACTGTAACTAAATCGCGCAGAATCAACACCTCCGAGTCATTTAAGCACTTCATACAGCAAAAGATCCTCTTCCTGTTTCTTTGCTTTTCAGAGGGCTTGGAGATTTCTGAGGATGCGGGATCTGATTTAATTTTACTGTCGCTGGAGACAAATTAAGAGTGCGGTTGTACGAGTAAGACGTCTTCTCTGGAGCTGCTCAGTGGCTCGCAGCTCCAGGTGTGCGCGCACCTGTGCGCGTACGAGGCTGAGTGCTGCGGGTCCATCTTTGCAAATTTGTGGGTGCATGAATAATTTTTAATAAACCTCATGTACCAAGCTCTATATGTACTAACTGATAATCGTCATCAATTATTTATAAAAGGCTGCAGTTTGCGTTTCTAACTCTCCTATTAATATTTTATTGAAATTAATTAAACGTGGCCCGCAACTGAGCGTTATTTTTGTCAGCAGCAGGGATTTCTCAGCAGACATGCTCATTCACACACGCACAGCCCCGAGTTTGTAACGTCACGTAAGGCTCTGGTGCATCAGGACTCTGAAATTGAAGCGGCTAAATGGCACCGCATCATTAACTTTAGTATTATTATTGTGATATTTCCTATTTTAAAGAAATCTAAGTCACTACTATTACATAAAATCAACCCATGCAGTAAATTTGAATGTGAATTTTTGTATTTCTATTTTGGCTTAAATGTGATTAAGCCAGTGGTTTTCAACCTTTTATTAGCTTGCGAAGGAGGAAAATGTCACAAAAATTGTTCTCCTTTCAAATACAAATAACCTCCACATCGCTTGTCTGATTAAACTTTGTCCTTTTATTGGAGGATGAGTACCAACATGTTGGGACCTACTGGTTTGAACAATGAATTATCAAAGTAGCTCATCACAGAGTTGGTGACAATTCATGTATGCTAAAGATGTCTCACGGGAGGTTTGTGTGCTTGTATTAGTTTAGGCAGGTGGTTTTGTCTACAGTCCACCTTTGAATGAAGTACACAAGTTTTGGAGCAGATGTTCAAGTAGTTTCAAGCACGTTGCAGCTGTCACTTTGTTTTCCAGCTGCTTGCACAGATTAACAAGCGTGTGCTTATGTGGAAGTGTTGGACCGGCTCCAGGGGTTAAAGTGCTTCAAAGTGTTGCACTTGAGAGCCACGTAGTTACATCATAGGAAAAAAAAATGCCAAACTGGAAAAGGAGGAAAGTGCATTAGTGCAGGAGTGCAGCTCAGGAGAGATGAAAGACTCTTAAATTATCTTTACCTCAGGCTACAGCTGTATGCTCATTATGTTTTAATGCAAAAAAAATTAACACATACCAATGTTGGGAGATACAACAGTGGCATCAGAATGTTGCCTTTTGTGCTTACGAACATCCGCCTACTAATAGGTATATCGCCAATGTGATATTTAGAGTCCAGTGACTCCAGTCAACTTGGAAGTTCAGTGGCCTAACATCACATTCTTCTAAATGACTCATAGATCAGCAGGTCAAATAATTTCATTAGATGCTCAGGAGCTTGAAGACAGGCTGCCAAATTTATGCACTGCCAGGAAACCATTTTCCTGAAAAGGGCAAAAGAGTAAAGTACACGGATTTCATTAAGGAAGGACAAGCTGTTGAGCGATTAATCCCCGTATCCCCACAACAAAAACTGTCTAAGCCCCGAGGTCTTCATCCATATTGGAATAACTACATGGTTAGACGGAGCCATGCAGTTCAAAGAGAGCTGACAGATTAATTACAGTACACTTCTTGGGTGGGAGTCCTGCAAGCAGGTTAAGACTAAAGTATTTGATATTGACAGGATGATTCATATATGTCAGTAGCTCATTAAAGCAGTCCAATCTTAAATTCACTCTAACTGCGTTTGACTTCACATTGAAACATATATAACAAGCTATTTCAAATTCCTATTAGTAAGAATGAGCTAAATCAAAGCGACTTACAGGGAATTTTGAGATAAAAGATATCTTCCAGTAATTACCTGGTCACAGATCTAACAAAAAAGCGGAGCTACAGCTTCATTCATAGTACTGCATTGAATCCCTGTCACAGTGCGTGACGTTGTGAGCTGGTCCGTCTGCATTGCTCCGTCCTTACAAGTGAAACTCGGCTGATCATTTTCAACTCGGAGCTGGTAAATATTGAACAACTGTTACTTTTAATCAAGTGCAGGGAGAAGAGAACACTTTATACACATTTGATTCTATACACATAATGTCACACAGAGCTGTGACAACAAGAAAAACAGCCTGTGTCCACACTGGCAGAATACTAGCTGTTGCAGTAGAATAATGGGCACACTAAATACAATTACAGCCTATTACATTTTGTTTCACAGAGTCACGAGCCTTGTGCTAATCAATGTGTGCATATTACCACCAGTCAGACCTGTCACAGCTGCTGCATCGCTGCGACGTGTAGTAACATATTTTGGGGAGGCGCAGGTCAAGCTACAGCATAGGGTGTAGGCCTACGCTGTAGATTGGATGTGGGTACTATAAATCAAGCGTAACTATGTTAGTTAAGCTGCTATTGAGCTTGGAGTGAGGGGGGAGCTATTTTGGGCACTGCTGGTCCAGGAAGGATAATTTATGGATGTTTTTCTCATAGAATATAGAATAAGGACTCGGTGCTACACCTGGACGGCATGAAGCTCTAAATTATTAACAGCTAAATACAAACTATCAGGTTCTTTTAAATGATTTTTCAATGAAAAGTACAATAATAATAATAATGGATTGGTTTTATATAGCGCTTTTCAAGGCACCCAAAGCGCTTTACAATGCCACTATTCTTTCACTCTCACATTCACACACTGGTGGAGGCAAGTTAAAGTTGTAGCCACAGCTGCCCTGGGGCAGACTGACAGACGCGAGGCTGCCATATTGCGCCATCGGCCCCTCTGGCCAACACCAGTAGGCGGTAGGGTAAAGTGTCTTGCCCAAGGACACAATGACCAGGACAGAGAGCCCGGGGATCGATAAGGCGACCTTCGGTTACAGATGAGCTTCCTCACCTGATGCTTTGGCATGCTATTGAGAGTGCATGGCATTGTTTTTTTTGTGTGTGTTTATAGGAATGGCGATATTTTTCAGAACAAAAGTAGAAAGGTATACATGTCATCATCATCAACAACTTGTACCTCAAGATATTAACCGAGACGTCCTAGGTGTATTGATGAAAGGATTCACTGCTTTAGTGTTATGTCTGCATACATACTAAGAATATGTTAATGCAGTAGATGATTCAGTTTATATCTCTGATCAGTTTACCTTCAGATTCTTTGCCGGCTTTGATGGTTTTATCAACGCTGCTGGACTTTTACATATAAATGAACATCAGTCACACCTGAGCCCTTCAAAAATGAGTTCACACAGCACCGATTTCTGTGTTTTGCAGTACACACGTTTTCAGTATCTTGCCTGTCACAACACATCCACGCTGTCAAATCATGGAGATGTGCTTTTTTTTAAACTAGCATTAATTGAATTGCCAGAACTCAGGAAATGGTAGACACAAAAGGCAAATACTCCTGAAACCTGGTGTTCAGGTAAACGTTTACAGGCTGAAACAAAGTATTAACAGCAGAGCACACATTTGGGTGTCATAAATATACAAAAGATAGGATGTAGCCTCCTGGTCTGAAAAGAGAGGCCAGTATTGACCAGCAGGGGGCGACTTCTGTGGTTGCAAAAAAGAGTCCAACTGTACAAAAGAAAGTTCCTACTTCTTGTTTGTGGGTGATTTCTCGTTACACACTGCCTGATGAGATTAGGCTTTCCAGGCAAAGGTTTAAGGTCATCTACTGTAATTTATGGTGTGGTAAATAAATGATAAAGCAGGGTACACTTTAAAGTATTGATACTTTGTTATTGACAAGTTACTACTGTAATATATGAGTGTGCAGGATTGTTGGTATCTTAGTATAATCCATGGGAGAATTTATGTGATGCCTGGGTAGAGTTTGTCTTTAAATGGCACTCTCACCACATCCATTTATTCTTTTTATCTCCAACTTTTCAAACTTAGCATCGTTAGTCCACCAAACAGAGATTCAGACAAACGCACACTCGCAGTCCTTGGACTGCAGAGTGGAAGGGGAATCACACAGACACAGTGAGAGGACAGCATCTGAAATCCACCCGGAAAGATCAGGTTGATATCCTTAACATGGCTGACCATTCAGCAGAAGCTTTGAGCCTTTCCAAATTAAAATGCCGCAACTTGTTAAGTCTGCTTCGCTTCGTACGGCTTAACATCATGAAATTTTTCTCGGTTAAAACACTCAAGAAGCTCCCACCAGAGATGATTCATTTATGAACATCTGACTATCCCTGTGATCCACAACTCAGGTCAGAGACTTTTCTTGTGAAATCAGCTCTAAATTGAATAAATGTGTGTTAAATCGAGAGAAGTAGTGTTTTATTGCATCGTGTGATGTAGTCTACAATATAGGTAGCCTAACATGAACATAGATGGTTTGTAATAACATTCAGTTCAGATCTAATCCCATTGTCATTCCTTGCGACTGTAAATCACGCTCCATTTTCATTGTGAGCAGTAGCAGTCTCGTTCTATTACAGTAATCAGGTCATCAACTTCCAGACTGAATATCCTTAAGAATTAATAGGTCTTTGTTTTTATATTAATATTATTGGATAACTGGCTTAAAACGGTCTGAAACTTACATTAACATCATTTCTTGGTATTATTTCTAGGACAATATATAATCCTCTAAATATAATTATGTGAACCAGAGATGATGATGTCCGCATGTGTGAGCAGTCAAACGCCCAGCAGCACATTTGCCGTGTCTTCTCTTTCAACCTTTCAGTCACCCTGCTCCATTTGAGAAAATGCATTTTCAGGTGTCGCAAAAAGAAAAAGAGCTGCCTGTGCCGATGAGCTGTGATCGGAGATTATTCAAGTCTGCTCTGTCAGATTTACAGGGCGCGAGAACACAGCCTAGATTGAATCTGCGGCCGCTGTCTTGCAGGATGTCTCTTAGTGGTACATTTGTATTCATGCAGGTGCCTGGATGATCTCTTAATCAAATATCACTCACCTGCTCTCAGGATGCGTGTAGACTCCGCAGAGATGGGAGTTTGTTCTGTGCCAGAATTGATCGTTTGCCTGCCAAAAGATTATGTTTTGGCATTAGCTGAGGAAGGAAATGTTTTCTCCCATTTCTTTTCTCAGGTGATATTGTAGTACTACTCACCTCCTCTGTCATAATTGTTTTGTTTTTGCAGCGAGAACACTGAAGGACGGCAGTGTTAAATGTTCAGTTGCTTTGTACAGTCTCTTCAAATGTATTATCACATATCAAAGTAACCTCACTCAAGAGGAAAATTGCAAGTGCTCTGTGATTCAGCTTACGCTTGGCTAAATAGAGGCAGCGGAGGGGTTATGCATCCATTTCCTTTTTTTTTAAAACTTTTAAAAGCAGGCTCGTCTGATTCAGATTTAGCCTGTGCTATGACTCCCTTTGTCTGTGCCCAGTCCAGTTATCATGTCTCCGGAGGGGAAAGTTACGAAGGGCACTGTGAGCTGAGGGATCAGTATCTAACTAAAACAGACACGCATGCAAGCAGTAACACGGCGAAGCACTCATAGGTAATTCAGCACAGCCTCATTAATATGAATAAATCCAAAGTGAGTCAGAGGGCCCCTGAGGTGCAGATGATTGTATTCTTGAAGGAGCCACTGTGGATAGATAGAACTGTTACTGAGCTCAGTCGCAGCTTTTCTGTAGGAGACGCTGAGCTGAAATGAGGTCTTGTAAAGTCGGCTATTGGCCCTTTCATCTTCTACACAGACGAGGAAGAGGAAGACAGTGTGAAAACACCACTTCAGCTTTTGAGACTGTGACTTACAAACTGACTGTGTAAGACAGAAAAACATGGCTGGAATATTTCACATTGCACAGTAAATAATAGGACGTACCATTGTAGGTAGAAATGTTAATATGGAGTTGTAGAAGAGGGAGGTTAGTTGAGAAGTTTATGAGAGAAAATGCACCAAATTACACAAAAAAAGTAAATATGTTAGTACTGAAATTCCCAGATTTTTAAAGTCTTAAAAAGTGTAAACAGGGAATATCAGTTACACATTAGTGAGAAGCTGCTGTTGTGCAGTGCTCAGGTTTAGGAAATACTTGTGTAGCATCCACAGAGGTAGTTTTATTTGTAGTCGTATTACTTCCTGAAAGGATGCAGATGCTCTGTGGAGGTAATACTTTCAGTACCATTTGACTATCTGTTTGTGCGATTCTGCTAAAATACACAAAGACTATAAAGCTGATATTTTGTGAGACTTGTTGTACAGGCAGTGGAAAGGAAGAGGAAGAAGTCTGATGAATTTTTTGTGTGGATCTGAATGACTTTTTAACACATAGTGAGATAGTGTCATTGGCCCTGGCAGATGTCCTTGTCCTTCTGTTATTAACACTTGAACCAGTGTCTAAATGTGAGGTGAACATAAGAATTATCAGCCTGCTGATAATTATCACCCTCCCTATGAAGTGTATAAAAGTCTTTGGTTGTTTCAGCAGACAGCTGAAGTTACTAGCTGGTGAGCATACTGGAGCACTTAACGACAAAATATCCGTTGAGTGCTTTAGTTAGCTAAAAACAGCCAATGAAAACATTTATTTAACCAGATTAAAATTTTAAAAAACACTCTGTAACCAAACACAATGTAACTAAACTAGCTAACATAAAGAAAAGCTATAAAAAATGTTATTTAAAAAATATAAAATAAATATAGATTTTTATACATTTTTGTCTGTGTGACTGTTTCAAGTGTTTGTAAATGTGACTTTGTTATTTCCTGGTTCTTGTTTTATTACATTAGTTCCTTCTTGTGTATCTCCTGCTGTCTATATATTGTATGCATCTCCTCCTGTTCTTTGTTGCGTTCTCCCCTCTAGCTGTGTTTGCAGATTGTTCCAAGTCTCTTCCCAAGTGCCTAGTTATTTCCTAGTTTCTGCCTGATTTGAGATTTTTTTGTTTGTTTTTTGTTTGTTTCTGCTGAAGTAGAGCAATAAAGCTGCAAGTTTAAGTCAGTCTCGTCTCCTGCACTGGGGTCCTTTTCCTGTCTGCCACACAGTGAACCATGACATGAACACTGAAACTAAATATTTCTGAACAATAAAACTGTAACCTTTTGCCTTCAAAGCTTTAATTCTTCATGACAGATGCAACAGGGTGCTGGAAACATTCCTCGGAATTTAAAAGGTGCTCTATTGGATTGAGATGTTGTGACTATAGCAGCCATTTGAGTACAATGGACGCATTGTTATGTTCAAGAAACCAGGTTGAGATAATCTGAGCTTTGTGAAAAGGCACATTGTCCTGTTTGAAGCAGCCGTCAGAAGACTGGTACACTCTTCATAAAGAAATAAGCATGGTTAGCAACAATGTTCAGGCAGGTTGTGGTTTTAAAACAATACTCAACGGATACTGAGAGGCCCAAAGTGTGCCAACAAAACATCCCTAACACCATTACTGGACTGTTGATACAAGGCAGAATGCTTTCACGTTGTTTACACCCAATTCTGAGCCTTTGTGAATTGTTGACACTGATGGCACTGTGTGGTCTTTTGCTGCTGTAGACCATCTGTTTGAAGGTTTTCTGGATACCTTTTGGTATTTTAGTTATTGTCGCCTTCCTGTGAGCTCAAAGCATCAACCATTTCAGCTCTGACACTTACCAACTTACTGAAATCACTGTCCATACTCATTCTAATGCTTGTGTTGGGCTTGAGTAGGTTGTTTTGACCATGTCTGCGTGCCTGAATGCCTTAAGTGTTTGCTACGTGACTAGCTGATTAGATATTTGCTTTAAAAAGCATTGAACAGGCATACTTGATAAAGTGAGTAGATGTGCGTTGTTCATCATATTCTGACAGCAGTGCATTCTGCATTGTAGCAGCGCCAATAGGAGTATGCTCTCAGGAGTTAAGAGGGCGGCCAGTGTTTTTACAGTGTCTGTGACAGACTTTCTTCTACTTTGAGTTCACCTCTGTGATCGGTTTTTGTGGCCAACCTGGACATAATGGCTTCAGCAAAGTACATTTTTATATTCCCCTTCAATGCGATGCCGCATGCAGTTTATAGTATCAATCAAGTCCTAAGTGGCTATTGCTTAGCAACACAGGCTCTATCTCCTCTATCTCCTGCTTCAACTTTTTATGAATACACGCACAAACAAGTCTCGGCTGCAAGCACACATATACTTATTCATGCGACTTTTGTATATGATTAGTATAATGACTGTAATTAATCAGAGACTCTATGTGTGTCTGTTGCGATGTGGAGGGAAGGGGTGTTGTGAGGTGACAGTGTTCATTTTAGAGTGCTTTTTAGTGCTCCACTCTCTCTTTAATGACCCTAGCAGGGGCCCAAAGAAGAGCAGGCTTTACAGTGCGAACCATTCCTCACGTCTTCCTGTGTCCTAATGATAATGATACAGCTGTCCCTGTGCACCTGAGAGCTAGCGATACATCCCCCCACTCCATTAGTCCATTAGGGAGAACAAGGAAGGAAAGGAGGAAATCAAGAGAATGAGAAAGAGCGAGACAGTCTGGGCTCCAACCATTGCACCCATGGTGATTCTGTAGACAATGTGATGGAAGATCCAGACATATCTGCAGCTGCAGGACTCTGTGTGAAAATGTGAATCTGAGAGAAGTGCTTGGATTTATCTGAGATATTTTCCATTCTTTAATTCATAAGATTGGTGCATTAATATTGCAGCAGAGAGTTCATGCTTACCCCACCCCTGGAAGAAAAAGCCCAAAAAACTGCGACTGCAACCCTTTAGGCACAACAACTTGACTCCAGCTCCAGTCATGACACTTGCTGCTGCATGATCCCCAAAGCTGATGTTTTATCTCTGCAACTCAAGGGTGACTCATCCATCAGAAAGGGATCTCTGTTGCTGCTTTGTCGGTTCACCCCTGTGTTTGTTTGTGTGTATGCGTGGGAAGGTGGCGTTTTGATTTTTGTTAGCGTTTTTTGTGTATGACCTTGAGCAGCACTCGAGGCTGATTGAGCAGAAGCAACGTCGGAAAGCCGACAGACTAAACGCGGTATGATACCAGCCGGGTTTAATGCGCCGGTGTTCTTGGCAGGTAGAAGGGGCTGTCAATCATGGCAGTAGTCATGAGGTGCGTGCAGATGAGTCACAGCTGTCTGCTAATGCATTTGAAGGGGATTTCTTTCTTGAAGTCCCTTTTTTGCACAGTCAGTCTCGGTTGTTTCGAGGCTCTTACAAAATCTTGCAAACTATGCACCGTCTGTTTGAGCGTTACAATGAAGTGAAGTGAAATCATTAAATGAATCAATGTTTTGTACCCCAGTTCACCTGGTTAGTTTCATCACACAGAGCCCTATAGGCACCCAGACAGCTCAAACTAAGAAAAGCTCTTCACTACTTCCTCATCTCTGATGAGATTGCTGCTATTTCACACCTATTAAAACAGAAAATAGAGGAAGGCTTTTTCAAATGGGTTTTCACATGTTATACACTAGACAATCTATAGATAAGTCTTAAAAGATGAATTTTCATTGTTCAACTATTAACTAATTAAACTATAAGAACATTTGGGATAAGATTTGTGGCTCTTTTCCAAATATAGACTGTATATAAAGGGTGGACGTAGCTATTATGACATCATCAGCTGTTTTTGGAAAGCTTAAATTGAGGAATTTGAATCTGACCTAGAAATTAAGAATGCCAAATGCTCATATGGCAGCAGCTCTCTAGTTATAATGCAGGCCTGGCATTGTTTATCGTCTATTTTACTTAAATGGGGCCATAATTTACATAATTTACAAAAATATACGTTCTGCTTTATTACAGAAGTCTTAAAGTTAAAGGTAGACACTAAACATTAATCAGGAAAACATTTAAGGAGATCATAAATAACATGACTTAGATGGTTGTTTTCTGATAGACTCTGATACAACTCGATTTGTTTTTCATTTCCCCTGGATCGCCACCTCCTGGCCACTAGAAAGAATGCAGGTTTACACTTTTATATCCTTCTTCATATAAAATCGAATAACTGCGTTAATAAGGAAACAGGAACAGTAAAGTAGCAATGAATACTCCATAACATCCTGACTGTTATAAATGTTTTTAATGACAAACACAAACTGACCATCGCTCTCTCGCTCTCGCTCTCTCTCTTTTCTTTATTTGATCCCATTGATATGGTCATGCACTCAGAAATGCTACGAGACGTAATTAGCTTTAGCTAGCAACCACCCTCTTACTTTTACTGCTGCTCTTTAATTTAAAACGATGTTGGCCCACTTTTCACAGCATCTTTCATCTTCAAAACCCACTTTGACCATTCAGCTAAGAAATTTTAAATAAACTTCCTTTTAATGCATGAGATCTGAGGGTGAGGATCATACAATTTTTTAAAATTCACAGTTTCTGCTGAACGTCTAGTTCAGTGAGGATGAATGTACACTGCTACAGTACATGAGCCCTGGCCCATAATATGGCAATTCTGAATGAAAACACTGTCACACTGATAATCTCATAAAAATGCAGTTTGTAATTTGTTCAAACCTTTAAACAAAAATTCTTAGGAGCTTGAAAATGCCCAGGGAGCCTCTTTATAAAGACTGTGCTACATCGTATGATGTGGTATTCTGCAGGACAGGCTAAAAAATAGCTCCTGGAGTCAGGCAGGTATAGTGCTTTTATAAGAATATAACTATAAAATTATTACAGTATACATATGAAGATATGTTTACCCTTTATTTTCCATTATCCTATTGTCTCCTTGGCAACATAATTTTATTTGTGCCACTCTTTAAAAAGCTTTGGGTGTAGGTGCTTTGAAGTCTTTTGGTTTCATAAAAATAAAAGTTTATGGTCATCCAGGGGGGAAAAAAAGCTGGACTCATGAATGACCATCATAAATAAGCACTTAAAACATTGAAGATTTACTTCCATCTGTCATAAGATGTATATGAATATAGAAGATTAAAATGTGTTTATACAAATATTCAAATAAAAAATAATATTGTGATCTAAGCATCGGTGTCCTTCATTACAATATAAATATTTATTTTTTTCACACTGTAGAATATTTCCAGTCTAAGCAGAAAACTATTTTTTGTGTAACATTTAGGTAAAATTACAGTGCTTGGAGAATCAAGTTATGTTTTATCAGAGAAAATAGCTACAATATTTGCATTGATATTAACCAAACGATAACTTAAATGACAGAAAAAAATCATGTTGGTTGTTTTTAATTAAAACCCACTTGAACATTTTTTTTAAATTGCAGCTGTCTTCATACAGTCTCTCACTTCAGAGGCTTAAAAAACTGTTGGACAAGATAAAATAATTTTAGATATAAGTATTATATTTTTATACTTTCATAAAAAACACCAGCTGCTGTGTTTTCTCCCTTCAGATGCTCTGTTTGGCTTTTACTGCAGCCACCTTCAGTAGCTGCTCATTTGTGGGTCTCTGCCTTCAGTTTTGTCTTCAGTAGCTGAAAAGCATGCTCTGTTGGACTGGGATCAGCTGACTGACTTGGTCATTGAAGAATATCCCATTTCTGTCTCTTGAGAAACTCTCGGGTTTCTTGGGTGCAGCTTCTTTGGGTCATTATCCAGTTGCACTATGAAGCACTGTCTGAGCAGTTTGGCTGCATTTGGCTGAATGTGAGCAGAGAGTACAGCCCCGTGCACATTTTGCTTCTTCTACCAGCAGTCACATCAACCAGCACTTTCGTTTGGTTTCCCTGGCAGCCATACATGCCCACACCATAACATTGCCTCCATGTCTGACAGATAATATGCTTTCGATCATGAGCTGCTTCTCTCTGTCATACTTGTGTCGCCCCATCACTCAAGTTTAGAAATTATATTTTTCCAGAACTAAAGGCTTTTTCAGATGTTTTCTGGCAAATTCTAATCCGGCCTTTTTGCTGAGTTTAACCAGTAGTCTGCACCTTGTTCTGCATTAATCTCCTATTCATGAAGGCTTCTATTGATTGTAGACCTTGACAGTGATACTCCTACCTCCTCGGGAGTGTTCTTGATTTAAGTGTTCACCTGGACCTTTAAGTGTTACCTTTGAGCCTTTGAACATTTGCCTCTTGAACTATTAATGCAGTTCTTTTGTTAAAGCCCTTGAACTGAAGTTGAAAATGTATTGTCTCCGATGGTGTACAAAGGCAAAACGACACAAATTGGTGCAATTGTCCAAATATACGTGGATCCAACTGTATGTTGTGGATGATCTTTATATTATAAACTGCTTCTCTATCACACCACGACTTCAACTCTCATTTTTTCCCCCAGATATCAACATGGCTGGAGAGCCCAAACCGTACAGGCCTAAGATGGGCTCCAAGAGGCCTCTCTCATCCCTCTACAGGTGAAACATGTTTTTCTTATTTTAGAGTGTCAGGTGGATGTTCCTTTCCTGACCTACTTTTTCTGTTGTACCCTCTCCCTCTGCTGTCTGTAAAATATGTGTTTATGATCCTCTCTGGCAGGCTGTGCTCTTAAGGACAAACAGCCAATTCCCTACTTGTGCTATTAGTGCCATTTTTTTTGTCTGTTGCTGTTACACACTTTGCTCTTTTGTCATCTCGTTGAAAGAAACAACAACAAAACAAACAAAAAAAAAGTCCACACAAAGTTGCTTAGCAGTATAATAAAAATACAAAATAACACCTTATTCAGGCTTTTAAAGGAATAGTTTTGGGAAATGTCTCTTCCTGCGGGGGCTTTGAATATGATTTACATAGTTTAAGACACAGACTGGAAACATGACCAAATTCTGTCTATATTATATTCTGTCCCAAAGTAACAGGATCAACCCAGCAGACCCTCTGTTTTACAGCTTACACAGTCGTGTGAAACAGACAGGTTTGGCAGGACTCTTTGGAAAAATGTAGTGCACACTTAGTGCTTCAATCAGAATTAAAAGGGTAAGTAGCAGCCAGGTGCTGTTAATCAAATGCACTTGATTAACTGATAATCAGCACGTGTGAGCGCCCCCATAAGAGCAGAGGTTTTGACAGTTTGCTGGTCTGGAGCTTTCAAGATTGTCAAAAAAATCCACAAGATACATCTCCGACTCAGTTAGCTTATTGAAATGTTAAAGTTCACCACAATACAAAATGGAACAAGTCAGAATCAGAATCAGAATCAGAAACTTTATTGTCATTGTCATGAGAACAACGAAATTAAGAATGGTCCCCGATCATTGCATCATCCCTAGCAATATCAAAATATAAATAAAACAATAAAATTCAATAAATAAAATAGATAGAATACTTAAAATACTAATAAGATATAACAGTAAAACATTCACATACATTCCCACACACATGCTTTGTGTGGTTTGTTTGGGAGGTTTGCACAACAAAGTGTCTTCTCTCTAAAAAGAAAACAGCAGCACAGCTTTGGTTTGCATGGTTCTGGAAATCTTGTGAACAAACCACTTCTAGGACAATGTCATTTAGACAGATGACACCAAACTGACAATGTTTGACTATAATGCAGTGTCATGTTTGGTAAAAACCAAACCCATCAGCACAAACACCTCATACCAACTGTCAAGCACCGTAGTGAAGGGGTGGTTAATTGGACTTGGTTTGAAAATGCAGTCCCTGAGTTTACCATAAACTCCTCTGTATACCAAAGTGTTTTAGTCAAATGTAAGGCCATCTGTCCTACGGCTAAAGCTTGGTTGAATCTGGGTAATGCACATATCAAGCCTAGCAGCAAATCTACAACAGTCTCTTATTATACAAGCTATAATAACTTGAAGCAAATGAATCATTGGGTGTTCCTTGGTTTTCTCACACTGCTTCAACATGTCGGCTTAGTTGTTGTTAAATAAGTGAGATGGTGTGTTTAAATAATTTTAGAACCTGGTATTGAGTCATGAGGCTATGAAAGGTTTATTAGTATTATTTTTTGCATGATTATGTGTTATTTAAAAGATAATAAGATAAGAACAAGAGTTTGGGAACTCCTTTACTAGAGGATTTGAAAATGAGAAGGAACACAACATACACATAACAAATTCTACCTATTTAAACTATCTCACTAAAATTTTATAAAATCTGACAAAACATGTGTTTTATGTTTGTATGTTAAGTAAAATGGTCATGTTGTGGTTTTGTAGCAGTTTTATGTGTCAGACTGCTTTTGAAGAGATTACATCAAACATGTTGCCTGGGTAAAACGTGCTGAAACATGTCAAAGATCCAATCTTCATAGTAGATCGTATCTGTAAAGGGAGCTACTTATTCATCATAGTTGACGATTCTAGTGCGCTGTCTTGCTTTTACTGCTAATTGGTTGCTAGCCCAATAGCTGTAAAAGTGTACTTCGAGCTTAACAACTATCCTGCAACACAAATCTGTTACATTAGGAAGGAAGCTGTCATGAACCACAGTATTTTCATCTGTATTCTTGCCATTGGCCAGTGGGGATGCTTATTAAAAGGCAGGAGGGGAGGTTTAGGAAGACGACAGCTAGCAGCTGGACAAATTTCCTTTGTTTCAGCCTTTTGTGAATTGATTAGAACCGTGCGCCTTTAGGTAGTCAGGCGCTCTAATCACACAACTTTAATGTGAAGGCTGTACCGAGGTGCTGGGGTAACAATAGATGAAATACTCTTCACATCACAGTGAGCAATGCAATGGGAACAGAGTGGCCTGCATCATTATAGAGCTCAGATTTTCTTCTTCTTTTTAAATTTGCAAAAGAATTCAAACATTTGTGCCTGATTTTTGCCTCCAAATCCAGAAAAGAGATCGCTCTCTTGGACCTGTGTGTCAGGGGCGGGAAGATGGCAGCACTATGCAACACACACACACACACACACACACACACACACACACACACACACACACACACACACACACACACACACACACACACACACTGTGTGTATTTATATCCTTGTGGGGACATCTCATTGACATAATGCTTTCCCTAGCCGCTTACCCTAACCATCAAAAATGAATGCCTAACCCTGACTCTTACCCTAAAACTAATCAGAACCTAATTGTAACCCTGACACAAAAACCACATTTAGAGTCTCAAAAATGCCTTCAAACAGCCCACGAGGGCTGTTTGTCCCCACAAGTATAGTAAACTACCAATTTTTGGTCCACATGAAGATGTTAATACCCGTACACACACACACACACACACACACGCACACACAGTTATTGAAAATACTCATGAAAATGAATTCGTTAGGCACAATATTGTAAATGACAGTGCTTTAATTTCTCTACATTTATCAAGTTTGTTCGAGTTTTACTGTCGCTGCTTCCTTTCTTTTTCCAAAATGGAAGAGTAAGCTGTGTAGCTGTGAGCAGTGTTGAGCTGCCCACCGTCTCTCAAGCTCTTTTGATTCCTGCTTTCTTTTATCCTGAATTTTTGAAAAGTAATCAAAATGCAACCATCAGGAACTCGTGCATATCGTGGCAGAAGTCTTAAGGCCACTCCTGTTGTGCCAGATTTATCACAGTGTAATTTGTAGCCGGGAACGGAAGCTTCCTGTTGTCAGCAGTTGTTTGTAGAAATAGCCTGCATTACCTTGCTTTCTAGTTTGATGGGAATCTGGTAAGTTTACCGCTATAGCAACCAAGAAAGAAATGCAACATAATGAGGCAAACTTGTTGTTGGTGCATTTCATTTTTTAAATGGATTAAAGGAAATTCGATTCCAGTGCTCAGCTCAGTTAAGAAACCACACATCAAATCTTAACAAGAAGGAATTTTCCAGTAATAGTCTTTTAGGACACTGAATAAAGAATTCAGTCTAAATGTATTTGCACCGTCATTTTCTTCCTTTATTGTTTTATGTTTTTGTGCACAAAAATCAAAGTAAAATAGAAATGTTCTCTTTTATTTCCACAGTGGCTATGAATTTGACTACGACTACTACAGAGATGACTTCTACAGTAGGTATGTTTAAAAAAAACGTTGGCTCACTGGTAAATAACACGTCTTTGTCATTTGCAACTTTTCTTTTTTCAACCAGTCCCTTTCCTCCCGATATTTTGCCCTTAGTATACACATCCTTTCTCCCCATTTCCCATCTTGAATAAAGATGATTTTTGAGCAGAATGGCCCCATTTCCTTCTGAGGCAAAGTAACTACATTATCACAGGCATAATGAATGTCATATTGAGGAGGTTTTTATTCCTCTCCGTTGGGCTTACTAATGATGCTTTTATCCGCATAGCCGGGTACTGAATGTCAGATAGTCCCCCGGCTGGTCATTTGCGCTGGCAAGGCACAGAATGTATCTTCATTCTGACATTTTCATTGGTTTGTTTACTTCCTCTTCTTTGCAATATCCCCAAGAGCAGAATCCTTCAGCTTTGAGTCATTATTGCTATTTTGGCAATTTGATATGTCAAAGGCAACTGGGAACAGGCTTTGATTGAATTGCTGTGGCATTGTTCAATGTGTACCTCTATCATTCAGACATCTTTTGCAGCATGTCTATTAGGTGCTTTGTAAGTGTTCCTTGCTGCTTGAATAAAAACATCTGACCAAAAACAAGGGAAAAAAACTCCACAAAAACTCCCATAGTGATTACAGAGTTATATCCCCACTTTTTTTGTTTTGTTATTTCTCTGCATTGTAATACTCTTGGAATATTTCTGTTGCTACAACTTTATTCTTCATGTGTCTTCAGACTGTTTGAGTACCACGGCCGCGTTGTGCCTCCGACCCGAGCTGTGATCCCCATCAAACGCTCACGACTAGTTGTCCCAACCACACGCAGAGCCAAATCCTCTTTTCCAGTCAGGGCTTGCTCTTCCTCTTCCTCCTCCTCTTCCTCCTCCCGAGCACTCAATGTCGGCTCTTCCATCACTGGCCCTAAACGTATGTTTGGTGGTTTTTCTTTGTCCCTTTTTGTTCCTATAGTATCCTGCCATCTCTAAAGTGATTTCCAAATGTTTTCTAAATGTGATTTTTATGTGATTGTTTGTTTTGAACTTACCTCCATGTCCATTTTTGGGGTTTGAGTCAAGTTAATGGCAAAGAAAATAAATTCAGCCGCTACAAAGAACATTTCCTATTATCATAACTTTGAACACATGTTGGCGGGTATCATTTCTGCCCATTATGATGGAAATGTACTCAGCAAGTGTAAATGCTAAGCTCTCGAAACAAAAAAAAAAGGTTAATAATCGAAAAAGGTCAGGCCTGCAATTCCTGATTATTTTCATTAGTAGTCTTGATAGTCCCTCTTGAACTGATTAGAGTATACGCTCATTGGACACTTCATTAGGTACACCCGTTCAACTGCTCTTTAACTCAAATATTTAGCCAGCCAATCACATGGCAGCGACTCAAAGATTTTAGACATGACATGGTCAAAATTAATCTGTTATATTATGTCATAATAATAATAATAATAATATTAATGGATTGCATTTATATAGCGCTTTTCTAGGCACCCAAAGCGCTTTACAATTCCACTATTCATTCACTCTCACATTCACACACTGGTGGAGGCAGCTACAGTTGTAGCCACAGCTGCCCTGGGGCAGACTGACAGAAGCGAGGCTGCCATATTGCACCATCGACCCCTCTGGCCAACACCAGTAGGCGGTAGGGTAAAGTGGCTTGCCCAAGGACACAACGACCAGGACAGAGAGAGCAGGGGGATCGAAAAGGCAACCTTCCGGTTACAGATGAGCTTCCCAATCCCCTGAACCATGGTCGCCCCCAAGGCGTGGAGGAAACTTTCTTTGCTCAATTTGGGCCTCTTAATATCAACTGGGCATTGTTTAAATGCCACAGACTACTTGAGTATCGTTATTGACCATGCCCAGTGCCTTTTTGACCACAGTGTACCCATCGTCTAATGGCTGGTTGTAGCAGGATATAAAACCATGTCACAAACCTCAAATCTTCTCAAATGGGTGTCCTAAACAAGACAGTGAGTTCACTGTACTCAAATGTCCTGCACAGTCTCCAGATCGCAGTCAAATAGAGCACCTTTGGGATGTGATGCAGGGGGAGATTTGCATCATGAATGTGCACCCAACAAATCTGCAGTGTGCACTGTGTGATGCTATCATGTCAGCGTTGAACCAAAGGTTTTGAGGAATGTTTCCAGCATCTTAATGAGTCTTTGTTGAATAACATGAAAAATGAAGGCAGTTCTGAAGACACAAGGAGGTCCAACCTGGTCCTAGTAAGGTGTACCTAATTAAGTGTCTAGTGAGTGCATTTAAAAAAAAAATATTGTAATTTTTAAGATGCCAAAACTGACATTTACAGTACTTTGTTTGTTTTTTCACCAAACTGTCCAAAACCCCAAAATAATAAGAGATTTTCATACAAAACAAAGGAAAGTGGCTTATCCTCACGTTGGAGATAAAAAACTGTAGTGATTTCCAAATGCTGAATCATTTTCATGTCAAAACTGTCGTTGAATGCGATTTACTCTTGAATAAATGAGTAATTTTAAAAACACCACCTTTGATTTTAATAAGAGGTTAATGTACAAGCTATTTTGATTGTTGAGGCAAAAACTGTCAAATAATGCAATAAAATGGGGAGGAAAAAAATGACCATAATGACTTCCTAAGCTAACCGAACAGATTCACAAGAAATTGTCACATTTGAAAGCTGGTTTTAAATATTTTCTTCTTGAAAAATTACTTTATTATGGCATTTATTATCATTTGATTTTAACAATCATTGCTGATTAATCTTCAGTCAGGTGACAAAGCCAGCCATTGTCAAACTTAAGGATGTCTTGGCCAAATTTTAAACCTGCGCCGACTGAACCTTTAATCAAAACTCTGATTGAAACACAAGACTTGATGTGTTTTCTCTGATTCCTTTTGATCTTCTGGTGATTTTCTTGTTGAGGCTGAATCTTCATTAAACACTTTCCTTTCCCTTGCCATCTGAAAAGAAAAACAAATCATTTGAATCTCACATCTTTTCTTTAGTTCTGATGACCTTTTTGATGTAAATATTTAAGCTGTTCCATTGTAGCTTCAAGCTAATTACATGTTTGTACATGAGAAACTTTGACCTCCTGCAGACCACCGCCACACTCTTTAGGAATGACTGGGATAAACAGTAAATTTTTTTTCTTTTCTTGAGATGCATTGAAACACATTTAAACCAGAGTTTTTATTCGTGTTAAAACAAAAGTAAGCACACCAGAAATGTTGGGAATAAACCAAAATTATACAGAATAAATCTTAGATCAGAGTCTCAGCTAGTTGTTTGGTTATTTTTTTATTTTCTGCTCTGTGTAGCATTTCTGCATCATATTGCTCATCACTTTCTATTGTTTTACAGCAAGCAGGCAGCTGTTTTCTCATCATCTAAGCTAGTAACAAGGTGGTAAATCTAATAGTAAGAGCCAGATCTTTCCTCTACAAAAATTGAGGTAAAACATGGCTAAGAAAGAAACATTTTCGCTGGTAGCAACAACAGTGAGATTATGGCTTTAGCAGCTGCTGTACTGTTCAAACTCTCGCATGCTTATTATTATTCTCCCCTCAATGCAACACAGTGAGATTTCCTGCTTTTCATCAGTTGTGCCACATTTTCAGTGAAGAACTTGACTGTTGAGAAGAGTCTGCTGCTGTCACAGTGTCTCTTGTAGAACATCCCATTAATTATGCTTTTTAACTTTATTAATGTATGCTTGCAGTGAAGACAGATCAGCTTCTAACAATCAAAAAGGAACTGTCGCAAATCAAAACCAAGATCGACTCACTGCTGGGAAGGCTTGAGAAGATAGAGAGGCAACATCGCTCTGACGCCGGTAAGATTTGACAGCCAGGAGGGGAGGACCTGTCTGATGAGCATGCATAGAAAAACGGGGAAGATGCTGAGAGAGGCCGCCATGTACTGAAATAAAAGCCACACAAACGTCCTTTGAGGAGAGTTGACGGAATGATACTGAACATATTAAATGCTTGTTCGGAGGCTTGTCTGAAATACAGGTTCTTCTATTATCAAAACAAGATAGAAAGTCAATAAATCTACTATGCTCTGATGTTAACTGCCAGTCTTTGTCTCTTGATGTCTTTTGCCAGAGATGCAGAGGAAGCAGGAGGAGGTGTGCGAGTGTCTCCATGGTGATGCAGCAGACCACTCTGGGGGGGAGGAAGTGGAGGGGACGGCTGAGGTTGAGGCAGGGGAGATGACAGACGGTGGTGAAGACGACTTTGAAGATGAAGGCACAAGCGACATGGTGAGCAGGCCAAGTACCCATGTCCAGTATTAATAAGAAGTTATTTGGTTCCAATTTAGCTGCAGTGTGTGTGTGTGTGTGTGTGTGTGTGTGTGTCTGCAAAAGTCACAAGAAGTCCTAATTACCTACAGATTTTCTTGTAATTTTTTAAAGTGGACTTGATTCATATTTGTGCAGGCTTTCTGAAGGTCCTTCAAAGTTTCTCCCCCGCCCCCGCGTAGAGGCATAGTATTGGCAGTACTTCCCTAGCTTCCAAATTACACAAGAACAGGACAGAAAATCGTTGGCAACAAGGCCTGTAGACTGATGAATCCAAATCGTTGTCATCATTAGTGTAAGTCATTGCCAGTATGCACAGAGGTCAGGAGAGAGGTATAGTGGTGAGCATCTACATGGAACTATGAATGCAGAACAGAACCATCAAATTTCAATCCACCAATACCATCTGCAACACAGCTGATGTCATTTTCTTTTAACACGACAGTGATCCAAATACACTGTCAATGCCGTAAAAGCCGATAGTAGCTGACGAGAAACACAGTCATGAATCACACCCCTCCCAGAACCTGGACCTCAACATTTTGGAAGCAGTGTGGGATCATTTTGAGAGAGAACAGAATAAAAGGCACCCAACATTCAAAGAATACTTTGATTGTCCTTAAAGAAGCCTGGAGAACTATTCCTGAAGAATACTTCAGGAATAGCTTACATGAAAGCTGTCTGTGAGACTTCAGGCTGTGTTGAAGAATAAAGGTGCTCACACCAAATATCAACTTTCAAGCACAGCAGAATTATAAAAACTCTTTTTCTGTATATCCATGTATATTTCGACGTTTCCCATCCCATCTCCCAAGCAAGATATAAAGAAATGAGGGGTGTTTCAAGACTCTTGCATAGTAGTTTATCTATTTTATGATGCGGAAAATGTTTTCCACTGACATAATATGCCAATAATAACAGTAAGTATAATGTACATTCAACTCTGTTGTATAAATAACTTTGCCTTAGATGGAACCATTTGAGTCATACAGGATTCTTATAAAACTAAAAGGTGAAATGGTCATGAAAAAGTAGTCAGGTTGTTCGTGGTGATGGATACAAAGTTTTGCTGTCTTTTGTGACAATCAGCATGATTTGAAAAGTCTAAACTATATGAGTAAAAACACTCAGAAAATGATTCTTCACCCACAATAAACACAATACAATACTCTGAAATATATATAAAATTACATTTGAATTTATTTAATTAATTAATAATTAAAGATAATGTGCCTGGTACAAACTAAATGTGTATCAATCAATTAAGTTTAGTTTGACCAGATCCCATTAAATGTAACATTTTACATTGTACTTATGCAACAAAATTACATGGATAAATTACATATAATTAAATTAGTTGAAGTCAGAAGGGCAATTTTTTTTATTTTATGTTATTTTTGAGTGAGGTGTATTTTGTCTCTGTCTGAACAACATACATGCTGCAAAGTGGGGACACGTTGTTGTGGCAACCAAGAAAAGTAGTAGCTGTTGTTTTAAAGCTTAATCTTAATGTGTTTTGAATTAATATTGTATTACAAAGTAATAACTATCATCAATGACAAAATAATTCGAGGTCGTCTCTATCACAAACCGCCATGAAACTGAACAAATCACATGAAAACACCAAAGTCAGCAGCACGTAACGGTGTCTGTGAATACTTTGGCTTTCCTTCCCTGTCTCAGACAAACCTGAATGGGAGGAGTTTGTCTTCGGAAATGTATTTTACATTTTTAAACTCTTAGTTTGGTCAGGTTCAGGCAACAGAACTTAGGTTTGGGAGAGACCCTTATAATTTTCCCTCAGATTGAATAAAATGTGTGGTACTGAGCCCATCTGCCAGAAGAACTCTAAGGCAAACTTCTTCTCTGTGTTATACGCAAAGCCTCAGGCATAGAAGTTTTATAAATCTTTGAAAGCATTGTTTATTTTAATAAAAGAGTAAATAATTTAATTATACAGTTAAGTGCCAGACTTTTTTAAGTCACTATCTATCGCTGAGTGAGGTAACGCACGATCACTGATGAAGAGAGTGTTTATACTTAGTTTCCACGGCAACATACTTGGAAAAACTGCTGTATTGAAACCTGCCATGGCAAACCAAACATTTTCTTCTGATGCCACCAAGCATTAAAAATAATTTAACTGACAAAACAAGACTTGACTTTCACAAGATATTTACAAGAAATGGGACACATCTGTCAGCTACCTCAGTAATTACTGCTGTCATTCATCTATGAAACAAGACAGCTGGAGTAACGGAACAAGACGGAGCAACAACACTAAGCTGTTAGATGAAGAGCTGCAGGTGACAAGCTATGCACCTCCAGCTCCTCGGTGAAGTTAGGCTGCTGTTTGCAGACGCTTCGCCGTGTGCAGAATGAAATCGGAGCAAAGTTTCTCACAGAGTGTTTGAAACTGATCTGCTACTAACTACATCACTCTCTGGATACACTTGTGAAACTTTTTGGGTGGTGTTAATTTACTGTAATGCAGTAAAAGAGTGTAATGCATGCAGCATATCACCAATTTTTACTTTAAAAATCATAAATCATCTAACTGAACATTTGCTTTCCAGTTTTATTACTGTGACAGTTTTATTTCTCAAAACTATTGCCTTACTTTGACACTAAAGAAAGGTTATATAATCATACCTGCTTCCTGTTTTATGAGATCTGGACTCACTGTTGGGTGGTTTATTGGCTTCATTCTGCAAGCAGACTAAACTATTGATTACTGGTAATCATTAAAGCTTATATGTGTTAATCCAATAGATACTGTGGCCAAAAGGCTTAGAATAAACAAAAACCCCAAATCCCTATATTGATTTAGTGAAAACACACTGTATAAAATGTGTCTCAGAGGACATGGATGAGATGTGAATTGATGCACATTTTCAAGGTTTGGGCAAACAAAAAGAAAAAAAAAGATTTGCGAAACAAAAAAAAAAGTACAGCCATTTCTAAGGTTTTAAAAATCAGGACATGAAAGATCCTCAGGTATTGACCAGGTTCTGATGACTGTGGAGTCCATTTGAGTACAGTGAACTCACTGCCATGTTCAAGAAATCAGCTTAAGACATTTTGAGCTATGTGACATGGTGCGTCATCCTCCTGGGAACACTGTGGTCATGAAGCGATGCACATGGTCCGCAGCAATACTCTGAGTGTTATTTGTCATTGAAACAATGCTCAGGTGTTACTAAATGTGTCAAGAAGATATTCCCCACACCATTACACCACCAGCAGCTTGAACTGTTAATAAAATGCAGCATGGATCCATTTTTTCACGTTTATGGGTTTTGTTAAATGAATAACAGAACTTGTGCGAACCAGTTAATTTTTTAAATATGTACTGATGTGTATTTCAGACTTAGAACTGGAAGTGTTTCATTTTTTTAATGACTGTGGATTGAGCTAGAAAAGGGAAGGCTATGTTGCTGCCTAGTTATAAAAATTAATTCTTGACTGATTTAAAGCAATCTTATTTCTTTTACTGCAGATAGAGAACCACATATCGGACATTGACAACTGAGTAAGGTCAGTATTTAATCTTGGTTTAACAACACACATTTTGCACAAAGCTGAATTTATTTTTGGGAATAACGTATGAAAAGCAGAATCATAGAAACATTTTAGCATCCAGCAGTTGAAAGCAATTCGAAGGATCTTTCGCTTCCTGCTTTAAAAAGAGTAACAGAGTAAGAAACATTGCTCATCCTTGGAGTTTAATCCTCCAAAATGTTCTTCTAAAGGTGGGGTCATTCTCTGCATCTGGGGGCAAAAGGAAAAGCAGCTTCTCTGCAGTGATCGCTGATGACTGAACAGCCGCAGAGATGAGACTCTTTCTCATGTGCATTTCCTGTCAAACGACATTTAAATCTCCCCTGATTTTCTTTGTAAGAACAAATAGCTATGAGATTTAATTTGCCTCTTGGCTGACATTTCCTCCCTGCTGTCCTTAAGTGCCTGCGAGTGGAAGTTTTTCCTTTTTTTTTTTTTTTTTTTTTTCTTTTCCTTCCTCAGGCGGTCTGAACATGATAGATTGTTAAGATGATGGTTTAATGAACTGCTTGTCCTCTGGTGGATATCTGAGTGGTTGCAGGTAATAACAGCAGCGTTAGAAAATTTTAATGTTGGTCCTCTTGAGTTTCCAAGCTTCACAGGAAAATTTAAACCTGCAGCTACCTTTTTTCACATGAGGTCGCTGTGAGAGATGAAAAAATAATAACTTTCTTTTTTCTTTCAAGTTGGGGAATAATGAAGCTTGCATTACAGAAGATGGGAGGACAGATACCAGCAAAATCTTCTTGATCAAGGAGGTGCATTTGACATTAAAGGAAAGGAAGTGACAGACAGCAGTGGAAGAGTGTGTCAGACTTGTATTTTGCTTGTTTGCCTCATTAGAACATGCCACTGCTGATGCATACGTCATCAAAATCCTGGGTATAAATATTCTCCAGACGACTGCAAGATC
This sequence comes from Astatotilapia calliptera, assembly GCF_964374335.1. NCBI lineage: Eukaryota > Metazoa > Chordata > Actinopteri > Cichliformes > Cichlidae > Astatotilapia > Astatotilapia calliptera. The sequence goes on from NC_137439.1 coordinate 13,752,900, forward strand.
TTCGCAACCAGCAGTCAGTCATTTCCCCTCGGACTGATTGCTGTTCTGAAAAATACAGACAATACAGTATATTGTGTGCTTATTATATTGTGGTCTGTATTGTGTATAAAAATACAGTTATGTGATCTACCAGAAGAAAATTTGTCTTTTGTTGTACCTCAGATGTTTGTTTCTGTTTCTGTGCATTGAAAACTGTGAAAAGCTGCATTGCTGGCAGAGAGCTAAATATGAATGTAACAGTAACATATTTTCTTTGACACTCATTAATTCTGCATTTTGTTTTCATTCATTTTGAGCAAATGTACAGTATGTAATTTATTCACAATCTCTCCACATGATATTGAATGCATTTCATGTTTTTAATTTGTTCTACATGACAACGTGTATTTGAAATTCTTTACTTTCTGTTTACAATTTTAAAAAATGAAAGACAACAATTTTTGCTGTCAGCATGTTAAAAATGTGGCTATCAAGGATCATTTCTTTGCCTCTGTTGTACAGCCATGGATAATAAACATTTTTGACATAAACTTGTGTCCTTCCTCCCCAAAACTGAGTGGTGTAGCTCGCATTTTTTGTAAATGTATTGTTTCTTTTTCTATTTAAATGGACCTAAAGCTAAGGAAAGATGAGATATACTTCTTGCATCTAGTTTGACTGCCGATTGCATTTAATTTTTTTCGCATTTGCTAACTGATGAAAAGTAGTGCTCATCCCCACCCAGAGACCGTGTTGCATGGACAGTCTCTGGGTGGGGATGAGCATTCAATGTGTCTGACAAGGCGATTGCACAGGTCACCTAGTGGGAGATGAAGTGTTTCCAAATGCTGTCAGACAGACTTCTGAATTACAAATATTTCCCATTAAATGTAGAAATGCAGGCAGATTGTTGACATGTTGCAATCAGTCTGAGTCGGTGTACGCCGATTATTGCAACTCATCTGTATCATGTTTCTTTGCAAAAAGAGGTTCATCTAAGTTAGTTTCCAAGTGTCTTTTTTCTGGTTATATTCCTATCAAAACAAGGTTGCTGTGCACTTATGTCATTATAAAGTTAAACTACTGTTCTGCAGCAACTACGCAACTATTTGTTTCAAAACTGAGTTCTGATTAGACTCTGAATGTAAGCAATTCATTTGAATTTCTGTGTGTTTTAAAGACAACAGATTTGCAATTTTCACAGGTTTATCTCAGTGAATCATCTTATCATCCCAAATTGAGGTCAAACTGACAATTAAATACAATATCATCCTTAAAGACGGAATCATCTTCTTGGCATATTATTAAATTCTTGATACACCAACGTTTTTCAAGACAGAAACATGACTCCATTCTTCTCAGCAACCATTTCCAATAAGATCGCAAGTTCATTGCGCACGGTTGTGCCGTGGTCACCAGTCACTGTTTTCCCTTGTGTGACTGCAGCATAATGCAAACATTTGAAACTTTACCAGTGCGCTAACACGATCAAGATACTGTTAAATAAAACAGTTACTAAGTTTTCTTTAGGACGGATTTAAATATTGATAATTGAACCCTCAAAAATGCTGATTTTTTTTAAATAAATCTAAATTTTTAATCGGCACCTTACAAACAAATTAAATAACGAATTCAAAGTCTGGATAATAACAGCTGGAAGACAAAAAAATCAGAGGGAACAACAGGCAAAAAGCAAGAAACAGGAAAGCTAACAAGCTAACAGCAAGGGACATAACAGTATGAGACAACAACAGCATAGGCCTGATGCTCATACCTGCATTAGTTTACTCATAATGTTGAAATGAAATTGTGGGTTTAGTTTATTTTTCCCTTAAAACAACTATGCACATGATGATTTCTTTATTCATCATTTAACAGTTTTTAGCGCTTACAGTTATGCAGAGTCAGGCATGAAAAGGCTGCTGTTTGTGACAGGTGGGTACTGACAGACGTGTGCAGCTGCCAGCTGTCCTCTAGGCTTCACTTCTGCTAAACCTGTGTCTCTGAACTGGACCTCGTCGATGTTTGTGGCCTCATAAGCTCTCCTGTGATATTTAGTTTGTATACTTGGATTATTCCAATGAATGGTTAATATATGCAAAATCTGCACAGATTTTTCCATCTTGGATTTGAATGCAATTAAAGTCTCCCTCTACAGCCTGTTGATTCTTAGTTTCAGCAATGAAACTGAATTTAAAACAAACTATAGCTGACATTCTGTCCCCTAGGCAACCACCAATGTCCTACTGCCTACACATATTCAGTAACACTCAGAAAAATATGCTGGTAATTAGATAGTGTTAATAAATATCTTTCAGTAAGTATGAAAGTTTTCTACATGTCCTAGTTTACATTATGAAATAAGTTTTTGTGAGCGAGAATATCTTGAATGTTTAACACTTTTCGACTAAACAGTTGTCTTCTACTTTGGTTAGTTTTTTTTAAACAATCATTTATTAAAACCTTTCCTTTAAAACTTGTATTTTATTTAATGTTTTTGTGAAATTCAGGTAGAGTAGCTTTTATACTGTTAATTCAGCATATACTAAAAAAAAAAAAAAAGCCTGTTCTTACAATATATTTGTGAGCTTTTTTATTTTGCAAAGAAATTCACAATCAGACAGACAGACTCACCAGGCTGCATGTCCTCACCTCATGTGCTTGATAACCACTTTCTCTCTCTCTCTTTGTTTCTCTTCTGTTGTTGTGAGTGTGTGTCTATGTAAGTGTTTGTGTATTTAAAACAGCTGCCTGTCTTCACCTCTGCAGTGCTGCCGTCTCTTGAAACCTTGCATGTTTAGAAAGTATTTTTTCTCCATTTTTATGTTGTTCTTGTAGTTTTTGTCCTCAGATGAGGTTTGAAGTGTCTGTATCCAGACTGCAACCACCTGTAAAAGGTAGAGGCTCACCAGGACATACACACCTCAGAAGTTCCTGTTCTTGGCACAGCCCCCCGTCCCCTGGCGCCCCCTGCGATGCCCCCCTTCTTAGGGAAACCCTCTGCAGAGGAGCCGTGAGAGCCAGGAACTTATGACTTGTGTGTGCACTCAGGCATCACTCATACCTGCTCTGTAGACAGTTCCTGTCAGAAGGAGGGGGCACAGCAGTGATGCCGGGGGGCAGAAGGTGGTGCCTCAATGCCTCTCTCATTCTGAGAGTGTAAAACAAAAAAAACAATTGTCAGTGAACATTTGATCCCCACTTGGTCACAACATATGGCAACCCCTTCCTAAGCCTGGTTCTGTCGGAGGTTTCGCCCCATTGAAAAGGAGTTTTTCCTCCCCACTGTCGCCAAGTGCTTACTCATAGGGGATTTGGGGGCTTTTTAAAAACTAACCACTGAAAAGTTCAGCGGCATCAAATTTAGGACTCACCAAATATGTAACTGGATGATTCGTGATTAAATGAGAAATCATCCATTTAAAACATATTTGCAAGTCATATTTAGTTGTATATAAATTTGATTCCAGGGACATTAAGGCCGATCACAGACTAATTTGGACAACTGGTAAAAATAAATAAATAAATAAAAGAAATTGGAAAAAATCAATGTGTCATTTTTTAATATAGATTTCAAATAACATACCATTTGATGTCAACATATTTTTGTTACATTTGCGGTGCTCGTCATGTTATATTCTTATGATTCTGTTCATTTTATGAGTTCATGCTTCTGCCTTGCTTAACTGGTACTTAGCTAGCTTTAGTCATGCTAGCATCAGCACAGGTAGAAACACATACACATCAGAGAATCGCACTATCTACAAATGGAAAACTACAAAAATAAAATTTAGAAAGCTTTCAGATTAGTAAACCTATCAAAAATCAAAGTTCCTATAGTGCAAACACATCATTTCATATTGTGTTCAAGTCAGTTGTTATCCAATTTTAAAACTATAAAATGTGATAAAGTGTATTTTTAGTTTACTTTGTTAATAAAGAAATTTTTTTTAGAAACACTAACGTTATATATAGCAAAATATGAAGCAATCTTCTACCTCCCGTTGACATGCAGACCTGTGGCCAACTCTACAAACCATTTAGAATTTTTTCCAGCTGAGGTGTTCAAAATAGATAACCAAACTGGTGATAGTTACAGTGTAATGTGGGCAACTGACTGCCTAATATAATGTAACATCATCACAATATTTTACGAAAAAGGAACAAATGTACCTTTGTTTCCTCAGCTAAGACAGCTGGGCTGCAGTAGCTTGTGTTTATGTCAAGAGTGCCATTTGATTTAAAAGCAAGGAGCAAAAGACTCTGAGCAGCATATCAGTCAGAAACAATGCCATATATTTAAGGAACAAAGGTCAAATTCTTCATGTGTGTACATGTACTGTTGTGCACATAAACTCACAGATGTATATGACAACTCAAGTTTGTGACCAAAAATTTGTATTCTAATTTTAAAAATGGAATACCATCCATCCATCCATCCATCCATCCAATGTTCCCTCTAATTTTTCATGTGTCATGTTTTTTTTTTTGTGCGCAACGCAGATTTTCTGTGCACAGAGACTGTGCCAGGAGTGCGCAATTGCGCACGCACGCGGCTTAGAGGGAAAATTGCATCCATCTTCTTCTGCTTTATCCGGTGCCGGGTCGCGGGGGCAACAGCCTAAGCAGAGAAGCCCAGCCTCGCTCTCCCTCCCTATTCATTGTAATACATACAACAAATATGCATTACCAACTCTTAAGAAAAACAAACAAACACTGAAGTCTTAAATTGAATACCTTTTTCATGCTTTTCAACATCGTGAGAAGATGGAGATGATTTTCTTTCTACTTTCAGTTTATACAGACAGCTGCATGTTTAGCTGAGAAACATTGCAGCTGAGAAACATGCAGCTGTCTGCATGTTTCTCAACATGGAATAAAATGTTATTCCATGTTGGAATAACATTTTATTCCATGTTATTCCAACATGGAATAAAATGCTGCAAATATTTTTATAATAGCAAACTTTGGAGGCAGAGACATAAAGACTCGCACGTCACATGTTTTGAAGGTATCGTTGTTCAAAATGAAGAATAAAAAAGAAAAATACTAGAACTGATGAGTGTTGACAAAAAGGGTGCATTGTGTCTATCTTATTTTCTTATGTGGCACAAGCAACTATCCAATGTAGTTATTATGATCTATTCATTTTTTTGATGCCGCATAAATTTTAAGACCACTTATTTGTCTTGCTGTTAGATAAACCACTGACTAAACTGACCCCTAAGCCTCGAGCTCATTTTGCCCCACAGCCAATATTAAATAAATAAATAAAATATTTAGTCTAGAAACTAATGATAAACTTTTTAATAATGCAGATACATGTTATGAAAATATAGAACTTTATAACCTGAGATTTAAAAAAAGCATTTGACAAACCTGATATAACTCGTAACTCTACAAAAACCTTGGACACAATAACCTGTGAAAAACAAATGCTTCATTCATAAGGTTCTTCCTTTCAAAGAAAGATGAAAAGGAAGGTGCTAATTAAAGTTTAGGGTCAGTTAACAAAAGGTGTGTAGGGTTGCATAGGTACAGGTGTTAGATCAGCTAACCTTGCCCTACTCTCCCATCCAGAAACTTTCACTTAACTTCTTATGACACCAGTAGCGGATTTAGAAAGTTTCTATAAGACTCATCTAAAACTTCGTCCTCCACTCTCAAGCCATTTTCAAATCTGTCGGTCCAGATTTAATACCTCGACAGATATGTATGGTCCAATCCTAATAACGTTGGTAAGCCTGCTGACTTTTAATCTAGGATCCCCATGAGGTTGATATTCTGTAGTTTTACCTTTGGTAGAGACAGTCACCGAATTAGAGAACTTTAAAGCACATATTTTTGTATCTATATGCTTCATGAATTTATTACACACTTATCTCAGTACATTTCAGGAATCGCTCATGGACAGATTGATCCGTCTCAAGACCTTGTGCACTCTTATTCCAATGTTTAGCTGAGTGGTGCATGTCCAAGTAACAACCATATGATGCCATGACTCAAGGTTTCCCTAAAGAAGGTGTCATTGTGCTATACGTGTTTATGAATCCCTTCACCTGTCAGTGGTTTTAGTTATGTGGCTAATTAGTGTATTTACAACTGAAAAGATTTTTCCAGTAATTAACATTGTATAACTGGTATAATCTTTTCATTCTTCCAGTTTCTTAAACATGAGAATTGAGAGGTCTTTCCATATAATTATTTAATTGCTTCAATTATCAATGTGTAGTCAGGATTTTGTTAACTGAGAAGGATATTTTCCAATAATTTCTGAAGATTGAAGCAAAACAAAAAAAACCAGCACCTGTTGTGAGAACAATATTTAGCTCTAGCCATGTGATTAAAAATATATCCTAATGTCCTGCTAAACTCACTTTGTGCATGGAAATAAAATGACAGTGTTCAGCTCAAAGCATCAGGGAGGCACTCTTATTAACCTTTTCCAAGCTTGTACCAAAGCCTGAAGCTTTACTTCTCTGTAACCTTTCACGCCAGCCTCAAACAATTTTCAAAACAAATGGGATTAATAAGATGAAAACAAAGGTGCAGAATGATGCTAAAATTCTCCAGTTGGCTTTAATTACAGCACCCTTGTGCATTAGTACTGATTCCTAATTGGCTTTGAGATTATTCCTCCCCTCTGTCTTTTGAAATTTTTTATTACAGTGACCTTGAAAACTGCAGCCAATGAGAGATAAGGTGCCGAAGCATCAACAGATGGGATTTCTAATTCACTCACTTCATTTGCACCAGATCATCATTTTCACAGGTTAAGGAGGGCCATTGGCTGGGTTGCAGGTATAATTGGTTCTATCGTTGCTGGCGAGCAGCCAGTGAGTACAGTGATCAGTCATGCAGCGTCTCTAATATGGACAATGCTCACTGTGAGATGAACTGAATCAATCACCGGCCTGCAGAGCTGCTGGATAAATTATGACTATAATAGGGGTCAGGATCTTTATAATACATCTGTGATTAGCCATAGTTGAGCGAAGATACTCAACTTAGAGAAAGCATTGTTTCACAGGGCTATAAGTCAAGGACGGTGCTAATGTAGGAAGTTTTATTAATTATAACTTTGGGGATGCAAGCATGAAAGGAGAAATCTGTATTTAAATTATTGCTCCATGAATAATTCCAGAACTGCAAAAACTGTCAACTGTCATCAGCTTTATGTTCTTCTATTTGTTTTACATGGTCAGAGTTGGTGTATTTCACTCTGGCTGTCATTTATCACTTTCACATAATTAAGCGTATGAAATTTCTCACACGTGTATTAATTTTATTCATTTACACTTTTAACTGAGTGTATTACAAATATCACAGTGATATTATGAACCATTCCTGATTAATTCCCTGACATGCCAAACACCAGTGCTTCAGATTTAGTTTAGTTTAGCTTTGCTTTCCTTCTTTGATAAAACTTCAGAAATATTTAAAGATGTGACTCTAATGCATACTGGGTGATGAAATCAGGAAGTGCAGTAAAGCATTCAAAGGCAAAGGTAGAATAAGTCAGCAAAGGAAAAGTGGGATTGTCAAGTAGGTAAAGAACGAGGAGGTGAAGGCAAAGGAAAAGGCATATAGCGAGTTGTATTTGAGACAGGACACTAAGGAATGACAAAAGGACTTGTATTGATTGGGTAGGAAGAGGGATCAAGCTGAAAGGATGTGCAGCAGGTTAAGATGATTAAAAATTGAAATTGAAATGTACTTATGAGTGAAGAGAACATGTTACGTTTCTAGAGGTGGGCGGAGCAAAGAATCTGTCCCGGATGTGCCCGTTAGCGACGTCTAGTAAACAGGAAGTATGATACGAGAAGCGGTTAGTTCAACTGAACTCCAACGAACAATAAATTTACAACACTTTGTTAGAAAATGAAGTACGAAAGGCTTTTGGGCTCTCCCAGAAGTTGCAGTTGTTCTCTGTTGATGGCCTATAATAAGTTTGGCTCCTTTGAGGCCGCTCGGTAGTCGCTAAACTTTGGCTAGCCTGCTGGGTAACTTAGCAGGATTGTTCAGAGGATGTGTTCGCCGACTTTTTTTTAGCGAGTTTTCTACGTGTTTAGCCTGATGTCGGTAGCGGTTCCTTGGTTTATTTTGTTAGTTAGCAGACTTTACGCGTAGCGGTGGGACAGCTACATGTCGTCGTTATGGCAGGCAAGGAGCTGAGTCTTATTGACAAGAACATAACAAGGTAAAGTTACCTATTCACAACTAACGTATCAAAATTTACATTACATCAGCTAATAAGGGACTACTATGTACCACTGACGAACCGATTAAGTCTGGCATGAATATTTACTTACTTCATGACGAGCTTTACGTTACAATTTTAATCTGATGATAAACGTGATATTTATAAGGAACAATAAGACCCCATACAATGTGAACTATAACTCATTGCTGTATGAGAATGACACGTGTGAATAACATATGAATAACATTTTGTTGACATCAGTACCATTCTTCAATTGTATAGATCTGATTCTAGATAAGATAAAATAAGATGATACATTCCTGCGAGTGCAGACAAAGAATGCTGTAAATAATGTTGAATTGCGAAATGAAGTAACACAAATATTTTATTTCTTTAAAGTAAAGCCTAGATAAGTTAAGCACTGTGGGGAAAAGGCCTATATAGGTTATTAGCGTCATCTACTTCATTATCTAGTGAATACAGATTTTAAAAAGACTGTATGTTAGGTGGACAAAAGCTTTACTACCAAGAATTCAATATTACTGTCTTGCAATATGCAGACAAACAAGTGCAAATAAAAAAGGGCTATGTGGTTGTCAGTTTTAAATTAGTTCTAAATTCCCATGTTCTGTATATAATTTGAACTTTCTAGTCACTGTAATAGGCACACCTTTTCATTGCAGGGTAAGATGCATTTTCTCCTAATTCATTGTGGCAATTCATTGTTAATATTTTGGTCCATATTGAAATGTTGCAGATGTACAGATCCACATCATTTCTCCAATATTCTGTTGTTCAGGTCTGGTGACCCTGTATGAACTCTATCCTCAATTTCCTCGAGCCCTGCTGGAATGTGATTGGCTGAGTAAATATTTGTGTTTAATAGCAGTAGGACAGGTGTAACTAATACAGTGACTGATGGGTGTATGACAGACTGAAAATCCAAACCCAAAAATATTTTAATAACAGAAACCTATTCTCTTAGCTGAAAAGCTGTAACCAGAGGGCTTGACTTTTCTTAATTTATTCGCCGTCAGGACTTGCCAGTTATTCTGTTTGATTTCATGTTTGATTGCTTTTTCAGTTCTCACAGTTTGTGTAAAGACTATAACTCGCGAATATGGAGAGAATAGAAGTACAAGTAGAATCATCAGTCAACTGAGAGACACTTAGGCAACAGAAACTGTATTTGCATAAATGCCATGTTTTTAGTAGTCCACAAGAGGTTGCTTATCTGGAATATTTTCTTTGTAGTAAAATATGAGAATTGTCTTTAATGTCATTGAAAACTGAATACCCTCTAAGTTTTAAACACTTGGATTGAGTTTTTAGAATTTTCAGAGGAGATTTTACATCATTTAAAGTAAACTGTTAAGCAATTGATTAAATAAATTAACAAATTTATTGTTATTGTTATAATAGTCATTAGTTGGTACACATTTACCTTCAGAACATGTACTTATTTGCACAAAGTTTTACCTTCCGCTGTGAATCTGACCTTGTTGCCCTCTTTCTAGCTTGCTAGATATTCCCCTGATACCCACTGTAGCGTCACTTAATCTGCACTGCAATCACATCCCGAGGATCGAGGGCCTGACCTCAGCTTGGCACCTGCGACACTTAGACCTTTCCTCCAATTGCATTTCTAAGATTGAGGGTCTGAGTTCCCTCACTTCCCTGAGGACTTTAAATTTATCCTGCAACTTAATCACCAAGGTTGAAGGTGAGTCTTTAGTCACCATTTAACAGAGATAATAAATGCCTCTGCTCTCTGTGAGTTCTCCAAGTAATAATTCTTTATTAGTGGATCTTGTGTTTACCCTGACATTGCTGTCACTGCTCTATGAGCTGTAAAATCACTCAGTTGTTAATGTCCTCTCCCTTCACTCCAGCACTGAATGGGCTTGTGAATTTAACGAGATTAAACTTGTCCTACAATCAGATAAATGATCTCAGCGGTGAGTTGAATTTTGCCTGAACAGTGTTTTCTTTTTCTGCACCCAAATGAGAATGCTAACAAGTGAATGATGCTTCAATGCTGTCAATTCTTCATGCCTTCATTAGGCTTGTTGTATCTCCATGGCACGGAGTACAAGCTGAAACACCTCAGTCTCCATAGCAACTACCTGGACAGCATTGATCACCTCCTGCAGTGCCTTCTGGGAATACAAGGGTTAAGAGAGGTGATTTTAAGTCAGGATGGCAGAGACAACCCTGTCTGTAGGTCACCAGGTAGGAAACCTTAACACTCATAGACAGGAGCCCTGTTCACATCTATAACAAAAAACTGGTACTTAACGATATTCAGAGGGTGAACAGTGATTGTAGAAATACAGATTTAAAATGCAGAGAGAACGGAAGCAACAAACAAGCCAGAAGCTTTGTGATATGTATTCAATATCTTATCTGAACCACAAGGCCAGCAGACACTTCAGCTGATAGAGCCTGTGACCACTTCTGTATTGGAGTGCAGTTGTATCAAGCAGCTGATTGATGTGATAGCTGTACATGTTGACCTATCAGATGTGTAAATGCACTGGCCTGATGTAGGAGAACCAAACAAGAAGGCTTATGTTTGTTGGGATGGAATTTTCATTAAAACACAATGCATTGAAAACATGGTTTATCTAAAAGGGCATTAGCTCAGCATTGAAAGTCATTGTACTTGTATATTTGAGCTGTTTCCCTCTGAATTCATTTGTTTCTGTTCCTTTCATTTTTAGTACGAACCTGTAGCTATACTGAATGTGTAATAACATACGCCCAGCAAGTGCAGCAATACGTTTTCACTGACATCAATGTAAATGGCTATATTAGAGCAGCGCCCTAATGGTGCGTGTGAGACTTGCTCCTCAAGCGGAAAAATATACCAGTCTTCCATATATTTATTTTTTACGCAATTTGTTCAGTCTTTTTTGCATTTAAAAAAAAATGTTTGCGTGTGTGTATGTGTTTTTTAATGGAACCAGCAGTATACAGGAAATGACTTATTTTGCCAATAGGAGCTCACTGTTGCAAAGTAAATTTGTCCCTTAAGTAGTGATAAAACTGTAGTCTGTAATTCAGACTAAATTAGCTTACTCATATTGCATACATTCAGTGTCAAATTTAAAGTTTTAAATATCTACAAATGCTGTGTTGTCATTGTTGTCCAAGTGTATGTTAGTTAGCTAGATGAAACATATCTTGTGGAAGCTTTTTTAGGTGCTTTTTCAGGTGTTACAACAGTGGGGTGAGCTAGTTGAGGTTGGTCTGATCCCAGCTTGTGTCCCAGAAGGAATTGTCCATAAATCCACCCTCGTAATTGAAAGCCACATAGTTGCTCTCTCTGTGGTTTTGGCAGCTGATTTAATGGTCCTCCTTTTGTCAGCGGGATCACCTGCCTTTTCTTCAGCACGCATTCACTTGACATGCTTTCAATTTCCTCATCCATATGATGTTCCCAGAGTACTATTATTTCCAGCATAATCACTTCCTTGGTGAATGTGGACACAGTGGTCACGTCTGGCTGCAGTTTTGATATTATAATCTGAACTGAGAACTTCGGCTGCTTAACCAAGGCGGTAGTTTCAGCTTAGGGGCGAGATTTCTCTCCAATTCTTATAAAGGTGATAGTCATTGCCAGATGGTTGCATCTGGTGTTTCTAACAGCATTTACCTTGAAGACCTGGTCATGGCACCAGCAATAGTGCTTGCCTCTAAAGGCTTTTGGACAGCTATTGAAAAGATGCTCGTTGGAACACCTTCCAGAGCAAAGAGGGCAGGGAGGTGTCTCTCTGTGACGAGGTTTTCTAGAGTGGATAGGACATCAAATACACCTTGGACAAAGAAGTCCAGTCTCTCCTAACGCCTTAGGTCATTGTTTTGAGTAAGAAAAGCATCTGGCAAGCTGCTTGGTAGCTGTTCATTCTTTGTTTAAGAACATCCCAAATTCACCTTTTGTCAGGCATTTTGCATGTATCACATAATGATGTAGATGAAAGACTGGACTGTCAACAAGGTGTTTGCTAAGTAGCAAAGAATGGATATAAATTCAGAAGAATAGGGGAAGAAAAACTCCCTTTGACACTTTGCAGACATTTAACATGTACCAACAAAGTCCTATAACACACTGAAGGAATGGAAAAATCCCAGGAAACATAATGGAGGGCACTTAAATGGAATGTCAACCATCTAATCTCAGAAGTCAGTGAGAAATCATCACATCAGCTACTATGAAAGATTATTATTGTTATTATTATTATTGTAAGATGTTCATTTTGTAATAATACTCTGTTAGTTGTGCTTTATGGTTGTGTCTCTGTTGTGTGCTCCTGGGCAGAGTTAGGCTAACTTCAGAATTGTGCGTAGTTTTGTAAGAAGGAAGACTAGAGTGCAGATGGGACTCCAGGGGGTATGATATTTTGGCTTTATTGATGGAGATAAGCACTAATGAGGTTTCCTGTTGTGGTGAACCAAAGACTATGATGTGATGTTTACTGCAGACTGGCTGTGGTAACAAGGCCAGGGTCTCTGATGGCAGGGGTGAGAGGAGATGAAAAGATGAAAAGTTGGAATTGTAACTTTGTTCCAGGTCTTCCAGGATCGCTTCTTTGGATTACACTTTATTTTGAGCATTTCCGCATCAAATGCGAGTATGTCAGTTCGCTGAATTTGCAAAAAGCAAAAGTTTGTTGTACGTTATCCAATTACAGAAAAAAATAGGTCGATACATAAATTATATATATATGAAAAAGATAAACAATTTAATTCATATTTTCCAACTGCAGTTGGATCAAACTTTAATAATAGCACCCAGCATATCAGCTATGAACAGCAGTTTTAGAGGATATTTTTTCCAATTTTGCAGAATAACTGATTTAAAACTCCCCCTGTAATGAAAGTCCAGTGAATATCAGTCAAACTGACAGCCGCTATTAGTAATGACTGTGATCTTTTAATCTCTTTGTTTATCTTATATTTGGCTTCTTCATTAATTGGATTGGCTGCAGTTAAATTAATGTAAAAAGCTTTTCAGTGATCCTTTGCACCCATTATCCATATCTTCCAGTTAATGATTAATTCACAGCACTAGTTGTTGAAGGCGTCTCTTTTCATGTTGTTAAATACGAGAAGGCACTCTTGCAACTCTTGCTGTCTGTATGTGTAGATATACTTGCATAAGTTGTGCTCACTACCTATTAAATAGGGTACATCAGTAGTGCATATGAAGGTGACACACAAAGGTTATTCATTCAGAATGAATTATTTGATCTTTCATGAAGGTCATATGCACCACTGATGTGACATTACTGAATAAGAGACTCATGGCAATCAGGCCTCGACAGGTTTCTCTGATATACCTGCGTTCCTATCTTACTGCAGGTTACAGGGAGATTGTTTTGCGGTCACTGCCGCAGGTCTCTGTTCTGGATGGCCTAAACCGACTGGGAAACCGATCACCTCAAAGTCTCAGTAGTCTCTGTGATATCCCCGGTCTAGAAGATTACGTGGACCTTCTACTCTCATCTGACACAAGTCACAATGAACCGGTAATTTTTTATGCTAAGCTACTATCAATTCCAGTGTAGTTCTTTTATTTGTTTAGATATACTCACCATGCTTTAGGGACTTTTGTTATTAAATCCTGTTTTATTTGACCGGAAAGTCTCTCGCCATGTGTTTGCTTTTTTGCAACTGACACAAACATAAAGTTATTTCCCAACAATTAATTTACAGCTTTCATAACGCAACAGAATGTGAGACGCATGAGAACAAGAAAGTTGTAGAACAGTTTCCACTTATTGTATGAGTGATGCTCAACTGCCTGATAGGCAGCATATCAAAATCCTGCGCTCCTGATACAAAAGAAAGAAGAACCGAGAATTTTATTGTCATACACACCACAAATAACTGTGGGTATGTTGAGCAATGAGGTTCTTACTTTTCGGGTTCACTACACACAAATAAATAAATAAAATATAATAATAGATTAATAAGCACAGAAAAAATTTAATAAATAAAGCACGTACTATTTACAGAAGAGTAGAGGGTGGTTAGTTATGCAAAAACACAAATTCCATCTATCCCATCAGCTGTCGTAGGGCAGGATGCAGTGTACAGGTCACCAGTCCATCAGAGAACAGACAGACAACCATTCACATCTTTACCTTTGTCCAATTTAAAGTCAACAATTAATGCACCTCTTTGTACCGTCGGAGGAAATCGGTTCACCCGGAGAAACCTCACACAAACACTTTGTATTAACCTAAGACAAAATATCATAATTACACAGCTTTGCTTATAGAAGACCTAATTATGTAGGTCTGCTTCGCTGCAACGAGGAATATCATCGAGCCAAATAGATTTCCCGGTTGTCACTGAATTATTGGAACATAATGAATTTATGTATACTGGGATGATGAAAGTTTGGTTGCTTTACAATATACTACTTTGCATATTCATTGCACCAGATGGCAGTTTCTGTCTGTTTTTCTACAGGAAAACAAACTGCAGTAGAAGCCATTTTTCTTGCCGTTATTAACTCTTTTCTGTCTCTGCAATGAAGTCCTGTAAATACATTATAATTCGAAACCACACTTTTGCATTTGGAAACTCTGAAATAAAAGTGAAAGTTTCCGTTGCAGGTCAGAGGCGATGCTCCTCTCACCACACCCCGCATTGACCAGCTGCTGACCCAGTTTCGTCAGAGAGGTGCTACCTCAGAAGTAATCACAGACCCAGTCACACAACCAGAACCTCCGCGCACACAGCCGGTTCACTCCACTGTGACTGATAAAGGAGACCCCGTTAATGAAGAGCGCATCAGGAAACTGGAGCACCAGATGTCCCAGCTCATCCAGCAGGTGTACACCTTTTTGAAGATCAATTTTTTGCGCATATGTGCCTTGTTGTTTTTTTTTCTTTTGTTTTTTGGCTTTTTTTAAAATAATGATAGTAGGAAAAGGTGGGAAATGTTAATGTAATTGATGTTCTCTTAATCTACTGCACTTTGAAGTTATTTGTTCAATATAAATTATTCATGGCGATATTTTGAAGTCATCTTTACATAAATTAATTTTTGCACATTTGGCTCTTAAATGGTGATTTATCCCCAAATAAAGTAGTGTGCAAAACTCCTAAATCACCCCTCTGCTCTTTATATTTTGCTTATAATGAGCCAGGCTTTCTTGTCATTTTTACCCCTCCCAGCTGTAAGTAGCCTATCTGTTGAACACAGTGGAGGCTCTATCATGGTTTCGGGCAGGATTTCAGCCACTGATGTTCATATTTGACCCACCATCTGAAAAGAGTCTGATCACAGCTTCAAACTGTAAAAACTCTGTTTTTGCCTTATGTGCCATTTGTGTTAACTGATGTTGGTGTACCTATTTCCCACTTTTTTATATTTCCTAGAAAAATATAAGGAACCGGGGGGTGACAAAAAAACCCTTTAAGTATTTCTTTGTTATTTACCCAGAACCCTGTAGATAATAAATCCAGAAGATCTGCCCATTCTGTGGTGATGGTACGGAAAGCCAAGCGGGACACAGACCGCACTTCAGAAAGTGAATGTGACAGCGGGAAGGAAAACAGGAGGCAAACGAGAATTCCCAAATACCATGACAGCGTAACATCGTCGACAACCACCAAAGAGACCAAGAGATCAGAGAGGTGATTCTGCACCAAAAGAGATTTCTGGTGTCATGTTAGCTGCTTTGAAATGCCATCATGTTTATATTTGGACTCCCTGATTTTGTTATAGCAGCTGAGATCCAACTTAGCAAAGCCTAAAACTTGATGAACCTAAACTATGTGAAGACATTTTCAGCACTGGTGGGCACTACATCAAAATCAGAGAGTGTACCTCTAAGCAATGATAATCACATTCATACATTCACCAAACAATATGCAGCAATGGGTTTTTCCATATTGTTCATCATGCATCAACTTAATATTATCAGGTATCTTGATTAGGGAAATTCCTTTTACCTCCCACTTGAGAGGGGGTGATAAATTTTCCTCAGAGAGATGATATGTTATAGACGTTTCTCCTCTCTGTTAGAAATTACCGCCGGCAGCTCACTCGCATGATTAATGGCCACGCTTCTCTGGTCAACCCCCTCATCTTACTTCATCATCCACTAATGACATGTGCTTAAGATTCAGAAATTTAACTTAAGTAATCTCACAATAGCCCTCATCAAAAAAAGGTTACTTTGAAATATTACTTCAAAATTCAAAGTTGTTCAGACTTTGCTTCCCTATAAAACTCAGTAAATCTTCTGCTTTGACCTTTGTTTAGCCAGACATTAGCTGGAGGGTTGTTTAGAATCTATTTTACAGCCAGTTTAATACTTGTGATTTGTTTTATGTGCAGCGATCAGGAGAATCATAAACGGAGGGCTTCAAAGTCTGCCGTTGGATCCAGGACGAAGGCTGGTAGCACAGGGAGTGCAGAGGCAGTGAGGCCAACAAGGAAAGGACCTTTAAGAGCAGCTAAGGCCTCAGGCGATATGAAAACCAGATCCACTGAAGAGGAGGAAACCTACAGGGTACACGATGGACGGGTCACCTAGCTGCTTCTGTTTTTATTGAGTGACTGTAAAATAGAAACGGTTCTGTCCCCATTCAAAAAGAGAGTAAATTGGTGTGTTTGCAGAAACATTTGTGTAAACAAAAAAAAAAATGCAGGAATAGAATAAATGGATAATGCTTTTAGAAGGTGACAGCAGAAATAGGACCACAGTAAACAGAAGGTTTTTCATGTTTTGCTCTTTGTTTCTGAGAGCTTTGTTTCAGTAACATTGACTTTATCTTTGTGATGTCAATAACTTCTTTGTGGTAACTTTGTTAAATTATGCGCAAAATAGAGTTCAAGCCAGTAGTCCATCATCTGTTTGGTTATTTAATTTCAGTACATTTAATGAAACTCTTGGCTTTTTGTTGTGATAAGAAAACATTCGATTCCTTTCCACAAACAAAGTTTCTATTTTTTCAATCATTTATTCAACAAAAATATCAACAGATCCAACATTCTTCTGTCAAAGTAACAGAACAAACTTCTTGTAGGCATTTCATGTAGTTCTCTACAAGTCTCTTTCATTAGTTTGCTGATATTATTTGACAACCTCCATGTAAAATTCATTCTATTGCAAGAGATTAATGATTTTTCATACTTATACTGTGTGCTTCAAATGCCCCCAACATCTGAAATGATTTAAATCTGTGCTTCTTGTTCTTTGTCTGCCATTCTTTATCCTGCTGACGGGTCCACTTTTACTTCAACGTTTGGACAAACGCTCGTCTGTTATCTTCAAGCAGAATTCACAGTTCAATCAATTCCTGCAAACTCCCCAATCCTGAGGCAACAAAGCAACACCAGTCATAATATTTCTACAGTCATAATTCACAGACTCTTTCAGGGTCTCTTCCTGAAAAACTGTGATTCATATGCATCGATAATATCTGCTGCCACTGTGGCCAAACAACTCTTTTATTTGATCTGCCGTTCAGAGCATATTATTTAAAAAAAAAAGCAAAAAAAAAAAAAAAGCAGTGTCATGTCCTCCATGTTTATTGGCAGATGGTAGTTGTTCTTTAATGTTTTTTTGGACAGCACAGGCTTTTGTTTCTGGCACGTATCCCATGCAGTAATTTCTAATATTGGATTTATCCTCAAAGCAGATGTAACACGAGAGAAAAATGGTGGAAATATCTTTTATTCCTAACAATATTTTTTGAGGGGTACTCACTTGTTTATACAGGGGGGTAAAAATCCTCAATGTTGCTTTCATTGTTCCTACAAAAACAACGAGATGCTTTAAATAAAACTGTAAAAAACACTTGAGCTGTAAGAATAAATTGGTATTTCAACTTAAAGAAAAAATGACTTTTTTTTTTTTTTAAGCGTTCAGCGTGTGTTTACTCTGGGAATTCATACTTTGTGTATGTGTTCTGCTCAGACGATTGTGGAGGAGCGTGACCAGGAACGGGAAAGACGCTGGAAAGCAGAACAAGCTGTGAGAAAGCTAACAGAGGAGCTCAAGTGCCTGCAGACCAAGGTCAGCGAGGAAAAGGACCTTCAGAGCATGGCCCTGCACACTACAGACAGGTAAGAGGGAGGCACATTTACCGTGGACGCCTCTCATCACAAACCTCCACTTGAATCTGTTAGGCAGCTCTAAAGCAGATATCATGCTGGAAAAAAAAGCGATAATTGAACTCTTCTCTGTGGATTTTAGTTGTCAGCTTCATAATGGATCCTCATCTGTTTCTACTCTCTTCATCTTTTGTATTGGCTCTCTTGAGACCAAGGCCTGCTGCGTGTCTCATTGTTCAACAATGAGTATCTATCCCACCATTAAAATGTCTCACTATCACAGTGCCATAGTCTCTTTAGAAATCATGCTCACATTTTGGCTCCATTACACCAAAAACCTTTCAAGTATGCCTGCAGTTGTCTGCGATAATAAAGCTATTTAGTATAAAGATCATTAAGCGACGCAGCCATCCTGATTATATACCTAACGTTTAAATTTCCAGAGGCTTTGATTAAATATTCCTATCTCTGCTGCCACAAGGCCATTTTACTTCTTCTCTGTACGGTCTTCGCTGGCACCACATCCTGCTTAGATAAATCTGCATTATGGTTGTAATTAGAGGCCCGATGACGCGCATATGTCAGCAGTATTACACAAATCAATCTTAACTGTCACTTTCTAATGACACTGAACACGGCTGTTACTGTTGCCGTCCATGCTCAGCGAGAGACAGATTACAGTGACTCATCAAAGCACATTTTAATAGTGGACTACTGTGCGTGAGCTGCTTCTACTGTTTTATAGTTTCTTAGTTGTCCCCTGTGTGCCTCATTTCCATTTCTACTTCCATTGTCTCTCCCATGAGATAAGATTTTGACTATACTATAGCGTTAGAGTTCTTCAGTTTCAAAAGCTATCACATATTTGACACTATGGAAGGACAGCCAAGGGCATCACAGAATTGGGGAGTGCTTTCTGGTACCAATTTCTATATAAAGTGAAAAGAGAAATTCAGAGTAGTACCGCGGCTTCCCTTGGACACCCTTATCGTATTTTTCTCCCCATCCAGACTGAAAGAATTGCTGCTGAAAGAGCGATCGGGGCACTCTGAGCTGCAGGCTCGTGTTGAGGAGCTGGAGGGGAGGTGTCGATCCCTAACCCAGCAGCTGGAGCAGGCCCGCAGCTGTGAGGAGCAGCACAAAACTGCACTGCATAGACTGGAGGAAAGCGTTTCCCACGGAGAGGCGCTTAGGGCTCACCAGCAGGCTGAAGAGGTACAGATGTTCGCTTATTTCCCCTAGAACAAATCATGTTGATAAAGATAAGGTATATTCAGTCAGGCGGTGCTAATCGATGCTCGACATACAGTTTTTCTCCCATCAAAGCAAGTTTATCACACTGCATCTGCTACATTCGATTACCTGCCGCTGAGCTCCCCTTATCACTCTAATTTTTGATTGTAACGACGCATTAGTTCACTGATCCAGCCTGGAGTGAATACATTCAGATAGATAAAAGGATTCAGTACAGAGAGGTCATTCAGCTCTGACAGGCTGGTATAAAACATGTGCTGACCTTCCTCAGATAAAAAGGCAACAGGAACTGCAGAACAAGGCAGCAGCTCTGAAGAGAGAGTTGGACATCCAGAGAGCGTCAGTACGACAGCACAAAGACAAACTGCAGCAGCTGCATGAACTGCTGGCAGCCAGGGAACAAGAGCACAGGTACATCTAAGAAGAAGAACCCCTGCTAAATATAAAGTTCATCTTTAGATGCCATGGAAACCATTTCTGTGAAAGAGTTGCTTCTCATGAGCAGTGTGATCCTAGATAAATGCAACATTTTCTCATAAATTTTGAAATATTATAAAATGCTTAGAAATCTGGAAAAGTTTTATTATTGCTTATTTGTCATGAATCCCCCAAGGTACCCGATTGAATGCCAAGTTTCAAGGGGTTCTAATATCTAATGTTGTTTAATTTAGAAATTTGCATCTAAATTAAATATTGGATGCAAATGCAAAAAAAGATACAAATGCAAAAACAGATTACAATAAGCAGTTACATGCCTTTAGAGTTTCTGTTGACGACACAGTCTCCATTTAAAGAGGCGTTTATCCTCGTTTGCGTCATTCTTCCTACAGAAAACAACTAGAGTTGCGGTTACAACCCGGTGGGGCAGATTTTCATGATGCTGTGGCGAAGGAAGTGGCATCAGTGGAAGAAAGGCACAGCCACAGGGAGGCGGAGCTGCAGGAGAAGCTGGCAGAGGGCAGGAAACAGTACACTGCTCTGGAGGACGAGTTCCGCATGGCGCTAACCATTGAGGCTGCTCGCTTCTCTGAGGTCTGCTAAAAGATGGACCCCTGCCATCCAGATGGCCTATAATCACTGTAATGTTGCCCTGAATTTTACACTACAATCTCTGAGCAGTCCAGCTGATAAATGATTACTTTGAACACTAAAAAGTGAAATGATTGAACTTGATTTCACCCAGTTGGGAGAGACTTGGCTGATGGGTTTTTTTTTCAGCACGATGGGGAAAACTGGTATTGAATTAGGATCTTTTGCCTCTGGACAAGTAGTCTTTGATTGTCACATGGACAGAAGCTTACAAAAGGATTGGGCTCGAATCAATTCAGAATGTTCAAAAATGTAATCTCATTTTTGATTGCTACTGCTTGCACAAATTTCTGCTCTTAGTCACCCAAACTTGTGACCTTTGAGAAAAGTGTGAAAAAGCTATTGTGGGGCACGTGTTTCTGTAAAGCCATGGCTCTGAAACTGTTCTGACCGATTAAAGTGTCAGGTAATGCTCGGACCTACGCTTTGGTTAACTCCCAAGATTTCTTATTAACATTCAGTTCCACACTCTCACTTTTTTCTGTAGGTAAAGGAGGCGTGTGATCAGATGACTGCAGAGCTGATGGAACTCAAGGCAACCCTGGCCCAGTCCCAAGAGAGGGAGAGGAAATCAGGCTCTCTAGTGCAGGAGCTCACTGCTATGGTCAAAGAACAGAAGAGCCGCATCTCTGAGCTCATCAAAGCCAAGAGAGATGCTGTCACTGATCTAAAGGTGTGCAGCATTGCAGTAAGAGAGGGAGATGTGGGTGATTTTTATTCCAGCATTTCAACTGGATTTGAGCCCAGATTGCAGGATTTAAAATATTGAAATATGACTTCATGTGAGATAGCATGGGCACAGATTCATCAGTCACTGCCTTTTCAAAAACATGTTAACCCTGGTCCTGTAGGAGACTGACTACTTTGAGACATCATGAATACTGAATGGTCCAGCTGCCTTCCCATCTGCCATCCATGACAGATGGCCATTGATCATTAATACTGTCTGTCTCTCTCTGCCAGAGCCGTCTGCATTCCTTGGAAGCAGAGGTAGGACAGGACCGGCATCTTGGCCTGCAGCTAGAGTTGCTTAAGAAAGATAAGGCTAGAGTGTTGTCTCAGCTCATGGCTCAGGAGTCGGTGATAGACGGCCTCAAGGTAGAGAGGAAGATTTGGGGCCAGGAGCTCGCTCAGCAAGGTGGGAAAAATTCAGGAGAGTACTTGTTTTGCACCTTGAGTCTGCCCTGCAGTGCACAGAAAAAGCTGATAATGCAGTTTTAGCTGTTTATTGGCAATCAGTGGTGCGGGTCCTCCCTGGAGCCAATCTAATGCACTGACTTGTGCTTAACTCGTAAAATTTTGGAGATTTCCACCTTAGAGGTAATTTAAAAAGAGGCTCAATACAGTACGTGCTGATTTACATTTTTATCAGGTAAAAGTCTGCCATCTAGTGGTTATAGCCCAGATGCACAATTAGAAAACACCGGGCCAGCTTTCTTTTTTATATCCCTCTTAACGTTTGTCTTCCACATGTGTTTACATAGAGAGTTAAAGCGACATTTTGATGGGTTATTCTTTTCCAGGAGCGTCTTTGGCTCAGGACCGTGGTCGTTTAGAGGCCAGGATAGAGGTGCTGAGTGCTGAGTTGGAGGCTCAAAGGAAACAGAATGAGAAGGACAATGATACTCTTAGAATCAAAGCCAAAATCATGGACGACCAGACAGAAACCATTCGCAGACTCAAAGAGGTAGGTTGAGAACTTGTTTTACTCAAGCCAGAGGGCTCAAACTCCAAGCTAAACAACAACAAAACAAAACTTTTGTGTTTTAACCGTCATTGTTGTGCTTTGTAATCATTTATGCATTTATTCATATTATCATGCAGTTTCTCATTATCAGTCACTGCTTTGTAGTCCTTGCAGGAGCGTGATGATCAGATCCGAAGGCTGAAGGAGGAGGCAGCAAAGGCTCAGAAGAGGCTTCAAGAGCAGCTGGAGGAGGAAACAACCCAGCAGGCTGAACTGAAAGAGCGAGTGGAACATCTGAGCCTGCGCAAGGAGGAACTGAAGCAGCAGCTGGAAGACAAGGAGGCAGAGCTCGAGCAGGTCAAAAGAGTTTACAGGCAAGTACCCCAGCATAACCACAAAAAGGAAAAGGGCCTGCTTTAGGCAGAGTACTTTCTGACATTTTAGGGTAACAATTGTGTTTAAATCAAACAAGTTCCAATGTTAGTGGTGCTACTGACCCGAAGATGATCAGACATTAAAGCTTTAAGCTGTTTCTAAACCAGTATGTTTTATGCTTTGTGTCTTTCATCTTTTTAGTGAATCCACTAAGAAGTGGCAGGAGAAGGCAGACTTGCTCACTCGGCTGGAGAGCCAGGTGAAGCGTATGAAGGAGAACTTTGATTCCAGGGAGTGCTTGCTGCTGGAAGAAAGAGAAAAGGCAACAGAAGCACACAGGTATGTTAAATATCAAGTTATTCTCTCCCGGTTGTTCAGAGACTGCCCTTATCAGGGACTTTCAGTGATACTTTTGCACTGCTGCTGGTTCACTCTCTTGGGTCAGGCATGTTGAAATGCATTTTATTTGCCTTTCTTTGTGTCTAGAGTGCTGTTGTTTGGTTTCTATCATTGATTGTTGTGTGTTTGATGTTTGCCTGCCTGCTGGGAAGAACTCAGAAGAAAGATGATATATAGCTTTGTAGATTTTGCACCAGTAAGAAGTAGTTTTTAACAAAGCCCTTATGAAACTGTAATGTTATGGTACTTAAAAAGTCTCAGATGTCATATCAGGATTAGGAAAGTGTTTGAGTCTTTTCCCCATAAAGCAAGGCAAGGTGAATGCTTTTGTTGTAAATAAATGATCACATAAGGCTGCACTTCCTGTGTTAGTACTTTATACCTGTGGCCTTTCACCATCAAAAACGCAGACATGTATTTTTCCCAAGGCAGCATTTGGAGAGCATCCAAAGTACCACTCCTTACGCAACCTGTCACGTTTGTGTTGGTCTGTTCCGCAGAGCTGCACTAGAGAAATTACACTGCGTGGACGATGCTTTCCGTCGACAGCTGGAGTCCGTCCAGGCTGCCCATCAAGCTGAGCTTCTGGGACTTGCTAATGAAAAACACCAAAAGATAGAAGAGGCCAATCAGAAGGTAAAATGTGGGCAGCTTTCCCACAAATGTTTTTTTCTCCAAAGTGGAAGAAAGAAACTGGTATGTCTTGGTATGAGAAAGGGGAACGCAAGCGTTGGTTTGCCTCCTCTGTGACAGTTCAAAAATAAGGTGTAAGAGAGGCTGCAACGGAAGCATTTCGTAACAGACTTTAGTCGCTTGCTTCACTGTTGGATTCATAATTCATTATAAATTATGGGGAAGATTCAGTCACTGAAAAACTGAAATTCTTCTCATACTGTAACGGTTTGTTGTTATGCAACAGTTGATGACATTCATCACTTTTTCTGGTCAAAATAAAAGTCACTGTGACAACGTTAGATTAAAAAATAATGATGAGGAAAATGTTTTAAAGTAAAGCATGTTTTCTTTTGTCATACCTCCAGTCAAGGGGTGGGTTTTCTTCAGAGGGCTATGTTGTGTAACATAAAGTAAGTAAAGTGCTGCACTTTGATGTAAACGTGGTACACACAGCATTGAATGATAGTCCACAGATTTTTGTACACATTACAAATAAGAATGGGACCTCAGTCCAAAAACCAAGAAGTGAGCTTGTGCAACATAGTTTTGTTCTGCATTACATCTTTGAAGTAGTGCTGAATGACAATAAAGTAAATCTTGACACCCCCCCAGAAAAATATGAGTAAAAAGTGCTGTAGTGCACAGAAAAGCTTTGTTTGTGTGGCACACATTCATTTGGAGTCTTACTGAATGGTATTATTGGGGGCAATTGTGGCTCAAGAGTTGGCAGTTCATCTTGTAATCGGAAGGTTGCCGTTTCGAGCCCCGGACAGTCTCGGTCGTTGTGTCCTTGGGATGTGGCTGCAATGTAGCTTGCCATCACCAGTGTGTGAATGTGTGTGTGAATGGGTCGATCACTGAATATAGTGTAAAGCACTTTGGGGTCCATAGGGACTAAGTAAAGCACTATACAAATACAGGCCATTTACCATTTACAGATGTATTAGACTTAATCATCTCAACATAAAATATACATAATAGATAAAATTGATACATAAAATATGCCATTTCCTTTTTTTGTTGGATTGTTTATTTGTCCTTTTAAGACACCCAGGGCTGGGTTGAGATGGTTCAGCGACCGGTTCTGGCCCTCTGGTCATATGTTGCCAATGTGTGCTCTGGTCATTGCCTGGTTTTAATTGCATTTTACCCATCAAGACATGGTTAATAAAATGCTAGTTAACATACAAATGTTTTGAAAAGCAGTTTGTGTTTCTGCTGCTGATGTTGTCTGTCTGTGCTTCTTCCTCAGGTATTTGAAGTGGAGGAGGAGATGCGGCAGCTCCTGGAGGAGACAGAAACTAACAAGAGAATCATGGAAGAGAAAATGAAACGTCTCAGCAGTGTACTAAAAGACTTTTAACAAATAACGGGGTTGTTTTTGTATTTTTGTTTTAGAATAAGTTCTATTTTAGTACTGTATTATTTATTCAATAAATTCTTCTTTGATCTTATTTTTGTTTTCTGTTTCTAACCAGAGACCACAAAAGGCTAATGAGACAAAATGATTTAACAGTTTGTGGTTAGTTCAGATAGAAAGAAGCTAAATTGTGTTCTTAAATACAGAGTTACATTAAGAACAATCATAACTACTCCAGTTCCGAGTAAACACAGGAAAGCACAAAACTGACTGCTTTAATGTTATGTCACTACGTTATGCAAACCTGCAGTTTTATTTAAGGCTGAAATGGTTATTAAATTACAGCTTTGTGGTCTAACTGCTCCAAGATAGGCAGGTAAACAGAAATTAATTCAGAAGGTTTTCCTTTCATTTAAAATGAAGAAATACAACCTTAATTCCAAAAAGTTTGGGTGCTGTGATGAATGTAAACAAAAACAGAATGCAATTTTTTGCACATCTCATAAAGCCATATTGTAGTCATAATAGAAAAAATAAAATACATTAATTGTTTTAAGTGAATAGATATAATATTTTAAGAAATAAAAAAATAGGATAATTTTCAATTTGATGATTGTCACACATCTCAAAAAAGATGGGCTAGGGCCATGTTTACCACTGTGTGGCATCCGTTCTACTTTAAGCAACAGTCTGTAAATATCTGGGAACTGAGGAGATCAGTTCTTGGACTTTTGGGAGAATGGTGTTCCATTCTTGTCTGATTCTAACTGCAATGAAAGGTCTGGACTGTTGGAGGCCGGTTTGGCACATGGACACCTCTACTGTGAAGTCCTGCTGTTGTAATAGCTACAGTATTTGGTTTAGCATTGTCTTGCTGAAACATGCAAGGCCTTCCCAGAAAAAGATGTTGATGGGAGCATATACCGTAGTTTTCGGGTCATAAGCCGCTACTTTTTTCCCACACTGTGAACACTGCGACTTATACTGACGTGCGGCTAATGCATTTCTTTTTTCATGCGGCCAAAAACATTTTGCCTGGTAACAGTAGACCAATCAAAATGACAAGTATTGTATATATACACGGTATATATTTTTATCAGTTGTTAAGAGACGTTGTAATGTTGTTTGTGCACTGTTCCGTAAAAAAACCATAAGCAACGTAATTTGTGTGTTACGATACGTACGTAGACTTAAAGGTAGCCGTGTTACAGGCGCTGTTCGAGGAAAAAAAGCATTTGCAGTATGTATTTTTGTATGTTACCATAACGTTTATGTTACCATGTTTATGTTACCTTATATTAAACGTTAAAAATCCTCACGTGTAATATTTCTGTGTAAATATCTCATATTACAGGTGAAATGCATACGGCTTAAAATCCGGTGCGGCCTGTACAAGTACAAAATTGATTTTCTTTCTACAATTAGAGCATGCGGCTTTTAATCAGGTGCGCTCTGTAGTTCGGGAATTACGGTATATTGCCCTACAACCTGTAGACCCTGCAACATAGTGCATTTCCAGAGGTGCAGGCTGCCAATTTGCCATTGATGCTAATGGACCCCTATATCATCAGAGATGACAGGCATATAATATTTAATTTTGGCCTTGTCCCAGAATCTTTTGATGCTATCACATACTGTAGATGATGAGATATTCAAAGTATTCACAATTTCACGCTGATGAACAGTTTTCTGAAATTGTCATTTATAATGCAATTTGTAGTGCAGGTCTTTTTTTTCATATTTGTGAACCTGTTCTTCCTCTGCTTATCTTTACTTCTGAGAAAATCTGCCTCTATGATACACCTCTCTTTTTATAACCAGTCACATTACTGACCTGTTGCTAGTTAATTAGTAAAATAGTCCTTTGGCCTCTCTCTCTCTCTCTCTCTCTCTCTCTCTCTCTCTCTCTCTCTCTCTTTCTCTCTCTTTTAAATCATTTTTTTTCAGGCTTTCATTGTCCCAGTGCTGTCCTTTTTGGGATATGTTGCTGCCATCCATCAAACTCAAAATAAGCTAGAACTTGTCATTATAAAACAAAATGTCTCAGTTGTGAATAACAAAACACCCCATGGGATCATGAGATTTAAAAGTCACTTCACTGTGATTTTACAGATGTCCAAACATTTTTGTAATTTGTGTTAAATAGGTGCTATATATAATCCTGTATATAGGATTAGTTGTTAGGATTAGTTGATTTTTCCCCATTTTAAAAAATAAAAATGACAAGAATGTTAAGTTACTATGACTTATCAAGTAAAGATAAAAAAAAAAGTTAATTTGAATATAGTGTTTGGGAATTTTACCAAAATATGATAAGATATACTTAGATGGTATGAAATCCTTGTTAGGAAAGCTAAATTTAAACACGACCTATAACAAAATAATTTAAATAAGTAGAATAGCTCAATAAAATGTTATATGTTTTTTTTAATTAGTTAAAAAAATGCTAACCTATATTTTTGGCTGCTATGGGCTTCCATACTAATACTAATCGTACCGATTGGTCAGTGATGTTTGATGTGCGGGGAGGCGGGACTTAGTTGGCACGAGCTCGGCGGTGGGGGTCGACCGTGGCACGAGCCGCAAATGGGTTGCCATAGCAACAGGACCCTAACGTAACGTCCGTTCATTTAAAAACCCTTCAGGTGCTGCTATCGTCCCGTTAAGGGATCCGGCGTTATTTGCTATTTAAAGAAATTATCGTTATTCTCATTAAAACGTAGGTGGCTGAGTAAAAACAAGTAAGGGTTTCTTTTATAAAAAGAAGATGGAGTTTGAGACGACTGAGACGGCACCCTCGACATCGAGTCGCCATGAGAAAAGTTTGGGGCTCCTCACTATTAAGTTTGTCAGCCTGCTCCAAGAAGCCAAGGACGGCGTCCTTGATTTGAAAGTGGTCAGTAAAACGGAGACGACGGGTTTTGTGGGTTGTTTTGGGGGGAGCATTAAGTGGTGTTTTCCACTGACAACATTAATACAACAGATGCGAACAAAGGGCTGTCGGTCATTACGGGTCCAGTCAGGTATACTGATTTTTTTAACAGGTGGACTAGCAAGCCGCCATTACCCGGACTCCTCCTTTATACTTCCACTGATACTCAAAAGGTTTTTTTTTCTTCATTAAAGAAAATTTTTTTAGAGTGTTTGTTGACAGAAAATTAGCTAATCATTGTATTTCATATGCTTTATCAATTTATCGTGTGTTTAATGCTAAATCAGGCCTAATTGAATTGCACTAAAATACACTTAGCAGTCTCCCTTGAAACCTACTTTTAATGAGCGACCGGGGAGATGCCAGAGTGGCACCCTGATCCCCAGTCTTTTTGCATTATGATTAAACATGGCATTATCCTGTGACCCAGTGTCACCAGGTTCATATGTCCATGGGCTATAAGATGAAATAGGAATCATCTCCTTTTAAAAGAGAAGGCTAAGACTTAACTCCTGAAATTAAGGTTTCTGCCTACCTGTCTTTATGCTCCTGAGACCTAGCAGATATCAATTGACTCCCTGTGGGATCCTGCAGTAACATATAACAATGCGGTACCCAAATCAAATTTTTTCCAGTCAGTTTTATATATGTAATTGATTTCATCTATTCAATTTCCCCACTAGCAATGTCCTTAAGTATTGGGCATCTAGTAAAATTTGTAAATGACTTTTACACTCCAGTGCTCTCCTTGGAGACTTCTGTTTCATGTTAACTGCCTGTGTCAATCTCTGATCTACTTGAAGCTTTAATTACTGCAACTGTTTATTTATTTATTTATTTTTTATCATTGGTAGCATTTTCCCTCTCTTCTTGCCCGCCAAACTTGGGCAATGTTTACACAGCAGGTTACTCAGCCCTTTCCCTCCTCCCTTTGCCTCTGGTATTGTATAACTGGCTTCTTCTGCCAAGGAGTTTGATTTGTTATTTTGTGCGGCTTAATTTGCCAAATTCCCTATTTCTTGGATTCACCGATGAAGCATTTCCTGCAGAAACTTCCTGGTATCTATGATGGACCTGCAAGTGTATATCTCAAGATGCTATAAACGAACAGCTGATATGGAAATATGGATGTGATGTTGATATGTCTGTCTGAATTAACAGGCTGCAGACAGCTTGGCAGTGAAGCAGAAGAGGAGGATATATGATATCACCAATGTACTGGAAGGGGTGGGGCTAATTGAGAAGAAAAACAAGAATGTAATCCAGTGGAGGTGTGAGACAAAATGTTTACTATTTCAAAAAGTTGTTATTATTTTAATGTTCCTGTAGATTTAAAAATGCATGCAGAGTTGGTGCTTACATTAATTTAAAGATAAACACACTTTAATTGAAGATGAAGCAGATGGAGCAAATGCTGAGAAAACATCCTTATCCTGTACGTTATGTTAAGGGGTGAGAACATAGCCAGCCAAACTGAGGAGGCTTTGGAGCAGGTAAATGTCTTAAAGGCCCAAATTGCTGAGCTGGAAGCCCAAGAGAAAGAGCTGGACAACCAGAAGGCCTGGCTGGAGGAGAACATCAAACACTTGAACCACGATCCCATTGTCAACACATATCCTTTTTATGACTACATTTTTTAAATAAATGTTTTTATTTAGTTCACTTGGAGACACTGCTTTTGTGCATCTCATGTCATCGCTCTGCCTTTTCTATCATATGTTGGCAGAAGAGAAGTTCTGATTTTCTTTTTCATCTTAAGACTTTGTAAAATAACCAAATCTTAACTCATTTTTTTCATATTAAATGAGTAAAATATCTGTTAGTAGGGCTTGCTTTGTTTTGCAGTGAAATATCACCAGGTGTTTTTTTGTACTGTTGTCTGCATGGTTTGTAATTCTAGTTCCCTCGAGGCCCCATTTACTCAGTTCAGAGACAACAAATCCTTCTCTGATCCTTTTAACATTGTTTGCCTATTGATCAAAGAAAACACTATAAAGCAGGGATTATAAATATAATTGCCATTGTCAAGTAGTGAAATGACATCCAGGCTAATCCCGATTTGCACAATGCTCACAGTTCTTGTTTTTCAAGTTTATTGTCTCCATTTCCTTCAAACAGTAATCCGGCTTCTTTAACACTTCTACACATATAAATTTGTGACGCATGAAGACATCTGCAGCGCTTTTAGTGAAGAAACACTTCTAGCTGTTGTGGCTCCTGCTGGGACTCAGCTGGAGGTGCCACTGCCAGAAATGGTAGTATTGCTTTGGTTGTATAGAAATGTACTGTTTTATTTGACTCTGCTTTAATGAGAACAGACGCCAGACACAGCACAGGCTTTATCTAGCAGATTTTATTACAGGTGGATAAAAGCTTGTGAGTGAGCTGCAAGATTCTCGTTACATTTGGCTTTTTATTTTGTACATAAGTGTACATATGTGTGCTCTAACATCAATCAGCTAGCCTGTAACTTTATGAGCGTCTAGATATTGCTGTGATGGTAAACAGTAAAACTGTAAAGTTGCACAGAAACTAAACAGTGCAAACCTAAAAACACTGCACATTTATCTGACAGTTTTCTGTGTTTATCACTGCAAGCATCTTATTTCATGCCCTTGTGATCATGTGATCAGTTTTAAATATTCTTAAAAAAAAGATCAACTATATAACTGCTTTATTAAATGACATACTTAATGACATGCTGCTGTTTTTAAGGGTCAGAGTGGTCAAAAGAAGTACCAGGTGAACCTGCGCAGCCACTCTGCTCCCATTCAGGTCATGCTTATCAACAGAGATTCAGATTCCAGAGTGCCTGTGGTCTTCTCTGTACCCCCCACTGATGACATCTGTCAGATGCCAACTCCACCCAGCACCCCCGCGAGCCTGCAGAGATTCCCTCTTTCAGTTTCCACTTCCAACACCAACACCACCTCTTGCTGCAGCCAGGAGTCTTTCTGCTCAGACCACCAGATGGTGCTGCCAGAACATGATGATGTGCTGACTCCGTCGGCCACCCCTCCTGACGTGCAGATGGGTAAGGATGGGCTTTAGGGCATGTGAATTTTAATGCTGTTGAAGTTCTTCAACAAAACCACCACAGAGTTTTACTGCCTGCTAAAGAGGCTGCGGTGAACACATGTGTAATAAAAATTTTGCATTTGTAGTCAAGAAAAACTTCTACAACCTGAGTCATTTGTGAAATTTAAAGTGGCCTCAGAAGAAACTTCTGACATAGTGACCAATTCAGAAGAACTAGGTTTACTTTCTGATGTTCAGTTTTCGTTGGAATAGTTTTTACTAATTATATAGTCAACCAATTTGTGGTGCTACATAAGGTTTCAGGTTTTCGGTGTCAGAGTCACACACAGGAGCAAATGTGAAAACCACTGCACTAGGGTAATAAATATTACTTTATATTGTTGTAACTTTATTGCAGTTTATTGTTTGATAACAGCATTTTGGTTATTTTGTAAATGATTTAATTGCTAGCCATATGTTTAGTGAGAGCTGTTAATTATAGATTAAATTTTCTGCTAAAAAAGAGCATTTAATACATATTTTCATTAGAAGACTTCCTATCCTTTGTTGTAGACTTGGGAGTTACTCATGTTTAGCTAGGAAAAGAAAGTTTTCAGGAAGCCATTATATGTTGTTCTGATGTCGGTCAGTTTATGTTTTGTACACCCCTTTTTTGAGGTCCTATATAAAGACTGTCGTTTCTATAAAAAAATAAAAATAAATAAATGTATCAAACATCATATATTCTTAAAAGAATGAATGTGTCCTAACACACATGATAGTGTGTTTTCTTTTAAGAAAGACACACTGTCGATGTTAAACAATGAGTGATCTACTATGAGTGATGGGTGCTTTTGCTGTTACATTTGATTTGTAAGCACTGCCCTTCATTTAACTGCTTTTAACAATGGAGTTTGCATTCCTCTTCTTTCTGTAGTGCCAGATTGTTATGGATGTTAACTATAAATCTATAGTTATAAATCCCATGCATGTTGGCTTAAAGAAAGAAACTGATAAAATATTTTAGATATAATGTGAAGGTGGTATAAACTGGCCTCAAGTAACAGTTGCGCATGTTGTTTCTGAACTTCAGTGCCTATTTTAACAGAATAAACTGCATGTGTGGTCCTGATTTTTAACACTTTAATGTATTTAAGCCTCAGGGGGCCCCAGGCCTGTGTACTGGGAGTGCCAGTCACAAGTCTGGATAAATGGGAGGAGGATTGTGTTAGTAAGGGCATCCGGCGTGAAATCTGTGTCAGAATAAAACGTGCAGATGTGTCCTCTGTGGTGACCCCTCAGGAGCAGTCAAAAGTGCTTCCTTCTTCATTTAAGGATTTCACTTCTGGTATTTTTGATGTTCACATAGTCATGTCTGGTCATGGCCGGATGCATTGCAACACTTCTTGGCATATTACTGCAACCGGTACTGTGCAGCCTTTGCTGGCATTTATTCAAAAATAGTTCCTTAACAATACCAGAAATTACCAAATCCACACCATAACTTTCAAGGTGAAGAAAAACTTGCATTATCATTATTTTTAATGGTAAATAGAGGTAAATGTAATTCTTGTAATTCACCGTGTAAAATTCTCAATTTGCTATTTACTTTTTAGTATCTGGTTATAAAGGTGTTTGTCAGCAGCACTGGAATGCAAAATGATTGGCCTGTCAGTCTTATAAAAATATCAGAGGATCTCCTGGTTGTTTAACTGTATTGCAGGATGGCTTCAGGGAAATGTTTTGCCTACAGACACAGTCCAGACAGACTCAGCTTCCAGTAAACCACGTACGCAACATCAACATGGAAGTCATAGATGTTTTATTGTGAGGTAACGTGGAAACAAGCCTCACTTGACAGGAAGCTGCTTGTCAGTCAGTTGTCTAGTGAGTTCTGAGTCACTGAATGTAGAGCTTGTGTATTAAAATAGCTGCAATTCCAAAACGGTTGCTGCAGTACTTTTCTTAAAACCCTTTAAAGAAACCGGAAAGTCTGCACTTTAATCAGACACTGTCCACGGACAACACTGAAATTGATTATGTAAATGTGATTGATTTATTGTTTTAAAAGTATTGCTGTTTATCAGCTGACTTGGAAGTATTAGCTGTTGTAGAGTCTTGACATGCAAGAACAGCAGAACTTATTAGTTGCTACTTTCTTCTGTAATACTATACAGTGCTAATATCTTGAAACAAAAAATAAAACTGCTGTCTGTCACTATGTTCCCTCTCTTAGCAAGCTGACTTTCAGAGTTACATGAACCAGATCTAGGCCGTAAGAAAAGAATCTAAAGTCTTAGGAAAACTGTAGCGTCAGTATGCACAGTTTGACCCATTTCTTTGCAGATTTACTTCAATCTCTTGTAGCTTGTGAAAAAATGATAAACAAGGAGAGTATGAACAAAATTTTGCACAGAAAACTTGATCTTCAATAACCTCAAAGTGCTGTTACTATGGGACAGTTTCATTTTTATTTATCAGATTCTCTGGAATAACATTCTCCACCTAAATGAGTCACAAGATATCAAATTTCTCCCAATCGCAGCTACTTGACAACTTGTTTACACTGCTTAAAGGTTGCCTCACCACCTGCCTAATACTGTGGAAAAATACACTTGTGCAAAACAGCTCTGGCCCCTCTGAGTATGGTCACAGGACCGCTGAAGTTATCCTGTGGTGTCCGTCACCAGGATGCCTGCAGTGGGTCTTGTTGGCGCTCCCTTAATTTGACTTGTTTTTGTACATTTCTGTAATGCTGAGACTGGATTCCATGCAACCTGTGGGCAGCCTGTTAAGGGTTATAACAGTATTTAGGTGGGTGGTGCTTGTAACATCCACGTTGATGCCAGTTTCCCTCCATCAGAATATTGCATTGCGGTGCCATATACTTCACTGGTTTTAATGTGGCTAATCATTGCATATGTTCATGTGGCTTTATTAAAAAAAGACTTCCAGTATATCTGACAGCTCGACAGCTGACAGCTCTAAGTTTTATAGAGGATGAGTCAGAGTTGCACTAAAAGTAGAAGAGTGTCAAAGCGAAACCCAGTCTGACCATCCTTCCAGAAAATAAAAAAATGAGGAATTGCCCCAACAAAATCACAAGACCTTTCACTGAATGATTTTTACTTACTCAACATTTGGAAACACTTGGATTCTGTAAAATGAAAGCTTATGGTATGTTTTGCACAGTGGTGTGTAGATGAGAAGCCAGTGCATAGGGTTGGGTGTGTTTATTTTTTTTGTACATTAAGAATGAGTTAGGTAAAAATAATTCAGATTTAAAGTGGGCCATGTATAGGATTCTTTTCAGGCATGACCTCGTGGACATTAATAAATTAACAGCCTTTTGGCATTAACTTCTTATTTACTGGACAAATGAGATTGGTGGTAATCATGTTTTTCGAACTCTTACATTAACCCTGGAGAACCCATGGGGTCAGAGCCGACCCCATTGGTTTTTGAAGGAAACCATGGGGTCAAATTTGACCCCATGGGTTCTCCAGGGTTATAGTAAACAAGTGCACATTCCAACATTTGTTGTTTTCTGCCTCCAGATAACTTAATCCTTCATTATGAGGTTAAGTGACCTTGTTTCGACTCCTCATTCTGTCTGCAGTCTATCACGGTCGACCAGTGATGGGGTTGGAGCAGCAGGAGATGGACTTGGTGGACCAGGAGTTCCAGTCTGTTCTGGATGTGAGCAGCCTACTGAAGCTCAGTGCCACTGGAGACCACATGAAGGATAACCGAGAGGGTGAGGCCCAGGGATATGAATAGAATCATAAGTCTTTTTCCTTTTTTTAATGTTTACTTCACATTTGTTTCAGTTCTGATTCAGTTGACGTTCTTAGGTCTAAGCATGCTTTTATTTAATGTTTTTTCTTTCAGTGGGAGGAAAGGAATGAATTGTTTACAGATATGCTACAAATGGTCCAGAACAGTGAACGTTTAACACCACAGTGGAATAGAAACATGTTTTTAATTTTCTTTGTAGGAGCTGTTGACCTGATTGAGGAACTCATGTCCACTGATGGTAAGCATCACAGCACCTGTTTTAACTACATTCAGTATCTACGCTTAAATATATATTGCTGCTCACCCCTCCACAGCAGTGCATTGCTTGGCTTCCATTCATCGCCCCAATTTTCTGTAATGCTGTCTAATTGGGGGCACACTTACCCCTAACTACTGGAGGTAGTCTACCTACATATAGACCTCCATAAAGTCCTATTTCAGATAAACTGAGACCCCTAACTCTGTTATAAAGCTCTCTGGTTTTACCTTTCAGACCTTAGGCATCACTATAATGTGTCCATTTTAACGACTGGAGGTCAAAGAGAAGACATTCAAATGATTAACAGATGCTCCTGAGTTAATGCTAACATCCTGATGCTTAGCAGGTTTATTATTTGACATATTTAACATCTTAATTTGGCATATTAACATTTCCCAAAAAGTTGCTTCTGTTCACCTGGGAGTAGTGTTTTCAGTAGAGATGGACCGATCCGATATTACGTATCGGTATCGGTCCGATACTGACCTAAATTACTGGATCGGATATCGGAGAAAAATAAAAATTGTAATCCGATCCATTAAATATCACGAAAGCACCTCACAAAACTTGCAACACGCCGTAACTCGCCTCAGAACGTCGGAGCAGTATGCATCACGTGATAGAGCAGCTGTGGCATGCGGGACCTGTCGGTGGTCTGGATAGCATTTGGAGCTTCGCTAGCAACCTGGCATTTCATCTCCGACAAAGTTATCCCCGAGAGAAGTAAAGCAAGTGTGTAAGTCCATCTCTGAATGTTTGTAAAGCATTCCCACGTTAAGCTTAACAAGCGACTGCCTCTCTCTCTCTCTTGCTGCTACTTCAATCGTGAAACTGCTAATGATCAGCTGATCGGCTTTTCTGTTGTGAGTCTCTCTTGTTTGTTTTTGGTCCACTTTGCGCCAGAAAGAGCAAACCAGCGGCTGAACAACAGCAGCACGTTTAAGCTTGATAAGCTGTTGTTAGAATTTATTTAATATTACTTTCTACACCAGGATCTTTTTCTACGTAGCTGACGGCTGGTAACTGTGCAGAGGCGGATCTAGCAGAGTTTAGCCAGGGGGGCCGATAGGGCATTAACAGGGAAAAGGGGCACAAAGACATACTTTTCTTTCTTATTCTCATTTAAAATGTCGAGCTTTTAATAAATAATTATCTGACACACAAAGTTTTAATTTGATGTAAAATGAATAGAAGTCAGTTACTGTATATAGTGACTATTAAGTCTAATATATATATATATATACCCTAGTAAGCTATAGTACATTTTCCTCTGGGAAGGTACCATCTGTGCAGTCTGCAATTTTGTTGAAGAAAGATGTTGAATCTATTTAATATTTCTTGAAAAATAATTGATTTCTGTGCATTTTTTTTCCACACTGCATCAAATTAAGGTTGATTACGTCGATTAAGCATCATGAGGTGGAGCGTGAGGGGTGGTTCCCTATTTTTTATTTATTTATTTTTGTTGTTGCTGGGAGTTGGAACCCTATTAGTTAGGTTGCTTAATATTTACACTAAGTACTCTTTAAAATACCAGAATAGGGAGGATGGTGTAGGTCTAAGTTTATTAGATTGATCAGTATTGCTGAACTATGAAATATTTTTTTTGTATACAGGTATAACAGAATAGCTTTAGTGTAGTTGTTGTTTTAAACTTGAGTATGAACTTGCAGACTTGCAAAATGCAGCAAGATATTTTAAAAAACAGTTTTGTTGATTAAAAAACACTATATCGGATTCATATCGGTATCGGCAGATATCCAAATTTATGATATCGGTATCGGTATCGGACATAAAAAAGTGGTATCGTGCCATCTCTAGTTTTCAGTGGGAGAAACATTTCATCAGTCACCCAAGTCATCCACTTCTACAGTCTAAAGAAGAAATGCTGCTCTGACAGCACAACTCTTTGGGCTTAAACTCAAAAATAAAAGTGTAAAATTACCGAAAAAGTTCTGGTAGCTCATTGTTCAAAACATTTTTGTTACCGTATTTTCACAACCATAAGGCGCACTTAAAAGTCTTAGATTTTCTTCAAAAAGTACGGCGCGCCCTATAGCGCAGTGCGCCCTGTGTGTTGTAAGGAGGACGTAGTAGAGAACACCATGAGAACGCTAAAGGGTGAAGTGTGTGCGTTGACTTTATCGCACATACCTGTATAAAAGAACAGGTATGTGCGTTATGCAGGACATCGTTGTTTTAACAACCCTGAAAGTGGCAAAGAGACACGCTTACGAAGCACAGTTTAAACTGAAGGCCATCAGCTACGCGGAGGAACATGGAAATCGAGCAGCGGCGAGAGAATTTAAGATTAACGAATCGATGGTTCGCAAATGGAGGAAACTAGAAAACAAGCTCCGGCAGGTCAAGAAAACGCAGTTGAGTTTCCGCGGACATAAGGCGAGGTGGCCCGAGTTGGAGGAAAGACTCGAGCGGTGGATCATCGAGCAAAGAACGAGCGGGAGAAGCGTTTCGACGGTCACCATTCGGCTAAAAGCAGTTTCACTTTCACTTTTTATGAAACGGTGCCATTTTTCCATCCGGACCAGGACTACGGTAGCGCAGCAACTTCCAGCGGATTATAAGGAAAAGCTGGCCATCTTCCGCTCCTACTGCAGCAAACACATCGGCGACAAACACATCCAGCGATGGATGACGGATGGAGACCACAGTTTCACCAAGAGTGGAAGGCAGCGCCCGGCGAGTTACACCACAATTTGCCAATGGATTGTAGATGCTTGGGCTAACATGTCTGCTGGCACTGTTGTTCGAGCTTTCGCAAAAGCCGGCATCATTTCCGAGGAGCCGCACGGCACGGAAAGTGACTCTGACAGTGAAGAAAGTGAACCTGGCATGTTTGATGGAGATTTAGCGCAGCTGTTCAATTCAGACCCAGAGGATGAGGACTTCGATGGGTTTGATTGATGATAAAAATGTGAGTACCAAACTTTGTTTTGCTCCTGCTTTATTTTTAAATACGCACACTTGTATGCTTGTGTGTTGTTGATGATGACGATTACTGGTAATAAAAATGTGAGTAAGGTACCGAACTCAGGTTTGCTCCCGCTTTATTTTTAAATACGCATACGGTACTTGTATGCGCCCTATGATCCAGTGCGCCTTATGTGTGTGTTAAATACAGTAATGGCACACATAACTGAGACTGCGCCTTTTAGCACAGTGCGTCTTATGGTCGTGAAAATACGGTAATTAAGAAAAGGGAAATTTCTATAGTAGACTACGAAAAAAACAGGAATGTTAAACATGAATATAAAATGTTATTTAATTGTTTATCTATTAAAGGAGCTGTAAAACTTATGAAAATACAGATGAAAGTGTAAATGTTTGCCCTCCTTCACATTTTCCAAAGCAGTGCAGCGGGCTGGATTAATGTCTTTGTCGGGCCAATTCTGAACTCTGGGCCTTGCCTTTCACATTCTGATCTAGGTCCTAAATCATCAACAGCTGGAATGTGTGTTCAGTGTGGGTGCCATCTTTTCATTTTTGCACTGATTCCTTTCTCCAAATTCAGGTATAGACTACAGCTTCAACCTGGATGACAACGAGGGAGTGT
This sequence comes from Astatotilapia calliptera, assembly GCF_964374335.1. Lineage (NCBI taxonomy): Eukaryota > Metazoa > Chordata > Actinopteri > Cichliformes > Cichlidae > Astatotilapia > Astatotilapia calliptera. The sequence goes on from NC_137439.1 coordinate 13,791,583, forward strand.
GTGACCTGTTTGATGTGCAGATCCTGAATTACTGATGTCTGACAGTGACTCTGATGCACACTCTTACAATCTTGAGAAGCACTTTCTGCCTCTTAAAAACTGTAAAGATTTGTTCTATTTGTTAAAATTTCAGAGATGATACTTTGATATACCACTGTCATCTTACAAAAACAAAAAACAAAGACTTCACTGATGTGCACCTCACAGCTAAACATATCCAGACTCTGTCCAGCAAAAAGTGCCTGATTTAATGAACCATAAGGTATTTATAAAGCCATGAGCCACGAGGTCTCAAGTAAACAGAGAAATCCTTCACATTCCTGCTGCACTTTTGTGTCTCTGTATTTTTCCACATCCAGCGGAAAGCTTGAGTTGTTGATAACTGTTTTCCTTTGCACAGCTTATCCACTTTTGGGACTGTAACAGTGTTGTAGATAAGTTGAACTTTGCAATAACATTTCAGTATTTGCTTCTTTGATGATCCAGTTCAGGAGATGTAAGCTTTGTCTTCATGCAGTACGTCTTCATCTGTTCAGTTTCCCAGTTAAATTTCAACCACCGTTTTGTATTTATTGAATTAATGGTTTGGCTACATTTTGTTTACCTTGTTTTTGTGAAAATGTCAGAAAGTTTTCTTTTCTAAATTATTGTGATACTGCCATTTTAGGCCTCAGTTTATCCTATCATTAGTTAAATAATTGAATATTTTTACTTATTTAATTAAAAAAAAAAAGTAGTTCAGGTTTGAAACTGAAGTTAGTTGACTGCCTTAATCATAATTTAATTTAATTTGTTGCACTTTTGTTCTAAATATAGTACAAATGCAGAGTTGGGTTTTTTTTTTTGTATACTTCATTTTTTATTGTAAGATATATTGTTTATGTTCTCAATAAATCAGTTTAATGAGCACAGTTGTATTTGCAAAGGAAATTCATGTAAGGAAAATGAACAAAAATCACTCGAATGCAAATTTTGAGTCTGAAACAAGTAATTGTTTTCAAAATTGTCTTGAATCACACAGAAGGTATGCAACAATTCAAATTGGATCAACCCCCTCCCCCCCCCCCCCTTTTTTTTTTCTTTTTTGGCTCAATAAAGTGTTTTGCTCTTTTAACAGATGGATAACATTTCTCAGATGCTTTCCACATTGTGTGACCTGCAGTATACACCAATACTTGAGTTCCACCAGCTGGGATGCAGGGGAAAAAAAAATACCAAAGAATAATAAATAAACCTCACATCTAATGAATAGAAAATGAATGACACAAGTAAACATTCGATTGTATACATTTTGTCAAATTGGAGCATTTAAAAAAAAAAAAAGGAAAAAAGAAAAACAAGTTGCAACAGACATCAAAAACATTTGAACTATGCAGTATCCTGTTTACATCTGTCAGGGTTAATGATGCCGATGCTGGACGGTAAGGGTAACAATATCTGAATGTGTCCAGCCCTCCCTCTGTCTGCAGCTACACATTTTCTAAGGAATTTCAGCTCAGTGGTAAACCCATATGTAGTGATAAAGTACGATTACAAACTTGTCGTCATTGACTCATAAAAAAGTGTTTTTTACCCCGCTGTGCAGCCTCGGCTCTCAGTGCAGAGGAGCGAATCTGTGTGTGGAAAAATGTGTGTTTCAGATGTTCCTAGGAATTCAGGAAACAACAAATGCGGCGTTCCCACATCAAACCAAAGTCCCAGTGGATGTAGATATATCACACGATTCTGAAACACCAGCAGCGCACTACAGCAATTCTGTTGATGGTTAATGTTTGTTGGTTTTTTTTGTTTTTGTTTTTTTAAGAGTTTTCAGGATACATCCTGAGCTGAGAAAAACAGATATTTGGCAAACATACAGAGGTTTAAAGTCTTTGCTCACCCTTTCATAGGTGCACGATATAATATCTGGTTTACAGGCTGTGCAGATTATTACATGAAATGGGTCTGGAGTTTTTATTCATGGTTGATTGTAATTAAACAAAGCACTTTTTCAACAAAGCTGAAGTTCCAGCAGGTCTGGTTTTTCTTTCCTTTGTGGGTGTTTTTAGTGTGTAATGCAGAGAGAGTTTAGTAATAAATCTTAACTGTGTGGGCAGAGTGCAAGTTTCTGGTGAAATTTCAGAGAAGCACAAGTCTACTGAACTCCTTATATTACGTCCTGCAAGATATTAAAAAAGGGTGAGGTAGGACATTAGGTTGAAAAAACAAACAAACAAACAAACCTGTCAAAGAGAGCATAAATCTCTAACTCTGCAATCTAGTATGTTCTTTAAAAGAAGGCCAGCTCAAAAACAAGACCTGAAAGACCACAGAAAGCAACTAAAGTGGAATATTGCAGAATTCTTTCCTTGGTTTAAAAAAACAACCAAGAACACTGGGGAGGAGGTAGACATATTATTGGAAAAATCTACTCTCCAGATACACCCTCATGATAAATGATCAGCACAGTGTGTTTCACAAGGTGCAAACCGCTGGTTACATTCAGCAACATGAAAGACAGATTAGACTTTCCCTTTTTTTTTTTTTACAAATGAAACCAAGATGAACTTTTATCAGACTGATACGACAAGAAACATATGGAGGAAGAGAGAAATGACTCGTGATATGAATCAAACCACATCATCTGTCAAACATAGTGGAGGCAGTGTTATGGCATTGGCATGGCTGCCAGTGCAACCGGGTCACTAGTGTTTGATGTGCCTGCTTATAGAAGTAGCTGGATGAATTATGAAGTGTACAGGCCTGTAGTCTCTGCTCAGATAGCATTTTACAGTGCACACGGAAAAAACCCAAAACATCCTGGAAAATCAACCCAAGAGTTTCTCGGGGCAGAGAGCTGGGATATTCTTAACTTGCCACTTGGTCACCTGACTTCAACTTAGAAAAGCATGCTTTTTGAATCCAAAAAAACAAGCAGCAACTGAAGTAGCTGTAGTATGAGCCAAGTGGAGTATCTCAAGAAATGAAATGCAGCAGTTGGTGATGTCCGTGGACTTGGATTTTCATCCAGCTATTAAAAAGAATCCTTATATCTAAAATTTATTTTAAATATAAAATCAAAAAATTTCCAGATTTTGAAAACGGAGCACTGTGTATAAGAATGTCCGTAATTCTTGAAAAGTTAATGCAATACTTGAATTAGTTCTCAGTGAACCCACTGTGGTGGATGTCATTGTCACTAATGGATACTACTGTAAATAAATACATCTACTCCTGCAAAGAGTAACTACAAACTGTCTCAGCAGGTCTTTTCATAAAATATATGTGGCTGAAATGATTTTTTTTTCTCTTCAACAGAGGGCAAAAGTAATATATATTGGAGCTCTTTGAAACCAGCACATAAACTGTTCGCTTTGGCAGAAAAAGACTGTTTTTAGGAACAGACTGTTAAAACTAGTGGAATTTTTGAACAGTTTAATGATTTGCAAGCATTTTTCTACTGCTGCTACACCCTACATCAACAAAAGCTTTATATGCTCTCCTGCTGGACCTTGTGTGCATATATAGACACATAGACCTCGCTGACATTTTAGTCATGTCTCATATTGAGAATGAGTTTGTCTCTTGGGATGCAGTGTGGGAGTTGAATGACATTTCCATCCCCTCCTCCACATTAGTTTCTGTTGTTTTGCTTCCCCTCTTCCTTCGCTTCGCTTCAAACTTCTTGGCCACTCTCATCATGTGCATCTTAAAGGAAGACCCCACAAAGGCATAGAGGATCGGGTTCAGACAGCAGTGAGTGAGAGCCAGGCTTTCTGTCACCTGAGCCGCCTGATCAAGCACCTTACTCGCCCCGCAGTGGGTCACTAAACTGTAGACTGTATCCATTGCCCGATACACCTTAACCACGTTGTAAGGCAGCTGAGTCATCACAAACACCCCTACGACAATGAGAAGGACACGCAGAGCTTTCCACTTCTTCCCTCTGCTCTCATCAGGGAGGCCCCGGAGTGCACAGCCCACCCGCCAGTAGCAGGTCACCATGACCAGCAGAGGAAGTAGGAATCCCAACAACACCTCGACCACCTCTAGGACAGCTTTACCTCCTCGAGCCATAGATGAAGGATAGATGGTTAGACAGATATTTCTATCAGATGCCTGCCTCACTTCTGAGCGTATTAAATCAGGAAGGCCAAGGAGGAAAGCTGTCACCCAAACAGCTAAACACACCTTCCAACAGCATTTCCTGGTGAACGCCCTCTGTAGCCATCGTCTTTGGTCTCTATCCTGTGCTCTGACCAGCGATAAATAACGATCCAAGCTGATGCACGCCAGCAGCAACATGCAGCAGGTGAAATTCACTGTGTAGCAGGCGGACACGATTTTACAAACAACCTCCCCTAGCTCCCAGCCCCTTGCAGCATCAGCAGCCCAGAAAGGGAGCGTGAGGAGCAGGAGCAAGTCGGCCACAGCCAAGTGGGTCAAGAAGGCATCTGTCATGGTCTTCAGGCGTTTGTGGTAGGCGTAGACAGCCACGACTAAAACGTTTCCAGCCAGTCCCACCACCAGACACACGGTGTACATGATGGGCAGGAAGAGGGCTGCGAAAGATCGGATGTCCCCTTTCTCGCATACGGCAGGATAGTCATCATAGGTGAAGTTGTAGGTGGTGTTTTCATAGTCGTAGTCTTCCTCTGAGAATTCCATGTTGATGATATAAAACTGTCAAGGGAAATACAGATGTAAACATTCACAAAAATATACATCCCCAGAGTGATACAAACAACAAACACTTGCAGGATTTATATACGAGGCAGATTTAAATCCAGTTCTTGAGATATGACTTAACTGCAGTAATTCAGGGCAGTCATTTAGAATTTCCTTGATTATCCTCTTAGAAAAAACCCAAAAACCCTGAAACCTTAGAGATTAACCAAATGAAACTTTATTTATGTTGTAAGAGCACTGTACGTTTCATTCTCTTTCAAGCTTTTCTTTTTTCCTGTCCTCCAGTCTCTCTTGATCATTCGTAGTAAAAGCTATGACTGCATGCGTAATGGTGCATTCTCAACAAAACCAAAGAGGGCATAGTACATTTGTGCAAGTTTAAATATTGCAACATTGCTGAAAAACAGCCTAAGCATGAACCAGCTGGGGTTCTCCTGACACCACTGACAAATCAGAAATGGAGGATGCAGAGATAACGATTGGAGTGGTCTGGTTAAACTTTGCTTTTAGATAAAACACAGAGAAAATGAACTCAGTTTGGAGAAAGGTAGGCTACACTGTAACGGCTGAAAGTATGTTGCTGTAACGTGATTGGTTGCCGTGCTCCTCCTCTTTTTAAATGTTGGGGACCAATATCTGAGGGGAAAAGTTGGTTTGCTTTTTGTATGAACACACCATATTATTGTAATAATATGGTTAAGTATAGGCTGACCCACTCTCATCGAAACAATAGATATGAGTACAGTGAAATTAATCTGCAAAATGAATAATGCTTGATTATGATCAAAAAAGAAGAAAATGTCACAGGAACCCCAAATTCCAAAACCCAAGTTACAGCATGGCTAGTATGTCATATGATGTGTTTCAAATTTTTAAGGTAAGGATGTCAGTAACGCTAGCACAAATTCCCAAAAGCCATACAGCTTTGGGGTTCATGATCACCTCGAATATGCATACAAGAAAACAATGAAAAAGTTTTCCTCATGAAAATTTAATCAACAACTTTAAAGGCAAGTGGCTGTTAGTGTTATAGAGAAGGGTGCAACCAGAGGACGCATTCTGCCATGGCTGTAGTTTTAAAACCGAGTGCTGTAGTTCTCATTTCTATTTTCTCTGTTTTCTTCTCAGCTTCAGTTTTTTTGTATTTTCAAGAGTTTCACTATTGCGAGAAATGCTGAATGAGAGATTGTTCTGAGGGAGTGAAGTCAGTGCAACAGAGGTCAGGATGTATACCACAGGTGATTCATATAACCACTCCTCAAACATAAGAATACTGAACAAATTATATACCTTATTGGTTAAAAGAAGAGAGGGATTTTGTTGTAAAAATACTGAAAAGCATTTCACCGTGTCTTTAAACATTCTGCTTGAGCAACAGTGTGCACATTACTTGGCAGGGGGACTATCTTAAATCAAGAAGGAACACAAATTAGAAACTGACAAAAATAAATCAAAATTTAGCGCCACGATTCCTGTAAAGCTGCAGGCAACTATAGATCTGATGTCTGGATTTTATGTTCCCATTACAATAAAACAGTAAAATACAACACTGCTAAGCTGTAAGCAGAACTGGAGCCACATTAGGAAACATTTAGAAACTTCACGTTCCCTGGGTTTAAGAAAATACATGTAAAGAAGAAATACTGCAATCTGGAAACAGTTGTGTGATTGTGTGTTAATTATTCTGTCGTGATGCTATCAGTGGTAACATCTGGACACCATACCCTGACTTGAACTCTTCCTCCCTTTTTGTACCTTCACTTTGATAAATAAAACAAGTTCATTTAGCCTCTGTGCAGACTGATAAGTCCAAAGTGCACTAGTTTCTACCAGTGCATGTTATCAAATTTCCCTGGAGATCCTCTTGCAAAGATTACAGCACATTAATCTCCTCTCCATTGACTTTCACAGGGGAATATTATTGTTGCCACTACATTCATTTGACAATTACATTTATAATTATCTTCAAAGTGTTCCCCTTTTTTAGACTTTGATTTCGAGGTTTTTAGAGTCAAGTTCAGAGCACGAGATGCCCACATTTTTTCACTTCTACACACAAATAAATGATCAACAAATAAAGTGCAATGGCACGGGAAATATTTAGAGAACCATGTCAAACATTTGCACAGACTGACCCAATCAAGGTTGTTTGTAATATGATTTTTCCCCTTGTAAAATAAACTGTAGACACAACACTACTGGCAGTATCTTCATTACTTTTGCCTGGTTATATGGGTTTATCATGTGGAATGTTTTTCAGTTAACTGTTGGGCATTATTAAAAGGCCATTGGTTGTTTTCTGCAGAGCAACCATATTCAGAAAAGCATCCTTTCTGTATGTAGTGTCATAGTCATGGACTCTTACATTAAACGTGGCCAAAGTTCTTCATCCTAGACTATTGTCCCAACACCCAACACAGCATTCAGACCATGACTCTCACGGGTGAGAATGATCATTAGAAAGGTGGTGGATCAGCCCAAAACTACACAGGAAGAGTTGTTAATGATCTGAAGCAAGGCTGGACTGGGACAAAAAATCGGCCCGGGCATTTTGACTGGAGACCGGCCCACCAGGATAAAGATTGAAAATGTGACGTCATTCAGGGGTAAAACCGCAAAGGGTTCTGGGAACTTGTGGCAAGAGGTACTAGCGCACGCAGGCTTTCAATTGAACTCAGTTACACAGCGATAAAAAGAAACCCAAAAAATGGCAAGAAGCTGTTGTATTATTAACTGCAATAGCCGGTCGCATGACAGCCACGGGAAGCCGACGGGTAAAGAGATCGTTTTGTTTTATCGGATTATGTCGTTGAAGAGAAATTTTTTAAGCCATGTTTCCGAAGTAAGAGCCACGGATGGTCTGGATATACCAAATATAACGTCCCAGAACACTCCAGCTCACATGTTAGTCTGCTCCAAGCATTCCCACAAAGGTCAGAGTTTTGTAGTAGTTAATACGTCATTTTTCTTAACATAATTAGTGATATAGGTTACAAGCAAGTCTGGCGCTGAACAGAAATTGTCGCGCTATGCTCCTTTGTTTATTGTGCATAAATAGTGAATTGTCCTGACACAATATTGCGCTTCGCTTCTGTTATTACCATGGTACATTGACAAAAACATATACTTTTATTCACAGGATAAAACAGTTGTTTTGTATCACTAATTGTCCAGTGCGATTACAGCATACAATATTATTGTCACTGCTACATTTCTGTAATGAACCAGAAATTATTTCCACTACTAATTAATTACCGTTGAGCTCAAAGGTCCTATTAATAAACGGTTAACGAATGTGTATTTATGACGACGATTTGTGAGACTGGTAAACTTACCTTTGTTCGTATGATGGTCTTTCGTTCTACACGGTGCATTTCAAGATCCTGTACCCATCCGTCGGTAAACTGTACCTGGGCTTGTTGCAGTGACCTGAAGTTACTAAACTTCATGAGTGTATGCACTCACTCCAAGAACCGTATAATTATAAATCTGAGCGTGGTGAAAGTTGGGCAACACGCTAACCTCTTTTGTCCACTCTGTGTGCTCGTAAGGGTCTGACCCTTTCACTCCTTTGATTTTTTCCTCGTATCTTTTCTTTGTCTTTTCGTCGAGTCTGTCTTTGTACGGACCGGCATTGTTCTCCTTTTGTTTTGTACATTCCTTTTTTGTGCGTCAAAGAAAAAACAAGAAGGCATTGGAACCGGAGAATGAACGTTTTGCGGTGCTGCAAATGCTTGCATTTGATGCGGTACTTGGATTGTTTTGCCACGAGTTCCCGGCATGCAATGCGCAAAAATCACGTGATTGCTAAACAAGGGGGAGGGTCCATCCGGCCTCCTCGGCTGTAATTGGTCCAGCCCAGAGTCGATCATGACCAATTGGCCAATCCAACACCTTTCATTATATATACCCTTCCTAAAAAAAAAAAAAAAATCCATCGGCCCATAACAACAAAAAATCGCCAGCGGCCCACCGGGCAAATGCCCGGTATGCCCGATGGCCAGTCCAGCTATGATCTGAAGGCATTTGTGACCACAGTCACTAAAATGCCATCCGTAACAATCTATACATTAATAGATAGAAATCTTGCAGTTCCTGCAACGTCCCCCTGCTCAAGAACAGACATGTACAGGCCAGTGAACATTTAAATGATACAAGGCTTGGGAGAAAGTGCTGTGATCAGATGAAACCAAAATCAAGCATGGAGCATGGAGGTGGAAAAATATCCTGGGACTGTTTTTATGCCAAGGGTACAGGACAAATTCTTGGACAAGTACCTACTTCCCTCAGGAAAACACTGAAGATGGGTCGTGGATGGTTCTTCCAGCATGACAATGACCCAAAACATACCGCCAAGGAAACAAAGGAGCACAATATGGTCATGGACCATAAATCCCACTTAATGGTCACTATAGCTTACCCTATATATCTTACCCTATCTCTACCATCCTGTCACACCAATCTCCTGCATGTCCACCTTCACTACATCCATGAATCTTCTCTGTGGTCTTTCGCCTCGTCTTATGCTCCAAAGGTATTTGCTCATCTGCCTTCACACCCACATGAACTTGGGTGAGATCCCATTTTTAATCTATAGGGTTTAATGTGATATCAGCCCACCCAATCTATAACAGCTTTAACTCTCCAGGGAAGGCTTTAGACAAGGTTTAGGAGTGCGTGTATGGGAATTTTCAACCATTCTTCCAGAAATACATTTCTCTAATTCATCCCAAAGGTGTTCTGTCAGGTTGAGGTCAGGACTCTGTGCAGGCCATTTAAGTTCTTCCACACCAAATCTGCCCAACCATGTCTTTATAGACCTTGCTTTATGCACAGGGACCATCCCCCAACTTTTCCCACAAAGTCAGAAGAATGAAACTGTCCTTTCACTGGAATCACAGGCCTCAGATAAAGTCCTGAAAAAACAACCCCCACCCCCTCCACTAAACTTTACACTTGCACAATGCAGTCAGGCAAGTAACGTTCAAACCATTTCAGTGTTGCCTCTATAACTTCATCTCAAAACTATTCAACATAAGCTGTCCCTCTGATATTTTCATTTGTAAAAAATAAATAAACAAAATGAAATAAAGCATTATCGAGAAAGACAGATACGATTTGGAGAACTACTCTGTCCAAGAGACACATCAGACATGACATCAGAGCAGTGGAAATTTTTACTCTGGCCCGATTAGTCTTAGTTTAGATCTAACTGTTTCAAGACACAAAGTTGGTTGGATGTTTGTGGATCCTGCTGTGTAGCACTGAGAAGGAACTGTGATGGTTTGAGAGGATCTTTGTGTGACAAGGTTGATTTATTGTAATTTATTCAGAATTCAAAGGAACACCTAAGTCAACAGCTTGGAACGACAAACAATCATCATCTGTTTGGAGTTTATAGTGAACATTATCTCTCCACCACAGCTGGTTATTGCTGTGGTCCACCCTCCTTGAATGTGGTTCTGCCCCAGGTTTCCTCCTCTAGAAATTGTTCTTTTTCAATGCCACCGTTGCTAACTTGAAATGAAGTTGAATCACTTGTCCTTTAACAGGACAGTGAGCAAACCACCATAACAGATGACCCGGCCTCCTTACTCCCCCAGCGTAGACCCAACAGAGATGGCTTGAGATGAGCTGGATTGTAAAGTGAAGGAAAAGCAACACGTGTTCAGCATATGTGAGAATGGCTTCAGAATAAACATCTTGAGGCAAAATTAACAAAACTAATTAAAGTAAAACTCTTATCAAAGCGTAATGTTAAGGAATGATTTATTATTTGGTGATTATATATTATATTCTGCTATTCCCTATATCTTAACATTCTACTGTTAAATAGTCTGGTCTGTTTTTGTTGATGTTACGGTACTGGAGCAACTGTAACCCACATAATTTCCCCAGGAATTAATGAAGTATGCTGATTCTGATTCTGATTAAAGACATATGTTGGTTTACAATGAATCCATATGTGTTATTTACACAACCCCAGTTGGTCCAAGCTCACGACCATCCATAATGAGAGCCTGATTCTTGATTGAAGGTTTCTTCAAGATGTCTTGCTATGGAAAGGGACTTTTTTACACCCAGCCAACAAAGTGCTGCTCAAGGAGGAAATTGATGATCTTCTTTTTGTGCAATAATGTTCCTGTTTAATGTTTACTGAGTGCTCATTAGTTTTACTCTGCACTGTAGAAAACAGTAATAAAGGAATAATAATAACTGAGTCGATAAGTTCAAAAATTTCAGTCGTACTATGTTAAAATATAGTCATTTACATGTGAAAGTCCTACACTTAAATAAATGAGAAAAAGGCCATACTCTCACTAATACATGTTTATCTTCGTACAAGCTTGTAAAAGACCTTATCATTTCTTTTTAGTGGATCTGGTGTATTTAAAGTATAAATGATAAAGTGAAAGTACCTCATATTACATGCTGTGCTTGAATAAATATCTGCATGTCACTCCACATTGATTCAGCAAAACAATCTAAGAACCAGTTACGATAAATCACATTTCTAATATTACTTTAAATTGTACTTGCTGCTGATTATTTTACATTCATTTGCATGTAAAGCTATTTAAATCTTTATTTTACTAAAAACTTTACTGGAATGCATGACTCAAGTAAATATCTAACTTCTTATTCAATAACTGCTTCGTTATAATGTTTCTGACTTCTTAATACCTACATTACGAAAAACTGACAAACAAACAGACTTAAATCACTCAGTAATATAAAATATTACAAAAATAAATGAATGGTGACTGCATAGCACAGGTGGAGAAAACGAACTCACAACAAACCTGTCTCTCGTGTTCACCGTAAATCTAAGCAGCCAATCAGCTTTTAAAACGAAGCTTGCATGAATACAATAGAAACATGAATATGTCTCATAGATACATAAAGGTGTTTGATATTTACTCACTGTGTCTTATTAACGATCGGTCCCGTGTGCACAGCGAGCTCGCTCCAAGCTGCTGACCGGCTTCAGACTGCTCTGAGGAGGTACGTTTGATTTGACACCAGCGCAGCGCGTGTGGGCGGGAAGTAAAAACAACAACAAAAAAACAAATCAGTATGTGAGTTTGATCGATTCAGATTTTTTATTTTAAAGTTTTTGTTTATCTGAAAGGGTAAGCATGTAACACCACTGCATTTATTTTATTTACCTAAACTATTTTTTTGCAATGCATGTGCAGGAGTGGATTATTGTAAGGGACAGAAACTGCCATTGTGAAGTTTCCATTTGTTTCTCCACTGCAAATTGAATAAAACTCTGTATTCATAAATACTAAAATAAAGACTCAAGCTTTGGATTTAACAGAAAGCACATGTGGAGATTTTCGGGCTGCTCAGCGGGCATACCTCGCTCCAGTATTTAAAACAGATGTATGTAGGCCAGTAAAAACAAGAAAGAAGCAAAGGATTTACTCAGGGAATCTGGTTGTGCCATCTGGTGCTTTGTTTTCGGGTTTCTCTTCACGTAAATGAAAAACTCCAGCAGAAGCCGGTGGAGAAAATGCACAAAATTCTGCACAAATCAAGGAACTGAACCCTTCATGCTCAAATGCTCCCACTGATGTCCCACCAGTGCTTGGAAGAAACCTATGCACATGCCTGGAGATGACACATGCGGACACACTTGTTACTCTGCATTTGAATACTAAGCCACATCCATAACTCCAAACCCTACACTAAACTTACCCGAACACAGTTTTAACACCTTAAAAACCAACTTGCTTTGCAGCAGTTCTCATAAAGCACAAATTGTTCTAAGCATTTGGTTTAAAGCTGAAACTCATTTTCCAGCCGGATGAGTTTAACAGTAGGTTTCCTCCATATTTTGTCAGATTTAATTCAAATTTAATGTTTGTTAGCTTGCATCAAATATACTCTGCCACCCGGATACTTTGATTATATTTGGGCTGTCTCTGTGTGAAGGGAGCACCCGCTGGTTTCAAATGCATTCACATTTGCAGAAAAAATAAAGGGGACAGGATTTCAAAACAAGTTTTATGTTGCTGCAAAGTTTAACAATGTGATGAAAAACCCTTTTATGTAATGCATGTGATATAAAACAAAGAAAAAGTATTTCTGTTTCCATTTCTATCGTTTTCTGACGTTCCAACAATAATATATCACTGACGGAGTTGTTAAAGGATTTGTCTGTCATCGAGTCAGGAACTGTTCTTACCACTGGGAGGAAATCTGTCCAGTTTCAAGTCCAGCTGAATCTTGTATCCGTGCAGTTCAATTGCACTTCTGAGAAGGATGACTCAGACCGAGAGAAGTCAAGTGACAGGAGACAGAAACCAAGTCACACTAAACCATTTGTTTGTGGTGTTTATTGAGGAATTGTTTCTGTGTCTGAACATGACAGAACATGTTTAGACTGAGTCAGAGTAGACACTCTAAGAACATTTGGACAGGGAGAGTTCAAAGAAGGAGGAAGTAGACCAGTGCCACTGAGAGATGTACTGTATTTCACTGTACGCCCACGCCCACGGCGATAACAGCCTGCAGAGTGAAGATTTGTTTTTCATCTATCCACATTTGGCAGAAGAACAGAGTTTTTTCTCTTCTGTTCAGCGTTCCCACTGAGGCCAGTTGGAGCTGTTCGATCAACAGGAAACCAACAGACACTCAGTTCGCTCTGATTTTATGAATGAAATTGTTTTGCATTTGTTATTTCTCTGAGTGAGCTGCTCTGTCAGTGATTATCGCAGAAAAATGACATTGTCTTTTTAATTATTACAAAGCGGCCTGCATGGGGCAAAAATTACATCATTACATCCCGCCACACCACAAAGTTGCCCTGCTAAGTTGCAAAACAGAAGATGTCCAAATTCTCAATAAACATGTCCATTAAGGCCACATCAGGCAAGTTGTTGTAACACATTTGATTGGTGTAACAAATACTAAAACTAAGGAGATTTCCTCATGTGTTTTTATTTGGTTTTAGGTTGTTTTAAGCTAGTTTTTATTTGTTCAATATTTTATTAATTTTTCTTTTTTTGCATCTTTAGTTAAATGAACTTTTTTCACATATAGTTTTAGTATTTCATTATTTAACCTTGGTTATTCAATAATCTTGGTGCTGGAGTTTCTAATAACAGTGAATTGGCAGCATATCCTTCAGGCCCTGCGACCTGGCTCTATCACATGCTCTAGAAACTCGGTGGTGATGTAGGATCTCTCTCTCTCTATGTGTGTGTGTGTGTGTAGTACATTCGACAAATAACTAGTTTTTTGTGCTTTAACTCTGGATGACTTTATTTGAAACTGAAATTCATGAAACAATAACAGTTACAGACAGAAGTCTGAAAACTTACTCTTTATTTCATCAAAACCAGTAAAATGAACAAGGCCACATTCAAAACTTGTGAACATAAACATCAAATTATAATTGTATCAGATACATTCATTTATGTAGTGCCTTAATAACCTTTTTATATTACACACATATTTCTTATATACCACTGGTCTGAGAAATATTGTGATTTTTATAGTTATAGTGTCGGTCTTCATTTCTGTTTTTCTTTTTATTTCATCATCTTCAGAAGAAACAAAGCAGGAGACTCACTGAGAAGAAGTGGAGGAATAAATACATCAGTTTGAACAATGTTAATCCATCAACCAGATAAAATAGCAACTGGAGTCATTTAATGTGTTAGTAATCGTTCCCATTGTCTTCACTTTTCATGTACTTACGCGCTAGACGTGATCACTCCTTCACTTCATTCCTTTACTGTATCAGAATTGGAGCCAGACTCCCTCTACGAGTTTTGGGTCTGTTAGGAACAAAACAAAAAATTAAAAATTAAAAATGAACCAGTCCTGCTGTGTTGATCTTCATACCAAAAATGCCACACATTTCTTCATTGTTGCTGCTGCTCAGCAGAAACTTGGACCTGATTCTTGATTTTTTTTTATTGCACTGTGTGGTTACCTGTAGGGTTGTGGCTTTATGTCTGATCCCTGCTGTGGTTTCTGTAATAAAAAGAGAAAAGGGTTTTAGGGGGAGCTGCTAGTTTCACACACCATGCAGAAGTAAAATGAATGAGATGCAGTCAAACTGCTGAGTTTTCTTTTAAACAACAGAAAGAGTAAACTGCTGATATGCTGCAAATTGTTTTGAGATGTAAATACTGAAATTATTATGATTATTCCTTAATTTATTTTACTTGTTAAACAGAAATTTGCCTTACTGTGTGGTGTCGTCGACATCCTGCTTGTGTCACGCGGCATTTTTTCAGATGTTTAACATTTGGGCTTTTCACCTTCGTGTTGTGTACAGAAGTTATCTCCTCTGTCTGGGAAAAAAGTATTCAATATTTAGACACCACATCTTCTTATTTCATTTCATTTTGATAGTTTCTGTAATAATTAATGAAAATCTAGACACAGGTTTTGTAAAGTTGTCCTCCTTACCGGTGTCGGCTGTTCAGCTGTCATCTCAGATGAGGCCATGATGAGCAGGATCGCCTGCAGACACAAAAGGACCAGCAATGTGTTTTTGTTCATGACGAGTGGCTGAAGAGTTTGATAAAGATGTGAAACACACACACACATAGGCCTTTATATACTCTTCGCCAACAAATAACTTCCATCTGAAGAGGGAAAAAAATAGGGTGTGTGTGTAGATAAAATGTAGCTTGTCCAAAAACGTGCAGCATATATGAAAGCTGTTTGAAGGGGGTTGTTTAACTTATCTTGATTTAATTTGATCACGTCATTTACTCTGTGTTTATTTACCTGATCTCTTGGTTTCCTTCCTGCAGTCCCTCCTTGGGTATTTCACAACAGTTAAAAAAAAATGTGTCACTGAACTCAGCAAAGACCAGAAATGAAACACTTAATCTTCATTATAAAAAAAGAATGAATAAACACAGGACTGTCAGAGTTTCACTTTCTATTGAAGACCTTTTTCCACAAGCAACATTCGAGAAGGAAGATTTTAAATTTCAGTCTCGTGAGGTGTTTTCTTAAGGATAACCTGGATATTTGCTTCTATATGTTCTAAACTATATGTTTTAAACAGTAGAGTTAATAATTTGGTAGCTGTTAACCACTGTGGCCTTAGTCGCATAACAAAGTGTTGCTAACATGCATAAAACCACAACATGCCCTTCACTGTAAGGGAAGTGGTGTGAGTTTAAAGCGGATTTTATCTCTGTTTTACGGTAACAAGTGATATGTTGAGATGGGGAATCTTCAGGGAAATAGTATAACGTAAAACCCAGTAGAAAATGAACATTCTTAGATGTTGTTTCGTTTATGAGTGGGTGGATGTGGGTTCATTATTGTGAAATGTGCACTTACTAAATGTTTTCGTTCCAACAGCCGACACACACTGTTGTGTCTGTTTGCCACATTACAGCTACAAGAGAAGTGCGTGTTTGTCCTGTAATTCCCCGTAAAGAAAAGGAAAACCTGCTGTTATGTAATACATGTGGACTTTTCTTTTACAACAGGGGTGTCAAACTTATTGCGGGGAGGCCAGAATCGGCCAAGCAAAGACTCCGATTACAAATCAGTTACTCCAATTTCCATTGCAACTGAGCATTACCTCAATGTGCTTGCGGTAGTCATGGTAATGCGTCCAAAAGTCTGTGACATCATTTGTATGCCACACACACTCAACACAAAAAAACAGAGGATGTCGAGGTGAAGGTATACCTGCTGCTCGGCCTGTTGCCCTCGTCACTGAGTGGCCGATTGGTGGCGTGCAGTCTGTGGATGTCACATTTTAAGATTGACTCAACTCTTAGAACCCAGGCCAGAAAAAAAAATCTTGTACCGTGTATTTCCATCTAATGGAAAACCCTAAAAAGTCGAGTCCAGTCGCCTTCTTTCCAAGCTCGTTAGACTTGGAATAAAATCATTATTTCAAGTGATATATTTACTGAATAGAATAATGAATGCTCTTCACGCTTTCCAGCTGTCAGTGTGATTATAACTCAGACTTGTAGCGGTTGATGTGAGTTTGACCTTTTTATGTTAAAACATATGTGTTAAACTTCATAACTAGCAGGTACTTGCAAATTATTGATCCTTGATGAAGATAGTGGGCGCTACAGTATACAAATCAATATAAATTATTTACATTGATATAAAGTTGCAGTGATGAATATTTCTTGCGATAGTCTTTAGTTCTCTGGTCTTGTTTCATCTGGTTTTCTTCTGAAAACACACACACACACACACACACACACACACACACACACACACACACACACACACACACACACACACACACACACACACACACACGCAAACAGAAAAGAGGAAAACTCATTGCAGAGGAATTAACATTGGACTGATGTTAATAAAACAGCAGCACTTTTCTTGCATGCACAGATGTTTTCTTTTTCCTCACCTGCACAACAGATGTGATCAAAATTTGATCAAAATGTGTTTCACTGTTTTTTCAGAGCTTCCTGTTGAGGGTTATGTTGTTGCCATAAACTGTAAAAAGAGATCTTTCCACAGCCTGCACTGTTTCCTGTGTGCAGGTGTTCAACATGAAGGCAGCATCATCCAGCTCGGATCTTCTTTTAGCAGACACCAGAACTTCTTTATGCAGTACACACGACCTGATATTGCACACCTGATTTGACTTGTTTCTGTTTCTTACTTACTGCATAAAGTGGTTATAAATTTAAGTCAAGTTCTTTATGACTCGGAGGGTGTAATAACTGCACATGTGACACATGACAATTCATTTCAGTGCAAGATAATATTTTGATTTCTGAGTTTACATTCATACATAATTACCTTCACAAAAAGACAGTCCTGCACAGTATCTTAGCTCTTCTGGACAGAGATCTCAGGTGTTGTTCCTGAGATCTGCTGGAGTCACTCGCCTAGCTTCAGAGTCACTGAACCAAGTGCTCTGATTCCTGCTGGAACCACTGTTACCTTCACCCTCCACATCTTCTTCAGCTCTTCTCTGAGTCCTTGGTACTTCTCCAGCTTCTCATGTTCCTTTTTCCAGATGCAGCTATCATTCTGTATCGCTATGTCAGTCGCTACGGTTGTCTTCCTCTGGTTGTCCACCACTACTATGTCCAGTTGGTTAGCTATCACCAGTTTGTCCGTCTGTATCTAGAAAACCCAGAGGGTCTTAGCTGGGTCATTTTCAACCATCCTTAGGGGCGCCTCCGATTTTGACCTCGGCCCTTCCTGGAAACATCTGTCCTCGGGACAGATGTTTCTGTATACTGTGCCGCCACTCGGTTATGGCATTCTATGTATGCCCTGCCTGCTTGCATCTTGCATCCTGCTGTTATGTGCTGGATTGACTCAGGGGCATCTTTTCACAGCCTGCACCTGGGGTCTTGCCTGGTGTGGTAGGCTCCAGCCTCTATGGATCTTGTACTTAGGGCTTGTTGCTGTGCTGCCATGATTAGTGCCTCTGTGTTGTCTTTGAGTCCACCTTTTTCCAGCTACTGGTAGGATTTCTGGATGCCAGCAACTTTTTTTTATTTAGCTACCGGTGGTACATAGCATGCAGGGGCCTGCACGGGGCCTCAACACGAGCAGCAGCACAGTTCTGTCCATGATGAACTGAGGAGTGTGATACAGCTGTGAAACTCTTGAATATTTGTATTCTCCCTGCTAGCTATAATTTCAATGTGGACAGGGAGGAGGAAGTTGAGAGGCAGCATCAAAATGAAATAATAACACTGTAGTTAAACATTATACAGACCTCAAGTGCCTCCACTGCTTTGCTTTTAAAACTACGCAGAACTGTACAGGATTTACTGACCCAGCCGAGCGCTTACACGATGACAGCTTTTTTAAAGTTTAATGCTTCATGGCTTTCTATTACCGTTAAAGATGATGCACAAAGATGACAATTTCTACTTCAGTCAGCTTTATTTTGCAGCACAGAATACACAAAGTGAACTGTTATGAAATCAACAGCACTTGGAGAAAGCTTATTATTTCAATGAAGAACATGAGTAAGGCCATAAAACCTTTCTGCAAGTTTGAATGCTTCATGCTTTCCTTCAGTCAGGTGTGATAAGTGCAAATGTATACTGGGGATTATTGATTCTTTTAAATGCAGATACATATCAGTGAAGAATATAGGGATTTCTTACATCATGCAAAGCATCACTGGTTATTGCCTTCATAATAGTACATGGAAACAACGAAAAACATTTCTTGTAACGAAGGAAGATGTAGTCGGTAAAGGTCTCAGTTTTCAGCTCTCCGGTGGGTCATCTGGTTTTCTTCTGATCACTGAGACACACAGAAAAAAACGTATTTAACATTTGACTGGTTGTAATAGATCAGTTACTATAGCAGTTTTCCTGAGTGCATAGATGAGTTCTTTTTTGCTCACTTTTTTTTGTTTTGTGTATCGAAAAAAACATTTCAGGTTTTCTTCAGAACGGCCCGGGGAGGCATTGATGTTGTTTTACCATTCTGTAAAACCAGAGAGAGAAACAGAGTGTGATTACAACACAGCCTGCTTCCACAGGCTGCACGTGTTAGACATGAAAGCAGCGCTGCCTGAGTGAGATGTTCTTTTGGCAACATCTAAACTTCTAAATCAGTTTTTTTTTTTTTTTAAATCTGTAGCATGCACACAAATATACAATGCACAGTGCCTCCCATTAGACACCTCATTTCACTTGTTTATGCTACTTGCAGACATCTGTGGTAAGTTTACCTTATTACCAGGAATATTAGGGTTGGCCTGTGGCAAAACAACAACAAATAATTAATTTGTGTCATTTATATGCAAGACAATCTCTTTAATGATGAGTTTATTATTAGATCCATTAATTTTACCGTGAATGAAAAAATAAAGAAATCTGGTCTTACTTGGCCAAGGAGGGAACATCCACCAGGCCTCGAGGAACAGGACTGTCGTTTGACTCTTTCTCTTCCCTTTCGTCTGTCATCCCTGGTTATTCCCTTCACCAACAAGAGAATGCTTTATTCACTATTGGTCTTAGAAAATTTAGGAAAAAATAATAAATAAATAAAGCATCTAATGCAACAACATGAAACATGCATTAATATGTATCCAGCAGTTCCCAAAGTTTATGACTTCTTACCACATCCAGAGATTGTTTCTGATCGTCTGGCAGTGTGGCTGCATCTGTGGAAGTGAAGGCTGTGATGAGCAGGAAAACCTGCAGACTCAAGAGGAGCAGCAGCACTTTTCTGTCCATGGTGAACTGAGGAGTGTAATGCAGTTGTGAAACACTCCAGTATTTATATAATCCCTGCTAAATAATCATTTCTACGTGGACAGAGAGGAGGGAGTTTACAATAAAGATTCTGAAATCCGATATCTGATAGAGGCAGAATCGAGGCATTTAATTCGTCCATACACATGCACATATTTTCATAATGCTGACTCTCTTCTGACTTTTCAGCACATGCAGTTATCCACAGAAGAACGTTTTCCTAGAACTCAACTGACTAACTTGTAGAGTCCCCTTTAGAAACAATAATTTGAAGTAGATGTTTGTGGGAGAATTTGCCGCACTTATCTGCGTCACAAAGTACCTCTGGACATGATACTGAACCCTGAGTTGTTCACAATGCATCCATCTGATGCATTAGGTGAGTGTCTGTGGTGCAAACACTAGTCTACTATTACTTAGAAGTTAGAGTTAAAAAGTGCGTAGGCATAGAAATGCAAGTGTCAGTGCTTGGATGAGGCTTCCAGTAGAAAGCTGGTTGAGGGCTTAACTGAGCAGAACAGTGCTATTTGTGAACATTTGCTTTTGCACAGCTCTCTAAAGTCCTGACAAATTATTTCAATTCGGTTGAGGTCTGGACTTTGTCTGGGCCTTTTGCAATTTTGGCCAAGCTTTAGCTGTCCCGCAGTTAGCCTCACATTTGACTCTACACTTTCTCATATATTTGAGTTCTAATCAACTCAGTAACTGATAGGTGCCCAGCTCCTGCGGCTACAAAACAAGCCCAAACCATCACCCCACCATCAACATGCTTAAACGTTGGTATGAGATCCTTGTGTTGATATTCTGTGTGTGATTTTGCCAAACACAGGGCTGTGCATGATGTCCGAATGTCTCCACTTTGGTCTTGTCTCACTAGAGGACATTGTCCCTGTGCTGCCATGTTCCTTTTAGAAAGACGCGGCTCTCTCCTGGCAGCTGTCACGATCCTGTGTTTTGCATTTAGTCTTACTCCCCTTTGTTGTTCTCTAGATCCTGTTCGCCTGTGCCCTGTTTCCCCCAGTTGTGTTTACTTCCTCTGATTACCTTGTGTGTATGTATAGTGGCGTCATTCATTATATCTTCGTCAGATAAGCTGGGTTTGTTCCTCTGTGGGTCTCATGAGGATGTTCACAGTCCCTTTTTCACTCTGGATTTTGTTTTATTTTGTTTCTATACCTGACCTAATTAAAGCTTAGTTTTGTTTCCTTGTTGTCCGTGGCTTCTGCATCTGGGCCCTTTTTGACGTAACTGTGACAGAAACCACTCCAAACAAACCAAACTGTACTTATTAGCATACATTTAAAATGTTAACTTTTGTCTCTAGAGTCTGAGGCTCTTTTTTTCTTTATCTGTAGTTTGTCTGCATGATTGGCCTTGCAGTGAACTTATTCAGACAGCCACGTCTGGAAAAATGATGGACTTATTATTTAGAAATGGTGTTTAATCCTTCCCAGATTGATAGGAAGCAACCGCAGCATCTCTAGGATTATTGCTGATGTTTTTCCTCCTTGGCATTGTGTAAGACACACCTGGAAGCAGTAAGAGTGTATTTAGGTTTTTACAAGAAAAATTGTAAATGGTAAACATGTAATTTTCCAGTAGCTTTTGCATAAGAAATATTGGATAATATGTTTCATATCACATCCTGGATATGACTATAAACAAGATGGAAAGTTACAGTAAGTTTAGTAAGACTAAAGTTAGAGTATTTACCACATTTTTCCTTTGATTATATTCATTACCTGATAATAAATTAATTAATAAACAAGGCTTCTTCTTTGTTTTGATGTTTATTAAAGACAGTTTTTAGGTAAATTGTTATCTGTGTCAACGTCTCCAAATAAATACTTAATTTTGCATGCAACAAACTATACTGAATGAAAATAAAGGTGGACTGACTCCATCTTTTGGTCATAGTACATAGATACACTAAGACAGACCACTACAACATCTTAGGCCAGGGGTAGGCAACTCCAGGCCTTGAATGCCGCTGTCCTGCAGGTTTTATATGTCCTTGATCCAGCACTGCTCATTCAAATTTCTAAATGACCTCCTCAACATGTCATGAAGTTCACCAGAGGCCTGGTAATGAACTAAGCATTTGATTCAGGTGTGTTGACCCAGGGTGAGATTTAAAACCTGAATGGCACCAGCACCAGAGGCCTGGAGTTGCCTACCCCTGACTTAGGCTAATGCAAGACACGTAAATATCAACAAATTTAACAACTCCGAGGAATGTATATGTGTATATGTGAAAGGATGTTACCTCAAAATGCTTCACTTTGTATACAATAGTTAAAAATAAAGACAGACCAACTAAAAATAAGTCAGACTGACTCTGCTTTTGTGCTCACTTGCAGACTGTTTTCTGAATCTTGATGAAAATTACACGACGCCCACGTCACGATGTCCATTTTTTAAAAATCATGTTAATCGAAAAATGTTTGTTTTCCAATTCTTCTGCCATATTTTCTTCCTTAATTTTGAAATCAAAAGTGTAGTTTTGGAGCTGGTTGTCTATTAATTTATGCATTATTACAGTGTGAAACTCAAATTTTATGTACATTGCATTACATTTTGAGTGCAGTTTTTAATCTTTACATATGACATGTAGGGGTGGCACATATGACATGAGCACAGCCTCATCAATTATGTAAGCCAGTTTGGTCTGTGCTGAATATTTCTGTCATACCCTTGTTGGTCATTTATGACTGTTTCCTTGCAACACCGATTTCACCCACCAGAGGTCCTCAGTTGTTCACTCCACACTCCACCATCATTCACATGCTGATTAGTTCCCCTGCAGTCCCCCTCACTTTATCAGTCTTGTAGTGTACATGTACCAGTTTTGTCCATCCTGTTCTTATTGATGACTTTGATCTTTGCTTGACAAAGACCCCCCCAGTCTTACTGAACACTAGTAACATATTGTGGATATGCTCTGACTGTTGGTGTTACAAAGCAAACAGATTTTCTTGTAGATAGGTTTAACATGTTACATATCAAAGCTTGCAAGAATAGATTCAGGTCTTTACTGAAATATGATAAAACTGTCAAAACCAAACATGTTTACCAGCCACATGCTCTCAATCTAGACTATAGAACTGTCTCTTCTTTTCTAATCAGTCTTACACTAGCTTTTCTAAACTTCCCTCTTCGTCACAAATATATAATTGCACATAGCAGATATAATTTTTTTAATATTATTAGCGCATTATCAGCTATATATTTTAAATACGACTGACTGTCATTTCATGTTTGAATGCTGTTGTGAAACTACCCACTGTGACCAGAGCAGCTGCAGAAGCAGAAGAAGTAAAGGCAATGATGAGCAGGAAAGCCTGCAGGCCTGACAGGATCAGCATCAAAGTTCTGTCCATGACCGACCCACTAAAAATAACACAAAGCCAACCTTTATGTGCTCCTAGAGCTAGTATGGAATACATTGAATGATAACAAAAATGAGGATGAGAGATAATTCACTTTAGTACTAGCAAATTAAATTTTGCCTGTGCGAGAGTTAATTTGCATGTGTGAAGGTTACTACCTGTAATATAAAAACACTTTTTTATGTTGTAGCCTGTGCAGCAGTCTGCCGATCAGTGACAGGTAAGTCCTGTCCTGTCCAGGCAGCTGAGTCAGAGAGGTAAGATGTTGTGCCATCATCGCACAGGTCTCATCATTTCACCACGGCTGTCCTTCAATCACTTAACAGTCCTTCAGTGCTGTTACAACAAGGTAGCCAGTGTTAGCATTGGCTAAGGCAACTGACACTGCTCAACTTAAAAAAAAAAACCCCAAAAAATAAACAAAACAAAGCAGGAATGCAATGGGAAAAATACATTTTGGACTATTTTTTGGTTACTATATACTTACTATTAAGATTGTAGTGTATTATGTATACGTGTGTATGGATCCTACCTCCCCCTTAACCAGTGAGCCAGTCTCAATGAAATGCAACACATAAGGTGACTAATGACGTCTGTACGTTTAAAAAAAAGATTTTTTATTAATCCCAACTGTTTTGATTTTCACATTTATCAACCACTGGTGATCTTATGCTCTGCTTTTGCATTTGTTTCACGTTGGACATTCATCGTGACATAGTATGCGTGTCATGAGATACATCATCACACATGAACTCCCCCGTCAAACTTGGCTGGACTTCCCCCAATTTATACTTTATACTTGGCTAATAACAGCTCAGGATAAAGAAATCGTTAAAAAACATTTTCAAGAATGTTAAAAATTTTATTAAAATGAAATTAATAGCACTGTTAAGGCATTTCAATTGAATTTAAATAATGGAAGTTTAATTATATCTTCATCTCTTTCATGTTTAAAAAATAGTGCAACTTACTTTACCTCAATGGACCAGCCATTACTACAGCACAGCTAGCCTTGACTAGAAATATAACCCATCCACCAGAACCATTAAGAGTTTCTAATTACGCCAATGTGTGTGTGACTTTACCAACAATTTCATTATCCGATTGTTCAGTCTGACGTCACTGACGTGGACCTAAACTCCGCTGCAGGTCCATATATCAAACGATCACTATGGCATTACTGAGAGTTGAAAAACTGTATAAAGTCTTTCATCTTTAATAAAATGATCAGCGTTCTGCTCTACCAGGTGTAACAATTGAGTTTAACATCCAGGCATCCATGAAAACGGAATTTATGACATTTAACGGAGTTAGCAGTTAGCAGGGAGTTAGCTCGCTAGCTTCTATCTAAATACAATATAGCATGTCCTGACTGCGGGGTTTTGGAAACAAATTAAAACGTACAGCTCTGTTATCACTTTCACTTTCATAAATGAAGACAGAAAACTAAACAGCAGTGACGTTTGTAGGGTTACTGAAGTTGGGCTAGCTGGTATATAATGATGTGCTACGTGACCGCTAGCGACACAGCTATGTTATCATAATATAAACAAGCTAACTTTTTTTTCCCACTCGATAAAAGTTAACGTGAGTGTTCTCGGTGGTCAGGAACAAATGTAATCGCATGGCAGGATGCTGTAAAAGGACCAAACTTCAGCCAGGAGAACAACTGAGATAATCCATCCACAATACGAGGTTAGTCATTCATATACTGCTGCATGGGACGGGCTGTAGCTACATCCTAAGGTTTTAAAAACTGAGCTTAAATAAATGATTAGCGGTAATAAAAGCCGAGGGAGGTCAACAGTGATCACTGACTGTTTTTGGAGCTTTTTGAGATCAAATAGAAGAAAATACATAACATTAAACATGTTAACAACACAAAAGCCATATTAAACGCAGACTACTTTAGGCCCGGAAGTAGGATTCGTTGCGTCATCACTGAACAACCAGATATAACCTTTCGCATTTAAGCTTGAGATTTCGTCCTGTTTCCAGTCATAATGCTATATTATGGTAAGTGCTGGTACTGATGTTTGTTAATGACTTATATCAGACAGAATCTCATTATAATTTTAAAAAAGTTAACATATTTATTTTGTATGTAACATTTCCTTCCTTCTTAATCGCTTAATTCTTGGAAAGTGTCAGTTGTTTTAACAGGAAACATGTTGTGGATAAATGAAAGTTTATGCGCAATTGGCCACTTCTATAAAACAATAATGAGAAAGTCATCATTACAATACTAGTGGTAACTAAGTACAAACTACAGTTGAGTTCATAAGCTTACAAACAGTCATCATTTTTTAAGGATTTTTTGAACAGTTCTTTTTCAGGGTGAATGATTCGACATTTAATGTCTTTAAAAAATATTAAGTTATTTTGGGTTTTGATCCACACAGGGTCAACAGTACAAGTTCAAACATTTACATGCTCTCACTCAAATCTCCTAATAAGTGGTGCTGAAGGACGTACAAAGTCTTTTAGCTTGATAAGACACAAAGCATTTATTTGATTGCACAGAAGTTTTTTTTTTAACTATTAGACATGACCACAACATGCAAGCTGTTATCAGCATGCAAGTGATAATAATAGTTATTTGGGCAACTGAGGTGACAGCATCTTCCACATACTTTCAGGTATAGACATTATTCAAACTTACCTACAAAGTCATTGAACTATTAAACTTGTTTTGATTTTTTGATGTCATTTACAATTTTTGTTCAGTTACAGTTTAAGTTTTGTTCGTGTTTGAATCTTTGGAGGCAAAGTGGAGGCATCAGGTGATCCCTTTAAAATGGTGCTGAGCTGTAAATTTTCCCTCCGCACAGGCTAATTTTATAGTAGGATAAAGTTGTACTTAAATTTGTCTTATTTCAAACACTGTGCACCTCAAACAGGCTTACACTCTTTGAGCTGGAGCCAACCTACTAATGAGTCAGAACACTTAGTGCCTCTGATCACTCCTCACTCCTCATGCATTGGTCTCCTGAATACATTTGTGCTGGCAGTTCTAATATATTTGTGTTACTGATGGTATTAAAGTGTAGAGGTTTAAGTTTTTTGTATAAAGGATGATTTAAACAAAGGAATTTCACATTCAGTGGTTTTTACCTCCAGTAAATGAACTACATTGAAGTACACTGGCAGTGTGACAATTGCTGTTTTTGATACTGAAACTACTAAACTAAGACTCAAGTGCTTTTAAGTGTTTATGTTCTGGGCAACAGAAGTCTTATTTTGTAGTGTTTGCTTGTGGCCACCAGTTATATACTGTGTAATGTGACTGACTCTGCTCAAAAGTTTGACAGTTTCAGTAAGTGTTACAAAGAAAATAGGGATTTTTTTGCATATAGAAAAGCTTCTTCTGTGTGATGTTGCATCCTCAGCGCAAGAACAGATTGTCTGATCAAACTTTTTTTTTTTTTAGTAAACTCTTCTTTCACTGTCTTAAAACCAAACACAGGTAAGTCAGTAAGTTACTGAATAAAATGTGCAGAAAACATGTGGAAGTTTTACAGTTGTTCAAAGTCAGTGAGTCAGGGGCTTGAAGGAGAAGCAAATATACATCTGATACATCTGATTTTCTGGCGCTGTGTTTAACACCATGTTATCATGTCTTTATTTGTCATCATTGGACAATCTTACAATTAACTACACAACTTCTTTTCAGAATATCAGTCTAATTCACGCAAATGTGCAGTGCTTTAAATATTTTATTAGTCCAGTTTATACTCAGCACATGCAGTACTTAACAAAATTATTATTACTATCCAGTACAAGGTTCCACACAAGGTACTCACAGCTGCCCTAAATACACAATACTGGTAATTACCAAAAACACTTTTTATGTTCCTGTGGTTAATCCTCCAACATGCAATTATTTATTTAATATCAAAATAATTATTGTTGTTATCTATGATTTTTCAAATTCATAGTTTTACAAAAAAATATATCTTAAAACAGTTAAGTGCTTTAGGATTTATTTATTTTTAAATTAAGATGCAAAGGTTATTTATACGACGTAGTATTAGGGTCGCATTAAAAAAACAATATCATTCATCATTTTGAGAATAATATTATAATTCTATTTTGTTTCAAGACAATCAGCCATGGTTGCTGTACCCTCTGAGTGAAATCGTACTTCAGAATCGACTTAAGTAACAAGGAAGGAAATGATTTCTTTTTTAGCACACAAACATATTATGGTGATATGTAAAAGGATGTTGAAAAGATGGTGCAGATGGTTGCATTCGTGTAATGTGAAATGGCTAACTCATCTACACAAAGGTATAAGAAACGTGGCAGTTTGTCTTGAAACAACAAAAGTAATCTCCACATTTTGATGCTTTTCTCAAAATAGATTTTCGATTTTAATCGTGAAATTTTGACTTTATTCTCAAATTGATCAGAATATTTTATTTTCTTAATGTGGCCCTAATACTCCGCCTTATATTTACTTCCAAAATTAGTTTTAGTGGTTGAATGTTGTTTGTGTTTAATTTCTGACTTCTCAGAGAAGTCCAGTGAGCTGGTTCAAATTTTGCATCTGTCTGATGTATGCGAGGTGACTTCTGCACCAACTGCAATGTTGCAACATGTTTGCAGAGAATCTGTTGTTGTGATAGTTTATATGCGTAGATTATTGAAGCACCCAGGTCAATGGAAAAATGCAGGAAGGAGTTTCTGGCCGCAGCGATGTGTGATGGGTAAACTACTGGCCCTGCAGAGAGAGAAATAAATAAAACAGTCTTTGCTCTGCTTTAGCTTTAAATATCTATGTGCTTGAAATTAAAAAAAAAAAATAAATTCAATAGTGATCATAATAACAGGACCAGCTTTTTCTTTATAAAGAAAAACATGGGCTTCGCAATCCATTATTGTTTTCTGTAATAAGAAAGCTTTGGAAACAGAAGGATAATTCACAAGATGATTCAGTGTTTATCAAGTTGCTGTTCTGTAACAGCAGGAAATAAAGAAAATGTAAATAACAAAACAATTTACCATTGGGCCGCACCCTCCACGTCTAATGGAACACCTTCTCTTCTGTTGTTCTTGGTTTGGTGGGTTGACCGTCCTGTTTGCCACCTATAATGAAATGACATGAACATTGCGTTTTTATGTAATGATGATAAATTAAAATCAACATAAAGTATAGACATGTTGTTACTGTATAAAGAAATCATGGTCATGACATTTATAGATTAATATACAAAGTCCACAAGGAGTTTGAAAAATTGTGATCCTGTGTAAACAGTAAATAAATACAGAAGGCAATAAATTGCAAATCTCACAATCCCACATTTGATCTAATGAAACAACAGATCAAATGTTTAAACTGAGAAAATGTACAAGTACAAGTAACGAGTTCTTAGTTACTTGTTCATTTAGAAGTTTTGATGAATCTTTCCAAACACAAGGAATGAACTTAAGGGAGCACAAAACTGCACAAACACCTATTATGATGCTACGTTCCAATTTTGTAATGGAAAAGTAGAAATACACTCAAAATCAAACACATTTGCCAGCCACGTGATCCAGGTCTGTTGATACAACCTAAAACAGCGAGCTTTCACTTCTGCGGCATTAAGTTCCTCTCTCCACAAAATATAATATGGAATTTGTAGTAAATTCAGACAGATAATTAAAGGTATGTATCCCTACCTTTTTGATTGCTGTTGCGGATCTTCTTACCTGATCTGGACCTTTCACTACGACTTGACCAGCTGCGTCTAAAGGAAAGGCAGTGATGAGCAGAACAACCTGCAGGCACAACAGGAGCAGCACAGTTTTGTCCATGGCTGACAAAAGAAACGAACAGAAAGCTGATGCTCACTAGAACTGCTGTGGACAAAGATGTGGCAATAACAGACTGCCAGCTGTGTTTTCTTACTAACAGGAAACTGCAAGTCATTATCAACACGAAACTTACTTACATTAATAAGAGTGCATAAGAGGTGCGACCCAAATACATTGACAGCTGTGGTTTTACTACAGTGAAAACCACTCCTTTAATCTTGGTTTACAAAAAAATTGAGTTGAGTTTAATTTCATTATGCTTCGTTATATTCTTCCTAGATGATAGATGGAATACTATATTTTTAAAAAAAAAACAGCTTACAAACTTAATTATGTAGCATAAAGCCTGAAGACAGGATGTAACAGCTATCCATGCTATCTCAACAATCACAAGATCTGTTTACAAGCCTTTAAATTAGTATCATAACACGTAAAAAGCCTATGAATATGCAGCCACAATCCGTTCACATCTACTTTCACAAACTTACAAGTAAACAAACTGAAGAGATCAAAGTATGCAACTGTTTCTGTACTATGAAGATGAAGGTATTGCCGCCTACTAACCAATCAGTAATCTTAAAAGCAACATCACTATTCCTGGAAGATCCATCAGACCTTTCCTTGATGACTTGCAGTAATAAATGTATATTTGCAGAGCTTTGATCTGATCTGACTGATGCTGGTGATTTGCCTGCAGTAATGACTTTCAGTACTTACTGACTGTTTAACCTGTTCATGTATTTGCCAAAGTACAGTTTGCTGTTACAACATCAACAGTTCTCTGTGGCTGTGCACAGAATTAAAGATGTACTCTGTGCAATCATTCTAACCGGTAGAAAGAACACTTCAAACAAATCATTAAAATCCCTTAAATTATTCCTGTGATGTGAATGTAAGCTTTCAACCATAGTTGATGAATAAAACTGGTGTCACAATAAGCCACGTCTACAGAACAATAATGAGGAAATAGCAGTTCACGCAACAGCAATAGACAAAGCAAACAGCCATCTCTTGGCTCATATACGCTCACACAAACCCACAGTCAAAGCCACAGTTTCCATCACTTGTCACGTACTAACTATTGTAAACCTTTGGCCATCTTTACTGCCGCTCTTTGGTAATATGCATGAATTTATGTAACTTGTTTATAATACTGCACAATCCACAGACTTTACGTTTCTTTTAGCTGGATTACATCAGTTTAGAGGAGGAAATCTGATTATTTATCATCATTATTTTGTCAGTGCCGCTTTTAAATTCTGATTTATTCTGTGAATTCTGTTTATTCTGAAATTTTGTCAGATGTGTTGAGTGTTACATGACTTCTTCTGACAACCCAAGCTCTTTGTAACTGTGTCACTTGGTTCAGTAAGTACATCTACACAATCTTAGTGTTTAATGTCTGTGACAGTTCATTGACTGAGACAATGTAGAAGATAAATAGGCATGTAAAACTGGGTCTGTTATACTTATTTCAGACTACTAGATTTGCTTTGCATTCAAAGTAATTCAAAATGATATTTATTTATTTATGCATTTATTTATTTATTTATTATTCTACTGGGCCTTAGTGCATTCAATATGACCCAAAATGTGAGCACACAAACTCACTAGGAAAATGTTTAGAAATCAGTCAGAAAGCCATTTTACTAGTCACTTATATAGGACTAGAACTACAAATATCACCCCCTGGTAGCCATAGAAATGCAACTTTAAGACGCTTCAGCTTTGGCTTAACTTTTCAGAAGTTTATGTTTTATGTTGTCTGTTGTTCTTCCACATTACTCTCTGATTATTTTGTTGAACTGATGAGCTGTACTGATACCTTTCTCCAAGGTTAAGTCTGACTGCCTGCAGCTTCTGGGACACTTCAGTCTCTGCTATACTGATGACAGTGTGATCATGTATTTGTTTGTCTTTGTTGGTACCAAAGTCACAAATCCGAAGGTGGTTTTTGCCAGTGGTTGTAAAACACCAGTTTCTTCTTAGCAACAGGGGGTTGTCAAGAGTCTCCTACTAGTCTGTAGACATGCATCACTGGGGCCTTAGCCATTATTTACCTAGCAACTGCCATCAGCCTACCTACAGGAACCCCTGATGATCAGTCAGGAAATATTCATTTTTCTCTCATGATTGGTCAATGCCAGATGGTTGGCAGAGCAGTCTATAGGATGATTTTGCAAAACTACAATATCCTTAAAGAATATGTGAAAAGTACAAGACTAAATTATGTTTAGATAAAAATATAAATAATCACATTTTCATGAAGTGTATTTGCAAATTCAAATGTAATGATTTCATATATTACATAGTCAGAGATCACAGTAAATTTAAGCTCGATGTATGAAGACAAATAAATATTATATGTATATATATATATATATATATATACACACATATATATATATATACACACACATATATATATATATATATATATATATATATATATATATATATATATACACACATGTATATATATGTTTTGTAATTGCACAGATCACTTTTAACCTCAGAAATATCAATTTTAGCGTTCTCTGATAATGTAGTAGACTTGCAGTTAGTTTAAAGTCTTGATTTCAACATAAATTTGAAACACTTTAATGATAATGCCTGATGCTGATAAAGAACATTACATCATCTCTTGTTATTACATCATTACTTAATTTCCATTTATTGGTTGACACATATATAAACAATTCCATATAAGTCAATTGATTAATACTTTTGTTTGATTATATGTTATTGAACAATCAAATTAATTAAGTAGTCTTGCACACAGAAGAGATACATCAGATTACAAACCATTTTTTTTAAAAAGCTAGAAAATTAAATACAAAAAGAAAGCAATGGTCTTAATAAAATGTAAAAATATATCAAATGTTTAAACTGAGACATAGTTCAGAATTTTATTAAAAATATTAGCTCATTTTGAATTTAATAGTAGCAACGTGTCTCAAAAAGGTTGGGAAAGAACAACAAGAGGGTGGTACTAAACTTAAAACAACTGGAGCAACATTTTGGAACTAATTATATGAATTGACAACAGGTCACTAACATGACCGGGTATTAAAAAAAAAGAAAATCTCAGAAGTTAAGATGGGTAGAGGTTCACCAATCTGCAAGAAACTGCCTTTAAATTATGGAACTATTTCAGAACAATATAACTATGTCCAAAATTAGAAAGATATGCCAACATCATTAAAAAATTCAGAGTCTGGAAAAAAAATTGTACAGTGATCAAAGCAAAAAATCACAATTGGATATCTTTCCCCCATTAGGCAGCAATAATGGAATTGGCAGCATTCACAAGGCTGAAATGTAGATATATGAACTTATAATATCTGCAAATCATTGTATTTGGTTTCTATTTCCATTTTACACAGAATCCCAAATACTTGGAATTGGTTTTGTAAATAAGCAAAACAATATAATCAATGTAATAATCAAATTGCATCGAAAATAAATGACTTTTTTGTTGAAAAAAGATTACATATTAGATAGAGTTACACTATAGGGCAGTAACTGGGAATATACTTGGAAACTGACAACAGAAGGACATGTAGACAGGCTAACCTTTCTTTTTTCCTGACTGATTAATAATGCAGTCGACTAAAATATGCTATCCTTTGCTATTGTGTCTGGAAATACCTTAGAATTGAATATTTGACCTTTATACTTTACTGATTTCTGATCATGTCAAAATTTGTTTGAAGTCTGAAAATAATCTTTTAGAAAGAAATCAAACGGCCCTACCTTACCTAATCCTAAACAGCATTTAGGACTAAGGATTTCTAACAGTATGTATGATTCTTATGCCGTCTTACCTGTATTAAATATGTATGTTTTACTACAGAATCAAAAGATCTAAATTAAAACTAAATTGAAAAATTGCCTCAATGTCCAAATTGAGGTAAATGTGTGTGGTTTTTTGTATTTTTGTCTTCAATAAAGTAAAAAAAAAAAACTGAATTAAAAGTATCATATCATAATAGAGAGGTCTCTTGATGATGATCAGACAGGCGGAAGAATTGTTTGATTGTTCACCAGTCTTGTTCTCAGTTGTTGTTACTGGAAAGAAAAGAAAGAAAAAAAAACACATCCATCTTGTCAAATCTTGCCACAAATCAAAGTATTGTGTGTAACAGCGTCATGCACCAATCACATTCATTAAATGTTATAATCCTGCTTTACAAATGTACAATAAATCCATAACTCTAGACCAGGGAGCAAAACATAACAATTAAAAATAAAGCACAGATTTTTTATTTTAGCTGTAATTTAGTATCATATCAAATGTGATTGTACCTGTTCAGTAGAGGACGCTGAGGATTGTGTTCCTTGTTTTTCTTTGTATATTTTTGCCATTCTTGGTATAACTCTACTTTTCCAAACTCTTCCTGGTGTAACCTTTTGCTTTCTTCTATGGCCTTTTTGGGTGCAGCTACTTCTGCCACGTACCAGTCCCCTCCCCTGATTGATTCAGTCAACTCTTTGTGCTTGAGGAAAGGCTCCCATTGGCCTGGGTTACTGAGGAGAGCATCAGCCTCCACAGATCGAAGGCAGTCTGCTTTCAAAGCGATCTCGGCAGAGCTGCCTTCTGGTTTCATACCCCGTGCCAAAGCATGAAACAAACAGCTCTTGCCCTCACTCTCTATAATCACTGTCTGGTTATTGATGTGCACATCATAATGGCCATCAGGGTATTGGTCACTCTTTTGTCTGTAGATCAATGTCACAGTTGTATTGGCAGGTCGAGTGTCTGGGCTCAGCTCCTGCATTTTGGTAAGTCTTCCATTGCTGTCCTCTGTTAGGATGACAACTTTAGTGCCAGTGGCTTCTGACAGAACTTTGATATCGAGGATGGTGCCTGCAGTCGTGGAGTTCTTGATCTTTTCAGCATGTGATTGTGAGCACTGACCTGCCTCTCCTTTAAGTTTGTGTTTAGAATTCAGCTTTCTTGGGGTGTATATGTTGTTCTGCCCAGCTCTGAGTTTTTCCTCTGTCCTGTCACTCTTTAAGCTGTTTATGATTATATGATGGTCAATATTGCTTTTTATTTGACCGTGAACATGAGAAACAATGTAAGTAGAGAACTTGTGGTCGAAGACTTCTACCAAAGCATTAGCCAATAAAGTATTGATGGTGGATGCTAAGTCTTGCTTGAAGTCTTTCAAAAGTTTAATGTCCTCTCCAGATAGATCACTTACTTTCACATTCTCGTTGCTTTTCTTTTCTTTAAATATTTTCAGCTGTTCATGAAGATTTGAGAAAAACTTATATGAGAGGCTGAGCACTGTACTGATGGTATTGTCTGCCAGTCGGCCCATGTAACGAGTTTGGATTGTGGTAAGAATTGCAGATGCATTGTCTTTGGTGTGTGATTTGGCTTTTTCAGTTATTTTAGAGAGAGATGAATTCAGTTTATTTTGCCAACTGAGGTCTGCATAGAATGGCTGCACTGCAGTTTTGCTTAACTCTTTGAAAATGGCCAAGAGATTATTCTTTGTGCTCTTATCGTTCAGAAGATCTTGAAGTTGCTTTTTATCCTCAGCTTGTGAGAGAATGATGAAGTCTACTAATGTAGCTAAGGGGTCTTTTTCCATGTTTGATTCCACACTGGGGACAATCCTTTCTTTTAAATCAGATTTGATGCTGTTTACTATATCTGCCAGTATTTTCTCTTCTTTATTCCCAAAACCATTAGTAATGATTGTCATTTCTGCATTCTTCATATTTGTCACAGGACTAACATTTTCTTCAGCCTGTCTGGAGAGAAACTTTGGCATCGGCTTCATCTTTTTGCCCATTCCTTTGAGTAATATTTCAGAAGATTTGAAGCTCTTTGCGACCAACTTTCCAACTCCAAACCCAACGAGAGATACACCAAGAGAAATGGCTTTTTCTGTTGCCCATGACTTCCAGCTGATTTCTCCTGTCATCGTAGACTCACTCGTGCTGTCTGTTTTTTCTTCAGTAATGAGTCCCATGCCAACTTGAGCCAATCTATGAAACATACATGCAGTGAGCAATGATCCTCCAATATTCTGTAAAACTGCAAAAAAGGTCACTAGAAGACCTTCCCATGAGAAACGAGGCTCATCTTCCACAGAAAATATATATCTCAGACCTCTATTATAGAGGGTATAGACTTCAACTTGGAGATCTTTATCAGCCCCTGATACCAAGCAGAAAATAGGGGATATTTTTACCACTGGATTCTGCTGTTTTATTTTATCCAACTTTTTGATGGCCTCAGTAATGTTTTTGTCAAAGTAACTTAGAACGTTGCACTTGGTTGATAACTGTTTTTCCAGACTGGTTGGGTTGCTGTTGGCTGAGTATGCAGAGGACATTGTTACAAACTGAAGGCAGACTAGTGATTCTTCACTGAGAAACTTCAGAGATTCCTGTGCCTTCATTAGATCATCTATTGCCTTGGTGAGGTAATCTCCTTCCGCCTGTTGTATAGTGCAGTATGCACGAGTGTAAAAAGCTACAGCTGCCCAGCTTTTATCCTCTGTCGTGGCTTTTTCAAACATTATGGCTGCGGTGTCCCACTTTTTTTCATCCAGTGCAACATTTCCAAACTTGATGTAGTGATAAATGCTGGAACTTGGTGAAGTCTGACTTTCAGACTGACTTTTTGCCTTTGACAAATCAGCTTTCAGACTCTCTTGCAGTTCATTTCTCTTCAACTGATCAATTTCTTCTGATTTAGTTTGCAGCCAAATCCCCCAGAACTCATTCATGATGGCAACAACAGCTCTTTCCTCGTCTCCATCAGTGGTGTCATAAATATCTTGAAGTGTTTCACAGTATTCTGAAAACAGGTCCTCCCGCAGTTTCATCTCAGCAACATCGTTCATCATGTAACTTATCTTTTCTGCTGCAAGTCTGTCTCTTGTGCTCTTGGCTTCCTCCAGAGAGGACATTGTGTGAAAAGATGGCTGCAGGTGTTCAGTGGAAATGATTATCTGAGCAGATCCAGGTTTACCTTTGCGTGCAGTTCGTCCAAAAGCCTGGAGTTCCACTCTTGTGTTCTCAGAAAGGAAGGAGAGGATCACAAATAACCCTCCATTATTGTTCACCTTTGGGGACACTTTTATGTCTGTGCCACGGCCGGCAAGGTTTGTGGCAACAATGACATCACCAGGATGAAGCTCCTTGTCTATTTTACTCAAACTGTCTCTGTCACTGCGGCAGTAGAGAATCAATTTTTTATTTGGGATGCTGCTCTTCAGCTCTTCGTAGATCTCTTTGGCTTTGTTGATAGTTTCACAGATCACCAACGCTGCTCTTCCTTCTCTGTATGAATTTGGGGAAATCTGAGCCATGACCACATCTTTTATTTCAGATTTCCATTCTTCAGCTGTTTTTTTCAGAGTACCTTTGACCTCAAATAACTTCTTCCTGCTGAATGTTGGTATTTTGCACACAGAGAGATTTGGATACAGGTCCTGCAAAAACTGAATGTCTGCTTTGCTCCCCAGTGTTCCTGTTGTTCCGTATATTTTCCCCTGGTATTTCTCAAAAAAGGAGATGTTGGAAATGTAGTTTGTCACTGTTGAAATTGTGCTCAGTTTGACTTGGTGTTTAACCTCCACAAACTGCTGCAGACCATCCCCCCATTTCTTATTCAGTTCAACAATACCAGTGGATCTGAAGTCCACTGGACAGACGTTGTCATTTTCTACGACATATTCTCGTCCTTCTTTCAGTAACATTGCCAGAAAGGCATTCTGAACCCACACTGAGACTTTCTTCTCCACCAGAGTCTTCAAGAATCCAGGAATGCTGATTTTGTCTTTATTGTTTTCACATGGGGTGTACTGAATCCTCTCAGAGATCAATTCTGCAATGGGCTTGATGAGAACTTCTTCTGACTCATAGAGAGGACAACACAATCCTTCCTCCAGCACAAGAAATGAAAGCTCTGGGATGTCCCGGTCATTATATGGACTGCACTTTTGAAGACAGAGCAGTCCCTTGCCATCTAGCGTGTAAACAGTAAAGCCATAGGGGACATAGTCCTCAATTTCTTTGAAAAAGTCAACCATAGCATCCTGACTCACTGTTTTCAGTTTACTGAGAATTTCATGGTTTTCACTCTTGTAGATATCTTCTGAAAATCCTTTTGGCACAATGTTGGATTCTTCAGCAATAGTTAAAATGTCCATTGGATCACTAATTTCAGTGTCTTCTGTGTTCATTGAGTCATAGATGGCCTTGAAGAATGAAGCAGGAGGACCTCGTACAAATGTCTGATGTCCTGTAGATAGGAAGCCATACTGACTGACGTGGCTCCAGATCATGGTGAGAATAATGTTCAGGTGCTGCATGGAGACCATGGGGCTGGACAGGTATGTCAGCTGCACTCCCTGATCCAGCAGCAGTGAGTCCACTTCATCGATAATGATGCACTGAAAGTTACGATCAGCCCTCACATCCTTCATCTCAAATATTTGGCGAAGGTGATCAGCAGCAAAGGCTTCAATGGTTCCATACACCACGTCCTTCTGATAGCATTCTTTCCGATCTTTATCCTCATTTTTATTTGTGTTTGTGTCGACTGTAATGCCAAAGTATTTGTAAAATTTGGCCCATTCTTTAGCATCTCTTTGGCATAACACAGAGGAGTTGGACACCACATCCACCTTTTCACCTCTAAGCACACGCAGCACTGCAAACATCGCTATGACACAAGACTTCCCTTCTCCAGTTCCCATCTCCAGGAGCTTCCCAGTGTCAGACAAGGCCAACAGGCACCAGCTTATCATCTGAGTTGCCCTGGGAAACCACTTCCTTTCAGCTTTGTGGAGGTGTACAGCATTGCATAAGACTGCAAGGACTTCCTGAAGGTCCTCAGTTTCTTTGCTTTGACACAGAGACCTAACATGTTCCACATCACATGTGTGCTTTTTAATTTCACCAGTTTTGATTAGGTTTGTTACATGAGTTACTATGTTGTCTGATGTACTCAGTGTTTGTTTATCAATGACTTTCATCTGCTGTATTTCACAGAAAAGGTTTTCAATGTTTCTTTTTTTCTCACCTCTAAGGCTCTTTTCTAGATGCTGGATCAGATTCTTAGTTGTGCATGAATCTATGAGCTCAGTGAGAGATTTGTTGTTTTCATCTTTCCACTTAGAGGAAACCTGATATGTTTCCATCAAATGTAAAATCTTCATGATGGAAATACAGCCGTCATCATGGTGGTTATCAGTTAATGCTCCAAGAAGGTTTAAGACCTCTACTGGTGACCAAAGTCTTTGTTCCCCAAGATTTGAAACCATCTTGAAGACTTCTTTGGTTTCTTTGTCTAAGTCTTGGAATTGTTCCACACAGGCAAATAAATTCTCCAAACACCATTTGCCTGCAGGATCTGTCATGTTTTTAACAGCTTCTGTTTCTCTAGCAAACACTTGCAAGAGATTTTCCAGAAAGGTCAAAATAAAGATCTCATTAGAAAGCAATTCCTTCCCTGTGATTTTCTTTGAGACGGTGATGATTTTTGTGTCAGTGATTGTGTCTTCATTTAGGTTACAATGGAGGACCTGAAAAAGGGCCTTAATAAAGATATGTCTCAGTTCCACATCTTCACTGTGAAATTTACTCATGAGGTTCTGCAGGACCTCCGCAGCAAACACCAGGGAGTCATCGTCTTT
Source organism: Astatotilapia calliptera (assembly GCF_964374335.1). NCBI lineage: Eukaryota > Metazoa > Chordata > Actinopteri > Cichliformes > Cichlidae > Astatotilapia > Astatotilapia calliptera. Next base: position 13,830,316 of record NC_137439.1, read on the forward strand.
GAGTCTTGAAAGTTCCAGAGCATGCAGAACACTGAGACTTTGTTTTTCAATAATAAATCCACGACTAAACGGTGTATGCCCCGTTTCCATTGCCTCTATGCCACGTTGAACATAATCTGACACAAAATCATCCATTGTACCATAAACAATGTCTGCTTCATAGACATCCTGGAATGATGGGTCAGTCTTCTTCACGTTTGTGTTAAGTGAAATGTTAAGGTGCTTGTAGAAGTCAGACCACTCCTTTGTTTGCTCCTCTGAGTGAACATCGGAGCTCAGCACAATGTCCAATTTGTTTCCCATGCAGACTTGCATGGCTGCAAACATGGCTGTAACACATGGGTCTTCTTCCACACCAACCAGTTGTACCACTCCACTTTTCAGAGTCAGCACCAGTCCACACCACCGCACCATCTGCCTCACTGTGGGCCACCAGCCTTTTATATTAAACACTGCTTTGCAGAGCTGACACAGACATTTCTGTATGTTGTCTGCATTCAAAGATTCACATTTAAATGAATCTTTCATAAAAGTTTCTTCTTTTGGTACATTTTCTGTATATTTCAGGACACCAGTGTTAATGTTTTTTATCATATCAATGACAGAGTCATCCAAATTCCACAACATCTTTACTTCTGCTAGAACTGCAGTTACACTGTTCTCATCATTTCCTCTTAGAGTCTTTTGGAAATCCTGACAAAATCGCTCAGGAGCAGCAGATTCAAGGAGCTGGATTAGAGAGTGCCCACAGTCATCTATCCAGTCTGGTGGTATGTCATACACTCGTACCAAGGTAAGGATTTGAGTTATGGAATCATCATCCGCATATTTCTGTGACAGTGCTTTAAGCAGAGTGACTGCTTCCATTGGAGTCCATTGGTTTCTTTGCACAAGTTTGAGGAGCATTTCAGTGGATTTTGAGTGGGCTTCTTTTCCATTTAGATCTGTGAGTGTGAATAAGAGAAGCTTTAAACACTGGATTTCCATCTTTAAAGTGAACACAGAGGCTCTTCCAACTGCACTCTGCAGTGATGATGTAAGGGTGCTCAGGAATTCAATTACAAAGAGGTTTTCAGTGGAAATCTCATATTCTGCCCATTGTTTGGCTATGAGGACAGCATCATTATCAGATCTGTCACGGTCATTGAAAACATGCATCAGGTTCAGATACAGGGCTTGAGTCAAGAGGAAACTCTCAAAAACACCACTTGCTGATTGGCTGATGGATCCCAAATGGGACTGCATATGATTGGAGATGGTTTGTAGGGAAACTTCTTCAGATATTTCCAGAGACAGAGCACAGAGCTCTGTGATGAACACCTGAGTGTGCTGCAGAGTGCTGATGGATGGAGGAGCACTGATCCACTCATCAAACAGAAGTTTGTCCAGGACTGAAAGGATCTCACTGAGCTGATCACCTGTGAGCTGAGTCAGACTGAGATTTATAACTGGGAGACTGCATTTCACCGAGAGGAGTTCAAGAAGCTCGTCACTGTCACTGATTGATTCATAGTTGGCTTCAGACTTATGCAGATGCTTTATTAGAACATCTCGCTTGGACTCACATTCCTGTGAAATGTGCCCTCTCACCTGTTTCTCAAACTGCTCTTTAGCTCGTTGGTAGGAACTTTCCAGAGTTTCATTGAATTTTTTTCTTCTTTTGTCCTCTTCTCTCCTTTGCCTCTCCTGTTCTCTTCTCTGTTCTTCCTCTCTCCTTTGCCTCTCCTGTTCTCTTCTCTGTTCTTCCTCTCTCCTCTGTCTCTCCTGCCTCTCCGCTTCGCTTCTCCCCCATTGGTCAAAGCAACTTCTACACTCGTACGCATTATCCTGACCAACTGGTCTGTAATATTGACCTCCGTTGAACACATATACATATCGTCCATAAATAGTATTTTGAGAAAGGTTGTTGAAGCTCATGCACGGAGGCAGGCCATTATAACATTTACAGCATCTCAGGTTGCTGCCCATGTTACTTTCTGATGGTGCATTCCCCATTTTTGATGATTTAGTCAGCAATTAGTCAGTGGCTGTCAAACGTGCCCAGCATTCTTCTGAAAAGCCAATAAATAAATAAAAATTCAATGACTTAATTATATAACAACTTATCCATAATCCATAAAGTTGTGCTGACTATTATTATAGCTCACAAAATAAATAAATAAAGTAGATAATTATAAATATTAAAGTACATAATAATTAATTTTAAAAATTCAGATTTCTTTACCACTAATGTACAACAAGCCATGATGGCACTGAAGAAACAGTTAAACATATAATAAATTAAAAATACAAAAATGTATTCATTTATAATACATAGAACGTAAGTAAACATACATATACATTCCACTTACATGCCTGTTAAGCAAAAAATGCCCAGCAGTTTATATACATATATGTATATGAGGTGCGATGAAGAAGGTGCCTAATAAGTACAGCAAGCTGTCCATACCGGAGGACTTGAAAACTGCCTTGGAAACTCACAGCCTTGTCCAGGTGCTTGAAGAGGTACACCAAAGAGATAAAGGGCAGGAGAATAAACCATCTGTTCTTCACAGAAACATCCAAGATGTACTCTCAGTGGCAGGGGAACAATATGAGAACAACACCACCAAGGCTGGAGGAGGAGCATATAGGAGAAGGACGCAACCCATAACAGCAGTTGGTGGAGCTAAGAGAAGACCACAGCAACCTCCCTGAACAGGACCCAGTAACAATCACAGTGGGAGATATCAAAGAAAGGTTCATATGGTTCACGCCTACTGGCTGAAGAAGCTGACTGCACTCCACAAGTGTCTGGCAGCACTGATGAACCAGCTGCTGGTCAATGAGAGACACCTGGAATGGCTAACCGAAGGCCGGACAGTCCTGATCCTTGAGGACTGCCAGAAGGGACCGGTCCCTTCCAACTACAAGCCAATAACCTGCCTCAGTACCACATGGAAGCTCCTATCAGGCATCGTAGCCATTACAAGAAGGCCTATGACCCGATGTCCCACACCTGGATCCTGGAATGCCTATAACTATACAAGAGGATACAGGAACTCAATGGGGATGTGGCGTACAACACTGGAGGCTAACTTCAAGCCAATAGCACAAGTCACCATCAAGTGAGGGACCAAGGAGAGGCTCTGTTCCCACTGCCGTTCTGCATAGACCTGAACCAGTGAGATCATAGACATAGATCATAGTCTCGATAAATGCACGGCGTTTCGGCGGGTACACTGGCTTCCGCGAGTGTGATGCTTATTTGGAGCAATGAAAAAATAATAAAATATAATTTTATTTTTATATTTCAATATCACAATAAACTTCCAATTTAGAAGTACAAGTTTTTTTTTCTTTTTTTCTTTTTTTTTAAAGAACTAACATAAATAAAATACACTTCAGCTAAATACTTCTAATTTATTTTCCCAAACCACGAGGAGCCGCACTATAACGACTAAAGAGCCGCATGCGGCTCCGGAGCCGCAGGTTGCCGACCCCTGGTCTATACCTTACCCTAACACTATACTGTTTATACCGTCTTTATACGCAGGGGTGTCAAACTCCAGGCCTCGAGGGCCGGTGTCCTGCAGGTTTTAGATCTCACCCAGGGTCAACACACCTGAATCAAATGATTAGTTCATTACCAGGCTTCTGGAGAACTTCAAGACATGTTGAGGAGGTCATTTAGCCATTTAAATCAGCTGTCTTGGATCAAGGACACATCTAAAACCTGCAGGACACCAGCCCTCGAGGCCTGGAGTTCGACACCTGTGCCATACAGTATAAGGTGTCTATAAAGTTGGAATGTCAGAAGATTAATCTCTGCTATACTAACACAAAAATTAATTCTCAAACTCCTAACTACATTCACAAAACACACAGTAGTTTCAGATCATGCACACAACCAGTCACAATAACATATCATACTATAAGGACTGTAGTGTATTTTTGTTTCTATCACTGAGGGAACATTGACTGCACACTAAAAAGCACAGTAGCTCAACTATTTTCAGCATCATGTGTCTCTTAAATTCCTCAAAAATATGATAGGAAAAAAGAAATGGACCTCATTCTGTTTGTACTTAAACATTCGTATAATACACATTGTCCTTCTTCTGTTATTGACATAATAAAATAAAATAAAATGTTAATGTTTATGATTGAAAAATGATTATTTACACTGTTAGTGTAATATATTAGTGTCTTAGCAATTCAGAAAAATGTATACAAAATGTAAAACTTTTACATTACCTTGATCTTCAGAGAGGAAGAAACAATCAGCCCCACAACATCTAGAGAAGTGAAACTGACCTTAAGGCTCACAGCTGAAGCTGCCAGTGATATAAGAGTGAAGGACAGGGGCGTGTCTAAAGGGTTGTCTCTGAGTTTACTTGTAATAGAGTATTTTTACACGGTAATATTGCAACGACTGCTTAAGTAAACGGTCCAAATGTTTTACAAGAGTTGATCAATACGAATACAAAACACATGAAAACCATGGCCTCTTTTTTTACTTAGCTAGTTTTTAATGCTCCATTTATTTCTGAATGAATTTTCAGAAATTTTGAAATTTCTGAATTTTCTTGGTATCTCAGTCCTTCTCTCCTGACTGGTTGCTAGTCTTTCAATGCCATCATATTTGAAAAATTCTATAGTTGCCGCTGCATATTCGCATGTCACGAGCATAAATAATGACATTCAAAGGTATTAGAAGTAGGAAGTTTTGCTTCTGAGGCTATATTGCACAAATAATTCATTATAAGAATCAGCACTGCAATGAGCACATTGTCTTCTTGTGGTGTAAAGGTTTCATCCAATATTTCACGATTAGTACCCTGATGTACATGTGGCATAAAAAAACTGAGATAATAACATTTTCCCTAAAGACGGTCTTTCTGCAGTCCAGGGGTCGGCAACCTTTCTGATGATGAGTGCCAAGTCAAGGTGCCATTTGATTGCATTAGCAATAAATTTAATAGCACTCTATATTAGCAGTTACACGCTATATAGAACAACTTTATAGAATTATATTTGTTCACAGATGCTGGCAGCTATCAGCGAATAGTTATCAGCTATTTTTTTTTTTTAAAAAGAGGCACTTTTTTATCCATAACAAGAACTCTATAACAGCAAACAACAGAAAATCCAAATGGTCTCCAAATGGTCTCCTCACAACAATGATAAGAAAAAATAAACTGAACCAATACAGCATGTTTGTTAATACAGAGATACACATGTTAATGTGATCTCTGGTCTCCCACTCAGAGACACACGTCTCCCAGCATTCAGACGGCTACCTGAGGACACTCTCCGTATGAGAAAAAAATCTGTAGAGCCAAATACTGTAAATAATATCCCTGCAATATTCTGAAGACAGTTAACCTTGTCAGGTAATGATGTCCAGCAGGTGAAAATGCAAGCTGCATGAACACGTACAGCTGTGGATTCCAGCTGCGTTCGTAGTTCTGCAAACTTCGACTGCCAGCTAACAATGTCCGTCTCACCGGTAGGTTAAGTGATTTTTAGCCAATTACAAGATGAATCTGGTAGTTGGGGTTGTTAGCTAAGATACTGTCATTAAGAAGCCAATATGGGACAAATAATGTGTCAACTAATGTGTCTATGGGAGGAAATTTGCGATTTGCACCGCTGGCCCGGCCATCTATTTTTTTAAGATAAGATAAGATAACCTTTATTAGTCCCACAAGTGGGAAATTTGTTTTGTATTGCACCTTCTCAGATTAATTCACTGTGTGTTGTGCCCGGAGCTGGACTGGGACAAAAAATCGGCCCAGGCATTTTGACTAGAGACCGGCCTACCAGGTATTATAGGAAAAGCCATAAAGCCTTTGAATGAAAACAAACGCTGTTGTGACAGTGATGTACACTGTCTTGTTGGTATATGTATGATTTCTATACATTTCACATCAAATAAAAACTTTGGTTATAAGATTCAGATAATTATTTATTAAAAATGAGACATTTTAAATGAGAATAAGAAAGAAAAGTATTTCTTTGTGCCCCCCTTTCCCTGTTAATGCCCTACCTGGCCCCCCTGGCAAAACTTTGCTAGACCTGCAGCATCTGTAGAGAAAAGAGTAGGAAACAAGTATAAAATCTAACAATAAATTGGCTCATATTACTCTTTCAGAGTTTTAGACATTATTTAGACAGAGATATAGACATTACCTATTACCTATGTTATAGCCTTAACACAGAACGAAAAAAACTTCCATCAATTTTTAAGTTACAAACCTTTCTTTGCCTAATTAGCTATGAGTGTGTGATGTCTCCAGTTCCAGTTACACTCCATCTTGTCTTTTTTTTTTGGTGCATGTTTGTGCAATCTAAATTCATACGATATAGCCAGGTATTTCACGACATAGAAAGTTGTATGCATCCTTCAATTCATTTATTGAATTGACCAGATATACCAGATAAAGTTAGAAATCTACTATGGAGGTTTATTTGGCTTCTTCAAACTTGTAGCCCGAGACTTCCAGTAAGAAACAAAATGATCAAATGGCTTATTCACAACTAGACAGTTTCTAGTGGGTTGATAAAAGAAATTATAAGTGAAGGCAAACATCTAAAGAGAAATAACTCAAATTGCTGAAAAATTAAATCAAGTCACCCATACATACATACATATTCTAATTTTAATTCTGACATGCAGGCATATAGAAACAGAGAAAACAGGGGAAACAACTGTGACGATAGGCCTGAGTATAAGGTTGTCCACAAGGACTAAAACCTGAAGAATTCTTGTAAAAGCCGAGTAGAAGGTGGACAAGGCACCTCAGAAATTATCTCAGTTGATCTTTACAGTGAAGCTGAAGGGAAAACATAGATAGGCTAAGGCCTGAGAGCAAGACCAGCTGGAAACCAGTTAGATCCAAGTGAAGCTGGCAGACATAAGGTCCTTGGTCTGCGAGTCTATGGCAATGACTGTCTAGATTGATGGAGGTTGACTGTAGATGTCAAACAACTCTAGGGGATAGACTTCATTGGCTGACTCAGGATCAGGATGCACATGGCAGAACAGACTCAGTACAGAATGCCTTCAACTCAGACTTGGTATCAGGAAAGACATCTGATAAAATAATGACAGTCTGTTGCTGCTTCAAAGAAACGCCAGATTACCCAGATTCACTAACAGTTTCAGGATACATGGGGGAACAGAAAGATTGTATGATCATTCAGAAAGAGGAAATTGGTTAGCTGATCCATAGATATTTTCAGGAACTGAAAGGTCATCCACATATTTTGACTCAGAAACAGGAAATCAGTTACCTGACCAAGGGATGGTCTCAGGAACAGAAAGATATTCAGACATAGAAACAGGAAACCAGCTAGCTGACTCAGGAACAAACTCAGGAACAGGAGGTATGACAAACTCAAGGTCAGGGGAACTTGCAACCTATTCAGGTGCATTCCTTCAAGAAGGGAGAAGAGTCAACTGACCAAAGACAGTATTTATGCTGACCATCCATAAAAGGAGCTCTATGGGTTTAATGTGCAGAGTCAGGCAATCGTTTTGGTGATCATTATTAGTAAAGCTGTTATGAAATGTACACTGTTTGTGTTTTTTTATTTATTGATTTATTTTACAAATGTTATATTTTAAACCTTATGCACTGAAATCATGTTTAAATAATGTCAATGCCACTGAGGTTATCTTGCCATCAGTAAAATAAAGCAGACACATCAGTAGTAAATGTCAGGCGTAACAACTATTTGAAATTTGCAGCTTTTTCTTAACTTTTTCTTTGACTGAAAATGTCAGTTTAGTCAAATTTATTTGACTTTACCATCATCTTTCCACAATACGTAAAAAATACTACATATTGATCTACTGCTGTATTTAGTATAACATGTGCCGATGCTCTGAGACTGACTTCAAATTCAGTGTGAACTAAATATTGATGTTTGGATACAGCTTTTGTAACACAGAAATACCAGAAATTTACAGTCATGTGAAAAATAATGTTTTTTTACATGACTTTGTGCAGTACTGCGAAAAACTAAGTACACCATTGGTGTCTTCATAGGAATTAAGAGGGTAAATAGCTAGGTGCTGCTGATTAATTAACCATCACCAAGTGTGAGCACTTCCATAATCGCAGAAGGTTTTGAGGTTTGTTAAATCACGCCTGAATGCATCACACAAACAAATACTTTCAACACCAAACTGCTGCTTCAGGTTCAGCTGTGTGATCAGTGGTTTTTAAATAAAGTTGCCTTAGCTTGGCTTAATATTATCTTACAGTCTTCCCAAGATTAGATGTCCCAGCAAATTCACAGCCCCATGTTTGACGAAAACAGAACACAGGGTTTCAGAACATGTCAAGCAAAGTGGTAGAGGATTGATGATTTTGGTTTCTGTTTGAAGCCACAGAACTTAGGCATCTTGCAGTCACCGAGTCAACCATCAACTCCTCTGTATATCAAAGTATCTTAAAGTCAAATGTCAGGCCATCTATCCAACAGCTAAAGGCTGGCCAAAATAAAATCATGCAAGAGGATGAAGAGCCCAAGCACAACAGTAAAAGAACAAAATGGCTGAATGTGGCAGGGTGTGGTTTGTGGCTCAGCTGTAGGGGAGGGGTGGAGCAGTGGGTTCAGGGTGTGGTTTCAGGCGAGGCAGTTGTTCTCCATCACCTGATCACATCTGCCCTATTTCAGGAGGATACGGGACCTGACGACAGAGCTGAGTGCTGCACAGGAACAAGGCAGCTGGAAAGCTGCACAAGCAAAAGAAAACAACTTTATAAAGTAAATAAAAACATTGACATGATGTAACACTTTGTGCTTCATTTGTACTATGCTGGGAAAAAAAAGAATCAGTGGGTTTTAATGACCCAGTCAAAGTCCAGACTTTAACCTGACTGAAATGCCATGGTGGGACCTGTAGAGAGCTGTGCATAAGTGATAGACTATAAACCTCGATGAACTGAAGCAACATTTGTAAAGGAGAAACGGAAAAGTTTCCTCCACAACAACGTGGGAGACTGTAACATTTGAAACATATGAAAACAAAAACCTTTTAAGGAAAAAAGGAAAAAAAAACCAACAACTTTATTTTTCACAATTCAGCAGATTCACAAAGAGAGAAAGGGCACAATTACAAAGCACAGCCGAACAGAAGCCCCAAGTTACAAAAACTTCAATTAGTAGGTGTGTATTTTATGTATCACTTGATTTTTCTTCCCTGTCATCTTCTTCTTCTTTTTAAGAAATACTGAAGAATAAGTTTGCTTCCCTTTCAGTTTGTACACACAGCAGTGAACGTGTTTTTCTGTTTTTGTGTACCTGCAGTTTGTGTGCTGATTTGACCACATGTTTGACTCCTGTTGCTGCATCAGCAACTTTTATAGAAAAATAAGGAAGAAGCAACTTCAAAATGAACCATCACTTTGAGATAACAACGGATTACTGCACACTACTCTCTTATGTTTAATTGCCTCACAGTGGCTTTAAACAATTTCTGAGAAATTAAACCTTTGTAAAAAAAAAAAAAACAACAAAGTGTGCAAGTGATTTTCTCCAATGAGTACAGTAAATAGTACATCTTAGTTTAAAATGCAATAATTAAGCATGCCATTTTGAGCCGGTGCCCCATACACCATAAGGTTAGTAAAGATGGCTCTGGCTGTTTATTATCTTCCCTTGGTTATTCTTCATGGTCCATAACATTAAAGGCTAAAAAGCCCCCAAAATGATAGTACAAAGAAATGAGTGGTTCACTTGGACCGCTCTAATAGATTCTCCTACTGAATTAATAATCAGAAATGACCCTGAGGTAACATGGAAAAATGATCATATTTATGCCTCTATTATACAAACTTTAGTTAGGAATGTCAGGCATTTCTAAACAGGAATCTGTGTTCATTTGACTGGTGCGTTGGGTCTCTTAATGATATTAAAAATTGTATAGGCCTGAATTAAGTTTATTTATCTAATATCATTTTCTTTAACAAATTCTGAGTTATTTAAGTATCTCTGCTGTATTGGCACATCCACAAATATAATATGTATGTATGTTTGACTTCTTTTATCATGTAGCCTGATGATTTTGGTAATAAAAATATCGCCTGTGAGCTCTTCCATTCATTCAGAAATGCAGTGTTATGAAGTGTTTGGAGAAAATGTGAGAGAAAAAGTTCTTGTCCTATCTTGCAAAACTGTACAGAGGACTGGAGCAAAGTAAAACAAAGAGCCGTGGGTCATTGTACAATTCAAACCATCATTGTTTTGTCAGACCACTGCTGATTCCACGGACAGCTGTTCCTACTTACATCTAGAACCTAAAAGGAGAGCCGCTGTTAAAAATACTCAAACATGTGCGACAAATGTGTGTCTCATAATTCAGAAGGTCTGCCGTGGTTCATGGATGGATGTTTGACATCCTCACAACGGCGACTATAATCTGCAGTTCTCCCGCTGTCCACTAGATGCCCTCAGTTCCCTGCTCTTTATCCATCCATTCCCTTTCCCTCCCAACCCACCAGTTTTAGTTTCTACCTTTAGCTGTTTGTGACTTTATCTTTACAACATGTATCCTAAACTTCTGACTGTTTCTGACCCTCATCACCTGCTTTTTACATTTTTTGTTTGCTGATTCTGCCGCAAGTCCCGTGGAATTTAGACTCATTAAACACTGTTAACAGCACGTGTTACTGAAGCGATTTAAGAATAATATCGTGACAGAGTGTTTGCAAAGCATCAAGATATGACTCCAAGACTATTGTTCATTTACGATTGAACACAGTCAGAACCTAAGGGTTTTATTATAATCCATGTCCTCTTAATAAGTGATATAAACAAGCTTTCATCACTTCCACGTCACCTTGGCAAGTGGAGAAACGCTCGGATAGACCCTAATCAGGATTTATCCTGCTTTTCTCTCAGAAACCAGGCCTTGCTGCGCAGATCAGGCTGGAAACACTTTCCCCCCCTCAATCTTTCATACGAAAAAAACAAAACAAAAAAACGATGAAACAAAAAGACTCACTGGATTATAATAAGCGTTTGGCTTCGTCTTACTGATAATTCTTTCTAGAAGTAAACGGAGTTCAGCTTTAAAGGTGTTTCTCTATTTCAGCCACAGATTCTGGTAAGTTGTTGTTATCAAACTATGACTTTATCACCTTCAGCCTGAATGAAAACTATTAACTTGCATGTTCGCATTTTTGTTTGTGTTCGTATTTTCCGTTAAAATCGGTACTATTTGCTTCACATTCCAGTAAAATACTTGTGATTGTGAGAGTTACGGTTATTTATTAGTTTCACGTCAGCATTCAAGAACAAAAACAAAAGTAAGCTGCAGCTTCAGGTCTGATGGAAAGAAAAGAGATTTCTTCTACAGGAAGTGTCAGTAGCTCTGATTTTTCTTGTTAATGCTGCAAGTTACGTCAGAGTACTAGATTACAAGTTTACACAAAACCCAGTGAAGTATAATTAATTATAAAAATGTATCAAAGGTGAGTAAAAGTACTTTTATTGTAATAAATTAGTCCCTAGGAGTGATATGTGGCATGCTGAGAATTAAAAAGAAGCCTGAATGGAAAACATGTTAGCTGGATCTGATTCACTCTCTCCAAAGAGTCTCAGCATGTATTTTAGGAATCATGTCTTAATTAAAGACCCAAGAGAAAAAAATAATGACTCCTTGAACATCAGGCTCAAACATGTTTGATTAACAGTAGTTTAATGTTTGTGTTTTATAATCATACCATGTTTTTAAGAGTAAAATCACATACTTAGAACTCGTAACTATAGCTGTAAAGTACTATAAAGTAGTGAAGTACTCCTTCTTTAGTGAATATATTTATTTTTCCTCCCCCAGTTTGCACTAAACCATCCAGCTGTAAACTCAGGTATTCTGGGAACTTTGTCACTGTCAGGTGTTTTTGTTTGTATTTTGTGTATTTTATTTGGCCTGACTATTTTTCTCTTTTCCAGATGAAAACAACAAGCTGATTATTCAGTCGGTGAGTTTGAGACAGCTGGTGGGGTGTCAGCCATGGGTCGAAAGCTTGATCTGACAGGACTGACGGACAATGAGGCGGAGCACGTGCTGCAGGTGGTGCAGAGGGACATGAAGCTGCGCAAGACAGAGGAGGAGAGACTCAGGTGAGTTCTGACCTGTAAATGCAGTGGAGCTCCAGGTGTTTTATGTTTAGGAAGTGAACTGTACTGACTTTCCCCCCCATCCTGCTGTTTTTCTATTGCAGCTTGGTTACTCTCACTGCTCATATGAGTGTTTGAAAGTTTTGAACTTCCTTACCTCTGATGAAATCTTATTTCTTTGAGTCTGCTAGTAAATGTGAAACTGCTGAATAATCAGCTTATCACAGCGGTTTATAAAAGTACACTTTTTCTCTTCTTAGTGTTGCAAGAAACATAAACCTAGGATTTATTATTGGAGATATTCTTTTATTTTTGGTTTCAATTTGAGTAGATCTTGGGGTAGACAGAAAGAGGGATTGTGGAAATTAAAATTGTGCAGAGACCATGGAGACGCACTTGTGTGCAGTCCTCCAAAAATTACAAGAATTACAGTCATTTTAATACTTTGCCATTTTCAAAGTCCCAACATTAACTAGACAAACCAACCAAATTTAAACATGAAGTTTATTTTAAATCCTTTGAAATGAATGACTGCTTGATGCCTAGAACTCATGAACATCACAAAATGTTGTTTCCTTCCTTGAGATGCTCTGCTGGGCCTTTACTGCGGCTACCTTTAGATGCTGTTTGTTTGTGGGTTTCTCTGCATCCAGTTTTGTATTTTATTTATTAGTTGAAAAGCCTCCTCTGTTCGATTGAGATCAGGTGACTCACTTGGCCACTGGGAATGGAAACTATATCTCATTTCTTTGCTTTTGCAGTTGCAGCATTTGGCTGAATCTGTGTAGAGAGATCAGCCCTGTACACTTCAGAATTCATATTGCTTCTTCTATCCACAGTCACATCCTCAATAAACACTAATGACCCAGTTCCAACAGTTCCAATGTCATACCATTGCCTCCACTGTGTTTGACAGATATGTTATGTTTCAGATTATAAACTATTTCTACCATGGTGATGAAAATATAAAGTATGGCTATGGAAACAAAATGAAGAACATATAAGTAAGTAAGGCACTGCATAACCAGTATACCTTTAAGGTCTTTCACACCAATTTTCTCAGGCTGCTTTTCTTCAGCACAATTTAATTCGAGGAATTTTTAGACCTTGGTGGAGATTTCCTTTCCCGCCTCTTTGCTCTGAAGTGTGTCCTAAACACAGTAGCCAGGAAGTGAAGCCTTTTTCCGCTGCACTCAGACCAGCTTCCTCCTTCACCCCAACCTCAACACATATAGATACAAAGGCACAATAACGTGGTAAATAGGTGGATTTCATTGCCTGTAGCCTCAGCCTGAGAGTTACACAATAGTGGAAAATGATTTGCCTGTTTAACAAAAAGAGTCCTTGCTGGTCCTGGTGCTTTATTTAGAAAAACACTTACCTCTTACAGCATTACTCCACTGTTTACCAAAATGCTTTCAGTGGACTGAAAACCCATGAGAAGGACCTCACATACAAGATTAACCTAATTGTCAGGATTTCCCTTAGATTTTTATCAGCAAAAGCCCTTTTATTTGGACATCTGGCTTGATTAATTAAGTGTTTATGTGTAGTGTTTGATAATGTAACTTCACAGCTACATTTTTTTAAAGTATATATTCTTAGGACTATGTCTAGTGTGTGCTTATCAGCCCAGTGTGGTCTATTATAACTTCCCATAAGAACTGTTTATTGTTGTTGCTGTTACCCTCCAGTCTCACTCTGTCCACACACTGAGGACACGAGGTTTCTGCCTGTAGGTCAGACTACGCATATGTTTTGAAAGTATTTCATATTTAATATGAAATGTTTTACTTTATAAGCCACCTACCAGATCAGTTAGCTACATTAGCTACATTCACATAAAAAAAAAAAGCAGATGGATTTATTTTTCAGTACCACATACTGAAGATGAAACAGGGTCCACAGAATTATCTATGAAACACCATAAAATATCTCTGCATCTCTTCAGACGCAGTCTTTGAGGACCAGCAAACAGATTTTCAACCCGTGGTCTTTTCTTTAAACTTTTAATCTATGTTGTTTCAGATTATTTTCTGGTTACATTTTGGAGGTTGAGGAAACAGAGACACCAAAATATTACTGTAAGAAAAATATGCTTTAAAGAAGTGTACTTTAGTATATTAGACGGGCAGGTGGTTGTTACGTACCATACTTTAACTGAGTTATAGAAATAGTGAAAAACTAAACTATACGACTAAAATTTATGACCCTCAGCTTAGGGCTGCTCAATTAATCGAATTTTAATCACGATTACGATCTGGGCTTTCAACGATCATTAAAAATGACTGAGCCGATTATTAGCCCCTCCCTCATGCTTTACTCTCGCGCTGCTCCATGTGGCAAATCAAGCGCACTGCTCTGCATTTCGAACACGCGTCACAACAATTAAGAGGACCCGAGGGAAGCTCGGAAAGCTAAGCAGAAGTTATTTGGAGAGGAGTGGACTGCCGTTGGTTGAAAAGAGAGGTAAAAAAAAAAAACTTAAGTGGTGTGGAAACATTATGGCTTCGCGGAGTCAGACGTGGATCAAGTAGACACAGTGTGTAAACTTTGCTATGGTGTCGTAGCTGCACCACAGAGCAACACTGCAAAGTTCACATTTTTCATTTATTTCTTATATTGCAAACATTTGCACTGTTATCAGTATTTGCACACTATTTTATATTATTTTTTAAAGTCATTATTCAATACATTGTTATTGTTAAACCTTTAAAGCCGGTCAGAGCAGCATGCTCGTTTTGTGTAACTATTTTTAAATCCCTGTAGAACCTGAACGCTAAGCTAGCACAATAAATTTTTTTCCATATGAAACCAGAGGAGTTGTACTTACATCTTATGCCATCATTTGTCCTCGGTCACGGTTTCCTTCCACATATAGCTTTGCAAAAATTGCATAAAAAGAGCTTGCAGGAACAAAAACATAATATTCCAGAAACACGCTTTGCCGATCCGATCAGCTGTTCTTAACACTTCCCACATTGAAAAAGACGTCAACGTGAACTATCGCAAGTGACGTCATTTTTGCGGAAAATGTAGTTTTTTACTTGTAGGCCTTAGAACTCGAATTGCACTGCTGGAAATAGTTTATTTTGATGCACATGCACATTCTTTGCAAATTTGCATCATAGGATTGTTTTTTTGTTTTTCCTGCAGTATATAAAAATTGCTGTATCTCCAAAAATAAAACTATGAAGACACTCAAAAAAAATTTCCTGTTGTTGTAAACTATTTTTTGCAACTTTTTTGTATTTAAAGTTTTGAGGGATAAACCTCTTAAATTTCTCCAAGTAGAAATATATGTAAAAACAAAAACGATTTTCAATTTTTTTGTAGTTTATTGCACTTTTTTGCAATTAATGTAGTTACTATGGACTTAATGCATACACATTTTTAAAATATGGGCTATAACAGTTGTATTGATGTATAGCAACTTGAAATGCTCCCACAAATGGCACTACAGCATGTAAAAAAAAAATATATAAGCTCTGGCGGACGAAATAAATATCGTCAAATAATCGTGATCTCAATTTCAGTGAAAATAATCGTGATTATCATTTTTGCCATAATCGAGCAGCCCTACCTCAGCTGCATATATATTTTCAGTACATTCACCTTAACTTACTTTCCCACCTCCCAAACTCTAACTCTATCTAAGTCTCTGTGACAGTCTAGTCAGAACATAGAACATACGTCTGTGGCCTGAAAACACTGTAGAACTACAGTATCAATCCAATTTTGTGTCCATATTCAAAAATCTGTGTATTTGCTTCACTGTACCGCCATTAATGTTTAAAAAGGCCCATCATCACTATCTGAGGCCACTGAAATGACAACAGTTTCTCTGCTTGAATCATATGTGTAACTGAAAGGGGTTTTTCTGTTAAATCCCCACATGACATGACGAAAAAAGTGATTAGTTGGTGAGCTTTTTACATTCCTTAACTTCAACAAGTGTTGCTAAGCAAAGCGCTTACCACCAGCTAATCTTGTAATTGTTTAGCCGGCATGATTACACATTGTTGACATTGTCTGAGTTCTTTAAAGACAGACATGCTTTTGCCCAAAAGTTAAGTTATTTCTTAGGTCAAAACAATAATAAAGTCAATCTATACTGCAGTTTTTAACAGCTGATAAATGTGGCCAAAGATCTTCACGGCTAATCCCCTCTTTAGCAGAAGTACTTGATACAAAAGGTCACGTACTGCTTTCAGTCATCACACGTATGAGTTTAATCTGTCATGTCATTTCGATTGTTCACTTTTCTGCTTCCTCACTCCCAAACTTGTTACGTGAGCTCTCACTTCATGCATCTTGCTTTTCAATTTCTGCACCGACATCCCTGAGATGAAACCCAGGAGTGTTCATGCATCTGAAACAGCAATCAGAGGGCAGAGATGAAGTTAGGAAAGGAATAGAGATGAGCGAAGAACAGGAGAACACATCTGGATGCTGTTGACTTTCTTTGTGACCTCTGCTGCATGTTTTTCTTATGAAAGGAGAAACTTCTGTGTTAAGATGTTCAGGACTGATTTGGATAACTGAAGTGTCACACATGTATTTTATAACTGATCTGAGATGATGCTATGTGTGATAATAATACTCTTCTGTTTTTCTCAAGAATAACTACTTCATTAGATAATAATAGAAAAGCAAGAAAGACACAAAAAACACAAATAAATACTCCAGATGAGATTTGTTTTTAAAACAGTGTGCTGGGGATTTCTGAAGCTAAATACAGCATCTACTGATTTCACACTTACTTGGGGCTAATACTTAGTTAGACTCCTTTGTGCCCTCAGAACTGCCTCAATTCTTCATGGCATAGAGAGGCAGAAACATTCCTCAGACATTTTGGTCCATATTGACATGACAGCGTCACAGTTGCTGCAGATTTGTAGGTTGCACATCCATAATGCAAATCTCCCATTCTCAATCCAGCAGAGCATCCCAAAGGTGCTCTACTGGATTGACATCTGGTGACTGTGGAGGCACACTCACTGTTCAAGAAACTAGTTTGACATGATTTGAGTTTTGTGACATCGTGTGCGGTCATAAAGGGATCGAAAAGGGACGAAAATACGAGCACAGAAAAAAATATTAGAAGCATTCCTGGTTGTAATTAGTGGTTATTTGAGTTACTATTACTATTACTATCAGCTGAAAGCATACTGGACATTCTCCTCTGACCTCTGGCATCAATGAGGGATTTTCACCCACAGAATTGCTGCTCACTGTTTTTCAAACCTTTCTCTGTAAACCCTCGAGAATTTCTGAAATACTCCGACCAGCCAACAACCAGGCCACATTCAAGGACACTTAAATCACCTGTCTTCCTCATTCTGATAATCAGTTTGAACTTCAGTAAGTCATTTGTACATGTCAACATCCTAAATGAACTGAATTGTATCCCAGCTATGATCAGAGACAAGTTAAATGCACATTGCAAAAAAGGTGATTTTGCAAAGCTTTTCTGAGACATGGTTCTCATAACTGAAATGACTGATCAGTAGATGAGAAAATCAGCTATAAATGAGTTTTAATGTTGCCGCATAGATGCTAACATGTAAATAAGCTGCTATTTGTCAGATGTTTTCATGCATCAGCCTAGAAGTTGATGATATATGAGAGATTAGCTGTCCTGGAATTGTGAATAGTGAAAACCTCCGTTCACCAGATACAAAAATCCTAAAACTTAAAACACAGCTGTCCCCTGCTGTTCAGAAGCAGCACAGCAGGCACATTCATTTGGTAAGATACACTGTTTACAGAGAACAACTCATCTTTTTATCTTCTTATGACAAAAGATAACTGATCCCCATTCAAATCTTCAAACACAAGAAAAATAAACTAAGCTCCATTCAGACAAATGCCAGCAGACATTAGTTAGCTTATCACCAAGAAGCAGACTTTATGTGAGGATAACTGCAGCTGACACAGTCTGAGCCTCTTCTTGTTTGTTCTCTTTGAATGACCGAAGCTCAAAAGCTTCTTTCGCTGAGGGTGTGTGAGGATAAAGCTGCAGAGTGCTGCGAAACATTACTGTACATGTCTTATTAGGTCAAAAAAAAGGTCCACAGCTTTTTTTTATGTTGAGTATCATGGGATGCTTTATGTTTCAGGTATGTTTGTGCATGTTTCTTCACTTTCTTGATGTTATTACCTCACAGTCTCTGTCTGAGTCGGGCTGATGCTGTTCTGTCTGGGAGGTATTTATATCATCCACTGAGCTTTAGTAATGGATGTGGTGCTGTAGTGAGGGGCATCCGAGGGAGACTGTAAAGTGTTTATGGTTTTAAAGTTACAAGTTTCATTTAAATATTTGTGGTTAAAATTTTAAAGGACTTCTAACTCTACAGAGCTGAAGTGATTAGCCAACAGAACCAAAGCTTGCTATCATAATTGTTCTTTTAAAAAAAATAAAATTCATCTTTTTCGTCATCGCTGATGTGACCTTTTACTTGTTACTATTGATTAACAGAGAAATTGACACATTTTTCTACACTAAAAATATTCATTTGTTGTCTGAGTTTTTGCTTTGAGCTTTTGTCACATATAACATCATCATCTTTTCTTTTAAAGAAACCCCTAAGTTTCCATAAATCACATTCTGTAAACGTACTTTAATAAACATTGTCACGTGCAGAATGAGGAATTTATTTTGATGCTTTGCATTTTGAATTTCATGTCATCAGAAACTGAAATGAAACCAACCTGCATACCTGCAGAAGCAGTTCCTGCCTCTCTCCTCATCTTGTCAGACTCCATCAGTTTCGAGCTGTAATAATTTATAAATGATTCAGTTATGGCTGATGCTCCTGCTGTCATGATGTGAAAATAATGGATTTCTTTCTAGTGCCACCTACACAGTCACACTTTCTATTTGCCTCTCCTGCTTTGCCTTCATTTGTTTGACTAATTTTATATTCCATCATGTTGGAACTCCTGTCAAATCATCTGCTTCTGTCTGTATTTCTTTGCTGGAAAGCTAATGATAAAAGAAATGAATGCTAAATTGTTACACAATTACCCGTGTTTGTTTGCTGTCACATTTACTGAATGTAACAGAAAACAAATAGCTGGCAGTTATTCAGGTCCCTGGCAGAAAGCAACCAGTCTAAAACAAATTTATAACAATGTAAATTCAGATAAATGTGATCTAGTAACACCACAAATGAAGAGAGATGTGCATACCAAGTCCAATTAATTTAGATGAGTAAATAAATAAATAAGTAATTAGATTAATGTGTTTCATTTTAATAAAACAAATAATGAATTTGCGTACAGTTTTAATTCTATTACTTTGACCAGTTTGACCAGAACAGATTTGTTCCTCACAAACGCACAGAAACAGAAACACTGTGCCAATGATGTCAAACAGCAACATTAATTTAACTCAACAACAAAAGAAGCAGACTGCTGTCTTTGTATGGCACTGAAACAGATGGTAAAATGGTAAATGGACTGGTCCTTATATATTGATGCACTCAAAGCACTTAATGTAAGTGCTGTTTGCAGGTTGTAAATGCAGGCTGCTGTAAGTCTGTTAGTGCTTTGTGTTTGCGAAAGGATTATAAATGCAATCAAACGTGTAAAGTCGAGACGGCATGTTAAAAAAAGTCATATTGAGGCACACAATTACAAAATTACATTACATTAATTAGCATAAATTATTATTGCATTAATCTCCATGGTTTGAGCTCTTCTCACTTCTTTTGCACTTTCATCCAGATTAACCTAAAAAAAGACATCAGGGGTCTCAAATGAACCCCTTTCAGTCCAATGTTACCTGATTTTACATCTCTCTCTTCAAGCCTCAACAAGTTCTCATATATTCATGCCATCATTAACACCATAACTAGTGAAGATACTTGTTCAGTTATTAACATTAGTTAATTATCAGGACAAGCGACTGAATTCATTTGTCTTAGTGAAGATGCACTGAAGACACTGGGCTCTTTGTGTGTGTTTTAACCATGTATTTGTGGTTTAGTCACCACGGCTGTTATTTATTTAATACAGGCTTTCTGGTTAACAATCAGCTCGATAAACATATGAAGCAGCTCCATAATTCTCACCGTATCTATTTATTTTCTGTTTACAAAATGATGAAACAACCTGACCGAATTTTTGAAACCACTTTAATTTCTGCTCCATTTTCATTAAAGGGACGCAGAGGATCAGTGTGCGTTCATCTGTGCACTCTGTGTCCTCATTCACATAATCATCCTATTTGACACAGTAAACCCTGGTCTGGTGCTTTATCCATGTGCAGGAACTTCATATGATCCCTGTGGAATACTATACTTCTTATCTTACTCACTGACACATAAGCATCTTTTTCAAACAGATTTTATACATCTCTCTCTCTCTCTCTCTCCCTCTCTCTCTCTCGCTCTCTCTCTCTCTCACACACACACACACACACACACACACACACACACACACACACACACACACACACACACACACACACACACACACATTCCTAGTTTCACTATCTCTCTCCCCCCTCCTCCCCACAGCGAGCTGAAGCAGGAGCTGGACGAGGAGGGCAGTCGCTGCCTCCTGCTGTCACGGCAGAGTTGCTTCAACCAGCGCTGCTGCATCCGCTGCTGCTCGCCTTTCACCTTCCTGCTCAACCCCAAACGCCAGTGTCACGACTGCCACTACAATGTCTGCAAGGCCTGCCGGGTGTACAACAAACGGGACAAGACCTGGCTCTGCTCCGCCTGCCAGAAGAGCAGGTAAGGTCAGCGGTGGTGCCTGGAAGTGCTGTGGTGTTTATCTGTGTGTGTGTGTGTGTGTGTGTGTGTGTGTGTGTGTGTGTGTGTGTGTGTGTGTGTGTGTGTGTGCGATATACAAGGAGACTAAGTGAGGATGAGAGGCCGAGAGTGACGTCAAAGGTTATTAAGGTCTTACTCCACTGTTGGAGAGATGGATTTAGCACTTATTACACATAACATAGACACTAAGATACAGTGCAGGATAAAGTCTCCTTTGGCCCCAACATTTGCACTAATGCAAGATGACAGAGGTAGGGAGATGTGCAGCAACATAAAATGGATTTTCAAAGACATTTTCCCAAATTTTCCCTTTAGAGGTCTTTTCTCGAACTCAACTTGTTTGTTTAATGTTACAGAAATCCTGAAACGCTCCATTAAGCATGTGAACTTTAAATCCACACGCTCTACTTCACTTTATTTTTGTGTAATTTTATATTTTTTACAGTTTGCTCAGATTGTAAAGCCTAATGGCTAAAATCGAAAGTGTGTCATAATTAAAATTCCCTTTGTTCATGAAACGCTGACATTTCAGGAGTTGACATTTTCTTTTAAAAGGACGAGGCTGAGCTTGTTATATGTTTTTCTCATTGCTGAGGGGTACAAAGCAAAAAACTAGTTTCTATGACAAATTGAATGCTGTCTTGTAAGGCCTGCTGAAAATGCAGCAATCATGAAAAAGGTCGAGACGTGATAATCGTTCAAATGTGTGGAGAACACATTTCTAGACAGGCTCCTAATCAGAAGTGATTGCATGTAGAAGAAAAAAAATGGAGCCACTATTCTCACCTCTAAACATGCAGGTCTGACCCTCAGACTGTTGGTGTTTGAAAGTTACAGACTGTCAGATTTATGGGGTTTTAGTGGGAATGTATTTCTGCAGCCTCTAGTCAAACTCTGAAGTGACCATGTCCGGTCACGTCTGCTGCACGGAGTCCAAATTAAAAGCCTGTGATTTCTGCTAAATGATTACATTATATACTTCACAATGGCACCTTTTTAAAAGCCTTAATATATTCCAGAAACTTCAAAGACACTGTAGATGTAAATTTTAAATGTGTAAAGCAGTTGCTGGTTTAAATGCCACTCTGTATGCAGTGGATCAGGGTTGTGCTGCTGTCTGACCCAGACATTCAAAATCAATTAAGTAGATAATATGAGAATAGAGAGCCATGACATGCGCTGGTGTCAGGAATCACTGTGATAAGCTTACCTACCTGCCACCTGCCTCCAGATCATTCAATATAGCATCAGCCGTGGGGTCAACGGGGACTGCAGATATCCAGTCATGCATTAAACGATGTATTTAGGTGCTACGTTAACTTTAGTATTTGTCAGAGAACCTAAAGGTAGAACATCCAAATAGATTTAAAATAAAGAAAAAACTGCAGTGTAATAAAAATGTAATAGTGCTTTGTAGATGTACTTCTTTCTTTCCAGTGAGGCATCGTGGCCAGTAGCTGGTAGTTAAAACCTGGCTGCTTAGTCTGCACCAGGAGGCACCTTACAAAGCCTGTAGAAGTGCAGTAATGATGTGTGACATTTTATGTTTTGCATCTGCTTCCTGTCAAAGCACTCGCTGTGTACACACACTTACAACCACTCAGAAATCGGAGGGTACCTCATTAAACATAAACGTGTCATTATACAGTTAATTTAAAAGCAGCAGTGATAGGAATTTCAATCTTAAATGTACTTGAAGATAATGCAGCACGTAACTGAGCTAGACTAACAATATCATGCACACATTGGATCATATACTGGGTCTGTTTACAGCCATGTTTCATATGTTACATACAACAATTTTAGTTATAGTATGCAAGGCTATAAACAGACACTTTTCATAGAGTCAGTCACTATTTGTAAATGTTGTAGTTGAGATACATTTTCTGCACACTTACTCAGATTCTGCAGAGTAACATGTTACTTTCACATTAGTCTAATTCATGTGACCTCACTAACTGATAGGTCTACAGAAATCTTCAAATTCTTCACATTGACTTATTTAAGTAAAACACTGCTGAAATACTGTTCACAGCAGCAGTGTTCTGGGTTTGGGTACATAAACGCCCTTCTGTCTGGGGTTTGCATGACCTTACATGATTGTGTGGGTTTTCTCCAGTTAATATGATACAGTAGGTAAAACAAAGAAAACAGCACAGTGTATCTACGAGATGTGTAACATTAACAGGTTTTGTTTTGGACTGTGGGAGGAAGTCGGAGTAAACCCACGCAGACATGGGCAGAACATTCAAACTCCACACAGAAAGATCCCGGCTAGATTTGAACCCAGGACCTTTTTGCTGTGACGGTGCTAATTACTGCACCACCGGACTGCTCCCAACCGTCTTCACATTTAGATATATTGGTGGTTCAGACTTTTCACAGTTAACCAAACAGTGATTTCATATCTACAGATTGTTTCTTAACTTTACGTCAGCAAGACTCTGCTAAGTTTGTGTGAAGTGTTTCTGTAATGCTGCCTTCTTGCTGCAGATCAGATAGTGTCACTGTGATTTGTTGGCTGTGACTTCTTACCCGTCACAAATGATAACAGCTGCTGTGTTTTTCCAACTCACTTCCAGCTTTAAAAACACTTATTTTTTAGGTAGAGTGTAAGATGAAATGAGTGCGACAATCCTGCTATTTAATCAGCGTTGTCACTGTATTACCCCCCATGACGACCCAACTTCAGTGTAAACCGGCCCGTGTGATTTCATGCTGTCTTGCAAACATCAAAGTGAGACGCTTATGTGTCTCCTGTCTACCTTTTACTAATGATTAAACATCTCCTGCTGAGTCTCTCTCAGCCTCCTGATTTATGAAGTAACTCCAGAGAAGTTTTGGCTATTGATGTGAGAGACATAGTGGAAATGAATCCGCACAGCTGCCAGCAGCTGGTTGTGTTCATCTGTGAGTCAGATGTAGATTGGCACCAGGACTGACTGATGGTTTTGCTTTTTTGTGTTTGACCTGGTTACTGAAATTCTGGTTGAATGTTGCTTGACCAAAACGTGGATAATAACAAATGTGAAGAAAACTACATTTCCTTCACATTTGGTAGGGTGATTAGCATAATCTATATTAATCTGTTGTATGTTTGTGTGTTTCTTTCTCAGGTTGTTGAAGACACAGTCACTGGAGTGGTTTTACACTAATGTGAAGAAACGCTTCAAGAGGTTTGGCAGCGCCAAAGTGCTGAAGACTCTTTACAGGAAGCACCTGGCAGAACACAGTGCGCTTTCAGAGCTAACAGGTAAACTACTTCTGCTGCGTTAGATGCTTAAGATTCTCAGTTAGGAAACCGTTCCCAGCTCTTACTTCACTAAAACCTCACATATGATTGGCTCGTTTCATAACAGCTTGCTGTAGGGAGAATCTACTCTGATGAGAAATTAGTGTGCTCGCTCAAAGTTGTCTTGATTTTTGCTGTTTCATATCTCAAAGCAGTGGAGAACATGAACTTGGGAAGAGGGTGAAAGAGGATTAAGCTCTTGGCTTTCATCCCACATTACTCTGGCAAATCACTCAGGCTGTTGCTACACTTCAAGTCTATTAATGTTTGTTTGCTTCTTTCATATCTTCACTCAGCAGGGACTCAGTGCTGCTGTATGTGTGCAGGTTTTATGATCCACTGTTCAAAAGTGTTTACAGACGTAGATGTGAACATGACGGTGCAGTTACAAGCACAGTTTAAGTTAACTCGAATCAGTGGATCACTTTTTAATTTGTTTTCCTCTGTTTTTGGCCTCAGAATTTGTGTAATTTAAAGCTGCAGTGATCAACGTTTTTATATTTATAATCTCTGGTCTTTAATTATTGTTATTAATAAGTGTAATGTGTATTGTTCTTTAATTGATGTTAGCGCAGGGCCAGTTATGGTTCTTGTCAGTTTTTTCTTTGTAATGTGTGATCCTGAAGCTTGTGTGAGATTTGTGCAGCAATGAAACATTTCCTCTAAAAACCTTTCAGCACATCTCACTGATTCGACAGCTTTGTGGTGGGCTTGAATTTCTGAGGGATGAAAGTCATGCTAGACAGAATCTTTGCACTGCATCAGCAAATCATCTGTGAACAGTGCACCTCGCGCTCCCTGATGACTAATATCAGTGTTGGGTCCAGCTGTTTTGAGACGGCAGCTCTTTAGCCCTTTACTTTTTTAGGGATGGACCTGGTTCTAGATTAGAGGAGTTTGTTCTCAGAGGAATTTGATTCGAAAGATTTTCTTTGAAAAGTTCATTATGAACTTCAAACATTGCAATATCTTTTCCTAAAAGTTTTGTTTTTACACGAGATCTTTCAGTTTTAACCTGTTTCTACTTCAGTGACAGTAAGAAAAAAAGGCTTTGAGCTTTTCTTTAATGAAAGCAAAGTCAGTGTAGAAGAAGCTTTTTGTGTCTTCACAGCTAAATGAGAAGCTGTCACACTGAAAATGTTTTGGTTCAGACACAGAGAGCTTTGAATAAATGTGTTCCTAGTGACATATGCTCAGGCATCTAGGTCTAGTCAGTGACAAAGCACCAGAGCATCTGTGAACCACTGGTTCAGAGTATGATCTGATTGAACCGACAAGGGATTTCAGAGAATTATGTGTGTTGTGTGGAGGAGAGGTCACCTGCTGCAGATAATGCAGAGCTCTGACCCTGGTGGGAGGAGGACTGATGTGGGCTGGCGTTAGGCCGTCGCTCCTCTGATGTATAGCTTTTTTTTATTCTCTGCACACGCACTCTTTAGCACTCTGTTTCTTCCGTTTTTGTACTTTAATGACAGACCGGCACTGAAAACTAAACTCTCCATCCAGTTGCAAAATGCGATCGACTCAGCGTGACTCATGATGTTACTTTGCATATGAATAATGCGTATGACATGAATAGCATCAGAACTAGCGGAGCTGACATTTGAGAACTAAATGCTGTGTGATCCTGAACCTTGTGTGAGATTTGTGCAGCAATGAAACATTTCCCCTCAAGACCTTTCAACACAGTCCACTGATTCAACAAAGCCTGGAGACATTCTCCTCTGAACAGAGACGCAAAGGAACAAAGTGGCCCTGAGGAGCAGAGGAAGTGAGGCGAACTCATATATATGATTTACTCAAGGCTTTGTATAGTACAGACATACAGGCGTTTTATTATCATCTAAACTAGTGATTACTGTTGTGATTCATCATTTGAGAATTCTGAAACTAGTTTTTTCCACGAACAGTCAAATCCTGATGATAACTATGATTATAAAATAAATTCATCTACAAATCTTTACAACTGTTGTTGTAATTTTGGTGTGACATCACTTTTTTTTTTTAATTGTTCAGTTTTTTAGTTTGCTGCTGTAAACATGGAGAACAAATGGCATCCTCAGTGTTAAAGATTACTTATATAAGCATACTAACAAGTCAAAAAACATTGTGGGCATAATGATGATTATTAGGATTCTGCTAGCTTTAGCATTTAGCTCTAAGTCCTGTTAGCACGTTAAAGATATCTAAGACTGTAAAATAATAGGTTAGCTTTAGTACTGATTTAATTTTCATTTTAATTCAATTTCAATTAACTTTTATTTACATAGCTCCAAATCAGCCCCAGCAAACAGATGACTACCTATGGCCAAGCACTTAGCAACAGTGGGAAGGAAAAACTCCCTTTAAACAGGAAGAAACCTGGCAGAACTGGGCTAAATCTTCCGCTAGCGGTTGAAAGTGATTAGACGAACACAGGACAAAACACACCATGGAAGAGAAATTAACAATAACTCTTTGATCAGTTAGCTGTTTAACAAATACTCTTTCAAGAAAATGATAAAAGGATGGTTTGAGATTGGCCTATAATTAGGCCAGTTGACAGCCGGGTCGAGTGATGGCTTTTTAAATGATGGTTTAATATATAATGTGTAGATTAATCATACGATTGAAAAATTAATAATGGTAGGACTTCTCTGAGCAGTTTTGCAGGAATAGGGTCTAAAAGACACGTTGATGGTTTGGAGGAAGTGTATATTGAAGTTAAGTAAATATTAGTAGTACTGAAAGTAGCTGTATATAATAATGAGTCTGTAAGGTGGTTAGAAATGTTTTCTCTCTAATGGTTTCAGTTTTACTTTTGAAGGAATTCATAAATTCATTGGAAGTTGTGGTTAAAGGAATTTATTGGATTTCTGTAAGATCTAAAGGTAGAATAGATGTAGGTTAATGTTATTCAAATCAATGGAATATACTCTGCCATTCATGATACACGGGAGAAGTACTTTCTGCTGCAGAGTTCATATTCTCATGCATGCCTCTGTCAGCTCGCCTTCCCGAGAGATTCATGGCGCCTTCAGGGTTACAGTGACCTCCAGCTGCTGTTCTGGTCATACTTCTAATTGCATGCATCTGTTATGACACAGATGTCTGCAGACATACACGAGGCGTCACTAGAACAAAATCCCTTTTCCTGCAAATAAAACACAAAAAAAATCCTCAGGTTGTCTCTATTTCAGGATATTTCACATCAAGCTTGTCTCTGGAGTTTTAACCAGTGGAGTAAAGTGCTTGCTTCATTTAAAAAATCTGAACAGTTCATATTACTTAAGTGCTCTTTGGCCTTTTAAATGAATTGAAGTGACCCCGTGTACTCAGCTGTACCCTTGAACCGGGCCCTGCTGTGCACAGATCGGCTGGTAATGCCATGCATGAGGAAACTAATGCACTTATATAACCACAAATGGATGCATTGTTGCATGAATATTTAAATGATGTGAAAAGAGCTCAGAGCTTAAGAGCTGCAAGGGGAAACTATGTAGAGAGTGACTGAGTGCTCTCTACTGAGCAGTTACTGACATTAAAATCAGATTATGTATTTCAAATATCGGTCAGAGATACTGTTGATAAGTTTGTGTAGTTATATCTGTTTACACCATAGATGTATTACCAGCAAATGTAGTGAGGAAACAAGTAATCAAACCAAGCGAAAAACATGGTAGAGTGTCATTTTTATCAAAACTTACACTTAATAAATCAAAAATTAAGCTCTCATACAGGAAAGAACATCTCACTGGAGACAGCACAGCTGAGGTTTAGGTATTTGCAATGAAAACTGTTCTTGTCATAATAAAATATCAAAATTAATTCTCATAATTGCACAAATGTAGTTTCCATAACGCAATTTAAAAAATGACAGTGACCAAAAAGATGCTCCTTCATCTCTTTAATGCTTCATCTTATTTAAAGGTTATTCCCGTGATCAGGTTCCAGGATAAAAAGGTTAATCCCACGTGGAAGTCTTTTCACGTTCATGTAAACATGTGTGTGTCTGCAGAGGGCAGCGCCTATGAGGAGAGCATCTGCAATGAGGACAGCGTCTGCGGGAGCGACTCAACGTTTTACAGACAAACTGAAGGTGCAGACACATTTAATTATGACTTCACTGATGCTTGATTGTACTGTACACCTGCTGTTGTAATTACACATGCATACACTTGGACTTTCACATATCAAAAGTATGACACTTTGTGGTGGCATAAATGCTTTATTTAATGTACAAAAGTTACAGATTTTCCCCAGTTCAGCTTTCTCCCAGTAACTAGCTAAGATAAACGTTAAACTAATTAGTTTCAGTTTTTGTTTGTTAGCAATGAAGTAAAAAAAAAAAAGACCTGCCATTCAAGTTTTGCTTACAGTTCTAAATGTAATTGGTTTTAGTTGTATTTCTGGTATTTGTAAAATACTGAAGTGCCAAAGTAACTTTAAGTACAGGGGTCAGTTAACTCATCAGTGAGCCCTTTGGAGCTGTGCGCCTTTAAGTCCCAGCGTAGCTCTGTTTTCCTCAATTTTTGAGGTTGGGCAAGTGCAAATTTAACAATCTGCACCACAATATTATAACATCAACTTTTATATTGAAGATAATAAAGCTGAATTTGGGTTTGCAGGGAAATATTTGCTTTCTTGCGAAGAGTATTAAGATGCACAAAGGTGGATTTTGTTAACTTAACACAGTTCAGATGATTATCTTGTGTTACTCTGCAAGAAACCAATATGTATTGTATTGCAATGTTGGCTTATTTTTTTAGCCCTTCCTGGAGCATCAGTTTTAGGCCTATTAATTTTATGTTTCTTGATTTAATCTCTTATGGAGTGAATTTAATAGCTTAAACAGAGGTGTTATGGTGCTACATGTTTTATTCATTTAGCTCCATGATAATAATGAAGTTCCAGCCAGGCCAGAAATCCAGAAATTTAATGGAAAAACGGCGCTTGCCAACTTTGTGTTTATATACTATAAGAATACAACTCGTTGGCAAACAGATTGAGTCCTGTATTGCAAAGACACCCATTGCAACTGGGTTGGTCTCATTGGTGCAGACAGACCCAGACAGCAAATATTTGCAAACCTTCACCAATATGAGAGTATTTGCAGTCGAATGTGAGAGCTTTTCCATCTTTTACCCAAATCAGTCAGTGAAATGCTCACCATTTATTTGCCATACATCAGATTTGGCTACTCGAACATTTGGCCTTTTTCTCCTGATTGGTCATCCATTTCCTGTTAAAGTGAATTTCAACAAGAAAAAGATATTTCCCAATATCCAGGTCAAACATAATCCTCTCATGATTCCACATGAATCCATATTTGTTCCCATGCTGACTTTCATGTAATGCTTTATAGCAGAAGAATTGAGTAGTTTTATGATCTTAGCTGTAATCTTTTGGCGCAGGTTCCTATTGCATCTCAAACAACCATGTCAGTCTGTTCTCTTCTGTGTCCTGCCTTGCTCTCATTTGTCATCACGCGCATAGTTCACTGCGCTAACAGGATGAGTGACGGCAAACATGAATGAAAAGCTGCTTTGGGCTGGTGGTCATGTCTCAGTCTGCAGAAACTGGGACTGAATGCAGACAGATGCATGTCTTTAAAAGTGAACTGAACTGAAAACTGCTCCTTCTTTATAAAATTTTGCAGAGTAAACAATGTAAACAATTGTTTGATCCAAAAGTCCTTCAAATAACAACAAAACACGTGATTGTTATTTTCGCATTTAGAGCACAGCATGGCGGAGACGCTCACTGTGGCCAGGCGGGTGGCAGAGGAGGCCATAGACGAGGCCATTTCCAAGGCTGAATTTGACACTTCCAATCAGGTTATTCATGTTTTTCCTCTCATACAAATAGTTGCTTATTGTTCGAACCTTTATCGACCCATACAGTCTTCTACTGGAAATGCTACATTATGTTGGAGATTATCCTCAATCTGCACCTCTAGAGACCTTACATGAAGTTTCTTTTTAATCTGACTATTCTGTTTTTTTATTTTCTTTCAGTCAGATTAAGTTAAACCATCAGGATTATGCTTCAGTCCAAAACTCAGATGGTTTAATACTACAGTATAAGACAATGGCAGGGCGATTGCTATCTTTGTGTAACACTTCCAGCTCTTCAAAAATCACAGACGCTCAGAAAGATTGGCTTTTCACGATTTATTCCTGCAGAAGACATAAAACACACTCAACAGGTGTCTTCTGATGGTACCAGCAATTGTAGCTCCCTCACAGTGCAAACGCGCGCTGTCTTAACAGACTTACAATTAACCTTTTAATAAAGAAAAGGTGGAAAATAATAACTTCTCTCATTTTACACTCTGTAATACTGAGCTTGTATACAAATGACTAATAAAATACATTTCACAATCGTATAAAACAGAATAACAGGATAACATAAGTATCACCAACTAAACATTTCCCTCTAGTGGTCAAATTAACAATAGCGCATTACATCTTCACTTGCTTGTGCTTTACAGACAAAATGGCTGTTAACAAGCTCACGTACCTGCAGAAGACATAAAACACACTCAACAGGTGTCTTCTGATGGTACCAGCAATTGTAGCTCCTGCAATGTAAAACAACATCACAAAAAGCACAGAAAAACGGTAAATCCAAACACATTTCCTGCTATGCGCAGCAACCACTAGGGGGCTGACAAAGACTAACTGCCAAAGAGCATAAATACGGCAGAAACACTATTTAACAGCAACCCGCCTTTGTTTCAGTTACACAGAAACTTTCTAACATCAATATGAACCTATATACATCGACATGTACAACTTATGTAACAACATTCACACCAGAAACCATAAAAATGCCAGAGCCTTTCATTACAGGACTTACCCTCACAGTGCAAACGCGCGCTGTGAGGAGCGGAAGCCTTAGCAGCTTCTAAACGTTAGAGTGAGATCCGGTTTCTGGGTTTTCAAAATAAAATACAATAAAAAAAATGATAAAATTCACACTTAAAATGATAATTAAGAACAGGTAAGTGCATGTTTTTCATATGTATTTAGAGGAGGCCATAGACGAGGCCATAGACGAGAAAAGCGCTATATAAATACAGGCCATTTACCATTTCCAAGGCTGAATTTGACACTTCCAATCAGGTTATTCATGTTTTTCCTCTCATACAAATAGTTGCTTATTGTTCGAACCTCTATCGACCCATACAGTCTTCTACTGGAAATGCTACATTATGTTGGAGATTATCCTCAATCTGCACTTTGATAAATAGCCTCTAGAGACCTTACATGAAGTTTATTTTTAATCTGACTATTCTGTTTTTTTATTTTCTTTCAGTCAGATTAAGTTAAACCATCAGGATTATGCTTCAGTCCAAAACTCAGATGGTTTAATACTACAGTATAAGACAATGGCAGGGCGATTGCTATCTTTGCTCATAGCTGTATGTAAAATGTGGCCACTCCATGAAATAACCCGAGGAGGTCATGATGTGAATCCTCGATCTGAATGCTTTTGCTGATGTGTTTTGGCTGAGTGACCCTTGTATGGTTATAACTTGTCAATCACAAGGAGGGACTGCCATGAAACCGCATTCTTTTCTTTTCTAACTTGAATCATAATTTAAAAAATTGTATTCAGTAAGCCTTGAACCCAGTATGTACGACCATAAAGCCATGAGGTTGGGTCGTTAAAGAGGTCATAGCTGAAAGGACATTTTTCCTAAATTTCTTTGTTTCAACCATAGTCAGCACCCCCTGTTGGTCTTTTGAAAGAATGCAGGTTGAAAGTATTTTCTTAAACAAAGTTCATCTAATATCTGCATACCTTTTTAACTCAACTGAAAACGATTTGCTCATTCACATGAAACCCCAGTAACATGCTAGCCTTTAAAATGTTATACTTTTTCATATAGGGGGAATTATTTTGGTTTAATTCATCACTTGACCTTTCTAACTTAGATTTCTGATGCTGCATCTTTAAAAACACAGTTATGTTAGAAAAGATTTACTTCTTACTAATCTCTCAAAGTATGCTAAAGCTTTTGGATGTAGCACAGCAAACATGTATATGTAGTGTATATTCAGAGGAGTAATCAGCTTAGAGTGTTTGTTTGCGGCGATGAATAGCTTTTTTATTTGTGTTTACAACAGGAGAAGCAGAATGAAGCACGCTATCTGCGGGAGCACAGAGGAGAGCTCATTGAGGAACTGGCCAAAACCATTGTGCAAAAAGTAAAAAACATAAGAACAATAATTTAGCATGTGAAGGCCTCTTCAAACCTTCCAGTATTAGAAAGGAGTTAATTATTTAATTTTATTTATTTTTTCATCTGCAGAGTACTGAGCTGTTTGCAGCACTAATCCTAGTCTCTGTTTATGTAAGATCATTAGTAGGAGAAAGACTTTGGCTGAGATGAGAGCAGAATATGATCAAGACTTGGCCCTTGAACGCAACACTGACCTTCATCATCAACATCAGTCCCCCTCTGATCAAGCGTCCAGCTCACAGAAACATCAACCAAGCCTCTGGGTAAAAATAAATAAATCAGAAACACGTTTTGTGATCCAATAACTTTACCTTTGTGAATAATTGGTGGGAAATAACTCAAGTAATGTATTTGTATTTATTCTTAATGAGTAAACCAGTTTGCTTAGAAGACGTTAAAGCTCCAGGAGCACATGTAGTATGAAGAACAAGTTACATTTAAAAATCTCTTTTGTTGGTACCACCCAGGCTGTGTTTTTAAAAAAAAGAATATTTGGTACTTAGAGTCTGTTCTGTGATGATCCTGATGAAGGCCATGGGCCAAAATGAGTTAGTCAAGTAAAAAGGTTGTTCTTCATATGATAAATGTTGCTGGACCTTTAGGTTCTTCTTCACACGCACATCAGAAGCAGCTGAACAGTAAGTCATCAGTTCTTCTTTCACTGAAACAAAGGATGACATGATCATTTCTGTTTCCACATGCTGACCTCTGCTGGTTGAACTATTCAACAAGGAACCTTTATATTATCATCAGTTTATAGAAATAAAAGATCAATTCAAATATCACCAAATTATTTTTTTCTAATTTTGCAATGACTTTTATCTTTTTCCCCAGAGGTCACAATCTGCTTTCTCACTGTTGGACAATGACCTTCCGGGCCTTATAGAAGACTCCCCGCAGACATTACAGAAGGAAGGAGCTGGGTCGGCTTGGAAGAGTGTAGACCGGCTGGATAACGCTGGTAAGATCCTCAAAAACTCAACAAGTATGTTAAACTCACAGTTGTAAATTGGATTATTTTATGTATATTTTTCTCCTCACACTGTTTATGATTGAATGTATTACCATAAAAAGTTGGAACAGGTTCATTACATATGATATACACAACATGCATGCTCCTGTAACTGGAACAACATGATTTAAGTGACAGGTAAACAATGCTACAGTCTCCCAATTTTAAGGAAAACGGTCCACATTTGCATCAGCATTTAATGCTTTTTTTCATACTTTATCTCTTTTCAAAGTTTTCATACAAACTGGCTTCATATCCAAATTTTCTCTGCCTTGTTGGGGAACTACTAGCTGTAATGTCACGCTCTCAGTTCTAGTTAAAGGTGTGGTAGGTAATACTTGTGTGGGTGTTTTTGTTGCATCATTATATGCCTCGTTTGGCACACTGCTCCCTGCTTCTCTGCGTGATATCTGCGTCCTTGTGTGTGTATGTGCATGTCTGTGTAAATGCGTCTATGCGTCGGTGTGTCCGCAGTGCTGAAGAGCCCTGATGGGAACTGGATTGCCCTGCAGAGCGCCCAGCTGTCTCGTCCCAGCCTACTCACTAAAAGGAAGAGCCTGGTCTACAGCGCTTTGGAGAGGGAGTCCGGAGTGGTGTCAGCCTACGAAGGTCTGGGCTCAGACAACGAAAGCAGACCAGAGCCTGACAGCTCCTGGGGTGCCGTCCTCAAGGAGATCCACAGGAAGATGACGGACTCTAACTTTCACCTGCCTGACGCCGGCGACAGCATCCCATCGCCACTAACGGGCGAGCGAGGCAGCCAAGATGGTCTGTTTTCAGACTCTGAGGGGAACTGGAAGCCTAAAAAACCTCTCATGGCTCTCTTAAAGCGGAAGGTGCCGGCAGAGATCATCAGACCTTCGTCATCCCACAGGACAAACATCATCGATGTGAACTTTAACCTGGAGGGAGCAGGAGGGAATCAGGGAGAGACGAAGGTGACAAAAATGAGGAAGTCACGGAAGAGGAGAAAGAGTAAAAAAGAAAAGGTGGCTTCTTCTCCTGTGTCGGTAAGAAAGAAATACAGATGAAAGGACACTGGACTATCCAGCTGAGTCATTCAAGGACCTTTAAACATGCAAAGCTGCCAGCTTTTGCTCTGAAACTTGTCTAATTTCTGCAGTTGTTTGCATGGAGCTATGACGATAAAGAAATGAGATGATTACTCAGTTAACTGATAAATCAATCAGTCAAGTCTCTGTTTTTCAAGACAACAAACCCACTTCACAAATAATAGCAATGGTAAATATAATAAATTTATATTTTCTAAGTCAAACACTCTTTCTGTTTGCAGGATTTAAATCAAAATGACAACGTCCCACCACATCCTTCTGATGATGTGACCTCTGACACTCTGACGTCTGAAGCCACCACCCCTGAACCGTTTGACTCTGAGGGTAACATCACTGTAAATAAATCCAATCCAGTGGACGAGGAGCTTCAGTTAAGTCTGCAGCAGCAAGCGGCACGAGTTTCTGACTCGACCACAAGAAATGAAAAGCTTGATGAAGACGGAGATGATGGACAGACGAAGAAAAGGACTCAAGAAAGTACGGATGTAGAGGAGGAAGATGAGAGGCTGTGGAAAATGGAGATCGATTTGGATGAAAGGAGAATGGAGGATGAGGAAGAGAAAGAAATGGATGAAGAGATGAAATACAGATTTTACAGGCTTGTTGCACAGTCCAGACTCTCATACTTTTCGTCTACTGAAGATAACCTCGACAGAAGTGAAGGAGAGTGGGAAAGAGAGAACGATGAAGATATGGAGGAGGAAGATAAAGAGCAAGATGAGAAAAAGCCAAAAGGACTGACTTACAAAATATGTCAGTTGGAAAAACAAGTCAGAGCTTCACAGTTCTCATCCACAGAGGACGAGCTGGACAAAGTTGGCATAGAAGAAAAGGAAAAGGGAGAGGAAGAGGACGAGGACGAGGAGGAGCTGGTGGTGAAAGTGTGTAGATTAGTTAATCAAGTCAGTGCCTCCGAGTTTTCATCTACAGAGGACGAGTTGGACAGAGTGAGCAGAGAAGGAGACGAGACGATGGACGAAGAGTCTCTGTGGAAACTGCCAGCAGAGGAAGCAGCACAGCTACGTGATTTGGTCAGTTTAGTGAGGGCTTCTCAGTTTTCTTCCACTGAGGATGAGCTGGATAGAATTGGAGAGAATGAGGGAGAAATGGAGGAGGAGATGAAACAAGGAGAAACTGA
This sequence comes from Astatotilapia calliptera, assembly GCF_964374335.1. Classification (NCBI taxonomy): domain Eukaryota; kingdom Metazoa; phylum Chordata; class Actinopteri; order Cichliformes; family Cichlidae; genus Astatotilapia; species Astatotilapia calliptera. Next base: position 13,865,964 of record NC_137439.1, read on the forward strand.
GAACAGCATTGAGATGGAAGAGCTTTGGGAGAGAGCAGATAGGGAGAGGACAGAGTCCATTGGAGACCTGGACGTGAACATGTTTGAGTTAATGGCTGATACTGAGAAAACAATGAGAGAGGGCAGGGATGGAAAAGTAATACATGAGGATGCTTTTTACAATCAGATACAAGTCGAGGCTGTCCAGCATGAGGAAAATGAGAGAGCGGAAAATAAAGATTGCACGGTGGAGAGGGTAACAGTGGATGAAACAATAGCCAAGGGGCACTTAGGCGCTGAAAAAGTAGAAGTTTTCAAAGGAAATGAGAGTGAAAACGACTCAGAGAAAAGACAAGAGATTAACTTAAAAACAGGGGTGGAAGCACAGGGAAGCGACTTACAGCAAAAGAATTGGCTTGAGGCAAAGTGGCCCGACCAAGACAGAGAAGACAAGTTTCAGAAAGAAAGCAAAGAAAGCGAGAAAAAGAGGCAATCTTTAGAGGACAGCGATGAAGAATTCGACAGAATAATCAGCAGCATGTTGTTAATGACTTTGGGCGACATGGACGTAGAACCAATAATGGATAATGTCGGAGGAAGAAACAAAGAGCTCAAGGATGAAGATGAAAGCAGTGATCAAGGAGGAGAGAAAGGAGAAAAGGTTGGACAAAGCACAGACGCTTCAGAGGAGACGGGACATCTTTCAAAGGAGTCTCAAAGTCAAAGAGGCCACCAGAGGTCTGAGTCAGAGGTGAGAAAACATCCCGAGGAAAGTAGAAGTGAGGAAACTGAAGGAGATATTTCTGCAAAACGGGAGAACACAGACAAGGCAGGCAGAGATGTAAATGAGCAGAAAGAAAGTGAAAAAAGTTTGGTTAAAGAAAAACCTGCAGCTTTGACATTTACCAAGACATTTGAGACAAGTGAAGCTACCATGATGTGTGAAAGAACAGAAGAGGACACGGAGGAAAAAGAGGATGGAAGAGAAAGTCTGGCAGCAGAGCGGCAAGCACTGGAGACATGGGGAGATACTGCAGACATGGAGAAGACAGACATGAAGGAAGTCAAAGACAAAAGTGCAGACATCATGGAAGAAAGCAGCACTTTGTCTCTGCCCGAGGGTTTACTGTCAGCAGAGGAGATTCAGAATGTAAGCACTCAAGCTGTGAGACCATTTCAGAAGCTTTTTTCTGACACTTATTTCCTACTAACGCTCTGCTGGGTAAAGTGAGCCTATGCACCTTAGAACAAAACAAACACACACGTGCACATTTCACCAGTTACAAATGAAAAGGTCAGTTCATAAGAAATAAAACACAGGATTCATTATTTCTATCAGTGCTACAAGATTACACATAATCCTGCATCAGACATAGTCTGTCCCAATAACCAGATTTATTAAAGACCCTCCAAAGAATGTATAATCGTGCTAATGAGTCTGCATGGTGTGTTTTATTTGCCAGAGGGTCCCTGATTAATTCCTGGCTGGCCAAACCTTTATTCTATTTTCTGTCTGCCGTAAAGAAAACAAATGTTTGTGTAAACCTGCTTTACATAACTTCCTGCTTCATCGCTGTTTTCCTCTCACTTCCTAAAAGTTTTCCGTTCATTTGAGCTCAAGTGTTTATATTCAGTCCAACAGGCCTGTGCTAAAATTTCATTTACAAACTTTGCCCCCTTTAAGAGTTTGATTACAGAAGAAGTCTTGATTTGTGTTATTACAGCTTATAGTGCTTCCTGCTGTATTGGACTAGATTATAATAACATAATAAAACAATACTGACGATGCGAAATGCAGAGTTTATGATAGAGCTGTAAGAGCCGACACCCCAGTAGAGCTCTCTACGAGTTTAGGTTCTCCTGTGTCTCCTTTACTTGCAATATATCACTTTAAAGTCCAGTGCAAACTCCCTAAAAATCATTTGTTTTGAATGCAACTAACTTCTGTCTGATGCTTCTTTCTCCTCTGTGTGCTTCGTTTCCTCCTGCGCTGTGTGAGCTGTAGGGTAGAGACATGGAGCTTTACAAAACAATAGAGTTTATGTCGACTCTGTTGGAGCAGGTGAGAATGAACTTTGTTTTGGTTGAAGACGGGTACTCAGATTAGTTTTTGTTTTTTAATATTTTTCCATGTTTGTCATGCATAACTTATTTTTCAACATGTCATCAATGTTACCCCCCCCCAAAAAAGAAAATCCATAATATTAATGATTTACTAGCTTTTATAGCTGATTACCATCCACTGTGACTGAAGTCCCTCCTCCTGAAATGCATTTGAATTCATTCATGCATCTGGATGTTTTTATTTTGAACTTTATTTAGAGCAGTAAGTGGAGTGGCACTGCATTTCATTAATCTGAGTCCAGGCTAACGTAAGAGCGTTAATATCCCAGTATGACCTAAAAAAAACATCAGGATGTGGAGGAAATTCAAACTGCAAGCTTTAAAATCCTTCACACTGAATTCCTATATTTTGGTCACCTGGGTATGAACAGTTGTTCTATTGCACTCTTACTTGTTTTTCTAATTTAAATGAAAATAAAGGTATCCTTAATCACACTGCCAGGAGATGTCAGTATTTAGAGTAACACCCGTCTCTGTTTGTGTGCTGTAGAGATACTCAGCCGTGTCCCTGCGCAGCATCACTACTGAGATGCTGAAGGTGCTGAACGCCACTGAAGACCTGCTGCAGGGTGTGGAGGGAGGAGAAAACACCCCACCCCCATCCACCTCCCTGCCCCCCAACACTGACCCCAAAAAACTGGACCAGCAGTTCTCCAGACTGGAGGAAAACGTGAGTTCAGTTTAAAGATATTCTACATCACATGTAGCACGGTTAGCTCTTGTTTTGAAGATGCAGCATTTTAATTTAGGCTTTAAAAGGATCCGCTAAGTATAATTAAATATTACCATAAATCTTTCAACAAACATTAAAAAGAAACAAAGCCAACTGAGTAATAAGTTACTTTGGCTGCTTCCTTTTTCCCTTACATTTACCCTGCTTCAATTTCTCTCTCAATAACTCAGTGACGTGACAGCTTGTTTTAATAGTTTCACTTTATTCACTAGATTTTCAATTGCTGTTGAGATAATTTATTAAAATCATTATTTTTAATAATTTTCAGTTGAGTCCATCAAGTAATTAACACATAAAAATTGTGGTTAATGTAGCTGTTATTCCATCATGCATTGTTTTTGTTTTTTGTTTTATTTTGTTTCACACATGGTACAGCAGTAATTCATTTCCTATACACAACCTTTCTTTCAATTAAAGTAACATGAAAAGGAGCAGGAAGAAGAATAAATTCTGATTGACACTTGCCCCTATCTGTGATAATACAAGTAGGCACTTACAGCCAAAAATACACTCTGACACTATTCTGCACACAACACAACACAACAAAACAAACAGAACAATATGCTCAACAATGAGCAATACCACTAAATATCAAACTAAAAGGATCATTCTTTCTACAATTTCTGTTATTTTCAGCTTCTTCATATCGGTTTATCATTTTATTCTTATAGCAGATTTTAAATTGAGAAACATTTGTACAACCCTTAAAATGATCATGGAGAGAATTCCAGTTTCTTATGCCTATGACTGTTGGACACATTTGGCTTTGTGTGGTTCAAGCAAAGCGGTGCTTAAAATAAAACTTCCTTCTGCTGTCCCCATTTTCTGAACACAATACAAATAAACTTTGTAACTTAAGAGGTAGTGTTTTATTTTTTGCCCTAAACATAATAATTAATGTCTGTAATTTCACTATATCGTCTAGTTTTAATAATTTAGATTTTATAAACAAATTATTAGTGTGTTCTCTATATTTAACATTATGCATAATTCAAAGTGCTCTCTTCTGTAATAAGTATAATGGTTTCATATTAGTCACATATGTATTCCCCCATACTTCAACACAATAACTCAGATAGGGTAGAAATAATGAAAAATATAATATTCGCATTGCCTTGTAATCTAATAAATACTTTTAGCCAACTTTTTATTTTTAACATGTTGTTTAATTTTTTTTAACATCCTGTTAAAGTTTATAACCAAAAACCTTTATGATTATCTAACTGTTCAATAATATAATAATGTGGAACTAGTGAAACTTGTTTTTCATTATTACAGTTATAATTATAGTTATAAATGAGCACATAAATGAGCAAATATGGCCTAATGACATTATTGTGAAGATGAGTATTAAACAAAATCGTCTGCAAAAATGTGTTAAAATGCAGCAAAATCTCCAAAATAAGTGCTTATTTCACTTATCCTTGTTCCATCACTGCAAGCTGCTATTTCCTGTTTTGTGCAATTTTAGTAGTTTTAGAGAAATAAAGTTCAAACGAACGCAGGTTTCAAAAACACTTAAACTTGATTTTTTTTAAATGTGCTGCAGGTGTACGTGGCAGCAGGATCAGTGTACAGTCTGGAGGCTGAGCTGAGTGACCTGGAGGAGTGTGCCCGGGGAATCTGCAGCTCCACGTCTGACATGGAGTTGTCCTTCCTGGAGGAGCAGGTGGCAGCAGCAGCTGCCAAGGTACAACAATCTGAACTGCAGGTAGGTCGTGGTTGGATTTCTAGTAAAATATGTAAATAGAAGGAGAGATTTTGATTGACAGATATTTGGACGGTATTTCCTTTAAAAAAAGACATAAAAACATAAAAATTACACCAACAGATTAAAATGAAAAACAATTCAAATATTGAACAGTGCTGTTTTGTTTGTTAAAAACACAAAATCATTTTAATCCTTTCTCTGCGTCTGCTGTAGATCTGTGACATCTCAGCAAGGATCGCTGCTCTGAAGAATGCCGGTCTCAATGTGGACACACAGTCGCGCTTGATCAAGAGCAGGACTATTCCAGTTATGGTACAGTATCTGTTTACACTAACACACTGCAGTGAGTCCATCAGAACAGGAAGTCAAACTTTGCACGTGCACACAAAACTATTTCTCACATGCATCTCCCTGCAGCCCGTCACCCTCGACTCCTCGAGACAGATGAGAAGGCGATTACCTGCACCCCCCGTGAAAGGTGGAGAAACACTGTCCTTCTTCAAACAGTAGAGTTTGAAATACTTTATTTCACTTCATATGGTTTATGTAAAAACAAACAAAGACATGAAGTGTTTTAGTTATTCATAATGAACTTATATTTATGATGTAATATGTGACTTGTTAGTTTTTATTGACCCAATATCAGCTAAATGCAAAATTACAGCATTTACGTAGAGTATTTTCTAGGAGTACTGCAGTGATATCCCTTTATTTTGTAACTTTTCATCTTCCCTGTTTTCCAAATCATATTCTTTTTATTTCACTGCATCATGCAGCTGCTTTTAGACAATATTCAAATTTATGTCCAGTACAGGACATATTTTTTCTTCATGAATTTGATATTTCACCCTCCCCCAGGAGCATAGCTGTGCAGATGGTTTCTTGCTTGGATACTGCAAAATGTTAGTGGTTGTAGCAGGATTTCCACTTGTTTTGGGGCATCATGGACTTTACATTCATTGCATACTAAATAATATGTATTAATTATACATTATATAAGTTTTGCAATTCATTACGTGTCGTGCCAGGAAAAGCATAGGTGAAGCAATAATTGCTACTCAGTTTGTGTCAGTGACACTGAATCAAATGGGGAGGGGGGTTAGGGATTAGGGGTCCGGGTTAGGTACACCTGAAGGTCTTTTTATGTGTATTTTTCTATTCAAAATATTTTTGTAAAACAGGCCAATTTATGTATGCAGTTGCTCTTTTATAGCAGTACCTGGGTTACAAATTAATGTGTCTTTCTCCTCATTTTCTTTGATTCTGCTTTAGAGTACAAAGACAAATAAGTCACCGGACAAGAACGTCTGTAGTACCTCCAACACATCAGTGCCTTGACCTTGCTACACTGCAGCCTACAGGCCAGTCTTAAACAATCCATCTAGACACCATTTGCCTTAATTTAATTTTAAACTACTCACGCCTCAAATCATATACCATAAGACTTTAGTACTGTATGTGTAATATGAGATGTACAAATAATGCAGGAAATAGTTGATTTGCATCATTCTATCAGATGCATCCAGCAGATTTCTATCAGCACTGATCACTGTTAAAAAAATCAATCATTCACTTTTTAATTCCCCAAACAATGAAACAGCAATCTGAAATGATTAAACATCAGGTGTAAAAAAGTCTTAATGTTTTATTTAGAAAATGTTTCAGTCTTCATTTCACTGCTGTTACTGGATAAAACCTGCGATTTACACTGTACATTATATAGAAAATACAGTGATTACATTTACACAGGAGCAGTTATAGCATGTTAGAGAAATGTTGTGATACTGCTTTATGTCTACAGTTAATATAAATTTAAACAACTTACAATGTATACCTGTATTTTATTTAAGTGTGTATGTTGAAGTGTACATATCTGCAAAGCAATCAGTAAATGTTGTTTTCTGCCTTTTAAATATAGAAAATAAAGAGAAATAAGCCAAAGTTGCTGCAGTGTGCAAATGTTACACAGGGCTGAAAACACTGTGCATCCTGTTTTCCACCTCAGGTGGATGTGGGTGTAACGGTGAGGAATTTAGTCTGTAATTTTGAGATGAGGAAATGACACTCAAATATGACATTCCTCTTTGTGAAGGTGTGGGAAGGACAGCTGTGGAAAATAAAGGCCGTCTTTGAGAGGTGGTTTAAACCATTCAGCAGCATCATCTCGCGCTCTCTGTGGAGCTGTGGTAAAAATGAGCGGATGACCTGAGCAGCGTAAACTCATTATTTTGTCCTTTATGCTTCATAAAAGTGCTGTGGCTGGCCAAATGGATACAAACAGGAGGTAAAACTGGTGCATAAACATAATCGTAACACTTTCCTCATAGAGGTTTGGTGTTTTTGTGTTTCTGTGTACTCAGCTGTTGTCCTTAAAGTGCAACAGCTAAATACAAATAAACTGTAGCATCTGAAAAAGGAAGAAGACGTCCATCGAGAACCAGATCTTTCCCAAAGGATGGTGGGATTTGTAGTTTTGGTCAGGAGCTCTCTGAACTTAGGAAGCGCTCCCTCTGATCAGGAATGACGAATCCTTCTTTCTGTTCGCTCTCTCGTCTGTCGGAAATCACAAAACACTTTTTGGGATCGATGACCACGATGCTGTCTCGGTCCTGACCAGGAGCTTCCACCTCGGCGTAGGAAGGACGACCCGAGCCTCGCCTGAACTTTAGGATTGGCCAGTGGGTTGGGCGTCGCTGTGGGGTTGGTGGAGGGGGGGCACAATTAGCAGACAGTTCAAGGAAAAAAAACTATTAAAAATAGTGCCCATTCTATTATCCCCCCATTTCCTGCAGTCATTACAGTCCAACAACAAGCACTCATGAAGATCACATAAACATTCATCACATTTCACCTAAAGCAAACATAATGCTCCACTTTAGAAGTGTTCATTTCTGCCCATTTTTATCAGACTGACTTCTATTTAGATGTATTTAATGTATGTAAAGTCCATGTGTAGTCCATATTTCACTGAATATTATAACAACTGATGGAAGAATTTTTGGCTGAGCTCTCACAACAAATGTCGAGTAAAATAAGAGCCAAACAATAAAAAGTTAAAGTTCACTTCAAGTATTTTTCTCAATGGGAAATATTTCCACGTTGCTAAAACAGTTCATTTCAATTCAGTTCAATTTTGTTTATATAGCACCAAATAAAAGATATGTATTATTTAATTTTATATAATTACACTGTTTGGAATATGATTGCATGTTTTTGTACATGAGTGTAAAACATACTCAGTAATGTACTTGTAGGTTCAATAGGAAGTAAAAACAAGGTGACTCATTGGTGCTGATTCACTTCTCCAAACACACTGAAATAACTGATGAGTAACGTCTGCAAATGTCGAGCAATGTCTGGACATTAATTTAAAATCATGTTTTAAAGGGAAGTTTGAGTAACTAGTTTCATAGTAAATGTGAGTAGTTTCCTCCAAATTAAATCTAACCAAATGTTTACTGTGTTAGGTTTGCTTCTGATAATTTATTAAAATTCACTGTATTTCCAGTTTAATTTTAAAGAGGGGGGAATTAAAAGGATCTAGGAACTCGTGATTTTGCATAAATATAATGTTGGCAAGTGTAGGTTCAAATAAATTAAGCCGTACTACTAGTGCCCTTGGCTGATTTTAGGTTGACGCACCTCCATGAAGAAGAGGCTGGCGCTGGACGTGGGGTGGTTATACACGTAGATGTATGTAAAGATGGCTGCTGCCAGCAGGACCATCACTACGAGGACTCCCACCAGCAGACGCATCGGCGATGCCTCATAGGTGTCTGTGTTCTCCCCCTCTCCTGCTGTACACAGAGAGTGGTCAGATTCAGCTCATAGACTTAAATGTAAATGCTTCTGCAGTCACGTTAACTTTTCATTTTTCTCGACATAAAAAATTTACCAACTTTGAACAATATCAGGTTCATTAAGGTGCGACATTGTGTGAATTGGTGCTTTTTCACACGAAACCCAACAGGAGGCCTGCCTCAGACACAGTCTCACTATGGGGAAACACTGTGTTTGACTAAGGCGGAGGTACTGCTTGGGTAGAGCGCAGAGGAAGCAAGACTCAACACACACTCGCTGGATGTGAATTTGTTAAGGAAATTACATGCACTATTCTCACACGGGTGCAGTTTAACATCACACACTTTGGACTAAGGAGCTGGAAAGCAGATACCGTTTCAGGTCCAATAGAACTGCACGAGGCACTTTCATTCGACTGTGAGTGACTTACGTGCATCACTGATGTGAAAAGCAGTCTCTGCACCATCTAGAAAAGAAAAAACAAAGACTTTTAAATGCACACAGTACATGACATGCTGTGACATGACTTTAAAAAATATTTTGGTTAAATTTCACAAGTGGCGGTTTCTGAGCAATCTGTAAACTTCATTTTCTCTTCCTAAGCTTTCACTTCAGTGGACTTGACTTAAAACGTAGTCTGCAGAAGAAAGAAAAAAGTGATAATCAACAAATTTTTTTGGGTTGAGTCGGATATTGAGTCTTTCTCACTCTGCTAGAGTGATGAACGTATATCACGCCATCCTTCAGCACACTGAGGACATCATGCAGTATTTAACATGGCGCTGTATATGCTCAGCTATGAGCTAACAGGGGGCTGGGAAATAGCTGGCCACTTGACCCCCACCCTGTCAGATGTTCCACAACACACCAAGCATGGATACTGTGCAACAACAACAAACATTCATTCATGGGGTCGTAATGATGGCTGCGCTGCAGAAGTGCACAAAGAGCGACAGAGTGATCTCAGATGATTCAGCATTCAAGATGATTTATTTTAATGTTAACAATCAAAAGGATTCCATTAAAGGCATCCACGCTCCTCTATGTTAGTAGAAACTGACATTTGTTTATAAGGCAAACAAAATAAAAGTGTAATCAAGGCAAAGAAATTATTTCAATTAGATTTCAAAACCGTTTTTTTTATTCTTATTGATTCTCTGATTAGAGTCAAGTGAAAACATGTGCATGAGGAGTGTGATCAGACAAGCAGTCACAACAAACTATGAGTACTATTAAAGCAGATAAAAAAGCTTTGTGAGTTTACCACCTGCAGATTTGTTGGTGGGACGCTGCGGATGTGATTTTGTTTCTCTGCTGATGCTGCTGTGTGTTGAGGGAATGGTGAAAGTGGGAGTCTCGGGGGTGGAGGTCATGCCAGATGTCCTCTGCTGCCCTGCAGACACAGTAACTGGAGGGGTTCGGTGTCTCCCGTGATGTGATGTGGCATTTGTGACTTCATTCATCCGGGGACATCGCAGATTCTGCCTCTGGGAAACAAAAGTGTGTTCAGACTGACGCTAATGGTGCTAAGCTCTAATGTGGTCAATCTTTATGGAGAAAAGCAGAAGAACCTCCTCTGGACAGCCGAGGTCAACCCAGTCCTGCCGTTTACGATCAAAACCACTGGAACATCTGAGAAAGAATGAAATGACTGCTGTTACATTTTCACTCTGTGAGAGCACAACCCGCTTTATTCATGGAGATGAATGTTTCCAAAACCAGATTTAAGTTATCCACCTTAATGCTGGCAGCTGATGATTTATTTTTAAATTAAAATTAAAATGATTTATTGGAGATGTGGATAATAATCACAAAATATTTAAACCACCATGAGTGATGCTTAAAAACCTTTTTCATTGTCACAAATCACTAAATGTATTACAATTATTTATTTAAAAGATAAGTTTATTAGACTCTTCAGTGCTTGACAGGAGATTCGGCTGCATATTCCTGCTAACTGCAGTGAACTTTGTATATTCATCTCTTAAGGTCGCTAGGCCAGATTCGGGTAGTTGGGGTTGCTGACTATCCCGCAGGCTTCCTGTTGACTGTACTGTATGTGAATGACATGCGAATGACTCTGCGAGCCTGCTCTGTTTACTCACAGTGACAGGATATGAGACAGTCTCAGGAAGCACCGCCTATGAATCAAATTTACTGAGTGTGAGTGAGTGAGCGTATCCCTGCACGCGCAACCGCAACTGACTGAGAGCTGAACTGAACAAACTTTGGGCAACAACAAAAAACTCTCATGGATAAACTGTGAGGTTGAATAGGCTGCATGTACAAAATACTTCAAATTCATTATTATTAAAATGAGAGATAATGCAGTTATTATATTTTCATATTTATCCAAAGTGAGAAATGCCTCAGTTTCACACTGGAAAAAAAAACTTACTGTAACTGCCTTCAACTAAAAATATTCTCTAATTTTAATGGATCCACATTAGACCATGAAACATTTTCTATTCCTAAAATAGTGGCAAAGTCACTGGTCTCTTTGATCTCTTTGACTGCTTTTCCACGTTACCTTCGTAGCTTACTGCACCAGCTGCAGTTAAAGCCAATCTGAGAAGTGACACATGGGCCACAGCTGGAGAACTGCAGACACGCTGAGAAGACAAAGAGAGTGAGGAGGAAGAAACTGCTTTGCCTTCTGCAGATAAAACAGCATAATAGTAGAATATCCTGTAGCACAAAGATTATACATTCTTTGAATACTGACTGGTTCAAATGGTATTAAAAATAGGAATAACCTACTAGGGAGAGGAAGCATCTCCACCGCTATTAAACGGGAGATTTTGGACACTGGAATGTCGACTTTGTGATACTCATAGATGGTTCTCCGACGAACATCTGACGCATGTCGGATAGAAAATAAAGATGTCACATATAAGCTGCTAATAATTAAAGAAAGTATTTTGATGAAATTTTAACAGGACAAATTTTCAACTTACTGGGAATCTGCTCTAGCTCACGAAGCACCATAAACGCATCGGACAAGCCCACTTTGACAGGATGATTCTCAGAGCTGATGTCGCTGATGCTAATAGGAATCTATGAGGTAAAAACTGCATGAATAAATTTACTTTGTTTTAAAAGATGGACACAAAAGAGAGAAGAAAAGCCACCTCTTTGTAGGCAAAGACAATCCGCCCGTCACTGTGCAGAACGGCCTGGAAGGTGAAAGCTCCCACGCTGATGTTGTCCTGGAGGTGAAGGTGGTTCCACTGAACCACCAATGCTGTGCCTAATGGATGGACATGGGCACACACAATACTGTAATGTTTTGTACGCATGTTTGCACGTTCCCTGCCAACCTTATGCAGCACATGTTAGGGCGTCTATTCAGTAAAAATATTTAGTCTAGTAAATAAATAAGATCAACAGTTCCCACCGTTATCGAAGTAAAACACAGATGAGTTTTTCGACAGGCTCGGGTCGAAATTCGCCATCAGAGGAGCGACGTACTGAGTGGCTGTGAGCATCCGATGGATTATGTCTCCAGTGTAAATAAAACCTGGTAGGAAAATATGTGCAGCTGTTAGCATCAGTAACTTATTATACATTATAATCAGTTGACGCTGACAGCTGTCATGTAAATTGCTTGTAGACACAGTCATTAATTTAACTTACGGTATGTACTTTGTTCCTGTCAATGCAACGGTCAGATCTTTGACTCACTAAAGCTCAGGCATTGATACTGCCCCAATAAAACTTCAAAATATGCAAGTAACAATTATTTATTACCATTTAATAAACTAATATATTTATTAAGTAGGTGGAATTCCAACTAACAAAAGTGTGTTTATTCTTAGATTTGAAGAAGGTGATGGGATTTCCTGACACGTGCAGCTTTGGGCTCACAACCTCCACAGAAACAACACTGAGTGTAGTTAAAGACTCACCTCCAGTTGCAACTGTGATTTCTTTGAGTAAATGGCCGTAAAAAGGAAAGTCAAAGGAAAGATTCACTCTCTGGAAGCACAGAAACATAAAGCAGGAAATTAGGTAAAAGAAAGTTGTTGTTTTTTTGTCTTTATTTAGGAAGAAGATGAAACTATAAAACTAATATGAAAGGTGTACAAGACAGTCTGGACATCATACCTGGAAAATAAACCACTTCACCCCCCACAAATTTGAAATGTTCCTATTTTAGTTATTTCTTCACAGACTGATCTCTTACCTCAGCTTGTCGGTGAGTTCTGGGCAGGAAGCCACGGACCTTTTGCTGATCCGCCTCCATTTTACTGATGTTGACCCACAGCTCTTTACCAGCTGCATCTCCAGGAGCATAGATTTTAGATGTGTAGTAGACATTATTCATATCCTACAACAGCAGATATTTATTATATATGTTATTATATGTTCTTATCACATCTTTGCATGTACCCTTTTTTAAACACTAAATCAGTAGTACAGTAATATTTATATTACATTAACTCTATCTGCTGTTGAATGTCTTTGCAGCAGAATAACCTTACTACGATCTGTGTAGAATTACTGGGCTCATCCTCCATCATTACATTTGGATCTGACTCCTCTGACTGGTGTTGGTTTCTGTAGTGGCCTCGTTTATCTGCAGTCCTGTCAGGGGCCTCGGACCTGGGCCTAGATGCCCACCTCCGTTCTCTGGGCTGGTGGTTCACAGAGATTATATGTAACCTCTGCTCTGGAGGAGACGGCTCCTGCATGTTGGCAGGGTAGACTCCTAAGAAGTAACAGAGGAGAGCAAAGAAAATAGGTTGGTTAGATTAGAATTTTTAATGAGACAACAACAATGTAGCCAAATAAAAAAATTATGCATTTGTTGTATGAAGCATTTTATAGGGCTTTATATGTATCTTATCATAAATCAATTTATTATAAACCAGTGCTTTTAGTTCTGTCTTTTTGTTGTTTTTGTTTTGCTTTGTTTGGGTTTTTTTTGCAATTTTCTCTTTTATTCTGATATAAAAAAAACTTTTAAAAATCTATACTTATAAAAGACAAAGGGGTTATAATCAAACATCATAACAAATCTAATTAAACATCTATTGACTGAAGAGTCCAGTGAACAGATTTAGTGGATTTAGCAGATGTAGTAGATAAAGCAAAATCTGACAATATAATATTCAGCAGATCACTAACTTACTGTAACTTGAGCGCTTACAAAAATACCAAACTGACAAAGTTTTAAATAAAATCGAAAATATTAAATGTACCTCTCAAATATGATCTCTTGAGGCTTTTCATTTACTTCTCTCCATTTTAAGGTACTGATTTGTTTTCCAAATCAGTAAACAAACAAACACATAATTTAAAATGAAAAATTTTGTTTTCTAATTACAATTTCGCTTTTCTAATTAACTCTGTAAAGTCTGATCTGATTGAACCTTCAAACAAATTTAAAAAAAGAAATGAAATGAGTATTAATTTGTATAACTTCTCTACATCCGTCATTTTTTCCAAATGTATTCCTAAAAAATGTGTTTGTGCAACGTATTAATTGTTTTCAATAACAACAAAAATTGACTGACAATGCTGAAAAACTCACAAAAACCTGTGTATCACAGTAGCCATTAAATAATTAAGAACATCAATTGTATTTTAACACGACGTGCTGTCATAAACTTTACATCCACAAAGTTTATAATATCAGTTTCTTATATGAACCCTTTCAGAAAGTTCTGGCTTTTCTTACGTCACTTCAGAGGGTGTGGTTTGTGTGCTAAATTGCATTATGTCGTATTGAGCACATTTCCAAGAACAAAATATGACTATTTTATTTAAGCATTTTTAACAGTAGCACAAACCAAATCCTGTAAAACAACACCTTGCCAAAAACAGTCTGTATGCTGTGAGGCTGCTGTATTAGAGTGCATCAGCTTTACTGAAACACCGCAAACTAAAAAGCTTAAACAGATTAAAAGATTATTTTAACAGCATTAAAATAATCTTTGATTATTAGATATTAAAGAGATTAGATATGGACAATACGATGTCTAAAACGTAAAGCAAACTCGCTCTTTTACATGTCCGGCTGGATGTAAACAGTTCCTCAGTGGGTGCCATGTGGCAAACATGTGGTCACTCTTCCCTTCCAGTGACAACAGTGTCCTAACTTTTCCTTTCACAGCGGACAGTGAAGGCATGCTTCACATTCTTCACACCAGGAGCTCCAGGACCTGGCGTGTGAGGCCAGACATCAGTGGGTGATGTGTCCATGAATCTGTCACACGGTAACTGTCGGGGCTCAAAACACGCCACAGCAAATGCCAATAGGTGCTTCCACGCAAGATGTGTTAGATTTTCTTACAGACGTGAACTCTATTACACAAAGCAGCAGCAACAAAACAGCGTGGTTAAACATTTCATTAGTTTGCCGTCTTAAAATAATAAATAAATAAATCACTGCTTTCAAAGCAGGAGGTTAAATTTGTGATTTGGCACTAAAATAACTGAAAGGCCATCGGGCTGTCAGTACTATGGTAAGAAATATGGACACTGTAAGCATATTCAGAAAAGGTTACACTTCATGACAGCCAACCCATTATTAGCCTAATGACAACAAATAAATGTTAAAAAGGAAAAAGTGATTTAAAAATTGTCTAAATAAAATTAATAATATAATTAACACTTAATTCACGATGTGGGTCTGTGCTTTTTGTAGCTGGTGTCAATTACATTTTTATGACTCACCGTAGGCAGATTTTAGCCTCATGAAGCTGATTTCAAGCTGGAGAACAAAGACCAGACATCTGACGAGATAAACCGTCTTTGTCGTCGCCATCCTTCCTGTAGCTCCAGTTTCTGAGCGCAGAGAAACTCATTAATTATCCCGAACAGATTCTTCACTCTTTCACTGATGGCAGTTATCTATTTAAAAAGACAAATGCAGTCCAGTGTTTTGAAGAGAAAAGAAAGGAGAAAAAAAAAGCAGACGAAGCAAAGTTAGATATTTATGTATCCTCATGTGATGTTGATGTCCAACTCCATCGGTGTTCATCATCAGCAAGCCTTCTCTGCATCAGTTCAGTCTGCAACAAAGTCAAACGCTGCAGGAAACGTTGCATTCAGGCACTGTCGTATTGATCAGCATCTTCAACGTCATTTCATTGATTTAATTTAATTTCTTTTTTATTTGTCTGAATTTTATTTGAATAAATCAAAATGTTTTTGAAAAAGAATCTGTGCATCTCAACCAGTATACTGCATTGGCCTAAGGTACTGACAGAAAACTTGGGCTTAGGCTACTAACTATATCATTCCTGTGACTGTTTTAACCTGTGATGTGCACAGTGCACAATTCTGCAATTACAATGTTTGACAAATACATAAAAATCCATGCATGCATGAGTATTATAAGGTAACCAAAAGCACCAAAATTAAGACTAAAGTGTCCCACATCATAATCGTCTTGCAGATATAAAGAGCAAAAGAAATCACACACACTGCCAGGATGTATCTTAACTCAATCATACACTCAAATTTCTAACTGTTAGAAGACGTTATGAGAGTTTGCTCTTTTTTCACCTGCACCTACATTCACATTAATAACAACCTGAGTATCCTCTGTCTATCTCACTCTTCTATCCAAAGAATGTTGAATGCAAAAACCTGCACCTACAAATGGAGAGATGCCAAACTGTGTTTCTGGTAACAGTGACATTACAGATCTATCTTATCTTAATCTGCATTGAAGTTTCACGATTACGGGGAACAAGTGAATGCACCAGGTCATCCACGCAGCTCCAACCTTTCCCGTTGGATGGCGCACGATTGTGCAACTGAGAAAAGGACAAAGCAACCCACTCGTGGGACTAGTATGAGTTATGCATTTATTTGAGTATGCTGATTCATTACCGCTTATTTCACTAATAATATGCCACATATTAGAACAAACAAAATGCCTAAATTTCTGTGATATTACAGGTTGAATATTTAGATAAAATCAGAATGTAATGACATACAAATCTCATAAGTCCATATCTTTTCAGAAACCTAAAGAAGATATAAAATATATTGAATGTTTGATTTTCCACATCCGTGGAAGTGATTTGAACTTGTGGAAATGTGGAATTGATTTGAATACCTGAAAACAATGATTTTGATGTGTGAGACAATACTTTTTTCAATATTTTGCAACGGTCTATGAACACAGTTCATCGCACCATCCATAAATGCAGGTTATCATGTTTTAGTTTTAGAGTAACATGCTCACAATGACTATGTTAAAATGTGTATTGCATCTATTACAGCACACAATGAGTCCTACTGAACTGGCCTGCATGCTTGCAGTCCAAACTTGGGACTGTCCAAAGTGGAAACATTGAATGAAATGAAAAATACAACACAGAAGACCCAGGACTGTTGAACAAGTAGCAGGAGGAGGAGTCAGCGGCCTGGTCAGGGTCTGGGATGCTGGGCCTCCCTGCTGCTGTAGGACCAGGGGCGGTCTGCTTGTCTTCACCACAGGGCCAAGGGCAACATCTCCTGGGTCTGGGGGTGGATTGCCCCTCTGGGGGTGATGGTACCTGGACCTGGGGGTATAGAGTATGTTTGGGGAGTGTGAGTGTGTCTACAGTGTTCATTTCTGTTTGTCTCCACATTGGGCGAATGCTGACTATTTGTATATGTGTGCATGAGGGTGGGAATGCATGTTTGTGTCTGCGTGCACATAGGTGTATACACGGTGCTCACAGACTTACGTGCTGCTCAGTAACATTCAATATTGATTATTTACTGTTACTTATACTTATCTAGGTTGTTGCTGTGGTCTCCCTACTCTGTTGTTCTGTTTTTGCTTGTTTTCCTTCCCCCTGTTCCAGTAGATGATCCAGCAGATTTTTAGTGTCTTTTCTCACCGTCCCTCTCACCTCTGTTTTTCTTTCCTTCTTGTTTTCTTGAACTTCTCTTGTCTATGTCTTTCCCTTTCCTATCCCCCAGTCATGTCTGTTCCATTTGTAGTAACTCTAAAGTTTAAATAAATAAATAAATAACAATAATAAAGATAAATCAAGTGGACCAGTATGACAAAGCCATAACAATCCACTTGGAAAAATAAATCCATTGGGCTTTTTTGTTGGTCTTCAGAAAATAATTCTGATTGCTACAGTGCCGAACAGGACAGGCAACAAGAAAGCCTACAGTTGATTTTTGGCCTGTCTTGACTATCTTCCTATAATCAGCTAAGTCTTATCTTGTTCCCTCCCTGGATCTATAGTGGTTGTGAGGGTAGTCAACTAAAAAAATTGCACTCTTTACATTCTCCAGTTTTCAACCTTCATTTCTCAACACATGGTAGTTAGGAGTTATTTTAGTTCAACATTAAATTAATTTTGAAAGGAACATTAAGCTTAACAGTTCATTATTTTCTTCATTTCTTTTATATATTCATAAATGTCATGGGAAAAACACTTAAATATGCAACAAAAAAAAAAGAGAGAGAAAATTCTTACTAAACTGCATAGCAACTGAAAAGAAAACTTCTTTATTTAGAACAGACAAAAAGAACTGACTTTCATAGAACACAGCGTAACATTTCAAAAGCACACAGATTAAATTTAGAGTGTAATAGTCTCACCCGATGACATTGTAAAACATGGAAATGCATGTCTGACGGTGTTCCAGTAGAGGCAGCATTACTGTGGTATTTAAATTCATCACCGAGAAATGTGCTGGCTTCCTCAAAATGCATTGCTTACCTCACGCCACATAGCCACTAATTCAACATACAGTAAAGCTACAATGTTTGTTGTTTGTGTTCGTAATGGTTTCATTTTAGGAAAAACAGGCCATTGCTATTATTTTTTGTCATCAAGGTTGGTTCTGTTTAAATAAAGAAAATGACCCTGCATGATAAGTTCAGAGACAGGGTATCAGATGAAACAGTCCTGGTAGGCATAATGTCTAGGGAGAATTTAGCTTCACTTCATATCGACATTGTGGCACTGAATGTTTTCTCTGTCTAAACTTCTAGAGGTTGGTAATGTAGGAATATTGTAATATTTTACTTATTTACATGGTTTTCTTTGCTAAACTGTGCTAGACCAGAAATGGAAAAAAATCTGCTACTCTTTTTTTAAATGAGGAAAAACAACACCGCAACAACTCAGCTCAGCACTGAACTTTGAGTAAAGGGTATGAACACCCCCCTAAAATGTGGTAACCTGTGCTGGATACATAACCTAGTTGGGAATAGTTTATTTTATAAGTTTCTAAGTATTGATTTAAAAATGGCTGTAGGTGCCACGTGATTACAGATTTTTTTGTTGTTGTTGTATATAGCTTCTCTAACTTAGGAATAAAGCATACCTATACTCTCTGAATGAAGCCCAGCTGTAACATTAAATATTATATACTGATACTGATTTAATGAAGCAGAAAATGTGTAAATGTTCTTATGTTTCTAATCTGCTGCTATATAATATTAATGTATTGCCCACAAACGAAAGTGATTTTGATGTTTCCTTTATAGATTTAAACTTTAATGCTTAAATGTATTCAGAGTTTCAGAGCACAGATTGTCTGACAAATAGAAAGCAGCACAGATAGCACAAATAGTGTTGAAAGTATTAGCTTGAATTGTTTATTTTAGTCTTATTTGCAGCCAAGTTGCATTATGCTGTCATATTTTTTTTTAATGATGATGATGATGTCTCCAGTTTGGAATAGGTAGCGCTCATGAGGATAATTTTGTGCAGAAGAAGAGTCACATGATCCACAAAGTGCCCCTTTTTGTGAGTGAGTGTAACCGGTGTGTTTCTGGGTTGTGTGTGATCCTGACGATAAAAGGTAAAAGAAAGAAAGACCTCCAAATAAATAGCTTGCCCACTCCAGCTCCTCTCCCACAGGGGAATTGTAGAAAAGGGCTGGCATTTATTTTTTACATTAAACATAAAGTATGAATTTACACGAAACATATTTGACATAAGATTAAAAAAACAACAACACGAAATCCGACATACCTGACAATAAAAGGTAAAAGAAAGAAAGACCTCCAAATAAATAGCTTGCCCACTCCAGCTCCTATAACCAAATACAAACAGCGGGGAAGAGGGTTAGCTCAACCCACCACAACTTCCAAGCTAGCAAGAATTATCTATTCATGCTAGCATTCACGTTTCCTAGAACACATATGTGGCACACACATACTACACATTTATAGCATCTAACAAAAAACAGGCATAATGATGACAATAATTGAACTAAAATTGCAATCAGAAACATCTGGGTGGCTAAATTATAGCCACCCAGATGGCTAAATTATATGTGTGTTTTACAGTTTTGGAAAGAAATGACACCCACCTCTCCCACAGGGGAATTATAGAAAAGGGGAGAGGCAAAAGGGGTACATTTAGGGTTGCCAACCGTCCCTTAAAATACGGAATCGTCCCGTATTTAGAAACAAAAGTACACGTCCCGTATTGAGCTAATAAGGGACGCACTTTGTCCCATAATACAGTGAGAATCAAAAGTAGTCTATAAATGTTAATGGAATTAACACTTTGTTTGAAAACATAATTCCCAGCCCCTCTCCTGCTTTGTGACCAATGAGCTGACAGCACACTTATGACAATTCGAGTATGACAATTCAGATTACTGCTCATCTCATTGGTCGAGGAAAGGTCGCTTACAGAGAAAATACCGGAAGACAACAGATGACCACAACAAGAAGCATGGCCAACAGGGAAACAAACGCCGACACTGCGGTGCAAGTCTCGGATGACAGTACACCTAAAGCTGGGCAAACACTGTGCGATTTTTTCAGTCGCGATATTCAGCTCCTGCTCAAACTGCACGATTGACTCGCAGGGGTTAGAAGTTGGTAGGTCACGTGCAGGGTCTCACACTATTCCGCCCGATGCTCTGATGCCTGACCTGAGTGCTCACACTGTGTCTCCATAAAATGAAGGTTATAACAGAAAATCTGTCGCTCGCTCTCTCTGTCTTTCACTCACACAGACACACCACCACATCAACTTTGCTAAATTGCTAATGAAAAACACTGATCAGGCAGCTGTGATTGAGCAGCAGTGTAAATCCAACTATTTTCACGGTTGTTGTGGTCATGATAATTTTTGTGATGCCACATCGAAAAGGCTCGGATGAGCTTTCCAAAGTTCTACAAGTTGTGCCTCCATCACTTGTGTCCAGATCACACGCTGCACAGCCGTGCTGCTCCGTCTTTTTCACCGACGTTTACGTGTTTGCGCGCGAGCAGTGTGAGCGCCTGTGGCGACACCCTCACGAGCGATTGATAATCGGGAGCTGGTCGTGAGGTGTTAATCGCTTCTCGTCACCCCACGTATACTACACGACGCACGATGAAGGCCAAAATCGGTCCGATCACTCAAAAATCGGCTCAAAATGGGCCTAAAACCGCACAGTGTGAGCCCAGCGTTAGAGCAGCAATGTGTGTTCCCCTCAGAGAAAGGGAAGAATGGGAAAAGGAAAACACCTGGCTGGAAAAAGTTAATATGGGCATGTGCAGTGAATATCAGCGCTATGTGGCCAGAAGTGTGATAATATAACTTATTTTGTGTAATAAACAACTGCAAGGATAGATAGTCATCTATTTGTTGTAATCAATACATAAAAGTAATACATAGATGAATAATGATGATGAGTTATGATGCGTAATCATGGGAACAAGCAGGTTTACAAACAGAAGCAGCTGATTAGCATTAGAAAAGCTGAAATAATACCTCAACTGAAGCCAATTGTACTAAATGCACTAAATGTGCACTGTTACAAGAATATTTTTCTTTCTATTGTTTTCTATTATTTTAAGTTAAGCAGGACAGAGTTCTTTTAAAGAAAGATTTACTTATATTCTCAAAAGTTAAGCATGACAGGCTTCTGTTTAAGAAAGAGACCTGTTTTATTGTGTTAATGTTGTCATTTTGAGCTAAAAATAAATGGCTAAATGATCATTTGTTTCACATGTGTTCATATCACAAAGAATAGAATATGCATCTACTTAAATCAACTTCAAGTCAAATGGTTAAAAAAATAATTTCACACACAAAAAAAGAGCTAGAAAATTCACCACACTGGGAAGGGTGAAGACAACTGGGTCGCTCGGCCCTGGCCACGAGGTGTCCCTTATTTATTTTTCAGGGAGTTGGCAACCCTAGGTACACTGTATTTATAGGGTTGCACCAAAGAAGAAGAACAATGAGGAGGGGCCCTAACTGATAATGAACATAACTACAGGCTTGGAGGTCCTAACAGTCAGGTATTAATAACACGTTTTGTGTAATTATAACAAGATGTGATTTATGACCCTGTTACATTTGCACAGAATCACAAGTAGAAAGTCTAACAGAAAAGGCTGATATGCATCCATACCTGTTATCTCTGACGGGTATCTGTTCATCTCTCTTTTAGGTTTTGTTAAGGCAGCTAACTAAAAGAAAGGCTGGCTTTGTTGAACTTTCTTCGTGTTGCCCCTCAAGTGTTTTTTTGACTTTGTTATTCTTAAGCGCCATTAAGCTACAATAAAGGTCAACATTTGCTTATCTCAAGTTTGACTGTGCAGACTTCCTTTGGATTCAAATGCATTTGTTTTTGCTGACTCAATAACCCCCAATGACTTGCTTTATGTGTTATTCGTAGGTCTAATAGATTAACATCAGAACAAGGTGTCATACAATTGTGCTTAAACACATTTCATTTGAAATGGTCCATTTTGAGAGTCAGGTCAACACTGTCTGACTTTCATTCCTTTTACTTAAATTTACATTATATTTTTCTTGACTAATGTTGAAGGCATAACACATAAATAAGATATCCTGATATCCTGGAGAAATATTTAAAGATCTTAAAATATGAAATGTTTGTGCACTGAAGTTTAATACTGGCTACGCATGGTTTGCCTTACAAATAGTACAACACAACAACATTTAAAAAAATGAAACAAAAAGCAAAATACAAACTGGAGCTTTCAAAATGATAACCTTTAAAGTTTCAACACAGCTCTTGTCAGATTTTATAGGTTATATTATTTTCTGATGTCTGGTACGACTGATGCAGGATGCTTGTAGACAGTTATTTGTCAGTAAAAAGTATGACAAACAATGTTAAAAAAAAAAAGTGTGCTTTCCTTTAAGGCAGTGCTCTGACTAACTTAAAAAGAGGAACTATAAGTTTACTTAAGAACATCAAAACCTTTCCAGCACAGGAAATTGATGGCTGATGCTTGGGGTAAGTTGATCAGTATTTGCTGTGCCTCTTCTCCTAATTTGGTGCTTTATTACTCTCTGTGTTTTACAGATCATACAAAAACTAAAATATAAAAAAAGAAATTCCCATAAAGAAAATTGCTTAGTTAATGTGTTTAATTACATTTTAAAAATCTAGTTTTGTGTTTGTGTTTTATAGAAACTTGACAATGGAAAGCAACTACACAACTGAAGAAGAACATTATCTATGTGAGGTTAACTTTCCAACCTTTACTGGCACTTTGTTCATATTGATCTTCATCATCAGTGTCATAGGCAACGGTCTCCTCTTATGTGTCCTTTTCATCTACGAGAACCTGAAAAGTATCACAAATATTTTCATCCTGAACCTGGTCTGCTCTGATTTGATCTTCACCATCACACTTCCATTCTGGGCTGTTGATTATCTACACCACTGGGTCTTTGGAGACCTTTCCTGCAAATTCATAACTGCTGCATTCTTTGTTGGTCTGTACAGCAGTGTCATTCTGCTGACTGCGATGACAGTGGATCGTTTCATTACTGTGGTGCTGCACAACCAGCTGAACAAACTAGATAGAAAGAAGTACGCAATTGGTGCTTGTGTAGCTGCCTGGGTCATCAGCATCTCTGCATCCCTGAGGGAAGCTGTGATCACAAAGGTGGGAAACTGGGAGAATTATACCTATTGTGAGACATCTGAAGACAACCTCGGGCAACACCTCCAAGTGTCGCTGCTATTCTTCCTCCCATTTGCCATTGTTATTTTCTGCTATTCTGCCATCCTCAAGAAGGTTTTACAAGCTTTAAACAGAAAGAAGCACAGGACTGTAGCTGTGCTGTTGTGTATTGTTGCAGCATTTTTCATTTGCTGGGGGCCATACCATATTATGTTTTTAATCAATTCTCTCTATACACCCAAAGGTTGTAAAACACAGGAACGGTTGGCTATCACGTCTCGTATTTGTGAAATGCTTGCCTATTCTCATTGCTGCATGAACCCTCTGCTGTATATGATCTCACAGAAGTTGCGAAAGCATCTGTTGAATCTTTTGCACTGTGAAAATGTGTGCAGGAAGAACAGGGAGAGAGACACTGGCCGGAACACAACTATTAGCCAGAAAGTTGTTTTCACAGAACAAAGTACTGCTGTCAACGAGGACCTGCATGACTATCCATTAAACAATCTGTCTTAAATTTACATATTGATTTAATTTGTAAATGCTTTTACATAATATCTATTTTTCAGTTTTTCATTGAGCCAGTTAAGAAAACAACAACAACATATGTGCATTTCACTGCATTCCTTTGCATTCACACTGTTTTGTGTAAAAAAAATAAACTGTTGCTGAAGTTCAGTGAAGCCGTTTTCACTTCTCTCTTCTAACAAAATTCTGTATAATGCCATGGCAGGCCGAACTGACAAAAAATGCACTGACAGCACTACTTTATGGTGTCACTACTGTGAAGTGTAAGGGCCAGATTTGGCCAGTGGTAAATTTTGAAATGATGCACTCCCAGCAATGTGCCAATGTGAGAAGAGTGTTATACTAACAATGGACATTTTTTAAACACATATTTCTGTCACGGTCCGGGGCAGCGGCCGTGTGAAGAGTGGAAAGGAGGACTCAAATGCAGCACTTACTCAGATGTGAAGGCGATTTATTGACAATATCAAACATAAAGTGGAGATGGCAAAACAGAACTAAGGATGAACTAAACTGGGTGAAACTACACAAAGGAGTGGCAAACCTGAACATGAAGGGAGAACAGCAGGGAGAGCACGCAGGGGATTTCACAGGGTATGAACACAGACGACGCGACGAGGAGCAGAGGAAATCACACACTATAAATACACAAAGAGACACTGGGAAATCACACACAGGTGGGGGAAACAGCTGGACCTGATTAACCTGACGAGACAGGGGAACACTAACACCAGGGACCAACAGAGGGAGCACAAACCCAGAACCCAGTGTCTAAAATCCCAAACACAAACCATCCCAAAACAGCCATGAATAATAATGAAAGTAATAACAATAAAGAACATAAACATAAAGTCACTGAGTCATGGTCGCAGGACCATGACAATTTCTTTCAATAATGATCAATGATAGTCTGAGTGACTAATAAAACAGTGTGTGCAGGTTTTACACGTGTTTCTCTTCAAAAATGCCATTACAATTTAGGAAAATCAACATGTTTTTGATATCAGGAAAACTGATCCTATTAATAACTGCTGTGGGTTGTGTGTGCATAAATCCACGTGGTCTGGATAAATCTGACGGTGAAAGAAGAGCACATGACTCATCCAGAGAAGGTCTGCATTATTACAACCTATTCCATCATCCTGAAACCTCTGCCGTCCTCCGATCAAACCACCACCAGTTTCACGTCTTAACAGCTGTTTTATACGTAAGCTGTGGGGCGTGACCAGGCTAGCCAAAGAAGTATCCATGACCAAGGCAGAGGGGGCCATTTCCCTGTACATGTAACGGAGTGGAAAGATCATAGAGACACCGAGTTTCTCTTATATAAAACAGGTGCCTCTCCAGTGCCCCTGTTGCTACTTTCATTTACACCAAAGCAGATGAAAGGGATTCACAATGGTTTATGCTAGCTGACCGGACAGACTGATATCAGTGCACTTTAATGACTTTGTGCTATACTGTTTTGTTTACTGACTTATTTTTCAATTCATTTTTAAGCTGTGAAGTAAAGATTTCCAGTAATAAAATATAAATACATTTATTTTGAGAAAACAGCATTTTAGTTATTTCTAAGCATCCTTTCAGGCTACAAAGTAACAACTAAAATAAAAACTGTTTTTGATGAAAATCTGAAATGTAATTTTTAAACATTTTTAGTTAAACAACAGCCATAAAAACATTTCCTCCTCTCCTACCATTTCCTTAAATGAGATAATAGAAATTCAAATTATACTGTTGTAAAACTTACAGGTTACCAAAACTGTTTTATCAGGCTATTAATTTAGTGAATACTTCTTATGCCAGAAATGAGTAAATGCGAAGTTTATTATTATAAATTCGATTCCAAGTCTCATACTTACAGGAAACACAGTGAATACAGCAGTGGTTTTGACCTGAATGCAATCCCGACCTTCTCCATTAGATGGCGGAGAAATTTTAGAAATGAAAAAGTAAATCACTTACAGAACTACGCTGAGCGCTGGGCTCAACAAAAATACGGCAGGTAATTGCTGCCTCTGGTTTAGCTGCACCAAATGCTTACCTTAAACATAATCCATATTTACTGGCCAAAAGACATAATTTCTCATCTGAAAGGGCTCCTCATCAATACATAAATTATTTTGATTAGGTTAAGAAAACATTTCAGTGATAGAGAAATAAATATGATTTTGACCACATCTCAAATCCATGAAATTACTTTAATTTGCTGTATTATTAGCAGGTGTTTCCCCAAGAATATGTCAATTATTAGGGGGGGAAAAGACGCTAAACTGCACCCTTGGAAGCGATGGTCAGGGGTGGTTTAAACTTCTTCTGTGCCTAGAGCCTCATTCTCAGCTTGTGCCAGGGTGACCAGTCCTCTAATGTGGTCGGCTGCTCGTTGTGTCTTCTTCTCTGGGACTCTAGCTCTTTGGCCATGGGCGCCCCTCCGTCCTTCTCCTGCTGCGATGGATGCACAGATATCGCTGAGATGTGTACTCTTGTACTCTTGGGGGCTGTGGATGGCCTGGATCTCCTGGATCTAGTTCTGTCTGCCTCTGGGGGCGTTGTTGTGGCTTTCCACCCTTATTATGAAGTACTTTCAGCTTTAGACATTGTCATACTATAATATATAATATTATATTTAATGTAACAACTGAAATAACATAAATAGAAATGCATAAATAAAAGAGATAAAAGAAACACATCAACAAGAGGAGGAAAAGCAGAATATGTTGGGCACAACAGTGCATTCAGATCATAATTCTGATTGCAAAAGTCATCAGACATGGCAGGAATAAAAAGAAAAAAAGGCTAAATGTCTCTTATGTTACATGATATAATGTAATAATCCTAAATCTTAATAAGAGGTTTTTAGTCTCATTCTGCCACTAAAATTAAATTATCTGGAGATGTATGAATTTGAAATAAAAATCCCACCTTTTGAGCAAGAACAGAATAACTGGTTATATTTAGAGCTGAGGAGTCCTCACAGAGCTGGCAGTGTTTGGAAACAGTTCATGCTTCCAACTTTCTCTACTTCAGACTCCTTAAACAAGACCAGTCTTTTAAGGTTAGATCTGAAAGAAGAATATGCATATGCAAAATGAAACATGTAGACAAAACAAAAAGCCACAGCTTTGTGTTTGACACTCAGTTCAAACATTCCTGGCAGGTAACAGATTTAATCTCTGAGTTACAATGTAGTTTCACTTCATATGGATGCTGTAGTGCAGACTGCTTTCTCCATCTAAAACTCCACATGAAGGTAATGCAACAAGTTTGACATTTTTTATTTAATAAAAAAAATATTTAATTACCTTAATTAGACTAGACTAGAAACTGGGAAAAAAAAAGTTTGACTCTATTTTCATTACAAATTTAATTAATCAACTCTTAATTCTCACTAAACTTAAAGATAAAGGGGCCCCCAGTACAATATTTGCCTTGTTGTGTGTGTTTATTTTGCTGAGCAAACAGCTGTTTGGGGAACAGCTGTTGGTATTATATTTACACAATATCGCGAAAACACAAAGGAGCATTCAGAGGACTTTGAGGAGCTGAGGTGTTTCACTTTTTTCACAAAAATATAAAAAGAACTAGTGTCTTTTTATGTCAGTGTATAAACTGTAAATGTTCGTATACTTTTTTTAGTCTGTGAAGAATCATTAAATTCATGTTTAACTTCTGATTAATTAAAAGTAATTTAGAAAGCTACCTTTACCTAATCATGAGTATCACACAGTCACGGCAGCTTAAAAACGTTTCGGTTTTCATTGAACTTAGAACTTAAAAATGTTGAAAGAAGATTATTCTTCATAATAATAAGATTATTATTAGAAACAAGGATGCATCTTCCGTCCACTTTCTTCAGGACTACAGTTAACTTAATTGCCACTTGGGGATAAATGATGTCTTTCTGATTCTGATATTACTCAAAGGTGATTTTATGGATTTTTCTGTTTAACAAATATGTGCAGATCAGTAGCTGTGTAACAATGGACATAGATCATATGTAATTTTTTTTGCAATCTGATGCAAATTATTGTATGATTTGAATTATAAATGAAAGTATATTTTAATATTGATTGGTAAATTGTAATCAGTAAAGAAGAATGGACTCTACTTGAAAAGTGAATTTTATGTATATTACCAGCTCTTTGATTTCTGTGAGATGAAGAAAATGAAGGAAAATGTATGCAAATCTGTGAATTTTGACCTAACAATGCATGAAGCCACTCGTTGAATTTCAGTTTGAGTTTTAATCCACACAACTTAATAATCTTAGACTATCTGCCCTTTATTTGAGTGCTTCTACATTAACTTTACATTCTGAGTAATGAAAAAACATCAAGATAAATCAAGATACAAGTAAAGAGTAAGAATTGCAAGTGTACACTATTATGAAGTAAACATACTTTAAAATTCAAAAGATAACCAACCAAAATAAAAAAGACTGACTGGGCAGGTAAACTTTGTTGTCCATATTAAATCATTTTCATTTATTTAATGGTACCAGATTTTTAACACTGAGTGATTTTGTCACTACTATTGTATCATAAAAAGCAACAGGAAAAGGTCATGTTTCATCTCAGTGAAAACAGGCCATTCCTATTATTTTGTGCAGTCAAGGTTAGGTCTTCAAGAATTTGACCAATGAAAATAACCCGGATAACACTGTGTTCTACTGTATTGTCTAATACAACATGTGACAATCAGTGCAATCAGTCTGTGCAAACAGTAGCATCCTAACAAAACAATCTACATCCTGAGATCTAGTAAAACAGGTAAAACATTCCTGGTATGGAGATATAATCTCTTGGCTAAGTTTAGTTTCACTTCATATGGACATTGTTGCACAGACAGTTTTTGCCAATTAAACTTCCAGAGGAAGGTAATCCAATCCAATCCATCTTTATTTATAAAGCATTTTAAAATACAAGGCACAGGCCAAACGTGCTGTAGCTTAAATAAGTTAAGAACAATAGAATAAAACAAAACAGTAAAAAATAAAACACATAATACATCAGAATTAAAACAGCCCTATATTTTTAAAAAAAAAGATAAAATAGCATAAATTAAACTAAAACATCTGAAATAAAACTAGAACAAAAAACCAACATCTCACAAGGAGTCAAAGGCCAGGGTGAAGATATGGGTTTTCAGGAGTGATTTAAGAACAGAAACCTGTCTCATCTCTAAAGGCAGATCGCTCCACATAATGTAATGTAATAAGAATGAATTGCTCTTCCTGTTTCACCTAAGCAGAGAAGCTCAGACCTCCCTCTCCACAGCTATCTCCTGGCTTGTAACAGGCCAGACACCCTATACTCCTAAAGAACTTCCCAGAGAGAACTTCGAGGGACACGGTCAAATGCTATCTCCCAGTCAAGAAAAAAAATGGGTAAACTCCTATGCTCCCTCAAATGTCCTCGAGAAGATAAAGAGCTGGTCCGGGACAAAAACCGCATTGTTCCTCCTACATCCAAGGTTCGAATAACGGATGGACTCTCCACAGACTTTCCAGGGGAGCATTTTTGAATAAAGAAAATAACACAGACACCCTGTCTTACTTTATTCAACATACAAGGAGTACAGTCATTCTGTGTTAAATTGCATCCATCTAAATCTCCAGATGAAGGAAACATGTAAACATGTAACTGTTTTACTTACTAACACAAAGTTTTGTGCTATACTAGACAATTTATATTGATTACTTAAGTTTAGGTCTTCAGGAAACATAATTGAGATAATGCCATATTTTTGGGAATGTTTAGACCACTTGGTATGTAGTGAGAATTGTTTAAACTCGCAGGCTATCTGGGTTAAGGTTAGGGTTCGCTAGTTCGATACTGCTTCTTGTAACTGTTTAACTTCTAAGTATGTCAAGGATCACTACTGCTGTGGTGTACATCAACTGGTTACTGCATTCACACCTTCACATACTCTTGGTATACAAAAAATTCCCCTGGTCACCAGTTAAGCTTAGTGGGTGAGCAGGCGACCATATGCCGTATGGCTCGAGAGCAGTAGGCCCAGGTCGAGTCTGATCTGTGGAATTGTTGCATGTCTTCCCACTTCACTCTTTCCCCGTTTTCCTGTCAATCTACACTGTATCTATCCAATAAAGGCTTTTTAGCTTTTATTGGATAGATACAGTGATGTCAGATGTTGTTCCTGGGATCTGCTGGACACACTCGTCTAGCTTGGAGGTCACTGCACCGAATGCTTCGATTACCACTGGGACCACTGCTGCCTTTACCCTCCATATCTTCTCGAGCTCTTCTCTGAGCCCTTGGTACTTCTCCAGCTTCTTGTGTTCCTTCTTCCATGTTGCTGTTTTTCTATGCGAACATAGAAAAAATATGTTTGATTTCGCACACATTTTGCCAAATTCAAAATTGCACCACCTTTGTCATTTCAACAGATCCTCACGAAAGTCCAGTAGTATGCTCTAGTTTGAAGAAATGGAATATAACAAGGCCAAGGCAATTTTCACATTCCAGTACACTGAAGTTGGTGCTTCTTGGCATTAAAAGTTTTGGAACCAGGTGAGTCACTTTGGCAAACGTTTAATCAGTTTATACCATGTCAATAAAAATGCCTTGAAATTGAGAAAACAAAATTATTGATGGTTACAGCGCTCAGAAACCAGTAGGAAGTGTAGAGGCCTTTTTCTTGGAATGGCTTTAGCATATCAGCACCAATGGGATATTACTAATGGCTCCCATTAATGGTTGGACTACTTCTTCTCTGTTCACATAATATGTTCCTTTGAATCTATCTGTTCATTAGTACATGTGAAACTACCCTTTAGGGTTTTCTGTTGATGTTAGGCTTGGTCACTGCTTAGAGGACTTATAACTCCAAACCATTTGAACTGAGAAATCAATGCCTGTCAAGAAAGTTCAGCAGTGAACTGGCAAGCAGTTTGAGATTTTCATCCCAAAAGACTTTTACATGGTTATCATTTTGTGTAGAGATTTAAAATGATTAGCCTAACTGCATATTATAAGACTTTAATTTCTGATCTATGTGCGAACTTCAGGCCTGAATGCACTGACCTTTGAAGATTCCTGTTTGGTCTCTGAATTCTAGCTGGGGATCTAGATTTCATCATCAGGATTATCCTTGACAGTCAGGCAGTGCACACAGATGATGTTCATCCTCTGTGCAAGATTGAGGTTCATGATGAAATTGTAGAGCAAGAAGGCATGTTGGCTAAACAGACCTTCTAGGAAGAGATCAAAAGTACTGGCTGTGATGCTGTTGCACCAAAGTAAGTGAGACAGTGATATAAAGAGGAGAACCTTCAAAATTAAATTACGTTTGTTTTCTGATTTTTTTTTCTTTTTTCTAATGAATGAAGTCTCATAAAGTGCTTATGAGTTGGCTGTTATATCAAAAAGTATTTCTAATTTGGTTATTTATTTATTTTATCTTTCAGAAAGTACCACGTCACTGTTCAGATCAAAACAGGGAACAAAGTTTCAAATGAAAGTCACATGGGTGACAAACTGAGATGCTGTGAATAAAGTCCTGTCTCCATGAATATCATTTTCATAAATTATACCAAAGTACTATTCATGAACGATACATACATGTGTTCAGTGGAAGGGAATACAACAAACCAGTTGTTAACGATGAGTTGAGCAGAAGAAAGAGGAAAGACAGAAAGAAAAACTGAATCAAAGACTACAAGAATTTCACCAACAAGCTAAAGAGCAGCTTGAAAAAACTGAGTGCCCAGATCTCAGATTAATTTGAGTCACAGTGAGATGGCTTAATAGGGCATCTGGATAAATG